>NC_056677.1:31424375-32065000 GCF_018350195.1 Panthera tigris | reverse complement strand
CCCAGACACAACATTGCATAAAAGAGGAAGAATGCACAAAGCTTGCCTTCTATATACTGGAAAGAAACAGTGCTCTCAATGCAGGAAAGAGCAAAGACGTAATTTCTTCTTCCCAGTACAGAGTCAGAGTCGGAAAAGGACAAGTAGCTGTGCAGGACACAGTAACACCATCCTGAAGAGCTTGCCGGCCAATCTCCTGAAACTTCATTCATTATTTTAGCATCAACAAGGAGGAAGACACTGGACATGAAACATAAGATCCTGGGGTAGAAACTATGAGTACAAAGAATATGAAATAGTTACTAGAGGTGGAACTTCTATAATGATAACATAAGAAGCATGGCAAAAACCCCTGCCTGGCAAAACAATTTAACCAGTAAAAATTACAAAACAACAACAACAAAAATATTTTCAAGTTTCTGGGAATTTTCCTAAAACTATACCGCATAGGAGAAACATTTATTTATTTTTTAAATCTACTGAATCATGGTAAGAGTGGTGAGAATCTGTGGAATTTGAGCCACAAACCAGTCCGTTACCCACCCATTCACAGTACTCTGTTATAGAAGTTCTACTCCAGGCATGTGCAGCAAAGAATATTCTGGATCCCTGTCACTCCAGTTCCCAGTCTGAGGCTATATTGTCATCACAGGAAGGGCACGGTGCTGGTTTTTCTCACTCTTTTCACTCTCAAAGTGTAGAACCTCTATTTTGAGTGGGGGGAAGAGAGAATTGGTCTCCCTTCTCACATCCAGTTCCCACTCATCATCAAGTGAAACCTCTAGCACAGTTGCTGTGGGGCAAAAATACTAGCCCCAACTGTCAAAGCCCCAGCTCACTGAAAGATTAGAAGTTTTGTGTCTGGAGGAGAAGCTGAGAAGACCAGGGATAATACTGCAGTCACCCAGTGCCCAGTGTGAGAATGAGATTGTTACTCTGGAAAAGTAGGTCCTCATCATCATCTCCAGTGCAGTGACACAGGGGTTCTTTCCAACAATAAAGATAGATAAGCTTTTATGGGCCAAGAACTCCTCAGCTCTGACCGAGGGGATGGATGGACATTATTTGGAACAGGGAGTGGAGAACTCATGCCTAAGGGTGTTAATGACAATGGAGACCTTGGTGGACTGAAGGTGGTAATTCTGATATAAAAAAATTGGCAGAACAGCTAGAACTTTAATGGTGAGAACCAAAGAGTGAGCCAGGAAGAACCTCCCTAGGATCACAGCCAATCCCAGAGTTGAAGTCTGTGCATATATATTATACTTCACTCATTGAGAACTAGTCAGAGCAGAACATGAGGCAGAACCACAAAGATCCATTGATACAGGGCGGAAGTCTCACTGGCACAACGGGTTTAACCAAAACCTCTAACAAGACACTGACTGTCCAGTGAAGTACTCTAACCCAGGCACTTTCTAAGAAGAAAGGCTTAAGAATAACAGCACAGTAATCTCTGGCAGTCTGGAAGACTGTATACATACCCAAAGCTGCACTCTATCTAGAATTATCAAAGAGATAAACTTCAAGCTACTAGTACCTAGCTGAATATGGGGGAAAAAATGAAAATTGTCTGAACTCAGATAGTGGCAGCCTCTAAACCACACATATGTCCCATGTTAAAGAGTAAAATACATACTGGCTAAGAGGACTTAAACATAACCTTGACCAGTAAGTGCCTTGTAACAACAGAAGAGAGCTCTAGACAAAAAACAAAGATAAAAAAGGGAAAAATAACTGAAAGACAAAAATAAGGGAAAAATAACTGAGGGGAAATAAACTTTGTAGAAATAGTTGAGCCAAGTCACAAAACAAGCAAAAAAAAACAAAAACAAAAACAAAAACAAAAACAAAAAACCACCGCAATCATCTCTAGAGAAAGGTCAGTATCCAGAGTTGCTGTAATAAATTATCTGAGACGTTCAGCCCTTAAAAATATTTTTTTAATGTTTATTTATTTTTGAGATAGAGAGCAGGAGCAGGGAAGGGGCAGAGAGAGAGAGAGGGACAGAGGATCCAGAACAGGCTCCGTGCTGACAGCAGAGAACCCGAGGTGGAACTCAAACTTACAAGCATTTCTTTGCAAAAAAAGGTCTAATTAGGGGCGCCTGGGTAGCTGAGACTGTTAAGTGTCGAACTTCGGCTCAGGTCATGATCTCACAGTTCGTGAGTTTGAGTCCCACGTTGGGCTCTGTGCTGACAGTTCAGAGCCTGGAGCCTGCTTTGGATTCTGTCTCCCTCTCTCTCTCTGCCCCTCCCCCACTCACGCTCTGTCTCTGTCTCTCTCTCTCAAAATAAATAAATAAACATGGCAAAAATTTAAAAAATATATGTAAAACTACCACTTCTGGTACACATCCAAAGAAAATGAAATCAGTATCTCAAAGAGATATCTGCATTCCTATGTTCACTGCAACAATATTCACAACGGCCAAGATAAGGTAACAACCTAAGCATATATTGACAGATCAATGGATAAAGAAAATGCAGTTTATATACATATACAATGAAATTTTATTCAGCCTTAAAAAAGAAGTAAGTCCTGCCATTTGCAACAAATGCAGATGAACCTGGAGGATGTATGCTAGGTGAAATAAGCCACACACAGAAAGACAAATGCTATATGATCTCACTTTCATGTGGTATCTAAAAAAGTCAAACTCATAAAAGCAGAGAGTAGAATGGCAATAGAGGAGGTAGGTAAAAAACTTAAATCTTCGAAAACAACACCAAAAAAAGTCAGATGTAAATTTAACCATATCAATAATACATTAAATATGAATGGATTAAACAATCCAATCAAACCAGATATAGTTAGATTGCATAAAAGAACAAAATCCAGGGGCACCTGGATGGCTCAGCTGGTTAAGTGTCTGACTCTTGATTTCAGCTCAGGTCATGATCTCATGGTTCATGAAATTGACCCCTATGTCGGGCTCTGCACTAACAGCATGGAACCTGCTTGGGATTCTCTCTCCTCCGTGTCTCTCTCTGCCCCTCCCTTGCTCATGCTCTCTCTTTCTCTCTACATATCTCAAAAATAAACATATTTTAAGAAAGAGCAATATCCACCTCTATGATATCTATAGGAGACATATTTTAGATTCAAAGATACAGGTTAAAAGAAAAAAGGATGGAAAACTGTGACACAATGCAAACAACAACCGTAAAAGAGCTGGAGTGGCTCTAATGACATCAGATAAATTAGACTTTAAAAAATAAGTTACTAGAGATAAAGAGGGATATTTCATAATATCAAAAGAGTCAATCTATCAGGAAGATATGACAACAATAAACATATATGCACCTCACAAAAGAGCCTGCATATACATGAAGCAAAAAACTGGAAGAACTGAAGGAGAAAATAATTCAGCATTAACACACAAAGATTTTCTCTTTGTCATTGGCTTTCTGCAGTTTGAATATTTTATGCCTGGTAGATTTTTAAAAATACTTTTCCTGCTTGGTTTTCTTTGAGCTTCCTTGATCTGTAGTTCATGTCTGTCACTTATCTTGGAAAGTTCTCAATCACCGTGATTTCAAACATTTTTCCATCTCTGTTCTATCTTTCTTCTTCTGATATTCCAATTACACCTATGCTATACTTTTTGAAATTGCCCCATAGTTATTATATTCCTGTTTTGATTTTTAAATTCTTTTTTTCTATTTGCCATTAATTTGGGAAGTTTCCACAGGCCTATCTTCAAGCTCACTGATTCTTTCCTTAGCTGTGTCCAGTTTACTGATGTGCCCATCAATTGCAGTCTTCATTTCTGTGAAAATGTTTTTGATATCTAGCATTTCCTCTTGGTTATTTTTTAGAGTTTCCATCTCTTTCTTTCTATAACCCATTTTGTCCCCTGCACATTATCTTTTTTTCCATTAGATCCCTTAATACATTAATCATATTTATTGTATTTATTTATTTTAATCATAGTTATTTTAAATTCTAAATCTGATACTTCCAAAATTTGTGTCATGTCTGAGTCTGGTTCTGATGCTTGCTTTATCTCTTCAGACTGTGATTTGTTGTTTTTGTTGTTTGCTTTTGTTTTGCCTTCTAGCATGCCTTGTAATTTTTAATAGAAATCTGGAAATGTAGTATCAAGTAATAGGAACTAAAGTAAATAGGCCTATAGGGTGTGACTTTATGTTAATGCCACTCAGAATTGAGCTGTTTTATTTTTTATTTATTTTTATTTTTTAGAGAGAGAAAGCACATGTGCACATGTGAGCAAATGGGCAAAGGGCAGAGAGAGAGGGAGAGGGAGAGCAAATCTTAAGCAGGCTCCTTGCCCAGCGCAAAGTCCTACACAGGCCTCGATCTCATGACCATAAGATCATTCCCTGAACTGAAATCAAGAGTGGGACACTTAACTGATTGAGCCATCCAGGCACCCATGAATTGAGCTGTTTTAAATGGTTACTTATAGTGGTAGGTCCCAGAGTTTTCAAACTCCTCCACTGTCATGGTTTTGGTCTCTGTTGTCTTTGGGCTTTCCCAAAACTTCTCCTTAGATAGAGTCTGGATCTTGTAGCTCCTTCTGCTGCAACCAACTATAATTATACTGAAGCTTTATTGGTGTGGTGGTAAAGTGTGAAAAGGATGGTAATAACTGGTGTAAAATCCTATGATTAAATATCAGTCTTTTAGCAGGTTTGTGCCCTTCTTCTGTGATCTTCACAAGTGTACCTTAATTTCCACACCATCTACATAAGACAGAAGGCTGGAGAAAGCTAAAGTCAGAGAAATTCTCTTCTTTCAGATGGGATAAGGCTCTGGTTAAGTCTTTTCCCCTGAAGAATGGTCCTTTGTTATGAGGAATACTTTGGAAATACTTTACAATGGTCACTTTTCTCCTCCTCTTGCCAGAGTCATGAAGAGATCCTTCTTTATTCTTCACTGTGAGAACTTGGTGGGATTCTTGTCTATATGACCCAAGAAAGGGGTGAGGGGACTAAGACAGTGGTTACCACACTAGTTCTCATACTAGTCCACACTTCGTCTCCAGAAATTCTTCAAAATTATAATTTAAGTTTTCCTACATGCTTATGGCTCCAGTGTCTTTTGCTCCAGGCAAACAAACCTCAGTTGTTACTCACTGGATTAGCACATCTCCAGATTTCAGTGTGGCCATTTGCCCCGTGACCTTAATTTTCTGATGAGTTCAAACAATGTCATACATTTTCAATTTACTCAGGCTTTTTAATTTTTTTTTTAACGTTTATTTTTGAGACAGAGAGAGACAGAGCATGAACGGGGGAAGGGCAGAGAGAGAGGGAGACACAGAATCGGAAGCAGGCTCCAGGCTCTGAGCCATCAGCCCAGAGCCCGATGCGGGGCTCGAACTCACGGACCGTGAGATCGTGACCGGAGCCGAAGTCGGACGCTTAACCGACTGAGCCACCCAGGCGCCCCTACTCAGGCTTTTTATAGATTCAAGAACAGGAATGATGAGCTCAAGTTCTTTACATGCTGGAGCTGAACCTGGAAGTCTCCCTCAAAATATGAATTTTTACTTAGAATACTTAATCACCTCTTCATTTCTACACATTTACCGAATTCCAACATTTGTTGAACATTTGTGCCTTTTTTCCTAGCAGATGTCATTTTAAGTGATGTACATGTCCTCACCCTTAAAAAAGTAATATATATTCTAAGTTACTGTGCAGTTAGTCAGTCAGGCTGCTGGGTGCCATAAATGCCTGAAAAGAAATTCCACTCTTTTCCATTTGTTAAGAATTGAATCAATATTCACCAACTAATGAAGAAAAGTGAAATGGTTCTTGTTCCTGGATAGTACTTCGAGCCCCATAAGCTTGTAATAGTGTGCTGCAAGGACTGGTGATTACCTTATCTCACGTGCACATATTCCACTACTGTACTATGGCAAAAAGAAAAACACAAATTTGTGTGTGATGCCATTTCAATGCATTTAATCATATTTAAAGGATATATTAATTGAAAACACAAAGTTGTGTAATTATGTTGTGTGGAATACTTAATATTAGGAAAAGAGTATTTTAGTGCCCAATGTTGCTATGGACTGAATTGTGTTCTCCCAAAATTCGTAAGTTGAAGCCCTAACCACCACTGTGACTACATGTAAAAATAGGGCTTTTAGTATCATTAAAATTAAATGAGAGCATAAGGGTGAGGTTCTAATCTGATACGTCTGGTGGCCTTATAAGAAGAGAAAGAAAGAGATTCTATCCCCCGCACCCCCCCGCCACTCTTTCCACATACACACACCAAGGAAAGGTCATGTGAGGACACAGCAAGGCTGCCATCTACAATCCAAGGAGAGAACTCTCACTGGAATCCAGCCCTTTGGCAATTTGATCTTGGACTTCTAGTCTACAGAACTGAAAAATAAATTACTGTTGTTTAAGCCATCCAGCCTATGGTATTTTGTTATGGCAGCTTGTGCTGACTAACAGAAGTGTATATGACTTGTATTAACTGTCTAATTCTAGCTCTGCCTTCAGGCTTTGTCCTCAAGTGAAAGATATCATCATGAGAAAAAACAGATATTATCCAGGGCTTTTGAGCAGTGTGGATACTTCCTGAATATGTCTAAATAATTTTGGTGCAGAAATGATAGTGTCCACAAAATCAGAATTCACCATAAAATTAAACTTTTCAGAATAAATTAGCTTCAAATTAATTTTTCCTTCTTTAATTCCAGTTCACATCTTTGCAAGATGCAGTTTCTCTTTATTGAATACATTAGTTCTTCAAGAAAATCAGGAAGGACTTTCAAAATCAAGGAGTACTGCATTCTATCCCAAGCCCTGACACTGAAGAGCTAAAGTACTTCTGGAAGATTGCTCAAACACTCTGAGCCTGATATTGGTTGTTTTATGATGACGACTAAAAGCCAGTTATCATATATGTAAAATAATGTAATTGTATTTAATTTGTGAAAGTTATATAATATAGATATAGACATATAAAATATATACACATTTACATTTATGCCATATAACACAAAATATAAATATGTATGATATAAATTATAATATAAAAATAATATATATGTATTAGACTGAATAGTATATATAGTATATGGATAGTAGGTTGTATAATAGCCTCTAAAGGTATCTAGGTCTGAAACCCTGGAACCTGTCAATGTTACCCTATATGGCAAAAAGAACTTTGTGGATGGAATTAAGTTAAGGATCTTGATATGGGAGTTTTTCCCGGGCCCTAATTGTAATCACAAGTGTTATACATAAAGGAGACAGAGGAGAAGAGGTGGTGCTGAGAGAAGCAGAGATGAAGTGATGCACACTGAAGATGGCAGCAGGGGCCACAAGCCAAGAAATACAGATGGCCACTAAAGCTGAAAAAGGTAAGGAAACAGATTCACCCCTCAAGGCCTCCAGAAGAAACCAGGCCTGCAGACACTTTGACTTTGGTCCAGTGAAAGTGATTTCAGACATCTGACCTCCAAAACCGTAAGAGAGGGAATTTGTTTTGTTTAAGCCACTAAATTTATGGTAATTTCTTACAGAATCAATAGGAAACAAATTAGACACACACACACACACACACACACACACACACACACATAAATAAAACTAAATTTTTTTTTAATGTTTATTTTTGAAAGAGACAGAGACAGGATGTGAGCGGGGGAGGGTCGAGAGAAGGAGGCTCTAGCCTCTGAGTTGTCAGCACAGAGCCCGATGCAGGGCTCAAACCCATGAGCCGTGAGTTGAAGTTGGACACTTAATTGACTGAGCCACCCAGGCACCCCTACACACTTTGGTTTTAAACTACACAAATGTATAACCTCGAAACTATAGTTACGATACAGTTTATGTGTGGAATATAGTGCACTAATTATAAATTTATGAAGATGTTGACAAATCAAAAAGTACAAATTGTCACGGTGGATAACTTATGTACCCTGATATAATATCTTAGGATTTCGACATATGCAATATGCTCAAAATATCTTCTTTGTTTCCATGTTTATCTTTAACTCAGCATTTTTATCAAGTTTTAGAGAAAAGATTAAAGATTTCCTTTTATTTTCACACATTACTGAAATGTAGGACATACTTATCTTTTCATGTTAAAATTATAGGTCATATTTCCACTTTCAAGTGGACTGAAAAATATGTGAAGCTTTCAGGAAATCATATTCAGTGCAGTTTATAAATCAAGGTCTTTATGCTTGGTCCACATTAAACCATGACAAGATGTACCATTATATGCACAAGAGGAAATGTATATAAGCATTTTAGTCTTGGGATATTAAAATCTGCAGGAAGTGTGGCAAGCCATTTCATGGGATCAGAGTTTGGTCTCTGGATTTAAAACAAATTGGTTTTAAATCCCAATTCTTCTAACTTATTCTCTTCATGGCAGGTTAAGCAAATTACTTAACCTTCCTGGACCTCAGCTACTCCATCTGAAAATGAGATAATGGCAGCAATTAGTGCTCCGATTTGTCCTAGTGAGTCATTATATCTAGAGTCCACGGCACACTGAGCCCGGGCCTCGGCAGCCCTTAGTAAGTGATATCTACTCCTATAAGTATTTGGAAAAGTTTGGAAATCAAACTTGATAACCAAAAGCTTTATAACCAAGCAACTAATTCTGGAATATCTCTTTTCTCCTGGCAATCATATGGAGAAAAAAGAAGCAATTAAAAACAACTTTGTATCTTTAGTGAAACTAGGAGACAGAAAACTCACAGACTTCAGCCGCATAAGTATTACAGCAACTGTGAGGCAACACAGAAGCTGGTGATTTTAAAGCTTGAGGGGAGGGCAGAGTGGGGAAAGAGGTTCTGAGGGCCGGTGGATCTCACACGTCTCCAGCAGATAGTTGATTCCCAAATGAGAGTGTCCCATCTGAGAGGGAACTACTGTGAGTATAACTGAGATTGAGCACCTCAAGAGTACTGGGGAAGGAAGAGAGAGACATGGTTCAGAAAGTGTCCAAGAGCCCAGAGGTAGCAGATAGCAGATGTGCCAGCAAGAAATAGTGTCTAAGAGTGTATCCTGGTGAAAGAAAGGGCTGCGGAGGGGAGTAGGAAATGCAAGGCTGGTGGGAGAAGGTCACCAGAACCAGGCTGGGCTCTGAGAATCAGAGCAGGGCCGGTTATAGAAATTAACATATTGCAAGACATTCACTGTAGTGACAGGAGGGAGATGTGAGCTATGAAACTTGGGATGATGTGTTGTCACACCCTTGTATCCTCTGCTCCATCTCCTACTACAAGTCTAGGAAAACCCCATCCCATGTAAATGCAAGTAACAGGAAATGAGGCAGCTCTGCCTGCACAGAAAGTCACCATAGAATAAATCATAAATGAAAGCAACATTGAATCCTATATATAATAGGAAAACTCATTTAAAAATAATTTCAACAAAGCAGATAAATATTATAATCTAACATTACAATAAGAACTAAAAAAAAGGAAAGAGAAAACAAAAGCAAAAACTTGAAAAAGCAATTATAGTTATGCAAGAATAGCACAGAGCACAAATATAAGAGTTCAAAACAAAACAAAACAAAAACCAAAACAGGTGATCAGAAACAGGTAGTGATAGCCTGAAAATAAGATAATGTGAAATGTGAATCAACAGAATTCAGAAAACAAATAGAAAAAAATATTTTAAATGATGATGAAATTACAAGGAACACAGAATAACTGCTACAGAAAGCACAGCAAAAAAATAACACAGGAAATAAATGAAAAGCAAAGTCTATAAAAACAGAAGTTAAAAAAAAAGATTTAAAACAAGAAACACAAGTCTCCTTATAGAAATGGGTGATTATACACTTGGGAGATAAAAATGTAGAAAGTGAGCCCAAAACATCTGTACATACTAGGAAACAAGAAGATTATTAAATAATATATAAATCATGCCAAACCAATTAGAGAAGAATCATATTTTGTCAAAAATGGAACAATTTGAACATGAATAATAATAATTACTACAATGAATGGAAAACAAGTTTTAAAATATGTTTAGATCCATGAGCACTCTCTAACATACACACATGCATGCACACACACACACACACACACACCCCATCACATTCATTGGTTAACTCTGGGGAATGCAGAATGCAAAGGAATAAATTCATCACTTAGAAAATAAATACAAGTATTAAGCATTAGTCTTGCTTTTCCAGAACTCAATGTAACTTTAGGTAGCTCTTTATAAAAGCACTCCAGCTAATAAATGAAAAAAAAAATACTTGAATTACAACACCATCACTTTGCAATCTTTAGTGAAATAATGGAATAAGGCAAAGACCATCGGTGGCTGTTACTATGACACAGAGAGAGTGTTAATATTCTGTGCCTTCTAAAAACAGCATATCATCCCATTTATGAAGCTGTCTTCCTAAAAATGCAAATCAGAATCTAATGAAAGTTCTAGATCTAATCAAGAATTTACATAAAACACAAGAGACCAGGGAGCATGTTAAACTAAACTACAGGGATTCAATTAGCGAAATCCATATTGTGTGAAACAGTATACAAGAAACCCTTCACGGGTTTTTCCCCCCCAAAAAAATAAATGGCAAGAAAATAAAGAGAGGTATTCTATCAATAAAAAGAGTTAAGGGACATAACCCATTGCAATGTATAGGCTAGATATTGTATGAGATTAAGACATTCTACTCACTATGTAGGAGTGATAATGTTATTCTTGTTTTTAGAGTCTTTTTCATTTAGACAAGAAATAGAAGGCATCCAAATTGGTAAGTAATAAAACTGTCATTATTTGTAATGACATGATACTATATTTAGAAAACCGTAGAGACTTCACCGAAAAACTATTAGAATAAATGAGTTCAGTAAACTGTAAGATATAAAATTAATACGCAGAAATCTGCGGCATTTCTATACACTAATGATGAATTAGCAGAAAGAGAAATTAATAAAACTATCCCATTTACAATTGCATCAAAAAGAATATAATACCTAGGAATAAATTTAAGCATAGTGGTGAAAGACCTATAGTCTAATAACTGTAAGACACTGATAAGAGATATTGGAGATAACACAAACAAAAGGAAGGTATGACATGCTCATGGACTGGAAGAATATTAAAATGTTCATACTACCAAAAGCAATCTAGATTCATTGCAGTCCCTATCAAAATACCAATAACATTTTTCACAGAAATAAAACAAACAGTTCTAAAATTTGTATGGAACCACAAAAATCCCTGAATAGCCAGAGCAACCTGGAGAAAGAAGATCAAAGCTGGAGTGATCATAGGGGTGCCCGGGTGACTCCATCAGTTAAATGTCCCACTTCAGCTCAGGTCACGATCTCACGGTTTGTGGGTTTGAGGCCCACGTCAGGCTCTGTGCTGACAGTTCAGAGCCTGGAGCCTGCTTCGAATTCTGTGTCTCCCACTCTCTCTCTGGCCCTCCCCACTCAGGCTCTGTCTCTCTTTCTCTCAAAAATAAACAAACATTAAGAAAAAAAAGCTGGAGGTATCAGAATCCCAGATTTCAAGAGTTACTACAATGCTATGGTAATCAAATCAACATGGTACTGGCACAAGAAGAGACATATAGATCAATGGAACAGGATAGAGAGCCCATAAATAAACCCACAGTCAATTAATTTATGACAAAGGAGGCAAAAACATACAATGTGAAAAAGTGTTGGGAAAACTGGACAGCCACATGCAAAAAAATAAAAGTTGGACCACTATCGTACAGCATATACAAGAATTAGCTCAAAATGGATTAAAGACTTGAATGTGAGACTCAAAACTATAAACCTCCTAAAAGAAAACATAGGCAAAAATCTTTTGGACATTGGCCTTCGTAACATATTTATGGATATGTTTCCTGAGGCCAGGAAAACAAAAGCAAAAATATACTATTGGGACTACATCAGAATGAAAAGCTTTTGGGGGTGCTTGGCTGGCTCAGTCAGAAGAGCATGTGACTCTTGATCTCGGGGCCATGAGTTTGAGACCCATATTGAATGTAGAAATTACTTACAAATAAATAAATAAACTTTAAAAAAAACAAAAAGCTTTTGCAAGGCAAAAGAAAACTGTCGACAAAACAAAAATGCAACCAACTGAATGGGAGAAGATATTTGTAGACGGTTAATGTGATAAGAGGTTAATAGCCAAAATATATAAAGAATTTATACAACTCAACAACAAAAGAAAAACAAACAATCCAATTTACAAAAAATAGGCCGAGGACCTGAATAGACATTTTCCTAAAGAAGACATACAGATGGCCAACAGACACATGAAAAGATTCTCAACATCACCAATTAGGGAAATGCACATCAAAACCACAATGAGATATTACCTCACGCAAGTCAGAATGGCTATTATAAAAAAGACAAATGACAAGTCTTGGCAAGGATGTGGAAGAAAGGGAACCCTCATGTGCTGTTGGTGGGAATGTAAATTGGTAGAGCCACTGTGGAAAACAGTATGGAGGTTTCTCAAGAAATTAAAAAACAGAAATACCATATGATCCAGTTTTTCCCCTGCTGGGTATTTACCCAAAGAAAATGAAAACAGTAAATCAAAAAGATGTATGTATCCCTATGTTTATTGCAGCACTATTTACAATAGCCAAGATATAGAAGAACCCAAGTATCCACCAACAGATGAATGGATAAAGATGTGGTGTGTACACCACACTATTCCATTCTAATGGAATACTACTCAGCTACTAAAAAAAGAATGAAATCTTGTCATTTGTGACAACATGGATGGACCGAGAGGGTATTATGCTAAATGAAACAAATCAGACTAAGAAAGACAAACACCATAGGATTTTACTTATATGCAGAATCTAAAAAACAAACAGACTCTTAAATGCAGAGAAACATACTGGTGGTTACTAGAGGAAAGGGGGCTGAGGGGATGGGCAAAATAAGTGAGGGGGATTAAGAGGTACAAACTCCCAAATATAAAATAAATAAGAGACTGAAAAGTAAAGCACAGGGAATATAGTCAATAATACATGTTTTTAAAAGTCACAGGTAGAAATCTGCAAGACCATGTGGTAAGATGGATTTTCTACTAATTATGTGATTTTAAGTAACGAACCTATTCTTTAGGTTTTGAGAAGTGATCCATTAGGCAAAAAGGGGTAGGTAGATTTTGCTTTCCCAGTCCAGTTTGAAGGAAAAAGCAAATGTTTTCAACCAGTCAGTTCTATGTTAAATTCCATCTCTTCTACTTATTATCTATGACCTGGGAAGGGAGCTTAAAATTTCTTATGAAATTTTCTTATGAAATATTTATAAATTTCTTCACGTATACAATCGAAAGAAGGGCAGTATCTGCTAGTCACCTACCTAGGATCTATTCTCCATTCTTCTTTACTAACAGAAACATGATGTTGTCTAGGCAATGTGTGCAGCATAAATATTTGCTTCTCCAGGATCCCTTGCCATGAGACGTTCCCCTTTTCACACAGTTCTGGTCAATAAGCTATAAGTAGTAGTGTGCAGGGAAATATTTTACTTTTCCAATATAGGTGCCTCCTGTTGGCTTCATTACTCCTTGTTCCTGTCTATCAAATAGACAAGAGCCTGGCAGAGATTAGCCATCTCATACTCACAAGACAAGTAATATACGTAAAGGAGCCAACATAATGGAGAAGGAGACAAGAAAATAATAAAGAGTTTTCTGTTACTTTCAGTTGACAGCCTTTGACAAAAATGTCCATGGATTGTTATTGGAATTAGAGAAAATTAACACATGCAAACATGCTGGGGAGTGGTTGGCACTTAGTGAATTACTTTCTTAATGTTAATTCCTCTTTATGTTCCTTTCCACCCTTAAATGCAGAACTGGACAGGAGCTGATACACAAAAGGGAATTTTGTGTTTCACTCCTAAAATGGGGATATACTGGGACGCCTGGGTGGTTCAGTTAAGCATCGGACTCTTAATTTTGGCTCAAGTCATGATCTCAGGCTTGCGAGATTGAGCCCTTTGTCAGGCTCTGTGCTGGGGGTGGAGCCTGCTTGGGATTCTCTGTCTCCTTTTCCCTCTGCCCCTCCTCCCGCTCGTGTGTGCACACACTCTCTCTCTCTCTCTCTCTCTCTCTCTCTCTCTCTCTCTCTCTCAAAAATAAATGAATACATAAAATAAAATAAAATAAAATAAAATAAAATAAAATAAAATAAAATAGGGATATTTTTGGAAACTAAAAATGGCCACACATGGTACACCCTAGAGGGACTTGTGAAATGAGGCAGTATGGTGTAGTAAAAAGAGTGCAGAATTCTGCATCACAAAACCCTACATTTGAATTCCAGTTTATATGTGCAAATGTTGTGTGTTTTGGGGGAACTTAATCCCTTAAAAATAATTTGTTAGGATGAATTTAGATTTACAGAAAAAATACCAAGATTTTATACAGAGTTCCTGTATGTTCTATAGCCAGTTCCCTCATTATTAATGTCTGACATTAATAGGGTACACTTATCACAGTTAATAAACTGTTACTGATACATTATAACTAAAGTATATATTTAGCTTTCCTTAGTTTTTACCTACTATTCTCTTTCTGTTCCAGGATCATATTAAGGATACCATATTACATTTAGTTATCATGTCTCCTTACCCTCCTCTTAGCTGTGACAGTTTCTCAGCCTTTCCTTGTTTTTGATGAACTTGACAGCTTTGAGAAATATTGGTCAGGTATTCGGTAGAATGTCCCTCAACTGGGATTTGTGTGATGTTTTTCTCATGATTAGACTGGGAGTATGAGTTTTGGGGAAGAAGATCATAGAGGTGAAGTGTCTTTCTCACACATCCTACCCAGGGTACATGCTGTCAGCATGATTTGTCACTGTTGAGGTTGACCTTGATCGCCTGGCTGATGTAGTGTTTGTCAGGTTTCTCCATTGTAAAGTTACTCGTTTTCTCCCCTTTCCATCACAATACTTTTTGGAAGGAAGTCACCATAAGCAGCCCATACTTAAGAAGTGGGAGCTACGCTCTACCCCACTGAGGCTGGAGTATCTACTTAAAATTATTTGGAATTCTTCTCCATGGGAGATTTGTCTCTTTTCCCCAATTTATTTATTTAATCAATCATTTATTTTAGCATGGACTCATGGATATTTGTTTTATACTTTGGGTTATAATACAGTACTACTTTGTTAAGAGTTATGCTATTTGTTGTAAAAACAGTTTAGTAATAGGACATCATGGGCCTAACTTAGGAGTTCAGCTTGACAAGTACACTGGAAACATGAGTGAAAATCTGGAAGTAGGCATGACAAAAAGAAGAACAATCACATCTTGCTAGGGTGGGAAACCTACTCAGATAACTGTTATTTGCTATTTTTGTAGTGTCACCCACCCTCACTATGGCATATCCTGCTCTACAATTTGTGCTCCTGTTCAAATGTGTGACGCTCTTGGTCTCCAACAAGAGAATGTGTTTGCCATTTAGTTAGGCTCACATGGCTCGTAAGATTGGATTTATGAAGGGGAAAATATATCAGGATTTTAACAATGCCACTTTACTCTGTGCCACTATTTTACTACATTCCATTCGTTAGATTAAAATAAAATAGAGACATTTATTTGGGCAAAGATAATCTTCCTGTGCCTCTCTCAAGATAACCCACCTTCATGCTCCAGTGCTGCATATGTGTGTGACTGATGGGAGCCAATAAACACCCCAGGCACCTGTGTTTCCATGGTAGAGAGGGAGGAGAATGTCACTGTTTCCTCAGGGAAGACAATAAATGTAAACGTGTCACCACCTCAGACTCTGAGCCAGGTTAGGTCCAGGAAAGGAGGCTTCTAGGACCGTGCAGAGACGCAGCTCCAAGTATCTCTGAGATCCCAGAAGTCCTCTCATTCCAATTCACGGTGCTATCCGTGACAGAAGTTTCTCGGCCTTCTGGCAGTTTCGGGTACAATCAGCCAGACAATACCACAGCGCTCACGATGCGATGCCTGCGGCTGAGATAACGCCCAGCTGTGATTTTATTTCCCACTGTTTGGATAATACACTTGTTCTTACTACATTCACCGAAACAGCCTGCCAGAGAAATGGCCAGTGTGAAAGAACACACTGAAAAATCAACATTCCTCATGCATCTTGAGATCACGGCAGCAACAGGAGCATATTTCCAAACGGCCAGACTAAAACACCAGCAAGTCGGGCAGAGGATCTTGTCTCTCCAGAGGACTGTGGCTCATCTCGCATGAACACAGGCCATCGGGGGCAGGAAGGTGGGAATGAGACTTGGGCAGCAAAATTCTGGATTGCTTGGAAATCTCCATTGTTGAGCACATTACGCTCCTCACTGCAGCCACAGGTCTTTCAGTAACTTCCAATTATTTCCATTTTTGTTCTACCCCTGTTCATTTTCTGCTTGTCTGCATGCGCGCGCGCACACACACACACACACACACACACAAGCCAGATTGCTCTCATTTTTAAATCCTAATATTAGCCAATGTATATGCCCCCAGGAAATGGGTTTGGCTCATAAAGAGTTTTGCACATTTTCCCTCCTATTATGAATGTGATTACTCAAAATGCAGGGAGTTCTTATTGTCATATCTCTGACAAAACTGTTAGTGATTATTACATAGTTGATTTTTGCAACAGAGTTTTCTTCCTTTTTAACATTTCATTTTGGCAGCCAAACTTTTTAGTAGCGAGGATTCTATGCAGAATTTAAGTAGAGATAGGGATGAAAAATTCAGAGTTCGCAATAATTCACTCATGAATTTCTACTTCTAAAGTATACCTAGTAGCATTAATGTAGGGGTTTTCTAGACAAAAACCTGGTTACTAATATCTTTAATAGGACCAAAATGATGGAGGAACCTTAGCTTAGATACCCTTCCATAATTCCTTTTTTTTTCTTGGCATGAACCTCTCAACTCCCTCCCTACCATTTTTCATGTTTCAAACGTATTTTTCTAGATGAGACATGACTTTTAATTGTTCAACATATGACAACAGTGCCATGCTTTTCCACCATAGAAAGCCTTCCTTGATTTTTCTTGTGGAAAAATTGTAGATCTGCTGTGTGTATAAATTTCACAGTGGCTTTTGAAGACTTAGTATAGAAATAAAGAGTGTAAATATCTCATAAATAATTTTAAAATGATTAGTTGTTGAAATGTTAATATTTTAGATATATTGGATTAAATAAATTGTACTATTAAAATTAATTTCACCTGTTTTTCATCCTTTTGATGGATTACTAGAAAATTTTAAACTACATATGAGGCTCATATTATGCTTCTATTGTACAGTGCTAGTACAGGCTATTAACTGTGGTCATTCTTCTAGATAGCTGCTTTGTAATGAGAATGACACTTCACGTTAAATCATGTGACTTTAGAGTATTACTAGTTGGTAAATTCAATAGCTTGTTCTCAGTCCTGGTACTAGTTCCTTTTCAGCCTGTTTGCAATGGTACAGATGAAGCATTCATTCAAACACAATGTATTGGGCAACTGCTATTTCTGAAGCACTGCTTCATGCACTGTGAAAAAGATACCTTTATTCCATGGACCATGGAACTTAAAATCTAGCAGAGGTGGCAAATAATTGTATCAGTAATTATTCAATTACAGCTGTAAAAAGAGCTACAAAGGAAATGCACAGGATTATGTCAGTGGAGGACTTTACCTATTATGGGTAGACAGGTAGCTAGAGGGAAGAGACAAGTATTTTTTTTTTCCAGGTAAAGGTATAGTTAAGCAACATGGTAGAGATATTAATATGATAAGCTAATAGTGGAGATGTGTATCCTGGATTCCAATCCTGCCTCTGCTCTTTATAAGCAGCATGTTCTTAGGAAATTTACTTATACTCTCAAGAGTTTGTTTTCTCATCTATAAAGCAAGGATAATTATATCTACCTTATAGGCCTAATGGAAGGGGAAAATGAGATAAGGTACGTTAAATACCTTGTATGGTGTCTGGTACATTAGGCACTCATCAAATTTAACTCTCACTTCTCATCTTCTTCTGGCTCTGTACCTCCTTCCTTATTTTACAGAATCTTCTTGCCACCTATGATATCAGTCATCTTTATGTTGATGAATCCTAAATCAACATCTCCAAGTCTGTAATGTTTCCATCAACACTCAAAAAGTCTGACTGACATAGCCACAAAAGGTATCACGTTGTGTATGTACAGATTTATTGTAGTACAGATCCATTGGTGATTAACTATTCCAGCTTTTATACACCTGAAAGAATTTTGCCTTCAGTTTTAAAAGACATTTTTTTTCTGGTAATATAATTTTAGGTTTCTATAGTTTTTGTTTTGCAGTGCTGTCTTCTCACTTGTATGGTTTCCAACATGATATTTGCTGTCATCCCTAAATTCATCACTTTTTATGTAACATGTCTTTTTTCTCTGGATGCTTTTAAGATTTTCTCTTTATCACTGGTGTTGAGCAATTTGATTATGATGTATGCTGGTGTAGTATTCTTTATGTTCCTTTTGCTTAGATTTTGAGTTACTTGAATCTAAAAGTTTATAGTTTTCACCTAATTTGGAAGATTTTTGGTCATTATTTCAATGAAAGTAAGTAATTTGTGCAGAACTTCTTACTTGATAACAGAGATATTTCAAATCAAGTGGTGGCAAGATGAAGAAATATTTTTTTATCTTTTAATTTATCTTTCATATTTTCTTCAATTAAAAAGGTATCACTTACATAATTTAAACCATAAGAAAGAAAAACAAAAGAAAAACAGAAAACAAAATAAAATATATATCCTGGACTTTGCCAACAGAATAATTGAAAAGATGTTCATTGTAGCACATAATGTCTTATTTTTTTGACACTCCTCTCCAGAAAAAAATGTCGCATTTTTGTAGTTCAAGGAGTAAGTGCTCTTGAGTAGTTATTTGATTTCATTTGGTAAGCCTCTTGAATTATATAATTGTCTAAATTTAATACTGTATATGGAACATTAGAAATTTGTGGCCCACAGATGTTAAGTCATGGGCGTGCTTAGTCCTCACCCTTCATTTTATTTTCCCTTGCCACAATTTTTTCTAAACTCACTTATTTTCCAATCTTACATACTCTTTTAAGTTTCCTCAAATCCTTTTTTGGAACAACAAGGAGTGTAAGCATACAGATTAATCATATAAAATGTGATTAAGTGGTTAGTTCTATAATAGTATCATACATGGATATACCCTATCTACTGGAAGACTATACCTGTCAAGATGCTTAGAATATTCGTGACAAATGGTGAAGTTATATTCTCATGAATGGAATAATTCTTACTCTTTAACTCTTCATTTCTTAAATTTCAACAAATCATTTTCCTACATATTATGGAAACGATATACAAAGTAGGTGGCTATTATTTTCAATCTCACAGTATTTTACATGAATTACATCTCAGTGTCTCTGATAGAGACCTGAGATTTGCCTTAATCCTTGGATGATAACAGGGAAACATGCTAGCTTCAGAGTAATGTTCTCACAGGTCATGTCTAAAAGCTACTACCCCTGTATATGTCCTATTGTTTCAATGATCTCTTCCTGATTAACAATCTGATCTGTAGTTAGTGGTGTTAAACAAGAACAGTAATTAATGTTTAATTATTATTCCATTACAGTTCTAGGTGTTGACTTGAGCTCAGCTTGGCAGAGATTTACTTGGAATCTCTCATGTTGCACTAGAATGATGGCTGAAGCTGGAGCCATCTCAAAGCCTTCCTTACATGTCTGGTGGTTGATGTTGGTTGTTGAGTGGGACTTCAGCAGAGGCTAACAACAGAAAAACCTACACATGGTCTCTCTATGTGGATTAGGCTTCCATACACTATAGCAGCTTTGTTCTAAATGGAAGTATCCTCAGAAAGCCAGTGGGAAGTTGTACGGCCTTTTCTAAACTAGCCTCAGAAGTTACACAGCATCACTTCAGGTACATTCTCTTTATTAGATGTTGCTAACTAAGGCCATTCTATGTTCAAAAGGGAGTGAGATGGGAAATGAGACTTCACGTCTTGATGGGCAGACTATTAATGAGTTTTCAGATATATTTTAAAACCATACACTCATCTTGTCTCTGTGATATTAAAACTTACTAGTACCAGTTTAGGATATGTACCTTTCTTGCTAGGCTTCCTACATGCAGTGAGATACCTTCTTTAGAGGCTATGTCCTTCATGACTACATCACCACAGCATACAACATAATGACCTGCAACTCCATATCTCTTGTCATTGTGCTTTGTTCTAAGACAACATTGCTGGATCTGTCTTGACTTTTTTGTGCTTCAGAGGACAATGGGTTGTGTCCAGATTCATAGGACATTTTACTCTATGTTGCTGATGGTAGGGCTTTGGTAGGCCTAAAGGTTTCTTTGGATATGTTTGTTTCTGTGATCAATTCAGGTATCTAGAAGACAATCATTATTCCATTGTTTTTAGTCCCTGTAGTGTCACTCTTGACTGATGCACAAAGGCAAGAAGACTCGCTGAAGACTGTGTACTGTTACACTGACAGAACTAAGTTGATTTCCAATTCAATCCAGTTGTCAATGTGCCTGGTTGAGTAGGTTCCGATTAAAAGACCAAATTTACTCATGGCATGGTTCCAAGGATCAAAAGGTTTGAGTGTCACTGTAGGCATGTGAGATGATTAGAGAGTCAAAGGACTGACTGTTATGACCATGCTTCTGAGGAATTACTATCTGGAATAGTACTCTCTGCTCTTTGAAATCTGAAACCTTGAAAAACATTCTATAATATAAATTTGCCATTATAAAGGCAAGACCCCAAATATTTCTATTGTTAGAGAAGTAAGGAGAATTGTGGAAGTAGTAATACTTGCAGTATTTTTTTTTAATACTTGCAGTATTTTTATTAAAGGGATATTTATGACATATCTAGTAAATATTTTGCAGTCTGTGGGCATGTGTATGTAAAAAGAGCTAAATGACGTGGGGCACCTGGGTGGCTCAGTCAGTTGAGTGTCTGACTTCGGCTCAGGTCATGATCTCGCAGTTTGTGAGTTCAAGCCCCGAGTCGGACTCTGTGCTTGCTGGCAGCTCAGAGCCTGAAGCCTGCTTCAGATTCTGTGTCTCTCTATCTCTCGGCCCCTCCCCTGCTCATGCTCTGTGTCTCTCTGTCTCTCAATAATAAATAAATGTTTAAAAAATTTTATTTATTTATTTATTTTTTTTTAAATTTAAAAAAAATAAAATGAGCTAAATGAAATGAAGTACACTTGCTAAATCAATAATACTCTATAACTAAGTCATCTCCAAATGAATGTAACTTGATCATTCAACTGCTACAAGGTGATTAACTTTTTGTTAACCTAATTTAAGGTGTTATTTAAAACAATAGTTATTTTTAACCATTAAACTACAAGTTTTAAATCAGGTTGACATCCTACAGTATGGAATTTAATTTGCTTTAGTTAACATTATGAATAAATTTAAAGTCACAGATAAGTGGAAGATATCTCATATAAATGGATTGGAAGAATTAATATTATTAAAGTGTCCATACTACCAAAAGTGACCTACAAATCCAATTCAATCCAAATCCCAGTGGCATTCTTAACAGAAATTAAAAAAAATATCCTAAAATTCATATGGAATCATAAAAGACCCCAAAAAGCCTAAATAATCTTGAGCAAGAAGAATAAAGATGGAGGCATCACACTTCCTGATTTTGAAATATATTACACAGCTATATGGTACTAGCATAAAGACAGACACATAGTGGGGTGCCTGGGTGGCTCAGTTAGTTAGGCGTCCAACTTCAGCTCAGGTCATGATCTCGCATTTGTGAGTTTGAACCCGCATCAGGCTCTGTGCTGACAGCTCAGAGCCTGAAGCCTGCTTCAGATTCTATATCTCCCTCTCGCTCTGCCCCTCCCCTGCTCGTGCTCTGTCTCTCTCTGTCTCTTGAAAATAAACGTTAAAAAAACAAATTAAAAAAGACAGACGCATAGATCATTGGACAGAATAGGGCCCAGAAATAAATCTACACAACTATAGTCAACTAATATTCAGCGAGGGTGCCATAAACACAAAATGGGGAAAGGATAGTTGCTTCAATAAATTGTGTTAGGAAAACTGGATATACACATAAAGAGGAATGAAACTGAACCCTTAACTCACACCATATAGAAAACATAACTTAAAATGGATTAAAGACTTAAACATAATACCTGAAACTGAAATACTACTAGAAGAAAACATAGGGAAAAAGCTTTTTGACATTGGTCTGGGCACTGATTATTTGGATATGACACTGAAAGCACAGGCAACACAAGAAAAAAATAGACAAGTGAGATTACATAAAACTAAAAAGCTTCTGTGCAGCCAAGAAAACAACTGAGAGCGTAAAAAGGTAGCCTACAGAATGGGAGAAAATATTATCAGACCGTATCAGATAAGGGGTTAATATCCAAAACATGTAAGTAACTCAAACAACTCAATAGCAGAAAAACAACCCAATTAAGAAATAGGGAAAAAATCTGAATAAATATTTCTCAAAAGAAAACATACAAATGACCAATAGTTCTATGAAAAGGTGCTCAATTTCACTAAGGATCAGGAAAAGGGAAATCAAAACTACAATGAGATTATCACCTAACACCTGTTGGAAAGGCTATTAGCAAAAGGACAAAAAATTACAAGTGTTGACCATAATGTGGAGAAAAGGGAACCCTTGTTCAGTATTATGAGAATGTAAATGGTTACAATCATTATACAGAAATTAAATGACAAAATTAAAAATGGAACCATGTTATGATCCAGCAATTCCACTTCTGGGTATATATCCAAAAGAAATGAAATCGGGATCTCAAAGAGATTATCTGTCCTCCAATTTTCCTTACAGCACTATTCACAATAGCCCAGATATAGAAGAAACCTAAATGTCTATTGGCAGATGAATAAAGAAATGTGGTATGTATAATATTCCTGTGTGTGTGTGTGTGTGTGTGTGTGTGTGTCTATTAAGAAAGAAATCGTGCCATTTGTGAAAATTTAGCTGAACCTGGAGGACATTATGCTAAGTATAACAAGCATGAAACAAAAAGACAAATGCTGCATGATCTCATTTATATGTGGAATATAAATAAACTCATAAAAACAGAGTAAAATGGTGTTTGCCAGGGACTAGGGGAAGGGAAAAATGGGGAGGTGATGGTCAAGAAGTACAAATTTTCAGTTATGCAAAATGAGTAAGTTCTGAAGGTCTAATTTATAGCAATGTGACTAAATACTGTATTGTATACCTGAAATTTACTAAGGGGGTAGATCTTTAGTGTTCTTTTACCACACACACACGCACACACACACACACACACGAAAATGATAACTATGTGAGGTGATGGATATGTTAATTAGTCTAATTGTGGTGATTATTTTATAATATGTGAGCATATGAAAATATTAAATATATAAAATTTTTATTTTTTAATTATACCTCAATAAAACTGGAAGAAATTAATATGTTCAATTTGAAAGACAACTAACATTCATTTGCTGAGCACAGCTATATGTAATTTCCAACAGAGGAGCAATTTCCCACTGTGTTAAATTTTGAAATGTATTTAAAGAGGATAAAAAAATACCAGCACTTTATAGTCACTTGCTGGAGAAAAGTGACTCTGAAATAATTTATGAAGTGGGAAAAATGAGATTTTAATAACATGGACTATAAACCAGTTTCTGGTAAGATCTAGTATTTGTACAACATTAGGGGATATTTAATGTGTAAATATGTTTAATAGTATACTTTGTGTTATGTTAGCTTTTTTATTAAAGACCCTAGAGCATTTTAAAGAGGCTTATGAAAATTTTCAGTTCTCTCTTCTGATTAGGGCAATGCTCGAATCTTAAACCCGGTACTTTCCTCATAGTTCTATAATAGTTGCAACAGAGAATTACATGGCAAGTGAATCTGTCTGTTGATTGGAAAAATAGAATTATTTATAATAATAACCATAGACTAGAAATTTTTAATAAATCCAAAATATGCATATAAAACATATGAACCACCATCTGTTTGTTCCTTGACCCTATAGGATAAATCAAGTCCCTAGGGATGGAAAGCCTTTGTATAGTGCTGTCTCTCTCAGAGTTAATAGTCATATGTCCTACTACCAATGAAAATAATCAGAGGACCTCTACTGCCACCCAAAACACTCAAATTCAATAGAACATGTTAAGGTATACAATATCAGAAATTATATATAGTAGTCTTTCTGGTTGCTGTTTTTACTCTCACAAATTGACACCATTATCACAATTTCTTTATGAATCAGTTCTCCCTGAACTAACAGGTTAGTCTCTTTATGGCTTTCACTGCAAACCACAATTAATTTAATTTTTCCTATGCATTCATCTGTCTGAAGGGTGATCATAACTGGTCATGGAAGACCTAGGTAATATTCATTAATTTTCTAAATTGGATTATGACACTAGGTGGCAGCCTTGCAAGTCTGGTAGTGTCGTTCATTAGAAAGTATTTTCCAAATCTTAGACTATGAAGTGTCAACCATACTAAGTGAATTTATAGAGTTATTCCTTATCCCACCCTTGAATAACTACTGGCTTTTAAGTTTATTTCTTGGTGGTACAAGGAAAATAGAGCATAGGGGAAGTTTAGGGAAATAATGCCCTTTTCTGGCTAGGAAATGATGGAAGGAAGAGGAAAAGGAAGGAAAGAGGGAAAGAAGGAAGTAATCACCCATTTCCCCACTGTGGCTGAAGGATATGGAATGGAGGTAGCTTCTGGAGAAAAGGATAACATTAAAGGCTGAGAAGGAGGCTGATGCTTTCACTCTCCATTGTGCGTTAGGAAAAAGTCATTTCTTGGGCTACCTCTCCCTTCAATCTTGAACAAGACTCTAGGAACTTGGCCTTATAATGGGATTTGACAGAGGGAAGCCCTGAAGTTTTCCTTTGCTGAGCCAACCCCAATTCCCATATAGCACAGATTGAAATCTGACTGGTTTGATAAGAGGGGCTCACTGTAGCTGTCAAGCCAGCAGATGCCATGGGGGATCAGTTGCAATCAGTAACCTGTCACCAGTGGAAACCAAGTTGAGGTCCAATTGTTCTGACCAAGTTATTTAAAAGAGGTAAGATCACTAACTGAACCAATCGGAGACTTCAGCCATGACTGTCAGCAGGGTTAATCACAACCAATGTTTACAAGGAATCTTGTCCCAGAGACCACAAGAATAGAGGGCATCACATGTGAGGACCCTGGCTTTTTTTTATAATGTCAGGGAGGTACTTAAAACCCTTCTCTCCTTATACCCTGGTACCACCTTAGGGAGGGAAGCAAGGGTAAGGGAAGGCTGTCTTAAAGATGAAATATTTTATTCAAAATCTGATGATCTGTATTATCTGCATTTCTGAATTGATGCTCCTCAATATTTTTGTATCACACTAAGTTCACACCAAATTGAATATTTAGTGATATTTTTTCTCCATCGACAAGTTAGTGGGAAAGGGTGGTCTTTGAATGACAACACAAATAAATTACGTTTTATTTTGAGTGACTTTGCCATGCCTGAAAAATAGAGAAAGTGCATCCCTAAGCTTCTCTTCTTTGGCAATGGTTCCTCCTATTTTCTTCTCTATTAGGTCAGTGAGAAAGAGAGAGAACATTACAGAATCTTTGTGTTTCTGACATACTTTGTGAGGCTGAGTTGATGTGCAAATGTCTATTCATCTTGAGATAAAAGAAGGTTAAGAGAAGGAGCTCTAAGCTCCATCTTCAAAATACCAATTAGTTTTTAATCAAAGTACAGTCTACTGAATTCAAGAAGCTGTGCTTACAGCCGTAAATATTAAGTGTTCCGTACAAGATGTCATTTTCAGTGTGAAGTCTGTCTTCTCATGTTCCCTGTCCAGTCTCTCACACATTAAACCAGATCTCCACCATTATTCTAAGTGCTAGCTCTCTGGCTTTCATGTCTATCAGATCCTTTTTGGTTTCACTAGTGTCTTCTTGGCTTGGACCCCACAAACAGCTGTGTTAGTGATGAAAGTCAAAAATTTTTTGCCCTATGTTGACATCCTCCAGAGAGAGACCATCAAGGACACCTACAGTCAACAAAGTTAAGTTTATTGTTGCAACATGGGAGATTAAATCAGGAGGAACTGTGAGATACTCCACTAATAAGGAGTTCAGGGATCTTCCTAGGACTTGGGTTTATGCTAACTGATTTAGGGAGGCCCCCTCCAAAGAGTGAATGTCTGTTCTGGAGTGTACATAGATAGAAAGCAAGAATAACTTGAGGATTGGGTCATTATAATTTTCTAGGTGGCAAGAGGAAAGGAGTGGGACTAAAGTTATCATTAAGCAAGAAGCAGTAATTACTTGTATTAGCTAAAAGAGGGGGGATGTTTGTGGTTGGATGATTATGGAGTTCTTGTCTTTGTTCTTGTCTTGTTCAATCACAGTCATGGAGAACCTTTATCTGATGATGATACTCTGTGGTTTTGTCTTCAGCAGAAGAGCATCATAGTCTAGCTAGAAACAACTACATCAACTACTAGCTGCCATCTCTCATGGTTCTTATTTTCTTTTTCACATGGAAACTTTCACTACCAGATCTGTCATGCCAATTACCAAGCCTTGCTGTCAAGAGTTGATCAGAAGAAAATTGTGATCATTTACTTTGAAAATCCACTGCAAATTAATGTCTTCTAACCTCAAGTGCTCCTTCACTGCTCCTCGACAATAAAAAAAATACACTTCTTCTTGAATTTCTGTTATAATGTCCATGGAAGCCATTTCAAACTCTTCATGCACTCCTCAGGGTATAATTTAATCACAGAATCTCTTACTCTCGATAAATGAATACATTTACAAACTAGTTGAAAGACTGAGACCATGTAATTAAAAAATCCTCTTTCTAATTACCGCCTCTCGTCACTGCCTCTAAATGTCTCTGTGAATTCTAGTTCTTCTTCCTCTCTATACAAGAGGATTCCTACATTCCTGTCAAATCAACTGAAGCTTCTGATTCCATGCTATCTAATTGCTTGTATGACATTGCACAATGACTTCCTCTCTGTCCATCATCTTTTCTTTTTTTTTTTTTTAATTTTCATATACTTGTTATGGACTAAATGTTTTTGTCCCTCCACTTCCAAATTCATATGTTGAAGTGTAACCTCCAAGGTAACTATTTGGAGATATAGCCTTTGCAAAATTAATTAAAGGCAAATGAGGCCATAAAGATGGGGCCCTAATCCAATGGGATTTGTATTCTTAAAAGACGTAGAGAAGAAACCAGAGCTCTCTCCACCATCCAAAGACACAGCAAAAAAGCAGCCTTCTGTAAACTAGGAACAAAGTTCTCACCAGAACCCAACAATGATGGTACCATGATCTCGAATTTCCAACCTCCAAAATTTGACAAAATAAATTTCTGCTGTATAAACCACCCAGTCTGTGGTATTTTGTTATGCAGCCTGAACTAATACATACTGAATAACAATTGCCTTTACACACCTACATTCTCATCTTTCCCCCAACTAGAAATTAGCTAATCTATTCTTCCTCATGCTCTCATTTTTAAACAGATTCATTTATTCTCCTTGCCTTCATTTATTGTCTTTATTTTGAAAAATTTTTTAAAAATCAGAAATTTATGGAAAAATTGAACACCTGTGTTTTTACTACCAGGAATTAATAAGTATTTATGTTCTTTATGTTAAAGATATTTTCAACAACAACAAAAAATATACTCCTGGAATTGATACTTTGTTGTCTTACAGACACTGCCAGAATTACCCTGCCTGAAGGTCAATATAATGTTATAAGTACCCATATAACAATATAAAAGCAACCAAGTTCTTTTCTGAAATTTCATTTTATCTTTTATAAATATTTAGATCACTAAGTCACTATAGTCTGAAATTCTTTTTCTTCCCTTCAGACAAGTCTTTTAAATCCTAATGATGTTTCCTTCTTACATCTCTCACAGTGGTTGTCTGTGTATGGAAAATGTTAATATCCAAGTCTTACCTTATTATTTCATGCAGAAACAAAAATATTCCAATATTTTTCTTACTAGCCTTCAAGATCTAATTTCAAATCATTTTTATGTGAAATTCACATAATACAAAATTAATCATTTTAAAGTGAAAAACTCAATATTATTCAGTGCATTCACATTACTGTGCAACCACCACCTCTATTTAGTTCCAAAACATTTTTATCACCCTAAAGGAAAACAGGGAACCATTAAACAGTTCTTTCCATTCCCTATTCCCCTTAGACTGTAGCAAGCACCAGTATGATTTCTGTTTTAATGAATTTATCTATTTTGGATATTATATATATATATATATATATATATATATATATACAGAATCACACGGTATGTGATCTTTTCTTTCTGGCTTCTTTCACTTAGCATAGTATTTCAGAGATACACTCATGTATCTATGTATCAGTACTTCAATCCTTTGTATGGGTGAAATAAATATATTTATTATATATACAATAAATATAGTAATATAAATTATAAACATATATTTCACAATTTATGTGCTCACTTGTTGATGGATGATTTCATTATAATGTGTCTCAGTGTATATATTTTTGAGTTTAGACTACTTGGTTTTTGTTGAGCTTCTTGGGTGGGTAGACTCATGGTTTTCATCAAATTTGAGAAGTGATCAGCTACTATTTATTCAAGTGTTCTTTTTGCCATTTTCCTTCTCTCTTCTTAGACTCTCATAATATGTATTGTGCTATTCTTGATGGTATCCCACAGGTCCCTCAGGCTCTGTTCATTTTTCTTCTTTTTTTTTTCTGTTCTTCAGACTGGATAATTTCAATTGACGTATCTTTAAATTTGCTCATTTTTTCTTCTGCTTGCTCAGATCTGCTATTGAAAAACCTTCTAGTGAAGTTTTCAACTTGGGTATTGTATTTTCAGCTCCAGAATGTATTTGTTTCCTTTTTATACTTTACATCTCTTTATTGATATTCTTTGTTTATAAACTGCTCTGGTATCAATTAACTCTTGTCCATGGTTTCCTTTAGCTCTCTGAGCATAGTTCAGATAGTTGATTTAAAGTCTTTGTCTAGTTTGTCCATACCTGGGCCTCCTCAGGATGTTTTTGTCAATTTTCTTTTTCCTGTGCATATGCCATACTTCCCCATTTCTTTGTTTACTGTAGAATTTTTTTTTTGAAAACTGGGTATTTCAAACGTTTTGATATAGTAGCTCCAGAAATCAGATGCTTTTTCTTTCCAAGAGTTTGCTGCTATTGATTGCTGTGGTTGGAGCCATCCATTTGTTTAGTGACATTTCCAAATGATTTTTTCAGATTGAATTCTTTGTTATATGTGGTAACTGAAGACTCTGTCCTATTATCTTAGTGGTCAGCCAGTGACCTAACAGAGATATCATTAAGTGCCTGGAGATTAAAAATAGTCTCCTGGTCTTTGCATATTGGCTCTGAATTGGGAAACTCCTTGCATATTAAGCCAGGCTGACTACAAATCTGTCTCACCCTATACCTCCTTGTTGTGCAGAGTCTACAAATCAGACAGAGGTGCAAAATCTGGGGTCCTCTTAGGTGTTTACTAAGCATATGTCCTGTCCTGGGCATGAGCTGAACCTTCCAGCTTCCTTGGTAAACATGAAAGCCCTATAAAGCCCTTACTCCCCTAACGATCTTCCTCCTGACTCCTCCTTCCCAGACTTTGGGTCTGTGTGCTGTGAATCCTGTCTGTTATCCCTTGCATTAGGTTGGTACTGGGGGTACAAATCTTTAAGTAATTTAAACAGATGCTGCCAACCAGGAAGCCATTCCAGTGAAAGGTGGGCAGAGCAAAGGTCTGCCTCTGTGCTGGTCTCTCAGAGACCCACCAGACAGGAAAATCACACAACCACAATTGTTTTAGAACAAGGTCTGTATTGGCACCCCAGAAAGCCACACCAGGATCATGGGCTTCCATCTCTATTGACTGTTAATGCCCAGGGTAATGGGAGATGCTTGACTGATAGGCAAAACACTACAACACTTTCTTGGCAAAATTTAGCAACCTGCTTCTTCATTCAACACTTCCTTGATAGCTGCAAGTTCTTCTTATTACATTAAAGAGCTCCAAAAAATTTGATACTTTTAATTTTTTTACAGTTTAATTGTTGCTTCAGTGAAGGGAATGAACCTTTTGAGCCCCCACTCTGCCATTTTTAATTCAACTCATTTCTTATGCCTCCAGGATTTGCCTTCCTGAAATACTTCAGTGAGAATATCTCTTATTTGTTAAAGCAACAATCAATGTGCAACTCACAAAATGTGTTCATATTCTTTCATGTGACCATCAAATTTTACCAACCGCAAAAGAGAATTTCATCCTGCTACTCTGGTGAAAGAACCCTGTAATCCAGCCAGACTCAAATACTCACCACTCTCCAATGATACATTGTTTTTACTGCATTAATTTGTGTTCCCATGTTTTTTAACTTTGTATGGAATTCAATCCTAATTATTCCCTTATAGTATCTACCCATGCTTAAGACTACTTGGTCTCCTCTATCTTGGTGACTTATCTGCTTACCCTAGGTCTTGTTAATATACAACTTAGTATGTGCCATTTTGTGAGTCATAGAGAGTAAATTTCCTGTTTTTATTTCTCATCACATTGGTGGAGAAGACTGATTTTGGCAGTATAAAGAGCTAAAATCTCCATTCTTCTAAGTATCTTCTTTTTTTATTTAATTTTTATTTATTTATTTTTTAATATATGAAATTTATTGTCAAATTGGTTTCCGTACAACACCCAGTGCTCATCCCAAAAAGGTGCCCTCCTCAATACCCATCACCCACCCTCCCCTCCCTCCCACCCCCCATCAACCCTCAGTTTGTTCTCAGTTTTGAACAGTCTCTTATGCTTTGGCTCTCTCCCACTCTAACCTCTTTTTTTTTTTTTCCTTCCCCTCCCCCATGGGTTTCTGTTAAGTTTCTCAGGATCCACATAAGAGTGAAACCATATGGTATCTGTCTTTCTCTGTATGGCTTATTTCACTTAGCATCACACTCTCCAGTTCCATCCACGTTGCTACAAAAGGCCATATTTCGTTCTTTCTCATTGCCACGTAGTATTCCATTGTGTATATAAACCACAATTTCTTTATCCATTCATCAGTTGATGGACATTTAGGCTCTTTCCATAATTTGGCTATTGTTGAGAGTGCTGCTATAAACATTGGGGTACAAGTGCCCCTATGCATCAGTACTCCTGTATCCCTTGGATAAATTCCTAGCAGTGCTATTGCTGGGTCATAGGGTAGGTCTATTTTTAATTTTCTGAGGAACCTCCACACTGCTTTCCAAAGCGGCTGCACCAATTTGCATTCCCACCAACAGTGCAAGAGGGTTCCCGTTTCTCCACATCCTCGCCAGCATCTATAGTCTCCTGATTTGTTCATTTTGGCCACTCTGACTGGCGTAAGGTGATATCTGAGTGTGGTTTTGATTTGTATTTCCCTGATAAGGAGCAACGCTGAACATCTTTTCATGTGCCTGTTGGCCATCCGGATGTCTTCTTTAGAGAAGTGTCTATTCATGTTTTCTGCCCATTTCTTCACTGGGTTATTTGTTTTTCGGGTGTGGAGTTTGGTGAGCTCTTTATAGATTTTGGATACTAGCCCTTTGTCTGATATGTCATTTGCAAATATCTTTTCCCATTCTGTTGGTTGCCTTTTAGTTTTGTTGGTTGTTTCCTTTGCTGTGCAGAAGCTTTTTATCTTCATAAGGTCCCAGTAATTCACTTTTGCTTTTAATTCCCTTGCCTTTGGGGATGTGTCGAGTAAGAGATTGCTACGGCTGAGGTCAGAGAGGTCTTTTCCTGCTTTCTCCTCTAAGATTTTGATGGTTTCCTGTCTCACATTCAGGTCCTTTATCCATTTTGAGTTTACTTTTGTGAATGGTGTGAGAAAGTGGTCTAGTTTCAACCTTCTGCATGGTGCTGTCCAGTTCTCCCAGCACCATTTGTTAAAGAGACTGTCTTTTTTCCATTGGATCTTCTTTCCTGCTTTGTCAAAGATGAGTTGGCCATACGTTTGTGGGTCCAGTTCTGGGATTTCTATTCTATTCCATTGGTCTATGTGTCTGTTTTTGTGCCAATACCAGGCTGTCTTGATGATTCCAGCTTTGTAGTAGAGGCTAAAGTCTGGGATTGTGATGCCTCCTTCTTTGGTCTTCTTCTTCAAAATTACTTTGGCTATTCGGGGTCTTTTGTGGTTCCACATGAATTTTAAGATTGCTTGTTCTAGTTTCAAGAAGAATGCTGGTGCAATTTTGATTGGGATTGCATTGAATGTGTAGATAGCTTTGGGTAGTATTGACATTTTGACAATATTTATTCTTCCAATCCATGAGCAGGGAATGTCTTTCCATTTCTTTGTATCTTCTTCAATTTCCTTCATAAGCTTTCTATAGTTTTCAGCATACAGATCTTTTACATCTTTGGTTAGATTTATTCCTAGGTATTTTATGCTTCTTGGTGCAATTGTGAATGGGATCAGTTTCTTTATTTGTCTTTCTGTTGCTTCATTGTTAGTGTATAAGAATGCAACTGATTTCTGTACATTGATTTTGTATCCTGCAACTTTGCTGAATTCATGTATCAGTTCTAGCAGACTTTTGGTGGAGTCTATCGGATTTTCCATGTATAATATCATGTCATCTGCAAAAAGCGAAAGCTTGACTTCATCTTTGCCAATTTTAATGCCTTTGATTTCCTTTTGTTGTCTGATTGCTGATGCTAGAACTTCCAGCACTATGTTAAACAACAGCGGTGAGAGTGGGCATCCCTGTCGTGTTCCTGATCTCAGGGAAAAAGCTCTCAGTTTTTCCCCGTTGAGGATGATGTTAGCTGTGGGCTTTTCATAAATGGCTTTTATGATCTTTAAGTATGTTCCTTCTATCCCGACTTTCTCAAGGGTTTTTATTAAGAAAGGGTGCTGGATTTTGTCAAAGGCCTTTTCTGCATCGATTGACAGGATCATATGGTTCTTCTCTTTTTTTTTGTTAATGTGATGTATCACGTTGATCGATTTGCGAATGTTGAACCAGCCCTGCATCCCAGGAATGAATCCCACTTGATCATGGTGAATAATTCTTTTTATATGCCGTTGAAATCGATTTGCTAGTATCTTATTGAGAATTTTTGCATCCATATTCATCAGGGATATTGGCCTGTAGTTCTCTTTTGTTACTGGGTCTCTGATTTAGGAATCAAAGTAATACTGGCTTCATAGAATGAGTCTGGAAGTTTTCCTTCCCTTTGTATTTTTTGGAATAGCTTGAGAAGGATAGGTATTATCTCTGCTTTAAACGTCTGGTAGAACTCCCCTGGGAAGCCATCTGGTCCTGGACTCTTATTTGTTGGGAGATTTTTGATAACCGATTCAATTTCTTCGCTGGTTATGGGTCTGTTCAAGCTTTCTATTTCCTCCTGGTTGAGTTTTGGAAGAGTGTGGGTGTTTAGGAATTTGTCCATTTCTTCCAGGTTGTCCAATTTGTTGGCATATAATTTTTCATAGTATTCCCTGATAATTGTTTGTATCTCTGAGGGATTGGTTGTAATAATTCCATTTTCATTCATGATTTTATCTATTTGGGTCATCTCCCTTTTCTTTTTGAGAAGCCTGGCTAGAGGTCTGTCAATTTTGTTTATTTTTTCAAAAAACCAACTCTTGGTTTCGTTGATCTGCTCTACAGTTTTTTTAGATTCTATATTGTTTATTTCTGCTCTGATCTTTATTATTTCTCTTCTTCTGCTGGGTTTAGGCTGCCTTTGCTGTTCTGCTTCTATTTCCTTTAGGGGTGCTGTTAGATTTTGTATTTGGGACTTTTCTTGTTTCTTGAGATAGGCCTGGATTGCAATGTATTTTCCTCTCAGGACTGCCTTCGCTGCATCCCAAAGCATTTGGATTGTTGTATTTTCATTTTTGTTTGTTTCCATATATTTTTTAATTTCTTCTCTAATTGCCTGGTTGACCCACTCATTCGTTAGTAGGGTGTTCTTTAACCTCCATGCTTTTGGAGGTTTTCCAGACTTTTTCCTGTGGTTGATTTCAAGCTTCATAGCATTGTGGTCTGAAAGTATGCATGGTATAATTTCAATTCTTGTAAACTTATGAAAGGCTGTTTTGTGACCCAGTATATGATCTATCCTGGAGAATGTTCCATGTGCACTCAAGAAGAAAGTATATTCTGTTGCTTTGGGATGCAGAGTTCTAAATATATCTGTCAAGTCCATCTGATCCAATGTATCATTCAGGGCCCTTGTTTCTTTATTGACCGTGTGTCTAGATGATCTATCCATTTCTGTAAGTGGGGTGTTAAAGTCTCCTGCAATGACCACATTCTTATCAATAAGGTTGCTTATGTTTATGAGTAATTGTTTTATATATTTGGGGGCTCCGGTATTCGGCGCATAGACATTTATAATTGTTAGCTCTTCCTGATGGATAGACCCTGTAATTATTATATAATGCCCTTCTTCATCTCTTGTTCCAGCCTTTAATTTAAAGTCTAGTTTGTCTGATATAAGTATGGCTACTCCAGCTTTCTTTTGGCTTCCAGTAGCATGATAAATAGTTCTCCATCCCCTCACTCTCAATCTGAAGGTGTCCTCAGATCTAAAATGAGTCTCTTGTAGACAGCAAATAGATGGGTCTTGTTTTTTTATCCATTCTGATACCCTATGTCTTTTGGTTGGCGCATTTTATCCATTTACATTCAGTGTTATTATAGAAAGATACGGGTTTAGAGTCATTGTGATGTCTGTATGTTTTATGCTTGTAGTAATGTCTCTGGTACTTTGTCTCACAGGATCCCCCTTAGGATCTCTTGTAGGGCTGGTTTCGTGGTGACAAATTCCTTCAGTTTTTGTTTGTTTGGGAAGACCTTTATCTCTCCTTCTAAATGACAGACTTGCTGGATAAAGGATTCTCGGCTGCATATTTTTTCTGTTTAGCACACTGAAGATATCGTGCCAATCCTTTCTGGCCTGCCAAGTTTCAAAAGAGAGATCAGTCACGAGTCTTATAGGTCTCCCTTTATATGTGAGGGCACGTTTATCCCTTGCTGCTTTCAGAATTTTCTCTTTATCCTTGTATTTTGCCAGTTTCACTATGATATGTTGTGCAGAAGATCGATTCAAGTTACGTCTGAAGGGAGTTCTCTGTGCCTCTTGGATTTCAATGCCTTTTTCCTTCCCCAGTTCAGGGACGTTCTCAGCTATAATTTCTTCAAGTACCCCTTCAGCACCCTTCTCTCTCTCTTCCTCCTCTGGGATACCAATTATGCATATATTATTTCTTTTTAGTGTATCACTTAGTTCTCTAATTTTCCCCTCATACTCCTGGATTTTTTTTATCTCTCTTTTTCTCAGCTTCCTCTTTTTCCATAACTTTATCTTCTAGTTCACCTATTCTCTCCTCTGCCTCTTCAATCCGAGCCGTCGTCGTTTCCATTTTGTTTTGCATTTCGTTTAAAGCGCTTTTCAGCTCCTCGTGACTGTTCCTTAGTCCCTTGATCTCTGTGGCAAGAGATTCTCTGCTGTCCTGTATACTGTTTTCAAGCCCAGCGATTAATTTTATGACTATTATTCTAAATTCACTTTCTGTTATATTATTTAAATCCTTTTTGATCAGTTCATTAGCTGTTGTTATTTCCTGGAGATTCTTCTGAGGGGAATTCTTCCGTTTGGTCATTTTGGATAGTCCCTGGAGTGGTGAGGACCTGCAGGGCACTTCCCCTGTGCTGTGGTGTATAACTGGAGTTGGTGGGCGGGGCCGCAGTCCGACCTGATGTCTGCCCCCAGCCCACCGCTGGGGCCACAGTCAGACTGGTGTGTGCCTTCTCTTCCCCTCTCCTAGGGGCGGGATTCACTGTGGGGTGGCGTGGCCCGTCTGGGCTACTTGCACACTGCCAGGCTCGTGGTGCTGGGGATCTGGCGTATTAGCTGGGGTGGGTAGGCAAGGTGCACGGGGGCAGGAGGGGCAGGCTTAGCTCGCTTCTCCTTAGGTGATCCACTTCAGGAGGGGCCCTGTGGCAGCAGGAGGGAGTCAGATCCGCTGCCGGAGGTTTGGCTCTGCAGAAGCACAGAGTTGGGTGTTTGCACGGAGTGAGCAAGTTCCCTGGCAGGAACTGGTTCCCTTTGGGATTTTGGCTGGGGGATGGGCAGGGGAGATGGCGCTGGTGAGCGCCTTTGTTCCCCACCAAACTGAGCTCTGTCGTCCAGGGGCTCAGCAGCTCTCCCGCCTTTTGTCCTCCAGCCTTCCCGCTTTCTGAGCAGAGCTGTTAACTTGTGACCTCCCAGACGCTAAGTTGCGCTTGCTGTAGGAACACAGTCCGTCAGGCCCCTCTGCTTTTGCCAGCCAGACTCGGGGGCTCTGCTTGGCTGGAGAGCCGCCCCGGCTCCCTCCTGCCAGTCCGTGGAGCGCACACCGCCTTGCCACCCTTCCTACCCTCTTCCGTGGGCCTCTCGTCTGCGCTTGGCTCCGGAGACTCCGTTCTGCTAATCTTCTGGCGGTTTTCTGGGTTATTTAGGCAGGTGTAGGTGGAATCTAAGTGATCAGCAGGATGCGCGGTGAGCCCAGCGTCCTCCTATGCCACCATCTTCCCTCTCCTCTCTTCTAAGTATCTTCTAAGTATCACAGTTAACACTCACAATACCTTGGCTCAAAACTTAGTCTTCCATTTTCTCATCTCAATGTATGATTAATATCATAATCATTTAAGGGACTCAATATTTTGGATAAATGATTCTCTCATTAAGGAAAAACAAAGGATACATACTGTATGTTCCTCACAGGGCTAAAATCATTGAGACAACTATTTAGAATTGTCTGTCAAAACATTTTTGTTATTGGGAGAAATGTAAGTAAGCTGGAGAATCTTCAACTGTAGAATAGACCACACACTCCTCAATGTTTGCATGGTGTTATGGACCAAGAAATTCAAAATGTCTTCTTGATGGTTAGTCATTGTTAGTTATCAAACAACCTATTAAGCTCAGAAGCACTGTCTCTTCGAGCGACATCAGTAAGGTGGTAGAAGAGGAACTCCCAGGCTACATCCCCACCCAGAAATACCAATAAACTAATGATACTTGGGACAAAATATCTTTATGAGAACTCCAGAATCAGTTAAGAATTTGCAACACTTCAGAGGAGCACAAAACCAAGAAAAACACTTTGAAACATGTAAGAGGAACAGTTTTACTCTATCTGTGTTAGCCCTTTCCCCAGGACACCACAATCCAGCACAATTCACACAGCATGTGACTTCTCCCTCAGTGAAAAGAATGAATGAAGTGTCCATTCAATATACCTGGCCTTTCACAGAACTACCCTAGAGACCTACTTTTGTCTCATCTCATCTGAGTGCTGAGGCAACTAGCATATTTAGTATGATAAAATGAAACTAATAAGAAAGAAAGTGAACAGGCATTCTTAGCATCCTTCTGGGCAGTGTGGGTCTAGGAGAAGGGGCAAAATCCTGATACTTAACCTTCAGGAAGAAGGGAGAGAAGTGGAGCTGCAGCTAGCCACTCAGCATTACAGTGCTCTTTTTGAGGGAAAAGGGGCAAGAGGCTCTCAGCACCTTGAACAGCTCTGTGGGAATGAGAGAAAGTGTACAATCTGGAGACTTTTCCTTCAGGAAATAGAAAGAGAAGTGGAGCTTGCACATAGTCTCCCAGCATTTCAGTGAATACCTTACAGAAAAGGGGAGGGTGGCTTATGGCAGCCAAAATGTCTTGGTGAGATTGGGAGAAGGTTCACAACCCTGAGACTTCTCCATCAGGAGGGGAAAAAGGAGTAGAGTAGGCACATCCACAGAGAACCTATGAAAGCCTCCCAGAATCTCCACCCAGGCTGAGTGGTAAAGGTATTTCCTTGCTGAAACCAGCCTACAAAGACTAGAAGAGGAAGCTGCCTCTTTAAATTTATACACACCAATGCAAAGCTACAAGGAATGCAAAAATAGTCAGATAAAGAAAACATTACCAAGGGAACAAAATAAGTCTCCAGCAAATAACCCTAAATAAATAAAGATCTATGAATTGTCTAACACAGAATTCAAAATGTTGAAGAAACTTGGAGAACTACAAGAGAACACACATAGACAACTACATGAAATAAGGAAGATAATACCTGAGCAAAATTTGGATATTAACAAAGAGATAGAAACCATTAAAACAAACAAACATAAACGATGAAATTCTGGAGCTTAAGAATATAACTGAAGGGAAAAATTCAATAGAGAGTTTCAACAACAAATATGATCAGGCAGAACACAAAATCATGCCAGTGAACACAAAGACAGGTCACTTGAAATTATCCTGTCAGAAGAACAAAGAGGGGAAAAAAAAGAAAAAAAGGGTGAAGAAAGCCTATAGTATTTATGAGAGACCATCAATCAGACTAATGTATTATAGGAGTCTCAGAAGGAGAACACAAAAAGAGGGACAGAAAATTTATTTGAGGAAATAATTCCTGAAAAATTCTCAAAACTAGGAGGGAAATAGACATCCAGATTCGTGAAACTGGAAAACTTCTATGGAGGATGAATCCAGAGTGTACACTGAGACATATCATAATCATATTGTGAAAAGTCAAATAGAGACTTCAGAAAGCATGAAGAGAAAAAATGACTTACCATGTACAAGGGAACCCATATAATACTATAAACAAATTTCTCAGCAGAAAATCTGAAGGCTTGAAGGAAGTAGAAGTGGAATGATATAGTCAAAGTGCCAAAAGAAAAAAACCCTGCCAATTAATAATACTGTATCTGGCAAAACTGTCTTTCAGAAATGAAGATTTTCCCAGACAAACAAAAGAGAAGTGAGTCCATTACTACTAGACTTGTCTTACAAGAAATGCTAAAGACAGTTATTCAAGCTAAAAGGAAAGGACACTAAATAGCAACACAATCGTATGAAATTATTAAAGTCACAGTTAAAGCTAAATATATAAACAAATAAAAAATACTGGAATACTGTTACGCTGGTGTATAAATCACTTTTAATTTTAATATAAAAGTTAATAGAAAAAAAGTAAGAATAGTATAATCACCCTAATTTGTTAATGGTGTCATGATATTAAAAAATACAAATTATGAAATCAACAATACACAGTGTGAAAAGAGGAAGTAAAAGGGTAAAGGTTTTGTATGTAATTGAAGTTAAGAAGCTATCAGCTTAAAATAGACTGTTATATCTATAATATTTTATGCATGTCTGATGATAACTACAAAAGTATACATATAGAAAACAAAGAAAGAGAAAGAAATAAAAGAATATCACTACAAAACATCAACAAAACAAAAAAGAAGACAACAAGAGAGGACAAGCAAAACAGAACTACAAACCAGATAAGAAAACAATTAACAAAATGTCAGTATTAGGTCCTCTTTTCCTATTAATAATTATATCAATAATTGTAAATGGATAAAAGTCTCTAATCAAGAGACATAGAGTAGCTGAATGGACAATAAAACAGGACCCAAATATATGTTGTCTACAGAAAACTCATTTTAGATTTAAGGAAAGGTATAGGCTGAAAAGGGATAGAAAATTATTCCACATAAAATGAAATCAAAAGAGACAAGGGGTGCCTATACTTATATCAGACAAAGAGACATTAATTCAAAATAGTCACAAGGGACAAAGAAGGAAAGTATATAGTAATAAAAGAGTCAATTCATCAGAAAGATATAACAATTACATATGTATTCCCCCAACATTAGGGCACCTAAATATATGAAGAAAATATCTACAGAAATGAAGGGAGAAATAGCAATACAATAATAGTATAATATTTAGATACCACAGTTTCAACAATCAGCAGATCTTCCAAACAGATGATCAATAAGGAAAGAAAACTATGGACCAATAAACTTAACCTTAAACAGAACACTCCACCCAAGAGAACAGAATATACATTCTTCTCCAGGGCACGTTGAACATTCCCCAGGATAGATCACATATCAGGCCACAAAAAAAATTTTCACAAATTTAAAAACACTGAAATCATAAGTATCTTTTCCAACCACAATGCTATAAAACTAGCGCTCAATAACAGGGAGAAAACTGGAAAGTTGACAAATTTGGGGAATTAAGTAACACACCCTCAAACAATCAATGGGCCAAAGAAGAAATCAAAAGAAAAAAAAAATACCTTGAGACAAATGAAAACGGAAACTCAACTTTCCAAAATCTTCAGAATACAAACCAAAAGTGGGAAATTTATAGTGATAAAGACCTACGTCAATAAACAAGAAAAGTATTAGACCTACCCTATGACCCAGCAATAGCACTGCTAGGAATTTATCCAAGGGATACAGGAGTACTGATGCATAGGGGCACTTGTACCCCAATGTTTATAGCAGCACTCTCAACAATAGCCAAATTATGGAAAGAGCCTAAATGTCCATCAACTGATGAATGGATAAAGAAATTGTGGTTTATATACACAATGGAATACTACGTGGCAATGAGAAAGAATGAAATATGGCCTTTTGTAGCAACGTGGATGGAACTGGAGAGTGTGATGCTAAGTGAAATAAGCCATACAGAGAAAGACAGATACCATATGGTTTCACTCTTATGTGGATCCTGAGAAACGTAACAGAAGCCCATGGGGGAGGGGAAGGAAAAAAAAAAAAAAAGAGGTTAGAGTGGGAGAGAGCCAAAGCATAAGAGACTGTTCAAAACTGAGAACAAACTGAGGGTTGATGGGGGGTGGGAGGGAGGGGAGGGTGGCTGATGGGTATTGAGGAGGGCACCTTTTGGGATGAGCACTGGGTGTTGTATGGAAACCAATTTGACAATAAATTTCATATATTAAAAAAATAATAATAAAAATAAACAATAAAAGTATCAAATAAACAACCTAACTTTTCATGTCAAGGAACTATAAAAAAACCCACAAAGCCCAAAGTTAGCAGAAAGAAGAAAATAATGAATATTAGAGTAGAAATAAATGAATAGAGACTAGAAAAACAATAGAAAAAAAATGAAAACAGTAGGTGGCTATTTGAAAAGATAAAATTGATACACCTTCAGCTCAATTAACTAGGAAAAAAGAGAGTAGACTCAAATAAATAAAATAAGAAATTAAAGAGGAGACAGGAAAATTTTTTTTGATTTTTTAAAGCTTATTTATTTATTTTGAGAGAGAGAGTACAAGCAGGGAAGAGGCAGAGAGAGGGAGAGAGAATCCTAAGCAGGCTCCACACTGTCAGTGTAGAGTCCAAGGCGGAGCTTGAACTCATGAACCGTGAGATCATGACCTGAGCCAAGATCAAGAGTCAGACGCTTAAGTGACTGAGCCATCCAGACACCCCAGGACAATTTTTTGTTATTGCATAAATAGAAAAGACCATAAAAGATTATTACAAAAGATCATATGCCAAAAAAGGGAATAATCTAGAAGAAACAAATAAATTCCTAGAAACATACACCTCTCCAAGGCAGAATCATGAAGAAATAGAAAATCTGAATAGACCTACAAGAAATAAGGAGATTAGATCAGTAATCAAAAATCTCCAACAAATAAAATCTCAAAACCAAATAGCTTCACTAGTGAATTCTACCAAGCATTTAAAAAAGAATTAACACCAGTACTAATTAAACTCTTCTCACAAATTGAAGGGGGAAAATTTTCAAACTCATTTTATGAAGCCAGAATTACCTTGATACTAAAGTCAGGAAAACACACTACAAGAAAAGAAAATTGGGGCACCTGGGTAGTTCAGTCAGTTAAGCATCTAACTCTTCAGCTCAGGTCGTGATCTCACGGTTTGTGAGTTTGAGCCCCACATTGGGCTCTGCACTGACAGTATGGAGCTTTCTGGAGATTCTCTCTCTCCTTTCTCTGCCCACTTCCCCCCTCCCTTTCTCTCTCAAAATAAATAAATAAATACTTAAAAAAAAAAAGAGGAAAGAAAATTACAGGCCAGTATCTCTGATGAGCATTGATTAAAAAATCCTCAAAGAAATACTAGTAAACTGAATTCAACAGGATATTACAAGGTTCATATGCCATGATCAAGAGGGATGTATCCCTGGGATGCAAGGATGTTTCAACACAAGCAAATTAATAAATGTGATACATACAACATATTAGCAAAATAAAGAATAAAAATCAAGTGATCATATCAATAGATGCAGAAAAATACTTTGACAAAATTCAATACCTTTTCATGATAAAAAATGCTCAACAAACTCAGTATAGATGGAATGTACCTCAATAATGGCCATATGTGATAAGTACACGGTTAACATCATGCTCAACCTTGACAAGCTGAAAACTTACCCTCTAAGATCAGGAACAAGACCAGGATTCCCACCTTTATCACCTCTAGTCAACAAAGTACTGGTTGTCCTACTCAGGGCAGTTAAACAAGTAAAAGAAATAAAAGGCATCAAAGTTGGAAAGGAAAAAGTAAAATTATCTCTCTTTGCAGATGACATCATCCTACCTGTGCAAGACCCTAAAGACTACACACATACAAAAACTGTTAGAATAAATCAATTCCATAAAGTTTAAAGACACAAAACCAACATACAAAAATCAGTTTAGACACTAACAATTAACTATCTAAAAATGAAATTAAGAAAATTGCCCCATTTAGAATAGCATCAAAAAGAGTAAAATACGCATAAACTTGATCAAGGAAGTAAAAGATGTGTCCAGAGAATACTATAAAACATTAATGAAGGAAATTAAAGGAGAAAAAATGCAAAGACAACTTGTTTTGATGGATTAGAAGGCTTAATATTGTTAAGATATCCACAGTATTAAAAAATCTATAGCTTCAGTGCTAACACCATCAAAATCCCACTGGCATTTTTTACAGAAATAAAAAAATAATCCTAAAATTCATATGGAACCACAAATGACCCAGAACAGCCAAGGTGATCTTGGGAAAGAACAAAGCTAGAGGCATCACACTTCTTGGTTGAAAATATATTACAAACATACAGTAATTAAAACAGGATTAAAAAAAAAAGAGGATGGTCTTGGCATAAAGACAGACATATAGACTACTGAAACACAACAGAGGTCCTAGAAACAAAACCATGAATATATGGTCAGCTGATCTTTGACAAGGGTTCCAAGAACACACAATGAGAAATAAATAGTCTCTTCAACTAATGATGCTGGGAAAGTGGATATCCACATGCAGAAGAATGAAATTGGACTCCTACGTTATACCATGAACAAAAATAAAATGGAGTAAAGACATATGAAAGACATGGTACTCTTAAACCCCTAAAAGAAAAGTTAAGGAAAAATACTCTTGATATTGATTAAAGGCAATGCTTTCTTAGATGTGACATTGAAACTGCAAAGAACAAAAGCAAAAAATAAACAAGTGGGACAAAATAAAACTAAAAGCGTCTGCACAGCCAAATAAAGAATAAAAAGAATGAAAAAGCAACCTATGGAACAGGAGAAAATATCTGCAAACCATACATCTGATAATTAATTTCCAAAATATATAAGGAATTTCTATAGCTCAATAGCAAAAAACTAAATAATCTGATTAAAAATGGACAATGGACTTAAATCACTATTTTCCAAAGAAGTCATATAAATGGCTAAAATGTTTATGAATAGACAGTCGACATTACTAATTATAAGGGAAGTGCAAATCAAAACCACAATGAGATACTACTGCATACCTTTTAAGATGGCTATTAAAAAGAAACAAAAGATAACATGCTAGGAAGTTGTAGAAAAATTGGAACTCTTGCACACTGTTGGAAATGCAAAATGGTACATCACATATTGAAAACAGTATGATGATTCCTGAAAAAATTAAAAGTGGAACTACCATATGATCCAGAAATTCTAGTTCCGGGTATATTTCCAACAGAATTGAAATCAGCATTTTGAAGATATACTTGCACTGCCATTTTCACTGCAGCACTACTCACAATAGCCAAGATATGGAAGAAGCCTAAATGTCCATTGATGTATCTGTGGAATGGGAAAATATGGTATAAGTAAATAAGCCAGTCACAGAAGGAATATCCTGCATGATTCCACTTGTATGAGGTATGTAAAATAGTCAAAGCCGTAGAAGCAGAGAACACAATAGTGGTTACCAGGGGCTGGAGGATGGGGGAAACGGGAAGTTGTTATTAAATGGGTAGAAAGTTCTGTCATGCAAGAGAACAAAGTCTCTAGGAATCTGCTTAATAATATGGTGTTGTGCCCTTCAAAATTTAAGAGAGTAGATCTTAAGTGTTAGTACCACAAAAACAGAAACCAAACACACATACACAAAATCATGGGGACACAAGGAAACTCTGGGAGATGCTGAATATGTCCATTACCTTGGCTATGGTAAATGGCCTCAGGAGTCCTTGCATGTGTCCAAACTCATCAAATTGTACACATTTAAATATGTGCAGTTCTTTGTATACCACTTATACCTCAATAAGGATGTTCTTTAAAAAAGATATAGCCTAAGAGCTTATACAGCTATAATAAAAAGAAAAGCAGTGGGTGCTTAAATAACTAAGGTATATATTCATCAATAAAGATTAGTAAGTTACTTCTAAGAAAAGTGCTACTTAACCACAAATCCCTGCTAAGCAGCAATCTTCTTTAATGTTTGGAATTTCATTGTGTTTCACATCCCAGGAATATGAGTCCCCATGCAGCACTGGATCCTCATCACAAAGAATTGTTGCTATTTCTGCTGGCCATATCCCAGCTCGTTTAGTAATTTTTCTCCACTGAACCACAATGAATAATGAAGTGTGTTCTCTGTGCTCCTACATATCTCCACCCACCTATCTTCTGTTCCCAACCAAAAATATAAGCCTACATATACCTCTAAATATCTTATGGTGGATTTTATTTAGAATTCTATACCAGAATGCTAGCTAACACTTTCATTCTTACAAATTTTCTCCAATGCCCAAACTGGCAATTTCTCCTAAAACTGTACAGAAAACCACAAAATTATTTTAGCATTACCAAAAATACTATTTAGCATTATATTATATGTAACATCATTCAAAACATTGTGAGTTTTTATTACTAAGGTTGCCTTTAAAGCATTCAGAAAGAAAAAGGTATGCCCCCCAAAAGAAGTCAGACTGAAAAATGAGAAGCTTTTTATCATAAGTCAGGGAGTCTGAGTCACCTATGTGTGCAGAAAATGGATAATTCCCAGTCATTCAAAGATTTGAGGCACCTGTTAAGAACACAGCAGGAGAAGCCTAAGGAGCATCTGGTCTGCAAAGAAGTGACATCTTAGGAAAGAAACTGACACCATATCTGTAATGTAAATAGCATGTAAGACCAATAAAGAACCTACAGGGCCCACAAACATGAAAAATATCCTGGGGTAACCCCGGTAAAAACTGAAAGCTTTCAGTTTACAAGATAATAATGAGTCAGAAAAAGGTTCAAAAGAAATAAATAATCCTAAGTCAGCATTGCTCATTTGTCATCTAAGATATGCTTCCCTGCCCCACTGTTTATCTTCTTATATACACCTGCCTTATCAACAAGAATATACACTCTGGGGGTGGCTGGGTGGCTCAGTGGGTTGATTTCAGCTGAGGTCATGATCTCACAGTCTGTGGATTCAAGCCCCACATTGGGCTCTGTGCTGACAGTGTGGAACCTGCTTGGGATCCTCTCTCTCCCATTCTCTCTGCCTCTCCCTCTCACTCTCTCTCCCTCTCAAGATAAATCAACTTAAAAAAAAGAATATACATTCTGTTGTATTATGTTGAGTGATGAGAAGACAAAACGCATGGGAAAGTTTTAAAATACATGAATTCAGGCTGAAGTTAAGCATATCCATGACATTGAAGGACAAATTTGGACCCAAATCCACCAAGTTAGATTTTCATACAAACTAGTAGCTGTTTGGTAGAAAACAGGTTAAAAATACATGTCTGGGGGGTGTTGGGTAGCTCAGTTGGTTAAGCCTCCAATTCTTGATCTCAGAATTGTGAGTTCAAGCCCCATGTTGGGCTTAAACATAAAGAATTTATGTTTGGAGTAATGAATTCATCTTCACACTGTGAATGGTGGAGGCATTGTCCCTTGGAATCCATTGCTACTGTATTTGTTGGCCTGAGAGAGATGCACAGCATGGTTTCTTGTGGATCCCCTTATTTTCAAATATGATAATATCCCCATTCAATTAAATTACAAGTTTGAGAGAGGAAAGGCTACTTTCTTTGCACAGATTCATTTATAGTTTCTAGCAACTCTTGGTTGGTCTCGGGATCATGAATTCAAGCCCCGTGTTGGGCGTGGAGCCTATTTAAAAAAATTAAAAAAAAATAACTATCTAAACATCAAAAGGTAGTGTTACACTAAAATATTTCTTACAAATCCAAGATTATACTGATAATTTTCTATTTTAACTTTATAGATGTTCTCATTCCTTAAGTGAAACACAGTATATTAATAAGGTAGAATCAAACTTCTAACTTCCAAGGTAGATTCACTGTCTTTGCACCATATACATTAATTAAAAGAATAGTTCCATGGGAGCTGAGGATCTAACATTCTAACATTCTCCAACATTCTAACATCTAACATTTGATTTAAGAAGAATTAAAAGCCCAAGGCCTATATACCACTACAGGAACAAATGTCAAAAGTCCTCTGGAATCTGCACTAAGTAGGCAATGTTTTCATAAGCCTGATCATTATATGGATACAGACTGGAAATTTGTTTGTTGTCTTGGTTAGGAGTTGAAGGCACTTATCTATCCCAGAAGGATTCCTTCTAGAGCTGTCCTCAAATCAGTATGATCGAAAATTCTTGAAAATGCAGAAAAGTAATAAATCTTTAATAATTTTTCCAGTTAATTGCTTAAGTTCAGTTAATTAAATTCAGTGGGCATTTCATTACAAGAACACACTTCAGGGTAAGTGCTGAGAGGTAGAGGGAGAACAAAGCCTGTAATCAGAAATGAAGAAAAAATGGAAGTTTAAGGTTTTAGTTACTTAAATGGGGATGGCCATATTTTCCCCCAAGATTTTATTTTTAGGTAATCTCTACACCCACTGTGGGGCTCAAACTCACAACCCTGAGACCAAGAGCAGCACACTCCACCGAATGAGCCAGCCAGGCAAGTATTATTTGCCATAATACTTTGTTATTATGCAGAAGAGGATTAAAGCCATCAGAGGACACAATGACAAATCCATCTTTCCCACATAAGGGTTTCTAAAACCCTTAAAGGGTAATAATGCTATGAAGTTTTCTTCAGGTTTAAACAATCCAGAAACTGGTAGGAGAAATGAAGATAATTTGACAAAATGAAATTTTTATTGTCCCAGTGGGAAGGAAACACAAATGACTCAACTACTTTAATAAGGTTAGAGAATCATTTAAAGAATCTTCATGATTCATTTGCATTTATTTTTTGCTATCATGAAACCACTCAAAATCTGTTTCCCAACGGAAAGACAGAAATGATAACGGGGGTGATATACCAGAATATAAATATAATTTCTGGGAAAATTATCATTTAAAGAAAAGCAGGATATAGATTTTAGACAGTAAATGGTAGTCTTGGGTTTATGTTTTGGTAAAGATTTTTCATTTTATGGCAACCATGTATGTTGGGTAGCTAAAGTCAAATTCATTTCTCCTTTCAAGATGGTAAGTTACCTCTGAAACAACCTGCAGTTTCTTATAAATAGGACCATTGTAAATTGCTTTTAAAGTTGAGAAATAAATGTATTTTTTCCTCTAATTCAGTTAAGAGACTAAAAATATACTGCTTTTTATTTTTTTCTTATTTTGAAATTATTTCTTTTCTTATTTTGACCAGAAACACTGATCCTTTTTAGCATCTAATGATTGTGATGGCTGCAAAGTACCTCATTTAATAGTTTGTTTCAACATATTTATTTACAAGCAAGGTATAGAGTTTATAGGTGAGATGCTCTGACTTTCAATGGTGCTTGTAAGAAACCTTGACAGAACATGGTCATTTCCTCTTGGACACCAAATGATAGCAGTGGAAACTCCTATTCATGGATGCTTCCAGTTTATCCCAAAAATACTGCTAAAAATGACCAACCTCCACATGCTCCCTGAAATTTCTATTAACTAAATAAACAAAACAGATGGTAAGGTGTTTGACAAGGAAAACACTGGAAATTATTCTAGCTCTGGTCAACTGAAAATAATTAAATGTATTTTCATGTAGCCTGGGATGCATTTTTTTATAATTCTATTTTTTCCAATACATTTATACTTTCAGCTTGGATACTCTCCAGAAGAAAATTTCCCAAATGTGGCATAGTAGCAGTGGGTATTGAAACAAGCAGAAAAGAAAATGATTGGTATGTTGTGCCCAGGTTGGACCTGTGCCTTCCTAATTATCAGACCATCATTTACCCCCTCTAATTCTTTTTATATCCATCAAAAAGACATTTTGAGGGCTTTACATTGCTCAGGAAAAAGTTTTTGCTTCACACAAAAAAATGTGGCATTTGGCAGTGAGTTCTCCAAATGAAACATGGACCAGAAACGCCACATTCATTATATTGGCCTTGACCAAGTTCTTCCTTCCATTGTTCTCTCTTGCTCTTCTGTCCGATTCTTATCTCACATCTGCTGTATCTCACATGTGCAACTGGACTCCTTTTGAACTGCTCCTGTCTCCTCACTACCATTTCTCAATTTTACTATTTCTCATATTCTGCCCAAGACTTTGCCCAGATTCTCCTCAACTCCTTGCCTGGACAACACAGCAATGAGGGATTGCACGCTGGTTGTTCTGTTTTCAATTTTCCAGCTCAGAGAATTCTCATTTCTGATATAACCCATGAGACGAGGAGGATGACCGAAGGCTTGTTATGCCAAGTATGGTCTGAAAACCAATAGCATTGGTATCCCCTGGGAGCTTGTTAGGAATGCAGAATCTCGGGCCTCACTTCAGGCCTGCTGAATCAGAATGTAGTTATCTGAGTTTTAACAAGATTCCCAGGGTGTTCTGTCTGCACATTAAGTATGAGAAGCACTGAGCTAGATCACTGGTTCATAAAGTGATTTTTCAGTCTTACTGAGATATAATTAACATATAAGTTTAAGGTATACAGTGTGATGATCTGATACATGTATATATTGTGAAATGTTTACCATAATAAGCCTAGTTAACACATCCTTCACCCACCATAATTATCATTTTATTGCTGCTATTATGGTGAGAATACTAAAGCTCTACTCTCAGGCACATACAGCTGTGCAGGCCAGTGACATATGTTGTGACCGGATAGGATCCATGAGCCCCTGTGGAGGGCCTTGGTTGTCAGTATGCACTCAAGTGGCTAACGGGCTGACAGTGAGCACACAGCAGAAGAGGTGAGCAATGGGAGGTAGGGTCGGCGGTGTGCAAATGCACGGTCGTGGCTAGCTGCATACATGTGCAACAGTGCAAGCCAGGGACAGATCTGGACCCACAAGCAGCTGTGGGGGCCTTGGCTTTTGGTGTGTACTTGTGCAACTTCAGGGGTTACATGTGGGTGTGTGCATGGCAGTGGAGGCTGGTGACAGGAGCTGGGGCCAGCGACATATAGGTATACAGCTGTAGGGGCTACCTGCAGGCAGACAGAGCAGTGCACGCTACTGACGGGAGCCAGGGATGGGTCCAAGCCTATAAGCAGCTGTGGGAGCCTTGGCTGTCAGTGCGGCTACAGGGACTATCCATAGGCCCATGCACAGCAATGGGGGTCCACTGTGTAGGGGCCTAGGCTGGCATCTTGCATGTGTACAGGAGCAGAGAGGCTGGAGCTGGTTGCCAGTAGAGATCTTAGGCTCTAGCAGGAGGGTGGGGCAGGGGGAGGGAACAGAGAGCTGGCATCTGCAAATGCCAAAACTTATGGGACAAAAACATCAGTGGTGGAATATGCAGGGGGTCTCTGATGGTTCTGTTAGCCATTGGTTTCTTCAGTGGCAAATGCTGCTGGGATCCACGACAAGGTGTTCAGTGATGATAGCCGGGGAGGTCTACAGCATCTGCAGTGTCAGTTAAGGTTCTCAGTGGTGAAGGCTGGTGGGAGCCTCGGCAGAGAAGGGGACTAGGAACTGCAGTCACTCCCACCATGTGACTGATACGGGTAGCCCCTGACTTGTTCCTAGCTGTGTCTACATGTCTCAACTTTGCCAATCTCTGAGTAGGGTGAAACTGAAGAGGGTCCTTCATGAAGTGCCCTGAAAGGCTGGGAAAGCCTGTCACTCACCCTGTTCATACTGCTTTTCCTGGCGAGGGGAAGTCTCTTGGGCTGGTCAGTTCCCTCTTGGCACCCAGTAGTGCTGGCCTGGAGGATGGGATTATGCAGACTAAACTGTTAAACTGTTCCTCCTACCCTTTTTGTATGGGTTTTCTCAGGTTTTTGTTTCATCATGTTGCTAAAGCTTTTTAAGTGGACTCCTAAGCATTCCTCCAGCTCTTTTCATTTGCGGATAGTTAATTACAAGGTTTTTGCAACGAAGTGAAGGGAGGTTGGGGTCTCCTACTCTGCCCTCTAGATGATCCCATGTTTTGTTTTAAAAATAAGAGTAGTATAAAAAATAGGAAAAACAGAAAAGGTTGATAAAGAGCATTGAGATCACTCATAACATTATCATCCAGAAGCAACCCCTGTTAACATTTTATGAGTTGTCCTTGCAGGCTATTGCCTATGTATTTACATTAAAATTGGTAAGAACATACACATGGCTATAACTATTAATGTGTGTACGCACAGATGTTGATACAGATCAATGTAGATTCTCTTTACAAAATGACATAATGCTATATTCATTCTATGTAATATATATATTTTCTGTTTAATAATAATTTGTAATAATAAATTGTGGAATTCTTTCAATGTCTTATAATTCTTTCATTTTTAAGGTCTTTATTTCATTATTAATTTTTTTAAGAACTTTTTTAGGTTCACAGCAAAATTGAGCAGAAGGTACAGAATATTTTCCTGGCTAATGGACAGATTCTTCCACCTTGTGATTCTGATTTTTTTTTTTTTTTTTAGTGTTTGTCTTTATTTTTGAGAGAGAGAGAGAGAGAGAGAGAGCATGTGAGCAGGGGAAGGACACAGAGAGAGGGAGACAGAATTCCAAGCAGGCACCACATTGACAGCAGAGAGCCTGATGCGGGGCTTGAACCCATGAACCGTGAGATCATAACCTGAGCTGAAACTGGACACTCAACAGACTGAGCTGCTGAGGCACCCTGATCTGTTTTTAAGCCTTTCCATTGATCACATTCAGCTGGCAGTGGGAGGCAGACCATTCCATCTCTTTTGGGAGATGTTTATGGGCCAGGACTAGAGAGTGCTCACTTCTACTTATATTCTTATGATAAGGAGCAGTCATGTGCATGACTTAGGTACAAAGAAGACTGGGAAATATTTCACTGGAGAGCTACCACGGGACCAGAACTTTTCATAATACAAGTGCAGATCAAATCTTTGATGGAAGGTGGCTATCTGAGCTACTATATTAGATTGCTAGGGCTGGGGCACCTGGGTGGTTCAGCCAGTTAAGTGCCCAACTCTTGATTTCAGCTCAGGTCATGATCTCACAGTTAGTGAGCTCAAGCCCCTCATCAGGCTCTATCCTGACAGTGTGGAGCCTGCTTGGGATTCTCTCTTCCTCTCTCTCTCTGCTCCTGCCCTGCTCATACTCTCTCCCTCTCTCAAAATAAATTTTAAAAACTTGAAAAAAATTTTTTTAATAAATAAAAAATTTAAAAAGAAAAGATTGCTAGGGCTGCCATAACAAATTACCATAGACTGAATCGCTTAAATAACAGAAATTTATCTTCTCATCATTCTGGAAGCTAGAAGTCCCAGATTAAGATGTCAACAGGTTTGGTTTCTTCTGAGGCTTCTCCCCCTGGTTTACAGATGGCTGCCTTTCTCCTATGTCCTCACATGTCATGCACACCCCTGGGGTCTCTTCCATATCCTTTAGAAACCAGTCATACTGTATTGGGACCAACCCATATGACCTCATTTAACCTTAATTACCTTAAAGATGTAATTTTCAAATACAGTCATATTCTATAGTACTGGGAATTAGGAGTTCAACATAGGAATTTGGGGGAAAACAATTCAGCCCATAACACCCACCAAATGAGTTATTTATTCACTATAATAAAGGCCAATATAAACAAAATATTCAGACTCCCTATTACTTTAATTTTCTGCTTACTTTTCTGAGAATTTGCTTCATACGGTTTTGTTATGCAGTTTGGCACATACACATTCATGGCCATTATTTCCCCATTGTATTTTGTGATTTTTATTAAAAATGTAACCCCACTTGATGCTTTATGACTGAAATCTCAATTTTATAATAATATTTTCATATTTTGTTTGTAGTTTGCCCTCATTTAATTTTTATTAAGCTTTTTATTTTGAGATAATTATATGTTAACACTTAGTTTTAAGAAATAATATAGGGAAGTCCTAGGTAATTTTACTAGGTTTTCCACAATGACAACATCTTGCAAAACTAAAGTACAATATCACAACCAGGATATGGACTGTGGTAGTTAAGACACAGAACATATCACTCACCCTAAAATTCTGTCAGGGCATGTCCACCTGCCTGCCCTCATTCAACCCAGCAACCACTAAATTATTCATTTCTATGATTCTGTCATTTCCAGAATATGTGACAAAATTTTGTATATAAACAAAATTGTAAAGTATTTAACTATTTATGACTGGCTCGTTTTCACTCAGCATACTTCCCTGGAGATTCATCTAGGCTGTTGCCTCAATAACTCCTTTTTATTGCTGAAAAGCATTCCTTGGTATGGATGTATCATAGCTTGTTTATCTATTAACCCATTAAAGGACATCTGCATTGTTTCCAGGATTTGGCTATTATTAATAAAACTGCTCTAAACATTTCACTAACAGATTTTTGAGAGAACAAGAGTTTTCACTTCTCTGGGATAAATGTCCAGATGTGCAATTTCTGGCTCTATGATACTTTCATGTTAGTCCTTTTTTTTTTTTCAAGCGGCCAAAGGTTTTCCCAAAGTGGCTATAGTATTTTAAGGATTCCTCTTCAATTTCTTTCATGAGCTTTCTGTAGTTTTCAGTGTATAGATTTTTCACCTCTTTGGTTAGATTTATTCCTAGGTATTTTATGGGTTTTTGTGCAATTGTAAATGGGATCGATTCCTTGATTTCTCTTTCTGTTGCTTCATTACTGTTGTATAGGAATGCAACTGATTTCTGTGCGCTGATTTTATATCCTGCAACTTTGCTGAATTCATGAATCAGTTCTAGTAGTCTTTTGGTGGAATCTTCTGGGTTTTCCATATAGATCATCATGTCATCTGCAAAGAGTGAAAGTTTGACCTCCTCCTGGATGATTTGGATGCCTTTTATTTCTTTGTGTTGTCTGATTGCAGAGGCTAAGACTTCCACTACTATGTTGAATAACAGTGGTGAGAGTGGACATCCCTGTCTTGTTCCTGACCTTAAGGGGAAAGCTCTCAGTTTTTCCCCATTGAGGATGATATTAGCATTGGATCTTTCATATATGGCTTTTATGATCTTGAGGTATGATCCTTCTATCCCTACTTTCTTGAGGGTTTTTATCAAGAAAGGATGCTGTATTTTGTCAAATGATTTCTCTGCATCTATTGAGAGGATCGTATGGTTCTTGTCCTTTCTTTTATTGATGTGATGAATCACATTGACTGTTTTGCGGATATTGAACCAGCCCTGCATCCCAGGTATAAATCCCACTTGGTCGTGGTGAATAATTTTTTTAATGTATTGTTGGATCCAGTTGGCTAATATCTTGTTGAGGATTTTTGCATCCATGTTCATCAGGGAAATTGGTCTATAAGTATTTTAAGGATTATAAGGAGTTTAAGAACTATTTTAAATACTCTTGTATAGATACAAGAATGATTCAGTTTCTTGTCAACCTCACTAGCAGTTAGTGTTGTCACCATTTTTCATTTTGATGAATATCAATTTATTCTTTTATTCACCATGCTTTGGTGTCAAGTACATGAACTCTGCCTAGCCTTAGATCCAGAAGAATTTCTGCTGTCTTCTTTTACAATTTATTGAAATGTTTACACTTAAATTTATGACCAGTTTTGAATTAATTTTTGCATAATATGCATTCTAGGCAGACATCCTTTTTTTTTTTTAACATTTTTATTTATTTTTGAGACAGGGAAAGACAGAGCATGAACAGGGGAGGGTCACAGAGAGGGAGACACAGAATCTGAAACAGGCTCCAGGCTCTGAGCTGTCAGCACAGAGCCCGACGCGGGGCTCGAACTCACGGACTGTGAGATCATGACCTGAGCCGAAGACAGCCGCTTAACCGACTGAGCCACCCAGGCGCCCCGACATCCTTTTTTTAAAAAACATTGAGATAAAATTCACATAACATAGGGGCACCTGGGTGGCTCAGTTGGTTCAGCGTTCAACTCTTGATTTTGGCTGAGGTCATGGTCTTACAGTTTGTGGGATCAACCCCCACATTGGGCTCTGTGCTGATACTGTGGAGCCTGCTTGGGATTCTCTCTCTCTCTCCCTCTCACTTTGCCCCTCCCATGTGTGCTCTCTCTCTCTCAAAATAAATGAACTTAAAAAAAAGAAACATGCCTCTGTTGAATTTACATATAATTGTAATTTCTTTTCATTTTTCATTCTGTTATTGATTCCCAGTTTCATTTCATTGTGGCAGAAAACATCGTGTACTGCTGCAACATTTTTTAGTGTATTGAGATTTGTTTGGTGGTGCCATATAAGATATATCCTGGGTAATGTCCCCTGTGGATTTCAGAAATATGTGTATGATGCTGTTGTTAGGTTATATATATGTTAGATCTAGTTGGTTCACACGGTTGTTGAAGTGTTCTTTTTCCTACTGATATTCCACCTTGCTGTTCTAGTCATTATTGAAAGCATGGTATTGAAGTCTCCAACTTTATTGTAGAACTATTTTTTCCTTCAATTCTGTCAGAGTAGTTTTATATATGTTATATATTTATACATTATACATATTTTGTTGTTAAGTGTGTATATGTTATTATTATTAAGTCTTTTTAAAGGACGGATCCTTTTATAAATATATAATGTTCTTCTTTGTATCTTGTAATAATTTTTCACACAAAGGCAATTTTGTCTGATATCAGTATAAAGACCCCAGATACCTTTTGGTTAATATATACTTACGTCTTTTTCTTTCCTTTCACTTTCAAAGGATTTGTAGTTTTGGATCTAAAATGAGTCTTTTACAGATAGCATATACTTGGATCATTTCTTTTATCCATCTTTCCAAACTCTTCCTTTGAAGAGTTTATCCATTATATTTAAAGTAATTACTGATAAGGAAGTTCTTTTATCATTTGGCTAATTGTTTTCTATATGTCTTATATATGTTTTATTTTTCAATTCCTCCGTTGCTGGTTTCTTTTGTGATTAAGTAACTATTTCTGTTGTACCATTTTGATTCCCATCTAATTTATTCTTCTATAAATTTTTACTTATTTTATTAGTAGCTATGTGGGATTACAATTCACGTATTAATTTTCAAATAATGCAGTTTATTGAAAAGAATATATATTTGTTGCAGTTGGATGGAGTATTTCATACATATCAATAAGATCTGGTGGATTGATGGTGCTAGTCAGTTCAAATATGTCCTTGCTGTTTTTCTGCCTGATGGATCTATAAATTATTGATAGAGGGATAATGAAGTCTTCATCTGTAACAGTGGATTAATCTGTATCTCTTTGCAGTTCTATCAGTATTACCTCAAGTATTTTGATACCCTGTTGTTAGGTGTCTACACAATAAGGAATATGGTGTCTTCTTGGAGAATTAATCACTTTATCATTATGTAATGTCTCCCTTTATCCTTTATAATTTTCCTTACTCTAAACTTTGCTTCATCTGAAACTAATATAACCATTCCAACTTCCTTTTGATTAGTGTTAGCATGGTATATCTTTCTCTGTCCCTTTACTTTTAATCTATCTTTGCCTGACATATTCAAACTAGGTTCGTATAGACAACACACAGTTAGGTCTTGTTTTTTTACTCAACTCTGGCACCCTCTGTCTTGTAATTGGTATATTTAGACCACATATGTTAAAGTGAGTATAGGTAAGTTGGATTTATATCCACTATATTTATTAGAGTATTTTTTTTACTTTATTTTTTATTTTAGAGAGAGAGCACATGAGCAAGGGAGATGGGCAGAGGGAGAGGGAGTGAGGGGGGGAGAGAGGGGGGGGGAGAGAGAGAGAGAGAGAGAAAGAGAGAGAGAGAGAGAACGTTAAGCAGGCTCCGCACTCAGTGCAGAGCCCAACATGGGGCTTGATCCCACCACCCAGAGATCATGACCTGAGCCAAAATCAAGAGTTGAACTCTCAACCAACTGAGCCACCCAAACACCTCTGTTACAATATTCTATTCATTGCCCTCATTCTTTGTTTACTTTTGATGTGTTCCACTCTTTTCCTGCTTATAATTTAGCATTTTACATGATCCCATTTCTTCCTCCCTTAAAATATCAATTATACTCCTTACGATTCCAGTGGTTGTCCTTGTGTTTGCAATACACACGTACAATTAACCAAAATCGTCTTTCAAATAATACCATACCTTTTCAAAGGTACTGCAAGTACCTTATAATCAGTATTTCCAATTCACTCTTCCTGTCCATTATAACATAATTACCATCAATTTCACTTACCCATAGTCTACTATCACCAAATACATTGCTATTATTATTTTAAACAAACTGTGATCCATCATATCAAATAAGAATAAAATAATTCTCTAAGAAAAGTCTCCTCTGTTGTCTTTGGGGTTCCTAGACACTTCTTTGGTAATCTCCGAGCCATCCACTTCTTTCAGTTGTAGAGACCTGTTATTATGCAGGGGCCCTACTGAAGTACTGGTAAGATGTGAGAAGAGAAGAAGCATTCTATGATCCTTTGATTAGTTCTCAGTCTTTAAGTTAGGTTGTAAGAATTTCTTCTTAATAGTCATAATGTAGGTAAGTGTATCAATCTTTCTTTAATGAATTGTGATTAGTTTCCTAATTAAGAAATGCTTATGCTATATTTTACCTAATAGTTTTATTTTTTTTTACATTTATTTAGTTGATATAAATTTCTGAAATTTATTTTTTGTGAGGAGCTATAGAGCTAATTTTATTATTCTTTTGCCTTGCAAAAAAACAATTTTTCCAGCATCATTTATGTAATTCATAATTTCTTTATCTGCAATATCACATCCAACACACACCAAGTTCCCAGAGGTACTTGGGTGCTCTTTCTAATTATCTTACAGTGTTAATTGATTTAGTTTTCTATCCCTCTACCAACAACAATGGTCTCAATCATTAGAGAATCTCAATAATTATTTACTTCTTGGTAAGACAATTTCTGCTTCCTTGCACTTTTTTACAATTGTCTTGGCTTTTTTAGAGTCCTACACTTTCAAACTTAATTATTTAATTTAATTTATTTTTTTTTAATTTACATCCAATTAGTTAGCATATAGTGCAACAATGATTTCAGGAGTAGATTCCTTAATGCCCCTTACCCATCCCCCTCCCACAACCTCTCCAGTAACCCTCTGTTCTCCATATTTAAGAGTCTCTTCTGTTTTGCCCCCCTCCCTGTTTTTGTGTTATTTTTGCTTCCCTTCCCTTATGCTCACCTGTTTTGTCTCTTAAAGTCCTCTTATAAGTGAAGTCCTATGATATTTGTCTTTCTCTGACTAATTTCGCTTAACATAATACCCTCTAGTTCCATCCACGTAGTTGCAAATGGCAAGATTTCATTCTTTTTGATTGCCGAGTAATACTCCATTGTATATATATATACCACATCTTCTTTATCCATCCATCCATCGATGGACATTTGGGCTCTTTCCATACTTTGGCTCTTGTTGATAATGCTGCTATAAACATGGGGGTGCATGTGCCCCTTCAAAACAGCACACCTGTATCCCTTGGGTAAATACCTAGTACTGAAATTGCTGGGTCGTAGGCTAGTTCTGTTTTTAATTTTTTGAGGAACCTCCATACTGTTTTCCAGAGTGGCTGCACCAGCTTGCATTCCCCCAGCGGTGCAAAAGAGATCCTCTCTCTCTGCATCCTCGCCCAAACCTGTTGTTGCCTGAGTTGTTCCTGTTGGCCATTCTGACAGGTGTGAGGTGGTATCTCACTGTGGTTTTGATTTGTATTTCCCTGATGATGAGTGATGTTGAGCATTTTTTCCTGTGTCGGTTGGCCATCTGGATGTCTTCATTGGAGAAGTGTCTATTCATGTCTTTTGCCCATTTCTTCACTGGATTATTTGTTTTTTGGGTGTTGAGTTTGATAAGTTCTTTATAGATTTCGGATACTAACCCCTTATTTGATATGTCATTTGCAAATATCTTCTCCCATTCCATTGATTGCCTTTTAGTTTTGCTGATTGTTTCCTTTGCTGTGCAGAAGCTTCTTGTTTTGATGAAGTCCCAGTAGTTCACTTTTGCTTTTGCTTCCCTTGCCTCCAGTGACGTGTTGAGTGAGAAGTTGCTGCGGCCAAGGTCAAAGAAGTTTTGGCCTGCTTTCTCCTCAAGGATTTTGATGGCTTCCTGTCTTACATTTAGGTCTTTCATCCACTTTGAGTTTATTTTTGTGTATGGTGTAAGAACGTGGTCCAGGTTCATTCTTCTGCATGTCGCTGTCCAGTTTTTCCAGCACCACTTGCTGAAGAGACTGTCTTTATTCCACTGGATATTCTTTCCTGATTTGTCAAAAATTAATTGGCCATAAGTTTGTGGGTCCATTTCTGGGTTCTCTATTCTGTTCCATTGATCTGTGTGTCTGTTCTTGTGCCAGTACCATACTGTCTTGATGATTACGGCTTTGTAATACACCTTGAAGTCCAGGATTGTGATGCCTCCTGCTTTGGTTTTCTTTTTCAAGATTGCTTTGGCTATTTAGGGTCTTTTCTGGTTCCATACAAATTTTAGGATTGTGTGTTCTAGATCTGTGAAGGATGCTGGTGTTATTTTGATAGGGATTGCACTGAGTATGTAGATCGCTTTGGGTAGTATTGACATTTTAACAATATTTGTTCTTCCTATCCAGGAGCATGGAATATTTTTCCGTGTGTGTGTGTGTGTGTGTGTGTGTGTGTGTGTGTGTCTTCTTCAATTTCTTTCATGAGCTTTCTGTAGTTTTCAGTGTATAGATTTTTCACCTCTTTGGTTAGATTTATTCCGAAGTATTTTATGGGTTTTTGTGCAATTGTAAATGGGATCGATTCCTTGATTTCTCTTTCTGTTGCTTCATTGTTGGTGAATAGGAATGCAACCAATTTCTGTGCATTGATTTTATATCCTGCAACTGTGCTGAATTCATGAATCAGTTCTAACAGTCTTTTGGTGGAATCTTCTGGGTTTTCCACAGAGTATCATGTCATCTGCGAAGAGTGAAAGTTTGACCTCCTCTTGGACGATTTGGATGCCTTTTATTTCTTTGTGTTGTCTGATTGCAGAGGCTAAGACTTCCACTACTATGTTGAATAACAGTGGTGAGAGTGGACATCCCTGTCTTGTTCCTGACCTTAGGGGGAAAGCTCTCAGTTTTTCCCCATTGAGGATGAAATTAGCATTGGATCTTTCATATATGGCTTCTATGATCTTGAGGTATGATCCTTCTATCCCTACTTTCTTGAGGGTTTTTATCAAGAAAGGATGCTGTATTTTGTCAAATGATTTCTCTGCATCTATTGAGAGGATCGTATGGTTCTTGTCCTTTCTTTTATTGATGTGGTGAATCACATTGACTGTTTTGCAGATATTGAACCAGCCCTGCATCCCAGGTATAAATCCCACTTGGTCGTGGTGAATAATTTTTTTAATGTATTGTTGGATCCAGTTGGCTAATATCTTGTTGAGGATTTTTGCATCCATGTTCATCAGGGAAATTGGTCTATAGCTCTCCTTTTTAGTGGGGTCTTTGTCTGGTTTTGGAATCAAGGTAATGCTGGCTTCATAGAATGAGTTTGGAAGTTTTCCTTCCATTTCTATTTTTTGGTACAGCTTCAAGAGAATAGGTGTTAACTCTTCCTTAAATGTTTGGTAGAATTCCCCTGGAAAGCCATCTGGCCCTGGACTCTTGTTTTTTGGGAGATTTTTGATTACTAATTTGATTTCCTTACTGGTTATGGGTCCATCTTAATTTTTTTTAAGTTTATTTATTTATTTTGAGAGAGAGAGCCCATGCATGTGTGAGCAGGGGGGGGACAGAGAGGGAGAGAAAGATTCCCAAACAGGCTCTAAGTGTCAACATGGAGCCTGATGTGGGGCTCAATCCCAGAAACCACAAGATCACGACCTGAGCCGAAACCAAGAGTCACACACTCAACCGAATGAGCCACCCATGTGCCCCTCCATCCTGAGTTTTAAATCAACTTTACAGTTCCATAAAAATAATTTGTTAGAATTTATTTTGGAATCATTCTGGATTTACAGATTAATATGAAGAATAACTGACACTTGCACATATCGTGTCCTTTCCTTATTTGATTTCTAATCCTGATAAATACTTCTATTTAATGTAGCCTTATCCTTTCCTATAGGATTTAGTAAAAGAATTGAGAGACTCATATTGTGGTTCCAAAACTAGATTTCTAACAATATAAAACCCATTGTTCTTCACTCACAGAGTTTTTGTCATGAGGTAATATATGCTGTAAAATACTGTGAAATTATTTGTGAGTATTAAGTTTGAAAGATGGGCAACTATGTCCCGTATAGCCTACTCCAAATATAGTTGGCCTCAGTGAGGTCTGTTACACACAGCCTGAACGTTCCACCAATGTATGTGTGATTCATGTCTTTCCAAACCATGTGGCAAAACCCTGCCACTTAACAGATCTAGTACCTGGGATTTCACAACTCCTTATTTGGAGCAAATCACTGTAGCTCTAGAACCTCCATTTTGTATGGCAAATATACCTCCAGGGTGATAAATCATTGATGTTTTATCATATCCTATAACAATCCTAGGATACCAGGCAAATGAAGAAAAGAGACAAAATGAGAGAAGTCTTATTTGGGGAAGAGGAAGAGAGACTATGATGATTCTACTCAGAAAAAAACTGCATTGGATGGGGGTAAATGTGGGACGGGAGGGATGCACAATTTGGAGGAACAGCACAACAGAGAGTTCACTGTCCTGGTGCACATTTGTGCACATGACAATTGTGCACAGAGATTCAGAAGGGAAAGACTGAATAGCAGCAAAGCAAGCTTAACCCCTTTTAATATTTGGTGTGAACCGTGCCCTAGTCTGTTACAGCAAACCAAGCTCTGGGCAGCCAGGTGAGGTCTATGCATCTGTGGCTTTGGCAAGCACAGTGAGGTGAGGGATTTGGGAGAAGTGAGTTGCAAGCTTGGGAGAAAACAAGGTGGAGGACATGTTCCCAGTCTTTCAACCAGAATTGTAGAAATATGCCTTTCTGCATCTATTAAAACCTTACATGCCATTCACTTAGTATGGAAATTCAGGAAGTTTTACAATTACAAATGGGGCATTAAGTAGGCAGAAGAGCAACTCTGGAACACGAATTGGAATGTGACACTGGCCTTACCACTTCTACTCTTAAAAATATGTGCAGGGAATTTTAATCTCCACATATCATCAGAATTGATTTCTAATGTTGGCACAAAATCCATCTCTGACTTAGGTGAGCATGAAGAAAACAGAGCAGTTATTTGCTCCTTTCATTAAGTGTCTGAACTTTATCCCCCTAATGTTGGGCTCACAGTGAAGCCCGCTGGATTTCCACTAAACGGAATCAATGATGGGGGCAGGAGGAACTTCACATCAGGGTGGCAGTCTCTCAGCTGTGTAAGGACAGCATTCTGTCAGCAGGCCGTACCTCCTGTCTCCTGAAGCTGCATCCGCATCATGGCATCGCGGGACATCCTGATATTTCTATCTCTTCATTCCACTATGGGTTTACCTTTCATAAGTACTTACTGATACTGCAAAACTGTGTTCCTATCAACTATAATAAAGTTACTGTAAAATATATATCAACTTTAGCTCCACTAGAAATATTTAATCTCTTCATAGGGGCAGCAATGGTGAACGGTCTTTTCCTGGCATGGAGGTACATGTTCTCCTCTCAGCTTTCATGGACAGCTTGGGGCTGGGGAAGAAGTTTCCCCAGGAGTGGTGATGAAGTGAAAATACCTGTAGCGCTGTCCCATGGGGTTCCTGTGGGGCTTTTGTTTTCTCTTATTCTCCAGGCAGGGGCCCTGAACACCTTTATCAGCTCTTTTCAACCCCTCACGCATTCCAGAACCTTTGTCTCCATCCACACTTCCTAGGAAAGGAGTTGCTGCTGCCTGTCTAATTGCGAGATACATGTCAGGAGCAGGAAGTGCTGCAGGGCTACAATACTAGAAAGCAAATCTCCCCAGGCTCTTTGTTGTTACAGTGAAACGGACTGTCATTTACTGTGCCTTAGGCACTGCAGTATGTCCTAGATATCACATCATTTGAGATTTTCATCTTCCGGGGTAATTTTACACCATTTTAGAGACGTGAATTAATTCAGATGAATTGAAAGTTATTAAATGATGAGAAGCATCAAAAAAAAAGGACAGTTCTTTATCACACCCAAGCATCATGCCAAGCACTGAACATACATTACATAATTGCACCTGGACACAGTTCTGTGAGGAGGAGATTTACGGCCACCACTTGAAAATGACAAATGCCAAAAGTGAAGGTAACAGATGTTATGAAACCTACCCAAGGTCACACACAGTTGGAGGATTTGGGGATAGAATTTGACCCCAGAATATGACTCAAGGGGCTGTGCCCCTACCCTCCAGGGTATAATGAACATATGTGTCCATGTTATATACACTGTCAGAATCTGTCGAAGTTTCTAATACAGTATTAACTGAAATATTTCAGAAGAGAATTCATTATTTCTTTCTACAGACATTTATTTTGGCTACTCTTGGCCAGGTGCTGCTCTGGGCACAGGAGATACAGCCACAAATGAGACAGAAAAAGATTCTGTAGCACTGATGATTATATTATTTTGGATGGATGAAAAAAATAAGTACCTCAGTTTACCTGGTGTGCATCAATGAACTGTTTTCAAGAATCAACAAGTAATCTGGGTACTGCAACTTTGGGCTGCAAAAGTCAGTGCTTTAATCATTATTTTTCATTGTCATTGTAACAAGAACTATGTCTTTTTCATGTAAGCATCCCTCTAACTGAGCACAGAGGCTTGATATTTAGCCTCTGGTGCATCCTAAAAAAATTGCTTCTGAATGATAGATTATTATGGACTTCAAAAATTATGTATGGGACTTCTGTGGGAGATGGCAGAGTAGGAGGACCCTCTAGATAACAGTCACATCAGTATAAATAACCCAGAAAATGACTCAAAAACTGACAGAACAAACTTTCCACAGCTAAATGTAGAGTACAGAACACATGAAAGAGGGTAGGAAGTGCAGAGATGTGGTTTGGAGCGAAACAGACCCGTGGGAGGGACACTGCAGGTGTGAAGAAGGGATAGAAACAGGCTCTCACACCAGAAGTATCCATGGGGAAGAAGAATCCTCATAATATCTGGCCCTGAAAACCAGAGGGGCCAAATGTCATCAGTTCTTACAATCAGTGTGGCTTAAAATCTGGAACCTTAAAATCAGTGGGCTTGGGGAAAGGAGCCAAGATGGCGGAACAGCATGGAAGTTTTTTGTGTGTCTCATGTCCATGAAATACAGCCAGACCAACACTAAACCATCCTGCACACCTACAAAACTGCTCTGAGGATTAATACAACAATCTGCACAATCTGAACCACAGAATTCAGCAGGTATGCAGCGTGGAGAGGTGAACGTGGGGAGAGAGAAGCCACGGAGGTCAGGGAGCCACTTTTGCAGGCAGAGAGAAGATGGAGATGGGGTGGTGGGGGAGAGAATACGGGAAAAGAACCCCTCCCTAAAAGCAGCTGGAGAGAAAGTTGAAAATTGGAAACGGCCACAGGGACTGAACTAAAAAGGGAGAAAGGAGAAAGGAGAGAGTTTAAATTCCATTAAGACTGTAAACAACATAAAAAAAACATTTTTTTTTTTAAAGATAAAAGGGGCACCTGGGTGGCTCAGTCGGTTGAACATCTGGATTCGGCTCAGGTCACGATCTCACCGTTCATGAGTTTGAGCCCTGCATCAAGCTGTGTGCCGACAGCTCGGAGCCTGGAGCCTGCTTCAGATTCTGTGTCCCCCTCTCTCCGCCCCACCCCTGCTTGTGCTCTGTCTCTCTCTTTCAAAAATGAATAAACATAAAAAAATTTTTTTTCAAAAGACTGTAAACAGGGGGAGGGGCACCTGGATGGCTCAGTTAGTTAGGCAACTGACTTCGGCTCAGGTCATGATCTTGCAGTTTGTGAGTTCGAGCCCTGCATCAGGCTCTGTGCTGAGAGTTCAGAGCCTGGAGCCTAGTTCAGATTCTGTGTCTCCCCCTCTCTCTACCCCTCCCCTGCTCATGCTCTGTGTCTCTCTGTCTCTCAATAAATAAACGTTAAAATAATTTTAAAAAAACTGTAAATGGAGGAGCGCAGAGTCTGAAACTCTGCAGCTCAATACCTGGCAGTGTTCTGGTGGGAAGGACAAATCCCCAGGAACAGAATGGGGTCTGGGAGGTTCTTAGGCCACAAGGGGAGAAGCGGTTCCACTGCTGGAAGGACACTTGGTAGATGCTGTGAGGCCACCTGGGCCCAGCAGACCCCACAGAATGGCCACATTTGCTGGTGCTGGAACAAGGTTGTTGGGGGTGAAGCCTGGTGCCAGATGTGTGTTGTGATTTTCCATATTCCCTGAGGTGCTGCTGCTACATTGTCTCACAAGCTTTTTCTGGGGTGGGCTAGCACCTGGCCACAGTCTCTGGGCATCGGCCGCAGCGTGGTCCTGGAAGTGGTCCTGGGTGCGGCTGACACCTGGCCATTGCTTGGTGAAAGCCTCCAGAGACAGGCAGAGCATGTCAAAGCCGCAGTCCCTCAGAAGTGGGGGGTTGGGAAGGCAGCCGCATCTGAGACACAACTCGGGAGGGAGGTACTGCCTGGGGCTTGGTCATCGACAGGGTAGAAACAGGGAGTAGACGGAAGCTGAAGACAAAGGACAGGTGTGCTATTGCTGATCAGGGAGAAGAGAGTTCTGATACTAGAGACTGGGTATCTGGGTGATGCCATTTTCACCGCTCCTACACATGGGCATATGCACCTACAAGCACCACAACAATCCACCCCAGTAGACTAGTGCCATCTAGTGGAGAACAGAGCTGTTACATGAAGCCCCGCCCAACTGGGCCAAACTCACTCTTCAAGAACACAAGTCTCACCACCTGCTTAGTTTATGGACTATAAAGCGCTTCATAGTTTGACTTTTAGGGGAAAACGAAGTAATTTCAGTAGTGTTAAAGTCTGTTAGCCAGTCCAACTATTTAATTTTATTTCCTTCTTTTTTTCTTTTTCATTTCTTTTCTTTTTCATGAATACAGAAAGAGAAAAAATTCATTTTTATTAAAAATATATTTCTTTAATTTTGTTCTACTATTTTTTACTTTTGTGTAAATTCAACTTCTATTTTACTTCCATCATTTCATTTTAGTCTACTTCAGTATATTCATTTTTTCAAATTTTCAAATGATTTTATTTTTTTTTCCCTTTTTTCTCTAATCTATCAAGCCACTTTAAACACCCAGACCAAAATGCACCTAGGATCTAGCATCATTTACTCGATTTTTGTGTGTGTTTGTTCTTAATTTTTTAATTTTAATATTTTTTATTTTTTATTTTTTTAATTTTAATTTTTTATACCTCATTAATTCCTTTTCTCTCTTAAAAATGATGAAACGAAGGAATTCACCCCAAAAGAAAGAGCAGGATTAAATTACAGCCAGGGACGCAACCAACACAGATACAAGCAAAATGTCTGAACCAGAATTTAGAATCACGACAATAACAATACTAGCTGAAGTCAAAAATAGATTACAATCCATTTCTACGTACATAAAAGAAGTAAAAGCTAGTCAGGATGAAATAAAAAATGCTATAACTGAGCTGCAATCTTGAATGGATGCTGTGGCGGCAAGGATGGATTAGGCAGAACAGAGATTCAGCGATATAGAGGACAAACTTATGGAGAATGGTGAAGCAGAAAAAAAGAGGGAGATTAAGGCAAAAGAGCACGATTTAAGAATTAGAGAAATCAGTGACTCATTAAAAAGGAATGACATCACAATCATAGGGGTCCCAGAAGAGGAAGAGAGAGAAATAGGGGTAGAAGGGTTATGTGAGCAAATCATAGGGGAAAACTTTCTTAACCTAGGGAAAGACACAGACATCAAAGTCCAGGAAGCACAGAGGACTCCCATTAGATTTAACAAAAACCAACCATCAACAAGGCATATCATAGTCAAATTCACAATATACTCAGGCAAGGAGAGAATCTTGAAAGCAGAAAGGGAAAAAACGTCCTTAACCTACAAGAGAAGACATATCAGGTTTGCAGCAGACCTATCCACAGAAACTTGGCAAGCCAGAAAGGAGTGGCAGGATATATTCAATGTGCTAAACCAGAAAAACATGAAGCCAAGAATTCTTTATCCAGCAAGGCTGTCATTCAAAATAGAAGGAGAGATAAAAAATTTCCCAGACAAACAAAAATTAAAGTAGTTTGTGACCACTAAACCAGCCCTGCAAGAAACTCCAACTCTAAAAACAACATAATGGCAATAAATTCATATCTTTTAGTACTCACTCTAAACATCAATGGACTAAATGCTCTAATCAAAAGACATAGGTTAACACAATGGATAAGAAAACAAGATCCATCTATATGCTGTTTACAAGAGAGCCACTTGAGGCCTAAAGACAGCTTCAGATTGAAAGTAAGGAGATGGAGAACCATCTTATCATGCTAATGATCAACAAAGAAAGCCGGAGTAGCCATACTTATATCAGACAATCTAGACTTTAAAATAAAGACTGTATCAAGAGATGCAGAAGGGCATTATATCATAATCAAGGGGGCAGTCTATCTGCCAAGAAGACCTAACAATTGTAAACATTTATGCACCAAATGTGGAGCGCCCAAATATATAAATCAATTAATCACAAAAAAAGAAACTCATTGATAGTAATACAATAATAGTAGGAGACTTCAACACCCCACTCACAGCAATAGACAGATCATCTAATCAAAAAAATCAGCAAGGAGACAATGGCTTTGAATGACACACTGGACCAGATGGACTTAACAGATATATTCAGAACATTTTATCCTAAAGCAGCAGAATATACATTCTTCTCCAGTGCACATGGAACGTTCTCCAGAACAGACCATATACTGGGACACAAATCAGCCCTCAGCAAGTACAAAAGATCGATCATATTGTGCATATTTTCAGACCATAACGCTATGAAACTCGAAATCAACCACAAGAAAAAATTTGGAAAGGTAACAAATACTTGGAGATTGAAGAACATCCTACTAAAGAATGAATGGGCCAACCAAGAAGTTAAAGAGAAAATTAAAAGTATATGGACACCAATGAAAATGATAACACTACAACCCAAAACCTCTGGGACGCAGCAAAGGTGATAATAAGAGGAAAGTATATAGTAATCCAGGCCTTCCTAAAGAAGGAAGAAAGATCTCAGAAACACAACCTAACCTTACGCCTCAAAGAACTGGAAAAAGAACAGCAAATAAAACCCCAAACCAGCAGAAGATAGGAAATAATAAAGATTAGAGCAGAAATTAATGCTATCAAAATCAAAAACACCAGTAGAACAGATCAATGAAACCAGATCCTGGTTTCTTTGAAAGAATTAACAAAATTGATAAACCACTAGGCAGTTTGATCAAAAAGAAAAAGGACCCAAATAAATAAAATCAAGAATGAAAGAGGAGAGACCACAACCAACACACCAGAAATAAAAACAGCAACAAAAGAATATTATGAGCAGTTATATGCCAATAAACTGGGCAATCTGGAAGAAATGGACAAATTCCTAGAAACATATACACTATCAAAACTGAAACAGGAAGAAATAGAAAATTTGAACAGACACATAACCAGTAAGGAAATCAAATTAGTAATCAAAAATCTCCCAAAAAACAAGAGTCCAGGGCCAGATGGCTTTCCAGGGGAATTCTACCAAACATTTAAGGAAGAGTTAACACCTATCCTTTGAAGCTGTTCCAAAAAAATAGAAATGGAAGGAAAACTTCCAAACTCATTCTATGAAGCCAGCATTACCTTGATTCCAAAACCAGACAAAGACCCCACTAAAAAGGAGAGCTATAGACCAATTTCCCTGATGAACATGGATGCAAAAATCCTCAACAAGATATTAGCCAACTGGATCCAACAATACATTAAAAAAATTATTCACCACGACCAAGTGGGATTTATACCTGGGATGCAGGGCTGGTTCAATATCTGCAAAACAGTCAATGTGATTCACCACATCAATAAAAGAAAGGACAAGAACCATACGATCCTCTCAATAGATGCAGAGAAATCATTTGACAAAATACAGCATCCTTTCTTGATAAAAACCCTCAAGAAAGTAGGGATAGAAGGATCATACCTCAAGATCATAGAAGCCATATATGAAAGATCCAATGCTAATTTCATCCTCAATGGGGAAAAACTGAGAGCTTTCCCCCTAAGGTCAGGAACAAGACAGGGATGTCCACTCTCACCACTGTTATTCAACATAGTAGTGGAAGTCTTAGCCTCTGCAATCAGACAACACAAAGAAATAAAAGGCATCCAAATCGTCCAAGAGGAGGTCAAACTTTCACTCTTCGCAGATGACATGATACTCTGTGGAAAACCCAGAAGATTCCACCAAAAGACTGTTAGAACTGATTCATGAATTCAGCACAGTTGCAGGATATAAAATCAATGCACAGAAATTGGTTGCATTCCTATTCACCAACAATGAAGCAACAGAAAGAGAAATCAAGGAATCGATCCCATTTACAATTGCACAAAAACCCATAAAATACTTCGGAATAAATCTAACCAAAGAGGTGAAAAATCTATACACTGAAAACTACAGAAAGCTCATGAAAGAAATTGAAGAAGACACACACACACACACACACACACACACACACACACACGGAAAAATATTCCATGCTCCTGGATAGGAAGAACAAATATTGTTAAAATGTCAATACTACCCAAAGCGATCTACATACTCAGTGCAATCCCTATCAAAATAACACCAGCATTCTTCACAGATCTAGAACACACAATCCTAAAATTTGTATGGAACCAGAAAAGACCCTAAATAGCCAAAGCAATCTTGAAAAAGAAAACCAAAGCAGGAGGCATCACAATCCTGGACTTCAAGGTGTATTACAAAGCCGTAATCATCAAGACAGTATGGTACTGGCACAAGAACAGACACACAGATCAATGGAACAGAATAGAGAACCCAGAAATGGACCCACAAACTTATGGCCAATTAATTTTTGACAAATCAGGAAAGAATATCCAGTGGAATAAAGACAGTCTCTTCAGCAAGTGGTGCTGGAAAAACTGGACAGCGACATGCAGAAGAATGAACCTGGACCACGTTCTTACACCATACACAAAAATAAACTCAAAGTGGATGAAAGACCTAAATGTAAGACAGGAAGCCATCAAAATCCTTGAGGAGAAAGCAGGCCAAAACTTCTTTGACCTTGGCCGCAGCAACTTCTCACTCAACACGTCACTGGAGGCAAGGGAAGCAAAAGCAAAAGTGAACTACTGGGACTTCATCAAAACAAGAAGCTTCTGCACAGCAAAGGAAACAATCAGCAAAACTAAAAGGCAATCAATGGAATGGGAGAAGATATTTGCAAATGACATATCAAATAAGGGGTTAGTATCCGAAATCTATAAAGAACTTATCAAACTCAACACCCAAAAAACAAATAATCCAGTGAAGAAATGGGCAAAAGACATGAATAGACACTTCTCCAATGAAGACATCCAGATGGCCAACCGACACAGGAAAAAATGCTCAACATCACTCATCATCAGGGAAATACAAATCAAAACCACAGTGAGATACCACCTCACACCTGTCAGAATGGCCAACAGGAACAACTCAGGCAACAACAGGTTTGGGCGAGGATGCAGAGAGAGAGGATCTCTTTTGCACCGCTGGGGGAATGCAAGCTGGTGCAGCCACTCTGGAAAACAGTATGGAGGTTCCTCAAAAAATTAAAAACAGAACTAGCCTACGACCCAGCAATTTCAGTACTAGGTATTTACCCAAGGGATACAGGTGTGCTGTTTTGAAGGGGCACATGCACCCCCATGTTTATAGCAGCATTATCAACAAGAGCCAAAGTATGGAAAGAGCCCAAATGTCCATCGATGGATGGATGGATAAAGAAGATGTGGTATATATATATACAATGGAGTATTACTCGGCAATCAAAAAGAATGAAATCTTGCCATTTGCAACTACGTGGATGGAACTAGAGGGTATTATGTTAAGCGAAATTAGTCAGTCAGAGAAAGACAAATATCATAGGACTTCACTTATAAGAGGACTTTAAGAGACAAAACAGGTGAGCATAAGGGAAGGGAAGCAAAAATAACACAAAAACAGGGAGGGGGGCAAAACAGAAGAGACTCTTAAATATGGAGAACAAACAGAGGGTTACTGGAGGGGTTGTGGGAGGAGGGATGGGCTAAATGAGTAAGGGGCATTAAGGAATCTACTCCTATAATCATTGTTGCACTATATGGTAACTACTTTGGACGTGAATTAAAAAAAATAAAATTAAAAAAAAAATCAGTGGGCTTGGCTCTAGAACAGCGGGGAGATCAAGAGAAAAGAGTCCCTTCCCTTAAAGAGACACCACAAGGAACAGCCCTGCTGAGATACAGCATAGAAGCAGTAGTTTGAAAAATACCTGGGGTAATAGGGAGATTCGTTTACTAATCTCACAGCATGTGGTAAAGGGGCAAGGATCATTGGGAGTCTTCTCCAGGAACAAGGAGCTGGCTGGTGTCATGTCACCAGTATAAACACATGGATATCTGCCAGAACTAACTCTGTGCCAACACTCCCACCTAACTTTCTAAGAGCAGGTCGCATCCCCACATTCTCCAGCTAAAATGCCACCTCTTGCCTGGCCACCTCATGCAACAGACCCCTTCACATCTTGCTAACACCTCAGGTCTCACAACCATGTGCTTCTGGGAATCTGACCCGTCTAACCAAGCTTGCTTTGGTCTCTGAAACTGCAGGTCCCCTCTAGAGAGGATCAGTGCAAGCCTTGCTGGCACCGCACACCCCACCCCTACATTCTTTTGCAATTCCATGTTATTGCATCTCTGGCAAATGCCTGCTCTGACCCAACTCAAGCCTAAGGTGGACACAGACTGGCCAACAAACAACAAAGGGACCAAACCCTGCTCATAACAGGCAAAGAGAGCCCTTGTAGATGATTGGGCTGAACACAAAAGATGCTCAGCCATGACAGCAGAGCACACCAAGCACACATTGGAGATACCCTTCATGTGCTAGGTTCTAGTGAACAGGGGACGTTGCACTACAGGGCACTATAAGACTTCTTCTTCATAAGGCTACTACTTGCAAGAGCAGGTGACAAAGGTGACTTTCCTAACACATAGTAACAGATACAGACAGACAAAATGATGGAAAAGAGGAATATGTCCCAAATGTTTAAAAAACAGGAAAAAAATCACAAGAGACCTAAACAAAAGAGAGATAAGTAATATGCTGGTTAGAGAATTTAAAGTAATGGTCATGAAGATACTCAAGGGACTTGAGAAAAGAGTGCAGGACCTCAGTGAGACCCTTTACACGGAGACAGAAAATATAAAAGAGAACCAATCAGAGATGAAGAAATCAATAAATGAAATGAAAAATACATTAGAGGGAGTAAAGAATACACTAAAGGAAGCAGAAGGGCAGATCAATGATTTGGAGGACAGAGTAATAAAAAACAATCAAGCTGAGCAGGACAGAGAGAAAAATGCAATAAAAAAATGAAAACAGACTTAGAGAATTCAGTGGCATCATGAAGCATAATAACAATTGCATTATGGGGATCCTAGAAAGAGAAGAGAAAATGGGGCAGAAAATTTATTTGAAGAAATAATAACTGAAAACTTCCTGAATCTGGGGAAGAAAACAAAAATCTAGATCCAAAAGGCACAGAAAACCCCAACTAAATCAACCCAAGGAAGTCAACACCTAAACACAGAGTAATTAAAATGGCAAAAATCTGTGATTAAGAGAAAAAATTTTAAAGCAGAAAGGGAAACGAAAACAGCTACATAAAAGGGAAACCCCATAAGGCTATCAGTGGATTTTTCAGGAAAAACACTGCAGGCCAGAAAGGCCTGATATATTCAGGGTGCTGAAAGAGAGGAAAAAAAAAACCTACAGCAAAGAATATCTAGCAAGGCTATCACTCAGAATAGAAGGAAGATAGTTTCCCAAACAAACAAAAGTTAAGAAATTCTTGACCACTAAACCAACCCTACAAGAAATGTTAAAGGGGACTCTTCGAGTGAAAAGGAAAGACCATACCTAAGCATCAGTCAGAAAAGTAGGAAACACAAAGCATTAAAAATAAGTATTGTCTGTAAAAATTACCCAAGGGACTCACAAAATAAAAGGATGCTAAGCATGACACCATATACCTAAAACATGTGGAGGACAGGAGTGGACACTTGCCCATGCCAAGCCCCACGTTGGGCTCTGTGCTGACAGCTCAGAGCCTGGAGCCTGCTTCCGCTTCTTTGTCTCCCTCTCTCTCTGCCCGTCTCCTGTTCATGCTGTGTCTCTATCTCCCAAAAATAAATAAATGTTAAAAAAATTTAAAAACTGGACAACTTTCTTATACCATACACAAAAATAAACTCAAAATAGATTAAGGATACCTGAAAACATAACAGTCCTAGATGAGAACACAGGCAGTAATTTGTTTGACATTGGACACAGCAAAATTTTTCTAGGTATTTCTCCTGAGTCAAGGGAAACAAAAGCAAAAATAAACTATTGGGACTACATCAAAATAAAAAGCTTCAGCAAAGCAAAAGAAAAAATTGACAAACCAAAAGACAAGCTAAAAAAGGGAGAAGATATTTTCAAATGACACATCCAATAAAGGATGGGTATTCAAAATATATAAAGAACTTATATAACTCAACAACCAAAAATGAATAATGCAATTAAAAAATGGGCAGAAGACATGAAAAGACATTTCTCCAAAGAATACATCCAGATGGCCCACAGACACATGACAAGATGTTCAGCATCACTCATCATCAGGGAAATGCAAATCAAAACCACAATGAAGTACCACTTGACACCTGTCAGAATGGCTAGTACCAAAAAGACAAGAGAAAACAAGTGTTGGTGAGAATACAGAGAAAAAGGAACTCTCGTGCACTGTTGGTGGGAATGTGAACTGGTGCAGCCACTGTGGAAGACAGTATGGAGGTTCCTCAAAAAATTAAAAATAGAACTACCCTACGAACCAGTAATTGCACTACCAGGTATTTAGCCAAAATATACAAAAACATTAATTCAAAGGAATCATGGGCAGCATGATTTACAATAGCCCAACTATGGAAGTAGCCCAAGTATCCATCAACAGATGAATGGATAAAGAAAATGTGAGATATATACGTGTGTGTGTGTGTGTATTCAGCCATAAAAGAATGAAATCTTGTAATTTGCAACAACATGGATGGATCTAGAGTATGATACTAAGAGAAAAAAGCCATTCAGAGAAAGACAAATAACATATGATTTCACTCACAAGTTGAATAACAAAACAATACAGCAAAGAGAAAAAAGAGAGGAACTGAAAAACAGACCCTTAACTATAGAGAATAAATGGTTATCAGAGAGGAGGTGGGTGGAGGGGATGGGTGAAACAGGTGAAAGGGATTAAGAGTAAACTTATCTTGATAAGCACTGAGTAATGTATGGAATTGTTGAATCACATACTGTACACCTGAAACTAATACAATACTGCATGTTAACTATACTTGAATTTTTAAAAAAACCAACAGAATTCTCTCTGGGTGATGATTTCTTCTATTAAATTGACAAGTTATTTTTTAAAAGTGTTTTCTATGTCACATTCTGGGCCTTTTTTTTTTTTTTTGAAAGAAAGAAGGGAGTTTGTTCTGAGTAATATAAACTGTGTATAATTGTTGTTTTAATTTTTTTAATGTTTATTTATTTTTGAGACAGAGAGACAGAGCACGAGCAGGGGAGGGGCAGAGAGAGAGGGAGACACAGAATCTGGAGCAGGCTCCAGGCTCTGACCTATCAGCACAGAACCTGATGCAGGGCTCAAACTCACGAACTGGGAGATCATGACCCGAGCCAAAGTTGGACGTTTAACTAACTGAGCCACCCAGGTGCCTCAAAAACATTTTTTACTTTCAGAAAACCTTGCATTTCTATCAAAGCACTGAACTTAAAATGATAATGGTATGGGTCTCAGATACCCACCACAACAAATCCTGCTTTCTCCTGGGACGTTCTGTAATGTCACATCTATATCCGGTTTATTCCCCCAACGTGCGACATAATTCCGGTAGAAGTCACTAGATGGGCTTGGATAATAATAGGCCACCAGAGTTCTCAAAAACATTGTGTTAGCTATTAATTATTAATATTATATAATACTATAATTAACATTATAATATTATGTTATTTATAAATATATTATAATTATATACAATAATCAATATAATTATAAATATTAATTATATTCCCCTCCCTCGTTTTAACTTCTATTAGAAGTGCTTTCAAGTGTCACAGATTTACTACTTAAAAGCATATAATGTTTCCCAGATAATCTTATGGGCACAAGAATATTTAAGTATTTTCTAAAATTTAATATAGATTAAAAAACTCATAAAACTGGACCAAGGTCCCTAAATAAATACATAAATACATCTATGTCTGGCCTCTTAGCAAACCACTATAACTTTAATTTTAATTTTAATGCTATTTAATGAATATAAATATATCTTTGCTAATATCATAGGCCCCACTATAATTAAACAGAAAAACTTTTGCCCAGATATAAACCCATACCTATGTGGCTAATCTATAACAAAGGAGGCAACAATATACAATGCAGAAAAGAGTGTTTTCAATAAATGATGCTGGGAAAACTGGGCACCTACATGCAAAAGAATGAAACTGAACCATGTTCTTACACCATACACAAAAGTAAGCTCAAAATGGATTAAAGACCTAAATGTAACACCTGAAACCATAAAACTCCTCAAAGAACACAGGCAGTAATCTCTTAGACATTGGCCTTAGCAATATATTTATGAATATATCTCCTCAGGCAAGACAAACAAAAGCAAAAATAAACAACTACTGGGACTACACCAAAACGAAAAGCTTTTGCACAGCAAAGGAAACCATCAACAATACAAAAAGACAATCTACTGAATAGGAAAAGATATTTGCAAATGATCCATCCAATGAGGGGTGGATATCCAAAATATATAAAAAGAACTTACACAACTAAACACTAAAAAAACCAAACAATTCTATTAAAAAGTAGACAGAGGATCTGAATAGACATTTTTCCAAAGAGGACATGCAGATGGCCAACAGACACATGAAAAGATGCTCAATGTCACTGATAATCAAAGAAATGCAAATCAAAACCACAATGAGATATCACCTCACATCTGTCAGAATAGCTAGAATCTAAAAGACAAGAAATAACAAGTGTTGGTAAAGATGTGGAGAAAAGGGAACCCTTATGCATTGTTGGGGGGGATGTAAACTGGTGGAACAAATGAGAAAAACATATAGAGGTTCCTCAAAAAATTAAAAACAGAAATACCACATAATCCAGTAATTCCACTATTAGGTATTTACCACCCCCAAAACAAAAACGAAAACAGTAATTAAAAAAGATATATGCACCCCTATGTTTATTACAACACTATTTACAATAGCCAAGGTATGGAACAAACACATGTGTTCACTGATGAATGGATATACTATTACTCAGCCATAAAAAATGACATCTTGCCATTTGTGACAACATGGATGAATCTAGAGGATATTATGCTAAATGAAATAAATCACATGTAGAAAGACAAATACCAATATGATTTCCCTTACATGTGGAATATAAAAAATAAAACAAAGGAATAAACAAACAAAAAATCCAGACTCTTAAATACAGGGAACAAACGGGTGGTTGCCAGAGGGGAGGTGGGTAAGGGGATGGGCAAAACGGGTGGGAAAGGGATTAAGGGGTACCAACCTTAGTTATAAAAAAATTAAGTCAGGACACCTGAGTGGCTTGGTTGATTAAGCATCCAACTCTTTATTTTGGCTCAGGTCATGAACTCATGGTTCATGAGACCGAGCCCCGCATTGGCCTCCGCACTGACAGCATGAAGCCTGGGTAGGATTCTCTTTCTCCTCTCTCTCTCTGCCCCCTCTACCCGCTGGCACGCGTGCATGTACACTCTCTCCCTTTCTCCCTCAAAATAAATAAATAAACATTTTTAAAAAAAGAAGTCACACAGATGAAAAGTACAACATAGGGAATATAGTCAATAATATTGTAATTATATGATGTCAGATGGTGATGGTGAGCACTGAGCAATAGAATAGTGGAATCACTATGCTGTACAGCTGAAACAAATATAGCACTGTCAATTATACTTCAATAATAATAAAACAAAATAAAATAAAAATAAAATACGCAGAAGACCTTTCTTTCCTTGTGCTGAAACCATTAGTGGAAAAAGAAATGATAGAAAAATAAACCAGAATTCAGTGATGTCAGGAATCAGGCCATAACCTTCAGATCTTCTGGAATGTTCAACTCAAGCACTGATGAAGGGGAGTATGTGACAGGCACGGGAGAGGCTCTGGGGTGACGGTGGTGGAACTACTCCTCTCTTCCAAGCCCATGTTCTTATGTCCATCCCTATGGGAATCTCCTTGACACCCAACCCCTCCTAAAGTTCAGTGTCTCTTTTTATTTGATTCCAGGTTGGAGCATCTGTTATTCCTCAGCATAACCCAAGATACAAATGAAATATTATTGTTTTAGGCCACTGAGATTTTGGAACTGTTTCTTTCTGGAACACAAACTAGTTTATCCTATTTCAATCACTTTCCATGTGCAAGCAATGCATTAATGAAACTAGAATCCAAGATAAGGGAGGTTGGATTGGAAATCTAATCGAGGCTATGGATTTCTTGAGGTGATTCTTTCCAATTTTGTCGCTTTCTCTTTTACCTGTCTTAAACTATTATAGGTTTAATTACCACAGACATTGATTTGGTCAATCTGTAATAGGATATAGAAAGATTCTGATCTTCCCTCTCTAGGTCACTGTCCTGGATATCAAACAGACTGCAAGACTCTGTGAGGACTCCTACAGTGTTATTTCTGACAGGTTCTCAAGAGTCTGTAAGGACGTAATCACTGGACTCATTCCAGGCATTCATGTCACAAAATTTCCTGACAAAACTGACACTGACTGGCAGACTTGTCTGCAGTTGGAGAAAAGGGCCAGAACTAGAAGAAAATAAACTCAATGATTTTGCTTTATTCTTGCCTTTGTGAGTAGAAAGTATGACAGATGCACTCACCTACTTGAAAGGGAAGGATTCCTGACCTACTGCTTTTCCCATCTGAAATTCTTCCTCAAACTGAAAATATACTCATTAAGAGTAGAAAGTTATTTTCTTTAAGGAAAGAGCAGAGCCCTTGTTCCAATAGGTTTCTGGAAACCCAGCACAGCAAGGTACATGGGTTTGTAGGTAGGACTGTCTTAGCACAGAGTCCTAAAAGTGGGTTTTACTCTTAGCAGTCACATCGGCATTTGATTGTCAGTATCTGGTCTAAATTGGTTTTTGGTTCTGTGCGATTGGTGTTAGCTCTGCACACTATTTTCTCAATAGTTACATCATCCTTTTTTTTTCTACCTAAATTTACACTCCTGGCACTCTAAAATGTAAAAGAAGCTGCCTGCCTTCCAATTTAACATTGGTCATTTCTTATGCTGCATAACAGGTGTGATTGTAGAAATGAAGTTGGTAGATCCATGAGGCATAATTTGTTCAATAAACTTGTAGTGTTATTTCTGCCTGTGACTGCCAAAAAACCCCAAAGGATTCAATGTAATTAAAACATTTTCTTTCTTTCCAGACAACCCCTACTTTTGTATTTACTGACTTAGTGGGAATTTCTTCCTCCCAGATAAATGTTGGTTTCTAACTATAGCCAAGCTCCCTTGCATACATACAAAGCTCCCTGCATAGACCCTCTACAATATCTTCCAGGACCATTCCTCCTTCTTTAAAGGTCATTCTCCCCTGCTGAACTGTAAGATTTCAAAGACAGGCCATTACTTATGTGCCTCAGTGTCTCCAGATCCTAGACCAAGGCCTGTGAATGAAGGGTTTCTTAGTTCACCTTTTGCTGCTAGTCTCTCCTGCTATGCATCTTCAGTCAAATCATGATGCTAAAATTCTCAAAGTAGAGCTCAAATAATGAAACTCTATTGGTTAAAAACACTCATCAACACTCCATTGTTTAACAAATAGGTGAAGACTCAGGGCGCCTGGGTGGCTTAGTCAGTTAAGCTTCAGACTCTGGATTTCAGCTCAGGTCATGACCTTACAGTCCTGAGATGGAGTCCTGAGTCAGTTCCATGCCAAGCATGGAGCCTGCTTAAGATTCTTTCTCTCTGGCCCTCCCCTGCACTCATTCTCTCTCAAAAAACAAACAAAAATAGGTGAAGACTCCTTAGCCTGATATTCAAAAGCCTTCTCAATCTGCACGAATTCCACAAATTCTTTCCCAAATCACTGCTCCAGAAAACCTACAGAAAAGCTCAACTCTACTACCTCCTTTTCTCCATATATCAGTGTCTCACCTGTACTTTGGTCATATTTCCTCTACGTCAAATAGTATGCCCCTTTTTCTTCATCTTCAAGCTCCATCTTTATGCATTCGATAATATTGTTACTGTATTCCTCCAATCCTCATTCAGTAGGCCTTCGGGTCATTCCTAACATGTCCTAGGCATTATGTGTAGCAGAGGACATACAGAAATAGAAGAAGGAACAACATTCTGGCAGACAGACAGTTGTGCAAACTCCTAGGATACAGTGTACACTGGGAGCTCGAGGGATATGCACCTACCCCAGGCAAAAGAGAACACTTTAAAAATGCACCTTGTGGAGGCTATAATATCAAAACTTAAAGTTAGCTAGAAAAGAGAATGAGGCAAGAACATTGTAAGCAGAAACAGCAGGCAGCAGCAAGCTTTGGGGATTCTGGTGTGGACAGCACAACTGAGGCAGTGCATGTAATTCCAACAATTTATCTGCCTTGGAACTCCCATAGTGTCTCACCACGTCTCTTATGGACATATCACTTGTTGCCCTATATTATAGTCATTAACATGCTTATCTGATCTTCATTATTGGATAAGAAAATGATAACCATGCCCAATTAATCTTTTTTGTTCCTAACAGATCCTTTTTTTAAAAAAATGTTTTTATTTATTTTTGAAGGAGAGAGAGAGACAGAGCACGAGCGGGGGAGGAGCAGAAAGAGAAGGAGACACAGAATTCGAAGCAGGCTCCAGACGACTCTAAGCTGTCGGCACAGAGCCCAATGCGGGGCTCAAACCCACAAACTGTGAGATCATGACCTGAGCCGAAGGCGGACGCTCAACCGACTGAGCCATGCAGGCACCCCCAAACAGATCCTTAAAAATATCTTTCATTTATGTAGCACATGATTAATATGTTTGTTGAATGGATAAATAATTTTAGATTGAATTTCCCTGGATTGTCACTTCAGGAGAGTTTGAATTGTTAATATTTGATTCATAACTTTGAATAGGGACTTCCCAATGTAGTATCTTACTTTTAGGGCATCTAGAAGAAGAAAGCTGGGAAGCTACTTAAATCTAAGGAGAAATAATCAAGGCTCTGGTAATCATCATGACATATTTTTCTGATATTATCATCTCATATTCACTGTGTTACTGGCAAATGCTGTCAAAGCAAGTGCTGATTTCCTATCTGATAATACCACCCTTGTACAGGCTACTTATAACACTTGTGGGGACTGTTACACTAGAACAAATAAAGGCCCACATATCATAAATCTATGTAATTAAAAGTTATAAATAATGCCAATAAAACTGTTAAGTAAAACGTGCTCTATGCTCCTGCCTTCACAAGGTACATTCCTAATCACCTGGAAGGGCAGGTTCAGATTCTAAACTCTCAGACTCTGGAGTTCTAGGTTTGAAGGTAGCAGCACAGAAAACACCATCCCTATGCAGGAGCTAGGGGCTCGCTCCCCTCCTCTTCTGCCTGCTTTGCGTCTTCCCACACTGAGAAAGTCCCTGCACTCATGTGGACACCCCCACATACAGGTTAACATCTTATTCATTAATAAATAAAATGTAACCCCCATTAATATCTGCCACTTGGTTACCCCATGGACCTACGGATGTACACACCTGAGGCAGGTCTGCATTCAGCACGATGGCCAAGGAAGAAGCCCCCACAGCCTTGGAAGTGGACTGAGTGCCAGCTAAGAAGAAAATCCTAGGACATGAGTATGCAGAGCGTGGCTAGAAGTGGATTGCTAGTTGTCCCACGGGGCCTAGTCAGAGGTTAAGAAGGGGCTTGTGTTGCCCGGGACTTGAGGCAGTATTTCTGCTCCCCAAGCAACTGCCCCTCAACACACTCTCACTCCCAAGAAGACATAATGACCATCATATGTAAACAGTAGTTCCATATACATTGTTAGGGAAAATAACATTTCTTCCTCTGAGAAAGCAACAGTTCATGAAGTACAAATAATAAACATGTGTAAAAGATTTGGAGTACTTGAAATATACAGCAGAATATTTTGTGAGTAGCTCAGGGATACAAGTAATCAAAATAATGATGATAATCATGTGTGAGACTGATTTTCTGTTAATGGATCAACCAGGAAATAAGGAAACAAAGGATTCTGGATAAATTGTTAAGAAACAATGAGAATCTCTATAAAAAACTGTAACCAAAAAAATTAAGCTGTAGAAAGTGCGGTGCCAGGATAGCTGATAGATAAATCGGTCTGTCAAGAATATCTACGGTTTCCTGATGCATTAGAAAATAACAAGTTCTTCACCTGATAAAGTAAAATCCTTTGACAGAAAGCCTGGCTCAAACTTCTTTGCATTTGCTTTAAAATAGTCGTAAAATGGAATTTGAGAGACTTTCCACTAAAACTGCCAATAGAGCTTAAGTTTGAGATAAGCCTCTGCTAATTTATGATGGCAGAAAACTGGTCATCATTCTCAATGATAACTATGAAACTATATAAAATCTAGGTTTCAAAGTACAAATGAAGTTAATGAATTCATTTTTAGGAATAATATAAATTTGGGAAAGTTACAACTTGATATCTGTGGTTGCCAATTGAGGAACAAAGGGAAAAACACTGGTTTCAGGCCCCAACTTAAGTTGGAATGCCAGCCTTCATAAGATATATGACTTTGGGTAAGTCATTTAAACTGAATCACTTGAGGACCAATATCTCAGCCTAAAATAAGGATAATAATATTTAATATTATTTTGTGAAGACTAATTTTGGCTACACGTGAAGGTGCTTTGAAAACACTGATGTGTGGTAGAACTGTTACACAGCAATATTAATGTTATTTGTTTTAACTCCCTCCTGCTGTGATTTCTGACGTATGTCACAGAAAAAGGGTACATCCCTCAATAGTGGGGGTATTTCTTTTCAGCTCAGTAGCAGTTACTTCCTCAGATTTGAAACGTGCAGAACTCTGATTCAGTCATTAAAAGGACTGGTCTGAATCAACGTGTCATCTTGGTAGTTGTTGCTTTCAACTTAACAATTATGATAAGTGTTTAACAACTGAGACTTTCTGTAACTAAAATACTTATCTCAGCTGTGATAAGTCACTTTGGGTCACTTCTGTCATACTGCAAAAACCTTAACATAATTTTTTAATGAATTTTTATTCTCAAGAGAAGTGTATATGCCTTGGACAACATAACAAAAGGTAAGCAAAGGTTTATATTATATCCTACAATGTGTATGTCTTGAGGGGAAAAAAGAGAGATTTTATATTAACAAACGTATTCTTGAAGCATAAATAAACCATCAAATGAAGCAGAGGTCGTTCAAAGGCAGGAAAGAATACATTGTTGGATAGTCAACAATCAAAGTCAAGCAAAGCCATAAACTGACCCATGAGTCGATTATGGATATGAATTAGGACAAGGATTTGAAGGGATTAATGAAGGCACAGAATTAAAAATGAGATCTCTGAAGTTGACAATAAATACAACTAAATTTTTTTTAATTTTCTTTTATTTATTTATTTATTTATTTATTTATTTATTTATTTATTTATTTAAGAGAGTACAAGCTGGGAAGGGGCAGAGAGAGAGGGAGAGAAATCCCAAGCAGGCTCCATGCTGTCCCCGCTAATGTGGGGCCGGAACTTACAAACTGAGATCCTGACCTGAGCTGAAACCAAGAGTTGGACACTTGACCAACGAGCCACCCAGGCACTCTTAAATACAACTAAATTTTTATTTTGTGTGACATTCATGATGATTATTTAAAAAAAATTTTTTTTATTAGTTTTCTTTATTTTTGAGAGGCAGAGAAAGACAGAGCATGTGTGGGGAGGGAAAGAGAGAGAAGCAGACACAGAACCGGAAGCAGGCTCCAGGCTCCAAGCCGTCAGCACAGAGCCCAATACGGGGCCTGAACTCACGAACCATGAGATCATGACCTGAGCTGAAGTCGGACGCTCAACCAACTGAACCACCCAGGGGCCCCTCATGATGATTACTATGCAAGAGCCTGGCCGCTGTAAAATCTGTGGCACAAATAAAGGCCTTCTCTTGCTTTCACTGGTTCTCTTTCACAAACTCTATGTTGTGTCACTCTTCAAATGCCCTGGGCCCTTATAGGAGATCCTGTGATTTTAGGATAGCTTAATATCTTATGCTTATGATGTATAACTGTCTTTCTCCCCTCTCCTTTTTTGAGAACTATTTAAATTGTCTATTAAGAAGGATTTTGAACATACACAAATATATAAACAGGCTAACTCAGATATCCATTCTCTAGCCCTAAAAGCCATCACTTCACGGAAAATTCTGCCCCATGTACACTCCATCAACTTCCTCTTACAATCTGTGTATTGTTCAGTTTGCATCTCTAAAAGAAACTTTTTTGTTTGTTTCAAGTTTTTATTTAAATTATAGTTGGTTAACATATAGTGTAATATTGGTTTCAGTAGCAGAATCTAAAAGAAACATTTTAAATAAACATAATCACAATATGATTTTCACACTTAAAACAAAGAGGTTATCTTTGTCACAAAATATGCAGCTGGTGTTCAAAATTACAGCTGCCTTGTACATCATCATTGTGTTCATATTTTGTCTGATAAAGATCTAAATAATATCTGTATATTACAATGACTGATATACATTTTATGATCTTTTAATTTACATGTTACTCCTTCATCATCCCCCTCCCATTTCCCCTAGCATTTAATAATAAAATAGTTCAATAGTTACTAAGTGCCAAGTCCTAGGGAAAATTCTACATGCATGGCTTTTAATTCTTCCAAAGCACTGCAAATTGGATACTGATTCACTCATTCCCATTTACCAAGCACCAAGTTTAAAACATAAAAGTGTCTGACTATAAAGATGCCATTCTCTCAAGTATACCAATTCCTTCCAATTTCACTTTAAAGGTACACAACTGTATCACCACTCTCATCTCTAGTGATTGATGTCCTCTGTGCTACCCAATTTTTGCTCATGATCATGCTTTTCTGCCAACACGGGAGGAAGCTAATAATTTCTTTTTTTTTTTTAATGTTTATTTATTTTGAGAGAGTGAGTGAACAAGCAGGCAGGGGCAGGAAAAGAGGGAGAGAGAATCCCAAGCAGGCTCCATGCTGTCAGCACAGAGCCCGAAATGGGGCTTGATCCCACAAACTGTGAGATCATGACCTAAGCTGAAATCAAGAGTTGGACACTTAACCGACTAAGCCACCCAGGCGACCTGGGATTACTTTATCTTAAGAGATGTATTAGCTGGGGCTGGTAAATGTGCATAGAAACATTTTTATTTGGGGGCACCTGGGTGGCTCAGTCATTTGAGCGTCCAATTTCAGCTCAGGTCATGATCTCATGGTTCGTGAGTTGGAGCCCCACATCAGGCTCTCTATTGTCAACACAGAGCCTGCTTTGGATCCTCTGTCCCTCTCTCTCTCTCTGCCCCTCCACTGCTTGTGCTCTCTCTCTTTCAAAACTAAATAAACATTAAAAAAAAGAAACATTTTTATCTGGGTCCTCTAATTTTTTTGGTAAGTCTAGCTAAAGGTCTGTCAATTTTTGATTATCTTTTCAAAAAAATCACCTATAAGTTTCATTAATCTTTTCTTTTTTTAATGTTTATTTATTTTTGAGAGAGAGAAAGAGAGAGGGAGAGAGAGAGCAAGTGAGCAAGCAGGGGAGGAACAGAGAGAGAGGAGACACAGAATCAGAAGCAGGCTCCAGACTCTGAGCTGTCAGCACAGAGCCCGATGCAGGGCTTGAACCCATGAACCGTGAGATCATGACCTCAGCCAAAGTCACATGCTTAACTGACTGAGCCACCCAGGCACCCCTCATTATTATTTTCTATTGTTTTTCTGATCTCCATTTCATTTACTTCCACTATATCTTTTTATTTCCTTCCTCCTGTTAACTTTGGGCTTAGTTTCCTGCCCCCTCCCCAGTTCCTTAAGGTATAAAGTTGTTTACTTAAGAACTTTCTTTTGTCTTAATGTAGGTGTTTTTTTTACTAAAAACCTTTGTCTTAGTACTGCTTTTGCTATATCTCATAAGTTTTGCTATCTTGTTTTTACATTCTCATTTGTCTGAAGGTACTTTATTATTTCTCTTTTGATTTCTTCCTTGACCTATTAGTTATTCAGGAATTTGTTGTTTAATCTCCCTCTATTTGTGAGTTTTCCAGTTTTCTTGTAATTTACTTGTAGTTTCACAGCATTTTGGTCTAAAAACATGACTGATGTGATATCATTCTTCTTAATTTTAGTACTTGATTTGTGGCCTAACATATGATCTATCCTGCAGAATATTCCATGTGCCCTTGAGAAGAATGTGTATTCTGCTGCTTTTGAATGGAATAATCTATATATGTTTGTAAGGCTTACCTATAAGGTCTAACGTTTCCTTAGTTTCCTTAGTCCAATGTTTCCTTATTGATTTTTTTGTCTGGATGATCTATCCATTGTTGAAAATGGAATAATGAAGTCCCCTACTATTATTTTATTGTTGGCTATTTCTCCCTTCAGATCTGTTAATATTTGCTTTAGATATTTAGGTGTTCCTATGTGTGGTTCATAAATATTTTTAAATGTTAAAGCCTCTTTTGATCCCTTTTTCATTATATAATAACCTTATTTATCTCTTAAATGAATTAAACTCTATTTTGTTTGATATAGGTATAGTTACCATTGTATTCTTTTAATATCCATTTGTATGGAGTGCCTATTCCCATCCCTTCACTTTCAGTCTATGTGTGTCCTTACAACTGAAGTGAGTCTCTTATAAGCCACATAGGGTTGAATCCTACTTTTCCATCCATTCAGGCACTCTATGTCTTTTGACTGGAGAATTTAGTCCATTTATATTTAAAGCAACTAATGATAGGTATGGACTTACTATTACCATTTAAAACATTGTTTTCTTGTTGTTTTAACTACTTTTTCCTTTCTTCTTCTCCTGTTCTTTTCCTTTGTGACTTGATAATTTTCTACAGTGGTATATTGATTCCTTTATTTTTATCTTTTGTGTATCTACTACAGGATTTTGCTTTATTGTCAGCATGAGTCTTACATAAAAGTCATATATATTTATATATATATATATTTATATTTTTTAAGGTAATAAAAACTAAAACTTTGAATTCATATGAAATTCTCCATTTTATACTCCACTGCCCTACATTTTGTTTTTGATGTCACAATTTATATCTTTTTACACTGTGTATCCATTAACAAATTATTGTGACCAGTCTTCTAACCTTCTTCCTAGTGTTATAAGTGATTTACCCAACACTACTACAACATTGGAGTATTTTGTGTTTAACTATATATTTACTTTTGCCAGTAAGTTCTGTACTTTTTATATATTTTTCTGTTACTGTTTAATATCTTTTAAGTTCAGTCTAGTGGTGATGAACCCATTTATCTTTGTCTGGAAATCTCTTTCTCCTTCAATTCTGAAGAACAAATTTGCTGGGTAGAGTATTCTCAGTTCATATATTTTTTTTTTCTTTCAGCACATTGAATATGTCATTCCACTCCCTTCTAGCCTGAAAATTTTTGCTGAAAAATCTGTAGTCTCATGTGTATTCCTTTGTATTTAACAAGTTGCTTTTCTCTAGCCCGTCTGAAGATTTTTCTCCTTGCTTTTGACATTTGTTTCTCTCTGTGAGTCTGTTCAGATTCCTTTCACTGATGATACTTTGGGCTTCCTGGATCTAGATGTCTCTTTCCCCAGATTAAGGAAGTTTATGGCCATTAATTTTTAATACATTTTCTGCTCCTTTCTCTCTCGTCACTTTGTGGGACCCCATATAACACATATTGGTATATTTGATGGTGCCCCATAAGTCTTTTGAGCTATCTTAGCTCTTTTTCATTTTTTTTTCCTTTTTGTTCCCTTGATTAGATGAATCCCACCATCCTGTGTTTGAGCTCATTGGTCCTTTCTTCCACTACATCTAGTCTGTTGTTGAACCCCTCTGTTGAAAATTTTGATTTAGTTATTGCATTCTTCATGATTGCTGCCCTGATTATTTTTTATTTTCTATCTCTTTGTTAAAACTCTCACATGCATTTCTATCCTGACCATAGTGAGCATCTTTATAACCATTACTGTGAACACTCTATCATGTAAATAACTTATCTCCATTTCATTAAGATCTGTTTTTTTAAAAAATTCTTTTTAATATTTATTTATTTCTGAGACAGAGAGAGACAGAGCATGAGTGGGGGAGTGGCAGAGAGAGAGGGAGACACAGAATCCGAAGCAGGCTCCAGGCTCTGAGCTGCCAGCACAGAGCCTGACGCGGGGCTCGAACTCACCAACTGTGAGATCATGACCTGGGCTGAAGTCGGTAGCTCAACCAACTGAGCCACCCAGGTGCCCCATTAAGATCTGTTTTTGTAGATTTACCTTGTTCTTTTGTTTGGAATACATTCTTCCATTTCATTTCTTTTTTCTTTTTCTCTTTGTCCTTCTCCCTCTCCTCCTCCTTCTTTTTTTTTCTTTTTTTTTTTTTTTTTGCTTGACTCTGTGTTGGTTTATGCACATTAGATGAAACAGCCACATCTCCCAGTCTTAACAACATGGTCTTGTGTAGGAGATGAACCTCACCAATTAGCACAGCCTGAGCTCCTAGGTGTCTCTCAAAACGTACAGATAATCCAAGCTGTATTCTTCGTTCTTAGAGGCTCTCTAAGTGTTCTAAGGCATGTCAGTGTCCCTGAGGGGAGGATCACAGTCAGCATCTAGATGCAGGCTGATTCGAAGCTGGACCCTCAGGCAGGGAAAGTATATATTTAAGCCACTTCCAAGGAGAAAGTGGAGCACTTTTGTCTGCCTCTTCTGTGCTGTGACTGGGTTTATAGCCATAGGAGGAATCCTCCTGCACCCTTTAAGAAACTACTTCTTTATTTTGCACTTGCACAGTCATCTGGGACTTTTAAACACAAGTCATGTTGGCTCTCAGAGCTAAGTGATCCAGGGACTCATTCCTTGGGCAGCACCTGCAAAACCTGGGGTGTAGTCATGTGTACAAACTTCTTCCAGGGAGATATTGGTGACTTGGAGTGGGCTGGAGGGAGAAGGCAGGAGAGGTGTCTGCCAGCTTCCCTGGCTTCTAAGGAAGATTATAGCTAGCCTCTAGATGTGTACTAAATGAGGAGCCTGACTGTCATGCAGCAGATTTATAAGTATGCAGAGAAGTCTCTTTCAGGGAAAGAACGGGAGATGGGTGGTTTTTGCCTGCTCTCTCTACACTTTGTTCTGGAGGGATAGCCATAGTGAGTGCTCTCATGGCCATTAATAACCATTCTTTGTTTACTATAGTCTTATGAGCCTCATGGACACAAGCCCCACTGTTTTTCAAATTTAGGTGTTTTGAGGGCCCATCTCTTGGGTGGGAGTCTAAAAAGTTGGAATGCTAGATGTGGGGCCCAACCCCTTTACTCCTCTCTCCTGACTGTATGGCATGTGCTGGGGTGAAGTTTATGGTACGAGTTTGTCTCAGTCTTTCCTACCATTTAAATGTGGTATTTTCTCATTTGCTCAAAGTATTGGAGTTACTCAGCTGGTTTCTAGATCTCTTTCAAAGGGAATTGTGCCATGTGTACATTTGGTGCATCCAAGGGAGAAAGGGGCAGAATTGATGAAAGGCCCTGAGGTAGCCTAGCAGAGATGAACGCTATGCATTCAATATTTTCATACATAATTTAATTTCATAAAAAGAACATGAGACCAAATTATGTTCAGTCAATGCTTTTTGTTACATACATGTAGGGAAATCTTAAGTTACTGAGGTACTACTAATTCTCCTCAGCTCCTAGAACTGTAGACATTCTATTTTGGAAATAAATAAACCATTTTTGAAGTATGAATCACACATAACCAGACCTACACAGTGATGGCAAATATCACACACAGTTTTAATAAATGTAGAAGAGAGTCAAATAAAGCATCATTGAGAGAGGATGGAAATATGCATGCTTTATTCAATTAGATTTACAGAGAACTTAGGGAAGGGTGCCCTCCTGTTTGGCAAACTGAGAGAATTTCTCTCTAAAAATCACCTTAGCCTATTTTCCACAGGATCTTAGATTAAGGTAACAAACAAAACAAGAAGAAAATTATAGCCTTAGGATCTGCTTGACTAAATAGCTCTTTCTAAAAGGGCTGGTGGTTTCTTTGGGATACAGTTAAGTGCCAAGGCTATAATTTCCCATTTATTTTCTTTTGTCATTGTGTATATAGGGTATTTACCCCAATTTGATGCAATTTGCACTTTGTCAGAGGAAGACTTTGCAGATTCATATTAACCACATTTCCTTTCCTAAAACATGCTATAAAAAACTGTCCCTGTCACTCTTCTTTTGACATTGGCCTTCTCCTTACACAGAACTCAGTCGTCAAATGATTGAAGGCCTGTGTAATTCAGCTCTAATGGATTGTAGGAGGCAAGGGTGTTTTAAACTGCTCTAGTTTAAAATGCCTTTCCTCAAATAGCTCACATATCTGAAATTGCACACACTTCAAGTAGAAAAGATCAAATTCTACTGTCATGCTACTGGAATAGCTATCTCGACGGGTTTTTATTTATAGATTTTGTTTGGAGGGTGTTTAATGTGAGGAAAGACACATAAATCACAGGTGGGTTGGAGGTCCTGGATGTGAGCTGTTGGACGTTGGCAGTTTGAACAGCAGCCTAGGCTGCACATCCTTGTCTTAAGCTGAGCTTTGATCTACTGTATGTCAGTTTCCTTTAATACGATTTTTTAAAATTTAAAATGTAACCTATTACTTAAATATTCTACCTTTTCACCAAGAGATATGGCTCTATCTTGACTACAGTACTATTGTGGAAATGGGTTCAGTTTAATGCATAGTTTATCATGGCTTTATCTTTCCAAAGGGACTATCTTATCACAAATATTAACATATAGCTCTTGAATAAATAAAACATTCTCTACTGCTATTTTACTTTTTGCCCAAAGTTCTCTTAAACCTCAGTGATACAACAACAACCTAACTAAAAACTGAACCAAGACCATAATGAACACCTTACCAAAAAGAAAATACAGATGGGAAACAAGTATATAAGAAACTCCTCATCATGTGTCATTTGGAAAATGGAAATTAAAACAGCAAAATACCACTAAACACCTATTAGAATGGCCAAAATCCCGAACACTGACAATTTCATATGCTTGTGAGGATATGGATCAACAGTAACCTCCGTACATTGCTGACAGGAATGGTAAATGGTAAGGCCACTTTGGAAGACAGTTTGCCGGTTTCTCAAAAAACTAAACATACTTTGACCATACAAACCAGCAACTGCACTCCTTAGTATTTACCAAAAAAAAAAAAAGTTAAATATTTTGTCCACTCAAAAACCTGCACATAAATGGTTATAACAGCTTTATTCACAATTTCCAAAACTTAGAAAAATACAAGATATCCTTCAGTGGTGAATGTATAAATAAACTGGTTCATAGACAATGGAATATGATTCAACGGTAAAGAGAAATAAGTTATCAAGCCATGAAAAGACATGGAGGAACCTCAGATGCATATTACTAAGGGAAAAAAGCCAATCTGAAAAGCTATATACTGTATGACTCCAACTATATGACATTCTGAAAAAGGCACAACTATGGAGACAAGTAAAAAGATCAGTGGTTGCCAGGATTCAGGAGGGAAGAAATACTGAATAGACAGAGAACTGAGAATTTTTAGGGCAGTGAAACAACTCTGTAAGGTACTATGATGGTGGATTCATCTCATTATACTTTTGTCCAAAGCTACAGAATGTACACCAAGAATGAACCTTAATGTAAACTGTGTTATGTGGGTGATATGTCAATGTAGGTTCCTCAGTTGCAACAAATGTACCACCCTGCTGGGGTATGTGAATAATGGGGAGGCTATGCAGAGGTGGGGGTCTAGGGATATGGGGAAACTCTCTACCTTGTGCTCAATTTTGCTAGAATCTAAAACTGATCTTAAAAAATATGCATTTTCAGAAACAATGAAGTTTTTTATTCACATATCCATGGTTAAGATTAGTAAGAAAATGGACATTTGTCATTGAGATTGGACTGAATATTTTTATTTATTTTTATTTTTTTAAGTTTATTTATTTTGAGAGAGAGAGAATGAGCGGGGGAGAGGGGCAGAGAGAGAGGGAAAGAGAGAGAATCCCAAGAAGGCTCCACACTGTGAGCACAGAGCCCAACGTGGGGCTTGATCCCATAAACCATGAGATAATGACCTGCACCGAAATCAAGAGTCGGATGCTTAACCGACTGAGCCACCCAGGTGCCCTTGGATGGAATATTTTTAAAACTACCAAAAGCTTACCTCATGTAGGTCACTAGGTATTAGTGTGTTTGTCCATGGTTTATTACCTTCCTTTTACCAGTCTTCTTAATCTAAGAATGCCTATCCCTGCCCCCCTCCAAAAAAATTTATCACACCTGGGAAAGATTCTTACAAAATCCCTTTATTAGTTAACTATGACACAGAAGAGAGAGTTCGGAAAAGCTGTGATACAAATTAGCTTGTACAAATATAAGAGAGGAAGATGAGCAACTGCTGGCACATGCATCTGAAGACGCAGAGGAAGCAACAAACGGCAGGTGCTTACCAGCCGACTGACCTCCCCAGTCCAGACAGGCTGTACACCTCCAGTCAGCACTGAGGCAAGCACATCTGGCACACATGTGTTCTGGACACTACTGTAAGGTGCAGACGGTTAGAAGCAAGGAAGAAAGTTGACAACAGAAAAGGAAAATGTGAGAGAAAAAGATGCAAGAGGAGGTCTAAACGGGAACACTTGAGAGATGTCTGGGTTGCCCACTCGGTTAAGCGTTCGGCTTGTGATTTTGGCTCAGGTCATAATCTCACGATTCATGGGTTTGAGAGCCCCACGTCCGGCTCCTGGCTGACAGCGTGGAGCCTGCTTGGGATTCTCTCTCTATCCCTCTCTCTGCCTTTCCTCTGTTTGTGCTCTCAAAATAAATAAATTAACATTAAAAAATACCAAAAAAAATGGAGCGTCTGGGTGGCTCAGTCAGTTAAGCATCTGATTTTGGCTCATGATCTCGCAGTTTGTGGGTTGGAGCTCCACGTCAGGCTGTGTGCTGACAGCTCGGAGCCTGAAGCCTGCTTCGGATTCTATGTCTCCTTCTCTCTCTGCCCCTCTTTCCCTCCCTCCCTCCCTGCCTCTCTCTCTCTCTCTCTCTCTTTCTCTCTCTTCCTCAAAAATAAACACTTAAAAAAAACTTTAAAAAAATACTAAAAAAATAAATGGGAAGACTTAAAAACAGTTTAAACATGACCAATAAAAATAGAGAACAGAGTAGGAAAATGTTCTTTGTGTGGTTTGATTTAAATGAACTTACTATAGACATCTTTATCCCTGAACAATTTATAGTTACTTTTGTATATTGACTACTGACACTTTATTTTATTTATTTATTTATTAACTTGCTTTATTTTTTTTTTTTTAATTTACACCCAAATTAGTTAGCAAATACTGCAACAGTGATTTCAGGAGTAGATTCCTTAATGTCCCTTACCCATTTAGCCCATCCCACCTACCCCAACCCCTCCCATAACCCTCAGTTTGTTCTCCAGATTTATGAGTGTCTCCTGTTTTGTCCCCCTCTCTGTTTTTATATTATTTTTGTTTCCCTTCCCTTGTGTTCATCTGTTTTGTCTCTTAAAGTCTTCATATGAGTGAAGTCATATAATTTTTGTCTTTCTCTAATTTCACTTAGCATAATACCCTCCAGTTCCATCCACGTAGTTGCAAATGGCATGATTTCATTCTTTTCGATTGCCAAGTAATACTCCATTGTGTGTGTATGTGTATATATATATATATATATATATATATATATATATATATATATACCACATCTTCTTTATCCATTCATCCATCAGTGGACATTTGGGCTCTTTCCATACTTTGGCTACTGTGGATAGTGCTGCTATAAACATGGGGGTGCATGTGTCCCTTCGAAACAGCACACCTGTATCCCATGGATAAATGCCTAGTAGTGCAATTGCTGGGTCGTAGGGTAGTTGTATGTTTAGTTTTTGGAGGAACCTCCATACTGTTTTCCAGAGTGGCTGCACCAGCTTGCATTCCCAATTGACTAATGACACTTTAAAGCCAATACCACCAAAGAAACACAGATAATGATATTGATTTAAAATGCATTTGTGTCTCTCTGCCCCTCCCCCATTCATGCTCTGTCTCTATCTCAAAAATAAAAATAAAAAAATTAAAAAACGTTAAAATGCATTTGTGTGTGTTCATATGCATGCTCACATGTAAACATACTGGAGAAATAACAACTAGCAACAGAAGTGCACTGCTATGAGCTCAGACCCTGGAGTTAGATTGGTTATTTTCAAATTCTGAATTCAAACTGAGTGAGCCTAAATAAATTATTCCACCACACAGGTCCAGATTCCTAACCATTAATATGGGGACAATAAGAGTACCTACTTCAGAGGATTTTTGTAATGATTAAATGAATGAAATCATGTGACATTGCTTAGCATATAATAAGCAGTAGTTATTGCTATAGTTTTAATGACTACTCTTTATAATTATTGGAAGGCAAATACAGTCACATGAAATGATGGTATGCTCCTGAGAACTGTAAAACTGCTTCCCCCTCTTGGCCTCTGTCATCCAAAAATCACTATCACCATAAGCAGTTGGTGGTAATTCTCTAATAAGCAAAAATGGCACATCAAAGATAAAACAGAGTGAGACGGTGGGAGACAGAAGCATTTCCCCTAAGTTCTGATTTCTACATCCCAAGGGAAGAGAGAAGAGAAAAGCCAGAACCCGAAGTCAGGGGACCTCCGCCGATCACAGCATCTGCAGCTCTGTGCTTCATATTCTGACCTCTGCATATTTACCTTCCTCCTACTTCATGCTCTGATTTGCTTCCTGAGGCAGAGCCGCTGTGTTTCATCAATTAAAACCGGCTCCCGAATCCTCAGCTGTGAGTTTCTCATGACTCCTGCTTTCAATGGGATGCATTTTTATTGTACAGTAAATGTCAGTTTTCATCAGCTCAAACGTCCTCATAACATAGTATGACTTGAAGATATGCAAATACCTTCTTACCAGATACTTCTAATTAGGCAGAGGTCTTGGGTGGGGAGGTACTCCCTAATTACTTCTGAGGTAATCAGGAGAAATCACGTTTGATTATATGCTGTACATTGGCTTCAGGAAGCTCAAAGCCAGCATTCACCGCCACAGGGCTTCGGGGAGGCAGGCTCCCAGCTTTTCTTGTCTGGAAAGATACTTGTCTCTCTTCTCAGCTTCCTCAGACCACCTCCTCCCTCTTTGTAGTCACGGTTTGCAGACAGCCAGGGACCTTGGTTGGCATTAAAAGTGGGCCACCAACCAGGCTGAGAGCACATGGCTGCACAGTTCTAAAGCCACCCGATAATCAAACCTCAAAGCACACACACAACTGGGTGCCAGGCGACTTTAATCAGAAATCACTGGGAAATGTCACAAGTGCAGGCATTATGGTTTAAAGGGAACTTGTCAGCTACTGGGGAAATGACAATGATGGTGTCCGGCTTGTGCACAAGACAGGGCATTAGTGCTACTAACTGAATGGAAGAGAAATCCCTTAAGAACTATCACCATGAGAACTTGAGGCCATAAATCCATTTTTATGCACTTTTCCCTGTCATTCTCTTTGGGGCCATTAACTTAAACTTAGTTTGATTCATAATTGTTAAAGGTTCGTGTTCTTAAAACTGATAGGGTTTACGTTAAGCCCCACCTCTGGACTGACAGTAAGCAGTATAACTACGAAATCCAGGGAACATTCCAAATGAGTGTGTGTGGTTTGCCTGAGTCACTTCCACTGTCCTGACTCGGGTATAAATGCAGAAGGAAGGCTCCCCTCAGCGACTCAGTGAGTTTTTCTACTCCTGGTTCGCAAGTGTCTGTGGGTTTTCTACTTAAATATGGGGATAAGAGGCAAATTCTCTACTGTGATTGCAGGGGTCCAGGGAAGGAGGTCAAATGTCTCTCTGCTGCTGCTGTCTACTAACGTAGAAGAGAATTCGAACCACACTGCAGTGCTCAATGCTTTTGTGACTTAAAGGGTAAAGGAGGGGGTACTGTCAGGTTTGCTTTAGGAACAGGGACTTCCCATTTACCTGGACTGACAAGGGTACAGAATGCACTTTAAGGTCAAGCAGTTGGGCTTTCTACCTCTGAATTTACCAGGTATTACACAAAGATTGCATTCTGATTTCAGAACTTGTGAACTTCTGTGTTCAAAGACAATCTAATTGCTTGTCATTGCCTTGCAGCCCTTATTTGGGCAGAGGATAGAGCCATCCACTCAAAGTCCAATCCAAAATGCTAGTCATGTAAAAGCATTCACATTTGACATGTAACAGTGGATCGGTTAGGGCCAAGGGGTAAGAAATGGTTCAAGTGTAATCTAGGATTAGGCAAGAGAAAGTGATAGGGAATGATTTAATCAACATAAACAGCCAGAAGAATACTTTCAAGACCAAATCAGAGCACTGTACTATCTCTCAAGAAAGCTGATTGGGCAAAATATTCTATTTAATTACCCAAAAGCTATTTAAATTACCTGTACTTGACAGTTATTCATTATGCAGATCAATGAATAGCATAGTAAGCAGACACCCCTCAATTCTGATGCCATTGTTTCAACAGAAACCTTTAAAACCATCAGACACCTAACATTCATTCTGTCTTACAGCCACACACCAGATAAGTACTGCTTATTCATGTTCTTGGGATCGATATAATTATCTTGTCTTTCAAGTCAGATACTTGGTCAATAATATCTATCTCGCGCCCCAACTTTATTTACTTGACGATTTAGAGAATCAAGTTGGGAAAGGGTCTTTAACTTAATTAGAATACAGAATTTACCTGCCCTTGATGCTGAAATGGTAGCAGGGAAAAGAAGTTAACAGACTGTGTTAGTAGACAGGGAACATGACTTGTGTTGGTGGTAAAGGACTCTACACATGTCCACACAAGACATGCACACCATAACAGGTAGAATGATCTACTGGCATTTATATCAGTTTGCACTGGACCACTGGCCTACAAAGCACATAATACAAATTAGGTTCAGTTAATAATAAGCAAAATACATCATGAGATTTGTAAGATAATTCAAAGGAAATTATATAAACCAGTTAGGCTGTGAAGGCAGGAAGAAAACAGAGCAGGAGAGTCACTCTGTATAAAATTATGGTTTAAATACCCTGGGTCCATATCTCAGGTGTCAGCTCACTATAATCACAAATGGAGGAAACAAAGAGTATTCTGTGGTTTTTGATAGCTGCAGCACTGCAGGATCGAATGGAATTATAAAACAATACTAAATCACATGACCACTGCCTCAAACACCTCAAGTTGCATCATGAGCAGCATGGTTTGAATTTACTTCATTTTGTTTCTAGAACTGGCATTTAAATTTTCTGAACAAAGGAAACTATTTCAAACACAATGTTTCTGCCTGGTAGAATGTCTCCGGTTCTCAGCCAAAGTGCCTGAATAACACTTTTTTTCAGCAACTTACCAGGTGAAGATTAAGGAACTCTATAATTGGCATGTAAGGTGACAGGACCATAATGTGTATCACTAGTTGTCACAGAACACAACCGAGATTCCCCAGGGCTATGAATGAAACACATTCTTCTTTGGCTAATGAGTTCTGAGAAAGCATCACTGTCCTACAGATGTACTCTACTAATAGGATGGCACTAAGAAATAAAAGCACAAAAATTTTGGAAGCTTGTCCTAATTTTAAACATAAATTCACAAGTGTCATTGTCTACATATCACATTTAATAGTGTAAGGTTCCACAAAGTACGCCTATTACTAATCTATTACCTTCTGTCTGCTTTGCCCCAGAAAATAGGGAGTTATGGGATGTTCAAACTGGAAACTATACTGGCGCAGGGGAATATTCAAACATGAAACACAGACTATACAAACATCATGCCTAATTATTTATTGGTTGAAAATTTTGGCAAATATGTAGTTTGCTTTTCCTTCAGTCCTCATTTGACCAGGTCATTTAAACAAAATTATTCAGACACCCTGTCTGGAATACTAGAAGAGTCCTGTGCTAACAGTAGAAATGAAGATGGTAGGGATAACCTACTTTGTGCTTCCTAACCTGTCAGTGGATCCTATACCTACCTGTTAGTTTGCTATTGGGATACATGAAGGTACTCTTAACAGGGTACCAAAAGTCCAAAATTGGATTCACCACATGAGCAGTGAAATAGGCAAATGCAGAACGAAAAAAATCATCTTACAGCTTAAAAACATCTCTTTGCTAGTATCTCCTTTACCAATATCATTCTTTTTTTTTAAGTTTATTTATTTAGAGAGAGAAGGAGAGAGAATGAGTAGGGGAGGAGCAGAGAGAGAGAGTCCCAAGCTGGTTCCACGCTTTCAGCACTGAGCCCAATGCTTGGCTTGAACTCACGAAGTGTGAGATCATGACCTGAGCCAAAAGAAGGAGTCAGACACTTAACCGAATGAGCCACCCAGACACCCCCCAATGTCATTCTTCATGATATCACCAATTATTATTCACTGATTCCCCTTCCCTACTGAATGGGTCCATGCAAACGGGGCTAAGGTAGGGCAGAGCTGCCAAGTACTTCTCACCAAATGTTGCATGAGGTGGTGTGATGAGTCTGTACTGAAAATCAGATCCTAAGACTAACTTCATAAACTCCCTCCAACTGTTATTGTTGTCGGGATGGTGGCAGTGGTGATGTTTTCCTTTATTTTTCCCTATCCACTGTGTTTGACACTTACTAGGATCTTTCATTCTAGAAAGTTATATAGTTACTTATGGGAATTGGCATGTATTAAGTTGTTACACATCACTTACAAGGGATCCTCAATAAGATTAAGAGACAATTTCTCACCAGAAATCATGAATGACAGAGGGCAGTGGGATGACATATTTAAAAAGCTCAAAGGAAAAAAAATGGCAATCAGGAATTGTACGCCAACTATACTTCAATAATATTTTTTAATAAGAAATAAAAATAAATTTTAGAAAAGCCACTGCTAAGACAATGAAAAGACAAGCCACATATTGGGAAAAATATTTACAAAATACATACCTGATAAAGAACTTGCATCCAAAATATGCGAAGAATTCTTAAAACTCAACAAGAAGAAAACAAAAACTTAAAGGGGCAAAAGATCTGAACAGACATTTCACCACAGAAGTTGCACAGATGGCAAAAAAGCAATGACATGATGTTCAACATCATTAGTTATTAAAGGAATGCCAGGTAAAATCATAATGAACTATCACTACATACCCATCAGAATGGCTAAAATTCAAAATACTAACACCAAATCCTGGTGAAGATGTGGAACAACAGAAACTTTTATTCATTACTGTGGCAATGCAAAATAATATAACTACTCTGGAAGACAGTTTGGTGGTTTCTTACAAAAATAAACATACTCTTACCCTGTCATATGATTCACCAGTTATACTACTCCATATTCATTCAAAGGATTTGAAAACGTGTACCTACGCAAAACCTGCACATGAATGTGCAGAAGCTCTATTCTTAATTGCCAAGACTTGGAAGTAATCAAGATGTCCCTCAATAAATAAGTGTATAAACAAACTGTGGTATAAACACACATTGTAATATTATTCATTGATAAAAAGAAATGAGCTATCAAGCCATGAAAAGACATGGGGGACGGGCACCTGGCTGGCTCAGCCAGTGGAGCATCTAACTCTTGCTCTCAGGGTCATGAGTGTGAGCCCACATTAGTGTAGAGACTACTTTATAAATAAATAAATAAATAAATAAATAAATAAATAAATAAATAAATAAATAAATAAATAAATAAATAAATAAATAAATAAATAAATAAATAAATAAATAAATAAATAAATAAATAAATAAATAAATAAATAAATAAATAAATAAATAAATAAATAAATAAATAAATAAATAAATAAATAAATAAATAAATAAATAAATAAATAAATAAATAAATAAATAAATACATGGAGAAAGCTTAAATGCATATTACCAAGTGAAAAAACAATCTGAAAAGGCTCCAATACTGCATGAATCCAAATATATGATGTTGTGGAAAAGACAAAACTATGGAAACAGGGGTGCATGGCCGGCTCAGTCAGAAGAGCATGTAACTCTTGATTTTGGGGTCATGAGTTTGAGCTTCACATAGAGTGTAGAGATTATTTAAAACAAACTTAACACAGAAAAACTATAGAGACAGTAAAAAGTTCAGCCAGGAGTGGGGCAGGGAAGGGGCAAACAGGCAGAGCACTGAGGATTTTTAGGGCGGTGAAACTATTTTGTAAGATACTATAATGGCAGAGACATGTCACTATACATTTGTCAAAATCCACAGAATTTACAATACAAAGAATGAACCCTAATGTAAATTATGGATTTAGCTAATAATAATGTATCAGTGTTGGCTCATCAACTTCAACAAGTATACCACACTAATGTCTGATGTAAATAATATAAGGGGAAAATGCATAATGTATAAGGGGAGTATATGGGAAATCTACATTCTGTTCAATTTATCTGTAAACTTCAAACTGTTCAAAAAAATAAAATCTATTAATTTTTTCTAAAGTATCCTGAAAGGGGAGCCTGAGTGGCTCAGTTGGTTAAGTATCCAACTTCGGCTCAGGTCATGATCTCATGGTTCATGAGTTGGAGCCTCACATCAGGCTCTGTGCTGGGATTCTCTCTCTCTCCCCACTGCCCTCAAAATAAATAAACTAAGAAAGAAAGAAAGAAAGAAAGAAAGAAAGAAAGAAAGAAAGAAAGAAAGAAAGAAAGAAAGAAAGAAAGAAAGGAAGGAAGGAAGGAAGGAAGGAAGGAAGGAAGGAAGGAAGGAAGGAAGGAAGGAAGGAAGGAAGGAAGGAAGGAAGGAAGGAAGGAAGGAAGAAAGGAAAGAAAGAAAGAAAGAAAGAAAGAAAGAAAGAAAGAAAGAAAGAAAGAAAGAAAGAAAGAAAGAAAGAAAGAAAGAAAGAAAGAAAGAAAGAAAGAAAGAAAGAAAGAAAGAAAGAAAGAAAGAAAAGAAAGAAATTCTGAAAGGTCTTAGATGAGATCGGCATACCACTGCTGTGTTCCTGCGGCAGCCAGATAGCCAGACCTGGATGCCCCGCACACCTGCAACCTGACAAGACCCACACCACTACTGTGCTCACGTGCGCACCTCAACAGCACAACTGATGCAGTTTACGGCCCAGGAGTTCATGGCTTCAACAGGGCCTTTTGTGTGTGTGCTGCCAGCGACAGCCACTGCTCATCTGCCTGGGCAGGGTCAAGGTAGTAGAATGACAGGTAGGGAGTCCTCCTGGCTGGAAGTGTAGAACCACAGGAACTTGAGAATGAGAACTCTGTGGAGAAGATCCCTCTGCAGCCTCCCGCCATGAAAAGCCCAGATAAGTTAACTTCTTCAGGGACATATAGCCAGTAAATTACTCAGTGGGGATGAGGTCCAGCTGGTTTGGCACTCACTCTGCAGGCCATAGCCATGATCGCTGTGAAACACTGTTGATTTCCTTGGCTTCACAGTCATCAAGGGCTCCCCATGAGGTTTGCCATCAGGGCAGGGTGGGGAACCCAGTTCTGGGAATGCAGAGAGCTGACCAGGCATCAGGCTCTGTTGTAGGCATTTTACTTGTTATTAAGTCATTTAATCCCCCCAGCAGCTTTATGAGTGGTCAATGCCATCAGAGGCAACTTACAGTCTAATATCAAAAGAAATTTGGTTGGCACCACCACAGTTCTGTGAAACAAGAAGACTAGAATACTTGCCCCCTTTTTTCTGACATGCACAAATTTTGCTGGGATACTGCATTAGAAGGAGGGAAAGATGGCTGCTGATCACATTAACTGCGGCTGGCACTCCAGCATTTACTAGCACGTAAAATGTACTACAGAAAATCATTTATCCACTGAAGAAAACCCAAAGGAATCATGAAGGAAGGCAAAAAATTTCACATAGTTATGTACCATGTCCATCTTTATAGTATGAATGTGACTATTCAAAGTATAAACACTTTTGTGGGCACCTGGCTGACTCAATCAATTGGTAGAGCATGCGACTCTTGATATTGTGAGTTGTGAGTTCAAGTCCCATGTTGGGTGTAGAGATCACTTAAAAATAAAAGTATAAACACTTTTATCCTACAAGATGCACACTAGCAGCCTAAGAAAAACAGATATAAAAGACAGAGAATGGAGATCCAATATGCAAATTACTGGCATGTTTGAAAGAAAATCCCTGAACAAATGGAAGAGAAGCAATATTTAAATAAGAAAATAAAGTTTTCTTGAGATGAAGAAAAACGTTGATCTTCAGATGAACACATCTTGTCATGGTCAAACAAAATTAACAAAAAACTGTCTAATATCTGAATGTGAATGGCTGGCATTTTGAATTTTAAAGATAAAGAATACAACAGGTTTTCAGGAAAAAAAATAATTTTCCACAAGGGTACCAAAGCAGGCTTCTCCTGAGTGTCATAGAGTAACAGGATACAAAAAGAACAGCATGAAATATGTTAAGGGGAAAAGGCTGTGTCTGACTCAATAATTCTATATCAAGTCATATCTGAAAGCCACAGAAATAATTCCAATTATAAATGGACTCTGAATAAACCACCCTCTCTGCAACTATTCATCAAAATTCAAATAATTAATCAAAGTAAAACCTTTGAAGTAGAAGTGCATAGTTTAAGTCCTGAAGGTGAATGTAGAAATCAATTAAACAGAGGAAGTAAGTCTGAATCGTTGCTGTAAATATGGTTGTAAAGCACTACAAATGTTAATAATTCAAATTTTAACCTATTTTGTTTTTAAAAATTCTTTTTAATAAAAACAATTTGGTTTAATTATGACTCCCCCAAAGTGTATGCTGATAACATATATTTGAAAATGGTGATTGTGTTTGTCTCATAAAACATTAAAGGTATTTCATTTTGTTGATGTTTTCACTTTATTTCTCTAATTTAAAGCAATGGTTATGACAGAAGCATTGAGTTCTTTATTAACATCTAACTCCTTACCTGCAATAGAGACTTTTCAAAGAGTATTAAAACTGTGAATCACCAATACCTCTAACAGTGCCTGGTACATAGAAATACTTAACAAATGTTTGTAGGCTGAATATATAAATGAACGAAACTTACCTGGGAAGTTCTAGGTTTCCCAGTAGGTTCCCAATCTTCGATGGTTCTTCTTATCCAAATTCCTCTGCAAATTGCACAGTAGTGTGAACTGGTGGTATCTGTAATCAGACATAAAATAAAAGTGAATTCTAGGGGCAGACAGTTGGAGAAGAAGCAACAGAAGTCACTTAGAGGGTGAAAGGGAAACCACGAGGCCACGTAGACACGTGTAAAGATAAACTTCTTTCTAATCCAGTAGTGCTTCCGGGTCTGGTTCTTGTTTAAGTTTCTCATGTGCATCGGGCCTGAAGTGTATTAGTGGAAAGCAGTGAAGGCAGACAAAACAGTCTGCCTGCTCATGACGGATTTGTACGTGGACATCAGTGGGCTGGAAAGAGTAGCCATTCGAGAAAGTCTCAGAGCAGTGCGACTGACCTTCTGTCTGTGATGGGAAGCACTTAGGAGCCAGCACTCCTAGGTTTTGATGGGGTTGTTAATGCGGCCCCCTCACGGACCTAGGGCCATGCAGGTGGTCGCACACAGAATAAAGGGCGTACCTCCTGCAGTTTGCCATTTTTGAGTGAACTTGTCCCTGCACCGTGTTGTCAGCAAAGGGTAAACGTGTAATAGGTGGTTTCTCCATGACAGACCTAGAAAAATACATAAATGCTGGGCTCCACAGAGCAGGAATAGTTCTAGAAAAGCATTATTTCACATACTTCATCCCATGTGAGAAAGACCTAGAGACAGGATTCCAGTCTTATTCCAGGAAACCTCTTCCATGTCAAGAGTGTGGGTGCTGGTCATAATGACTAGTGGGGCCAATCATCTGATACTGGATGTGGGCGCTGAAGCGGTAGCTGACTTTGGATTTGCTGGAAGCAGACCTGAGACCACACTGAAATGCAAGTAGTTACATTTGGGGTGGGATTGATCTCAGGCCACCCAGGAGTCGGGAGACAGGGCAGGGAAGGCAGCCAATACAAGGTACAGTATCAAGAAGTTACCACTGTGGATGATTCCTAGAGCTCAGTCCCACTGGGGAGCCCAGAGAGTCAGTGCAGCGCATGCACCTCAGTTATGTTTTCTGAGACAACGGAGGGCCACGTCCGGGACATGAAGCCTCTGGCTCTCGCAGCTGTCCTGACTGGGCAGAGTGGGCCCTGGCAGCCGAGCAAAGCCCTCAGGCAGGTAGAAGTCGCAGAGCTTGTGCTCCTGTGCTAAGGCACCAGGGGACAGGGAAGGGGCACCGCAGCATCCTCTACAGGCAGCAAGGACATCAGCAGAAGCCCATAGCTTAGTGGCTGGTATTTCAGAGGGTCCGAGTGCATGGGTCACTGGCACTTCTCACTAGTGTGGCACTGAGATGGCCAAGGGCTGGCGGACCTGGGTGAGGACAGCCCAAAGTGGGCAGATGAAGGACTGTGCCAACCTATGTCTCTGTGGCTAAGTTTCTCTAGCCAGACTCGGAAATTTCTCTGCCTCGTCTTCCTACTGCAGGTGGGTTTGGGCTATAAAAGTCACTGTGGGAGTGTGTTTTCCGTTCTTGAGGCTAATGTTGTGGAAAAGAAGATCACAGCCTCGGGGTATCAAATGAGGTACGAGTTACCGAGGACTGTGTTGCAACAAGGGAGGAGGGGAGGGCTGGGGAACCAGTAGCTGGGTTGCTGCGACACACGAAATTCCAAATGATCTGAATTATCGTAAACTGTCATAAAACCAAAGAGCCCATCCAAGAACTGCCTTGTGGGTGAGGTGCAGGGAGGTGAGGTCCTCAGGGAGCAGAGGGAATCCCTCATGGAGACGTCAGCCAGAGAAAGGGGTGCTGGTAGCACACTTCTGAAAAGTGTGACAATGTCTGCTCAGGACTGTCTTAAGTATCTCTGTTTCTACTGCAACCTGCTTACTTCGTAACTCCTGACACATAACTCCTGGCACAGTCTTTCAGGCAGAGGCTGACTTCTTCAGCGGCGCTGGTTAAGAAGCCCGGCTGAGCCTCTCCCAGACAACCCCTCCGTGGCCACCTCTCAGGGATGCTGCGGCTTAGGAATTCCGAGAGAGAGTGATTGCTGACATTCAGATAGTCATGGATTCCAAGACCGGCCTAAACTAACCTGAACCGGTTAAGAAAATATCCTAGGAGACAGGGATGCAGGCTCATCGGTGTCAGATGTGCAAGTGTATTTCTGAGCCTCTGATTGAGGATGTTATGAGAATTATCGAACAACAAATATTATACATATAAAATGAATAGAAATATAAAACCACAAATATATCGGCACAAGTACTAACCGATCGGTATAACTAGAGAGGGTACATTAGGGGCCCCAGCTCTGTGAGGCACTGACTCTATAGTCACCGGATCCTGGAGAAGCGGTGAGGCTCTGTTGAACCCTGGTTACACTGCTCAAAGTTACTTTCCCCACTTTATATCCTAAACTTATTTCCTCTTCTTTCTTCCACGAGCACCATACCCCTACGTATTAAATATTGTCTAAAGGTTCAGAGTTTCTACCCATTAAAGTTGACTTGGCTTATCTTTTTCAATGTACTTTAACTTTGGCACATTTAATGTAGCACAACTATGTAGGGAGAGACATCTGGCTAACTAGGTGGCTCCGTGGCGAACACAGTGCTGCTTTCGAATGTCAGGTCCACAACCTTGAACCCGAGGCAGCCCCTCCATTCCCAGAGCAGAAGGAGCAGCAGCCAGGAATGGTGTGTGTTCCTGCAAGTCAGTCCGCTAACATCCTGCAGCCTGGCCTGCAGGGGTCACTTCCGGGCATAAGAGGATAATTCAGCGTTCACAGCCCATTGATTTCCTGGCCATGCCTGCAGAAACGTCAATAAGGTGTCAACTGTGGCAGGGGTTGCTTTGTGATCCGTTCTCTTTTCGGCTGAAACTCGGTTTGTCAAGGCTGCCAGACAGTCCATGAAGACTTTCAGTCACAACAACCTGGGCTGGATTTGGGTCATTGACTTGGTTTCCATGTTAGTTACCTCATATTCTAGAGTGTAACCATCATGCATATTTATGTCAGGGTATATATCTTAAGCAATTACAATGTCTGAAAATTTAGAACCTCTGCTTTCAGAGTGTTTGGTGATATATATTACACGATACATGACAGGCTGTGAGCAGGATGGCAAGAAAATTGGTTTTCCATTAACTATCTCAGTAGTATCTGGAAGGTCACCTCAAGCTCCGAAAAGCAGATCAGCCTACTGCAGATGAAATGTTTTACGACACCGTGACCATAAATCATACCATCTTGAAGGCACACTTGTAATTCTCCTGGGGTACCGGATAACAGCACTGCAGGTCTTACTGACTTGGGAGGGCATTCAAAGCCATCCCTGGTTTCCTCCAAATAGTATAGCGGTGGGAATGCTGAGCCCATCAGAGCAGTGCACAGGTAGGGGTCTTCCCAGTTATTGCACTGCACACACACACAGTGGAGCTCTCCACAACTGCCCTGTTCACATCCCCAGCCTGGTCACTCTGCTGCATTGATGGGGTGCGGCTCCTCCTAACTGTTCTGTTCACAATGTACATTTATTTCACCACACCAATGTGATGGGGATTCTAATTGCCCTGTTTGCATACGCTGTCCACTTTACTACAGGGCACTGATGCGGCAGGGCTCCTCGTAAATGACCCACTCACATCACCTACCAGTTACTCCACTACAGTGGTGGGGCAAGGTTCAACCTAATTACCCCATGCATATACACAGCCTAATTAGTTGCTTGCACTGAGCAGCAGGAGTCCTCACAATTGTCCTTTTCACTACCTTTGTACACTTACTCCCCTATAATGAGATAGTGGGACTCATCCTAACTACCCTGCATGCATACACTATGTAGTTACTCCACTAGTGACGGGCAGGGCTCCACCTGATCGCCACATTAACACACACTGTCTGGTTACTCCACCACAGGGCTGCTCCCAATTGTCCCATTCATATATACTGTGTATTACTCTACTGTACTGATATTGTAGGACTCTTCCTAATTGCCTCATTGGCATACACCACAGTTACTCAACTGCACTGATGAGGCAGGTATTCTCCTAACATCCCCATTTGTATACACTGTCTAATCACTCTACTGCTCTTATGTGGGAGGACTCCTAAGAATTTCCTAGTTCATGTATACTGTCAGTTACTCCAGAGCACTGATGTGGATCTTCCCAAATGACTCCAGTCATAGACACTATACAGTTACTGCACTGCACCTATTGTATCTTCATTGCTCTATACGCAGCCCTTATCTAAATAAGTTGTAAGGCTCCACATCTTCATATCCATAAAATATTCTTCCCAATTACACCAATGCATGGAAGATTTAGAGCTCTGTGTATTTGCTCCATCCACACTCTCGTATCTAGTTATTCAGCTGCACTGAGGGGGTGGCGTTATTGCTTTGGGCCCAATACATATCCCCTGTCCCGTTATCCTACCACACTGGTGGTTTGGTGTTCTTGCTCTTTGTTGAGTTGGCATTTCACCACTGTCCTGACGGTGAACGGCTCCTCCTCTTTACCCCATTCATATATGCTGCTCATCAGTGCCACTGTACTGCCAGGGTTGGCATACTCCTGACTGTCCTGTTTACATTCACTGTCCAGGCCCCAGTCCCATGACCGAGCAGGGAGGGCTCTTCCTGTTTGCTCTGTTCACTCCTTCAGCCCAGTAAATACTACTTCACTGAATATTCAGAGGTCCTCCCGTTTGCCACGTCCACAACGCTGTCCAATCAGCCCATGCCAGTGATGAAGAAGGGCTCGTGCTCTTCATCCCATTCACATACATGTCTCAATGACAGCCTTGCCCTGGTGGTGTGGGCATAATCCTCTTGCTGCTGCTGAAGTCCCCCGTCCAGTTATACCATCAAGATGCCAACACAGAGATCTTTGTCTTTGACCCATTCACACCCCACTCCACTTACCTAACTGGGCCAATGGGAGGGGGAGGTTCCTCTTTGCCCCGTTCTTGCCCAGTTTCCACTTGTGCCTTTTCAGTGGTGATATGCCCTTTTCACGTTCCCCCTCTACTTACGTGACTGCATTCATCTGATGAAGGTTCTCCTTTGCCCTGTCCTCATCAATTTTCCATTTGTACCACTGTAGCAGCAATAAAAGAATCTTACTCTTTGTCCCACTCCACTCCTAGGTATACATGGCAATGATGCATTTTTTCCTCTTTGCCCTTTTCACATTCCCTCTCCACATACACAACCACAACAGAGGACATAGGGCAGCTCCTATGTGTAGTTACTAATGCACTCAGGTCACAGCACTACACCTGTGGTCTGAGGATGCTCCTAATAGTCCTCCTTATACCTTGTGTCCAGTTACACCTATGGACTCACATTTCAGGGTTCCTATTATTTGCCCAGTTCATATCAACTATCCAGTACAGCACTGCCGGGGTGAGACTCCTTCCGTCACTGTGTTCCCATCACCCCTCCGATTCCACCAATGCACTAAAGTGGAAGGAATCCAACTCTTTATCCTGTTCAACTTCCCTATATTCCATTGGGCGATATGTGGGTTTTGTCTTTGCTCCTTTTACATCCCTAACAACGGAAATGATGATGTGGGGTGGCTCCTGCTCGAGCAGTTCACTTCTTCTTTCCAGTTGCCCTCCACCCTGATGGTGCACTGCCCTTGAGCTCTTCACATGCCATGCACCTCTGCACTGATGGTGTGTGACTCCCACCAGCTCCATTTTCAACCCCCGCCCAGGCAACGACTGTGTTGACGTGTGGTATCCCTCCTCATTGCCTCGTCCACACACCAGGCCCAGTCCTACCATGGTACTAGGGTGAGAGGATACTCCAGGGTGCCTCTTTCACATCCCCTGAAAACCTTCACCACAACACTGACTATGCAGGGTTGTTCTTCTCTGCACCACTCATATCACCTTTTCACTTAATGCTACTGATAGTGTAGGGATGAAATAACAGCATCAGGATTCTTTTGCTCCCCCTATTCACTTTCCCTACACCAAGGAAACTAATGTTCTTACGATGCATCCTTCCTCTTTTTACACCATTCACATCTTTTCTCTAGTTCAGCTGCCTCACTGATGGCACAGGGATACTCTTTTGCACAGATCAAATACCATGTCTACTCACACCACTGACTGACTTGCACTGACTGCAAGTCTCCTCCTGATGGGTCAGTTCACACCATCCTGGTAACAACTGTGCTCCTGGTGAGTACTTCTTCCTCTTTGCCCCCATCACACTCCCAGTCCCTGTGTAAACACAACGATGATGTGGACTGCTCTTCCCTGCACAATTACGCTTTCCAAGTTATGACCACCCTGATGGTGTAGGGATGCTCCCTTCTGCCCCGTTTATATCCCACGTCCAGTAGCACTTGTGGTACATGCTCGCTCTTTGCCAAGTCAGATCCCCTGGCCAATTACAGCAATGCATAAATGAGGTGGGGAACTCCCCTCTGGCCCACTCAGACCTCCTGTCCAGTTACAACACTGAAACGATGGTGTCAGGATCCTCTTCTTCGCTAGTCACAATTGATGCTATTATGCTACAGCACCAATGACTTGAGATTCCTCCTCTTCTCTGCCCCGTTCACATCTCCTGTCTGCTGAAACCACTGCATTGATGATGCAGGCTAGTCTGTCTTATACCACCCATGTTCATTTTCCTGTCACACTACTGCACTGATAGTGTGAGGATGCTTCTTTGTTTTTTTCCACTTCACTTTCCCTACTGAGGTACAACAGAACACAGAGGTCAGGGGACGCTCCTCTATGAGCTGTTTACAATCCAGCGTCCAGTTCCTCCAACTGCACTGATGTTGTGAGGTTCTTTTCTTGGCCTCATACATAGGGCTTACCCCCACACTGATGGTATAGGGCTCCTTTCTGCCAGTTACTATCACCCTTCCCCCTCTACCACTGCTAATCATGGAAGGCTCTCCCTGGGCTTCATTCACTGACAGTGCAAGGCCCTCCTCTCTTCCCAGCTGCTACCCCATACCAAGTACACCGCTGCTCTGATGGTGCAGGTTTCTTCTTCAGTGTCCATTCCTGTCTCCTGCCAAGTATTCCACTGCCTTGATTATGCAAGACTTCATCTCTTTGCCTCGTCATACCCCACCTAGTTCCACCACTGTGGGGGGCCCTCCGCTTTGCTCTGTTCACACCATACACAAGCCCATCAATGCCCTGATGACGTAGGGCTCCTTCTGTTTGTTGCTTTAACAATGCCATCCACTTACACCACTGCCCTAATGATGTTGGGCTGTGCCTTTCATTCCTTTCATTCATTCACAGCCTTTTCCGGGGCAGCACTAATGATGGCACAGGGCTCTTCCTCACTGCCTTGTTCACATTCCTATCTGGGTACCCACTGCACTGATGGTATAAGGGCTCTTTCTGTTTGCAGCTTTTGGTTCCATGGTGCACTTACACCACTGTGTTGATGACGCAGGGCTTCTCCCTTTCACACACTTTGCTTTTGGAGATGCTTCTTTTTACCTTGTTCACGTCCCCTGTCTCCTTCCATCACTGCACTAATGATGCCAGGATTCTCCTCTCTGCACCATTCTAATCCCCTTCCATAGAGACCACTGCCCTGATGGCGTGGGAATGTGTTTCTTTATCCCTTGCACATTCACATGCCAGTTACGGTATTACAGTGTTCATTTAGAAATGCTCCTCTTGTCTCGTTACATCTGTGTTCAGTTGCAGGACGATTGTGACAGTGCAGGACACCTTTTCTCCTCCTCATTTGTACAGCCTACCCCCTACACCAATGGAGTGAGGATGCTCTTCTTTGGCCCGTTCATTTGCATTTTCCAGTTACTCCACTGCCCTATTCACCTCCCCTGCCAGGTACGCACTGCACTGATGGTGCTTGCTGTCCTCCCTACCTTATGTGCATGCGCTGTCCACTTACATAAGTGAACTGAGAGGGGCATCTCCCCATTTGCTGCGTTCAGATCCACTGTCCAGGTAATTGCTGTGCCGATGGTGCGAGGATCCTCCTCTGGGCCCCACTCACATCCCTTGCCCAAGTAACCACAATACTGAGGGTGTGGACTTCCTTCTCTTTGCCCCTTTCCTTCTTAAAAATACTGCTGCAGCAATGTGTTGGGAGCCCTGTTCACATCCCCTTTCCAGTTATAACACCACACAGACGGCCTGGGAATTCTCCTGTCTTGTTCATATCTGCGGTCTAGTTATACCACTAGCCCAACTCTTCTGGTCTTCGGGTCTCCTGTCCAAGTAACTCCACTACACTGATGGTGTGGAGCTTCTCTTCTCTGACCGGTTCTCCCTCTTTTCCCAGTTACATCACTGTACCTAGGGTGAGTGGGTCCTCCTGGGTGCCCCATGACACTGCTGTCCAGATGCACCATGGCAGTGAAGGCCCGGGTATACCACTATCCAGGTATACAACTCCACGGATGGTGTGGGTTTCCTATTCTTTGCCCTTTTCACATTCCCTGTTCAGTTACAGCACTGATTTTTTTTACTGTTTTATTTATCTTTATGAGAAAGAGCGTGAGTGGGGAGGGGCAGAGAGACAGGGAGACGGAGGATCTGGAGGAGGCTCTGAGCTGCCAGTGCAGAGCTCTTTAGCTCTGGTCTGGAAGGGCTGTGAAAAGAAGAGATGGTAGGAACCAAAACACCAGCTTTTCAAAGATCTGAAATACTGGGCCTGTGGCCAGCTCTACGCTCTTGTAGGTTATATTGAGACATACTGACAATCTAAATGGGAGGTGGAAGGTTCACAGGTTCCCACTGAGCAAGTCCCATGACAACTGCTACTGATTCTGGTTTGTTCCAATTTAAGAGATTTTCCAAAATGGTGTCCATGCCTAAGGTCACATGGATCAGAGACAGACTGGCTATCAGCACAGTAAATTTACTTAATTTCATAGATCAATCATAACACCGTGTGTGTCCTATATGCTGTGAATGGGGTGACCAAATAGGCCCTGCATTTTAAATGGATGGCCATATTTTCTGAAAAGAGAAGAATTATCCAGAATAACTGACTTGTACCCAGTATCTAAAAGAGTCAGGGAAAGTTGGTTATTTTATGTTTTTGATAGGCTCTAGTAGCCTATCAGTTTCTGTGCGGCTATCTCCAGGCAGTGGGACAAAATCCAGGAAGTTGTCATCACCCTAGGGGAAGGGGCTAGGTGACAGACACTGTCTAAGGTCAGAATAGGACATGGGGCATCAGGACTCCTCAAACTAGGAACTGATAATGCCAGCCTCTGGCTGAGCAGGGCTTTCCATATCAAATGAAGGAAACTTGCTAAGATAATCTAGCAAGTTCACCAATTGTTGGATTTTAAAGGTAGACTGGCCTGAAATTTTTTCATGAGGGATGCCCAGGTCTCTAAGGTGCCCAGATATAGGTTTATCTTGGGATGATGTTTGAAAGCTCTGTAGTGCCTCAGCAGGGGCTGGTTATAGATAGGGAAAAGGTCCTAAATTAAGAAATGCCTTCTTGAGTAGTCAGAGCATTTGAAATGGCTGCACAGCGATGAGGCCTGTGCAGCCCGGGAAATGGTAGTTCCCCATGGAGAGATTTATGTGTGTGTGTGTGTGTGTCGGGGGGGTCATCACCAAGGGAGAGGTTCCAGATGTAGAGGAGGTTGCCAGGGGAAACTGCTTACAGGATCAGCCAGTGGCTGGCTCTGATAAACTAAAACCTGCATATTATTGGGTGAGTTACTTTCAGGTCAACTAGGATACTTACTCCCTCTAGTGTTTCCCTAAATGTGTGGGCATAGCCCATAAGAGAAAGGGCAGGTTTATAATTTGGCAGGGCCCTACTGAGGAAAAGTTCCTTGGATTCTGGGTCAAGGAGGGCAGACTCTGGGTATGAAATCACTTCATTATCTGCAGGATCAGGGTTTTCTACAAAACAATAAACCCACTGAACCATGCCAATCTTGAGTAATAATGTTTTGGCCTTCTCTTGCTGTTGTCATTTATCATGAGCGTGAGCAGAGATTGTGGCTATGCTAGGGTGAGCCCATTCCCAGGCCATAAAAATTCAGTGTAGTAATAGAAGGGGCTCACCCGGCATAGCAATTGTCTAGGGGGCTGCTCTGACCTCATAAGTGTCACTTTCAGCTGTTTGATAGGTATACTGAGTTAACGTACAAGTTGAGCCAGGGCACATAGGGAGCAGTCTAAACCTACGTAAAAACTTTTCAGAGAACATTAGCATTAGGAGTCCTGGGTTCTTCCCACTAATTGCCTCATTTCTTGGACCATAAGCCAGAGCTTGGAGACAGTAGTAAGGATCTTTAGAACATAGTATGCCCACTTTTCCTGAATTCTCTCTGTACAAAGTCCTGTAAGGTGGTTTATACATCTAGCCTTGTAAAATTGTGAGTCTCTGTCTCAATTTCCTGTTCACTCCCCACAGTTTTAATCCGTTGGGTATTTACAAGAAATACCTGCAGCAATGGTTTGCTATCAGCCTCCCTTTCTAAGATATCATAGTCGAACTCCAAGGGGTCAACATTCACCTCTAAGAAGTCAAATGTGGCACTTCCTGATTTGTTCTTATGCTTTGTTTCTAAAATCAAAGCACTTGGAGTGATGACATATTAAGGTGTTAAGGACCGCTTAAGAGTGCCCTTGTGGTATTCTACAAGTATTAATTAAAGTGAATATATCATCAGGAGTTTTGGAGATGCTGGAACTAGATGTTCCCTGTCCTTCCATTTTTTCATTAAATATTGTGCCAAGGGCCTCTAAGAATACAAACTCTTAAAACCCACAGGGTTCAGAGACAAAGTGCAATACAGCAACAAGACAGACAAAATAGCAAAGGGGTTTGGGACCAACCCAAAAATGTGAGCAGGGAGCCACAGACTCTGTAAAAAGAGTGGACCACATCACTGGTCAGCAGGTCTCTTCAGTGTAAGGATATCTCTAGGTGGGCAGTTATCTGCTACAAGTCAGGCCAGTATGGCTACCACCTATAAGGAAGGAAGATGATTTTAGTTGAGTAGTTCCTAAAGACTTCACTCCTAGTGGAGGTTCAGTGGATCAGAACCACCTATATCAGGAGGGAGGTAACCACCTCCTGTTTCTTTGCAAGGACCTTCACACAGTGCAATGGCCAACTGCCCTAGGTTCTCTTCCTTAGATTAGGTGCATTGTAAACACTTAAGGAGCCAGATGGGGACCACCTTGCTCAGAGTACAGCACCCTAAGCTAGACAACCACTTGGAGAGGACTAAGCTTTTTGAGCTCTGCTAAAATTTAGATTGCAGAGCCACTGCAATACCAGAAAGACACAACACAGTGTGATGGCCACTAAGGGACAAGCAGCCAACAGCCAGCCAGCAGTGCCTTCCCACGGTATTTGCTGTCTGTTGGATTCGTTTAGTAAACCTGGAGGCACGTCATCCCCATCTGTCATCAGACACCCTGCTCACTGCACCAACGGTTTCCAAATGTACCCAAGATTTGTTTAATCATGTAAAGTAAGATTACAGTCATAAGAAACAATTGCCTTTCAAAGAACAGCTTATTACTCACAGTTCCCCAGAAGGCAGAAGGCCCGGCAAGTCACACGGGCTCACTTGAAGGGAGATGCAGAGAGACGGATCAAGTGGAATTGGGACCTTTATTACTTCCATGAGTGAGAAGTAACTAGGTGAAGACATCGCCTACTAGGCAGGAAGCAAAACACATTGAAGCTAGTGAGTGGCTGGAGGGTCTATAAGATGACTTCATGCTCAGGGTAACACTGGGATGATGGAGATGTAGAAAACATCGGGCTGTTAGCATAGCTCAATGACTTCATGATGCCAAATCATCAATTACAGAATATCAAAAACAGTTATTAAGTTATCACAGCCTACCACTCATAAGCCTCCGGCCGAGTACTCCCCTAGGCTGAATGCTCCTACCAGCCACACACGCCCAGTCAGATCCTCCCCTATTCCTGTCTGTACCCTCCACCTCTACAGCTCTTGCTGAATACTCTCCCAGGCTGTCTGAATCCTCCACTTATGTACATCTTACATGATACTCCCCTAAAATGGCTTTTAATTTCACCCATGCACCTCCTGTCCAGTCCTGCCATAGACTAGGTGCTACCTCTTTCCATGTACCACCTTCGGTGTCTTCTCCTAAGGCAGGTGTTCATCTACCATTTAGGTCCTTGTGAGTCCTTCCCTAGTCTGAATACCTTTTCCTCCCTTGCACTTCCTGTCAAGCCTCACCCAAGGTTACGTACACCCCCCACTCAAGGGCCTCTTGTAAGGTCATCTCCTAGGTTGGCTACACCCACCAATGCCGTACCTGAGGCTGGTTCCTTCACCAGGCTGGTTTCCCTCTATCCATGCACAGCCAAGAATCCTCCTCTAGGCCAGATGCTCCTTTCAACCATGCACAACCTTCTAGGTCTTCCCACAGGCTGGATGTTTCCTCCATTCATGCAACTCCTGCCCAATCCTCCTCTAGGCTGGTTTCTCCCTCTTCCCAAGCACCTTCTAATCTATCAGGCCCTAGGACGGCTGCACCTTGCACACATGCACCACCTTCTGAGGCCTGTCCTAGAGTTGCTGCATCCTCCACTTGTGGACATCCTGATGACTCCTCACCTAACCTGGATACAGGCTTCCAGGACCGTGCACTTCCGGCTTAATCTCAGCTAGGCTTACTGCACCTCCCCCAATGCACCCTCTGACAAGTGCTTTATTTAGGTAAAAAGTTCTTGATTATTAAATGTTAGCAGCTGATTCTCTTTTAAAACATCTGTGTAGGACTACCAAACCCATCTGCTGTCCAGATTAAGCCTGTGAACTGCCTTTTTATAATTTATGCTTTAGAAATGATTTACTGAAATGCTGTATAAATGATTCATAGATAGTCATGTTATTCTTGAATTCTATTTTGGGGCTCCAAAGGCCCTTTCTGAAAAGTCAGTGGTCTCCCTCTGGCCACATCCTATAGAATCTGTCAGATTCAGGGACCAAAGGAGCCTGGGCCTTCAAACGTCTCTGTTCCCGGCATACCTCAGTGGCTCAGTCAGTTCAGTGTCTGACTCTTGGTTTCAGCTCAGGTCATGATCTCACAGTTTATGAGTTTGAGCTCCGTGTCAGTCTCTGTGCTGACACTGCAGAGCCTGCTTGGGATTCTCTCTCTCCCTTTCTCTCTCTGTCCCTTCCCGGGTAGTACATCCTCTCTCTCAAAATAAATAAATAAACATTAAAAATAAAAAACACCTCTGTCCCTAAAGTTTTTCTCAGTGGGAGACTGGCCTAATACGCATGCCTTGCGCTCATGCTATGCCTGAGCCCACACAACCCTCCAGGTTTCCCCCCAGACTCAACTCTTGGGCTCATCTCTTCTCACACATTATGTTTTCTACTGTGCTGACCCGTGTCTGACTCCAGCTTGCCCTGATACACTTTTTGATTCCAGACCTAGTTTGGCAGCTACACCCCCCTCCCAGCCCAGCCCCTGTCCCTACTCACTCCAGTTTTACTTTCCCATTCCAACAGGGCACTGGTCATCAATGGTGTCCTCAATCCAGGGCCCAAGCAAGAGCTGATCCTTCCTCAACATCCCACACCTCCTACTTTTTTGAAACGCACAAAGAAACTAAACTTGGTGGTTCATTCTTTCCCAAAGGCAGTGATTCCCCCTCTCCACCTGCCTCCCCTGAGTGGAGGATTCCTGTGCATGTGTAGGAGGGGGATTTGGCAGGGGCTGCATTTACACCCATCCTGTACTGGCCCTGGCCCCCATGTTTCCTGTGAAATCCACAAGCAAAGCTGAAGCACAGTTCTTTTTTTTAAATTTATTATTTATCGAGAGAGAGAGAATGAATGAATGAATGAATATACGAATGAATCCCAAGCAGGCTCCATGCTGTTAGCACAAAGCCCAACATGGGGCTCCATCCCAAGAACCATGAGATTATGACCTGAGCTAAAACCAAGAGTCAGCCGCTTAACTGGTTCAGTCACCCAGGCTCCCCTGAAGTACAATTCTTAAAGGGATGGCAGTATTGCTCTGCCTGATTGTCCCATGCCCCTGTGACCACAGAGGGCTTGCCAACACAAGGTCACTAAACCTCCAAATTCCACTTTGGACACCGGACAGTGTGAAGGAGCCCAGGAAGTCTGGCTCCCTACAGGCGTCACAGAGACCATTAGTGTGGACTACTGCATGGACTGTAAAGTGACCACCTGACCACACAGGTCTGCTAACCCAACATGGTTTATCCACCTACTCTCACCTCTCTGGCCTTAATGTTTATTTGAGAAAGAGAGAAAGAGAGAGAGAGAGAGAGAGAGAGAGAGAGAGAGAAAGAGAGAGAAAGAGAGAGAGAGAGAGAGAGAGAGAGAGAGAGAGAAAGAGAGAAAGAGAGAGAGAGAGAGAGAGAGAAAGAGAGAGAGAGAGAGAGAGAGAGAGAAAGAGAGAAAGAGAGAGAGAGAGAGAGAGAAAGAGAGAGAGAGAGAGAGAGAGAGAGAGAGAGAGATACCTGCTTGCTACTCAAATGAACACAGGGGTAACAGTTGAGCTTGGCTAAGGCAAAGAGGGCTTCCTGGCTCTCTACAATAAATCACAACTTGGAAAGGCAGACATCTTGACAGTGAGGTTTCTGTAACTATTTGGTTGAATGGCATTGTGGAGCAAGAAAAGTTTCTTGGATTTGTACGAGCACATATTCAAATCAGCTCTAAACACAACCCTGACACTATTATTGTCAGGACACTCCTATGAAGCAGGTAAAGGCTAAGCCAACTCCACACTTTAAAAGATGGTGGCAGGAAGCAGAGAGAGGGTGAGTCCCCAGGCAGAGGGGAGCAGAGAGGAAACCAGGCTGAGGCCTGTCTGGTTCCTGGGTGTACCTCTGGCTGCTTCCTCTGCGTGGCACTCTGTCTCTCCCCGAGGTTCAGCAGGCTGCGGTCTCACAGCCAGTGGCCCAGGCCCCAGGCCATCGCGTGAGATCCAGGCCAGGGGCACCTGGGGAAGCACGCCTAAGCATGTGGTCTACAGAAAGGGAGAGACGTGCAGCTACGCACTCAGGGCGCACCCTGTGCCGGGCGCTGCGCTATGCACCAGTTGACAGGCACACAATGACTTAATCTTTGCAAAAATCCAAAGATGGGGGAACCCTTATTATCCCCATTTCACACGGGAAAGTGCTTTTCAGAGGCAACAGAGGAGTGTCCCAGATCACACGGCCACAAAGTGGTGAACTGGGATGGCCAACCCAGCTCCTCTGATCCCTTTGTCGACGCTGCCTAGGCAACCTCTGACCAGCCCTCTGTGACAGTCCAGGGGGCTGTGGGGGGGGGGGGCTTGAGCACATGATGAACCGGAGAAAATATTAAATGTTGACAGTCACAGGAAGGGGAAAGACTGCCAGAACACTTGACGTGACAACTCTTTTTAACCCAAAACGCCTCAAGAGTCTTTGTAAGAACTGTATGTCCTCCCGAGTCCACCACTTGGGACAGAACTTACACGGAACACACTTGTACCTCTCCAAACACGTATTCAGCCACTGATAACTCTATGTTGCTCCATCAAGTATATGATCGTAGACGGGTTAGGTGTTTCATGGAGAATGAGATTACTACAGGAGTTTATAATGGAGTATATTTCTAAATAAATCTATTAACAATAACCATTAAGAACTTCATAGGATTGGGACACCTGGGAGGCTCAGTCAAGGGTCTGACTGTTGGTTTTGGCTCAGGTCATGATCTCACAGTCCCTGGGATCGAGCCCTGCATCGGGCTCTGCGCCGGTGGTAGGGAGTTCCCTTGGGATTCTCCCTCTCCCTCTCGTTCAGCCCCTTCCCTGTATGCTCTCTCTCAAAACAGAGAAACATTAACAAATGGTTTTTAAAAAGAACGTCTAGGATCGCATGTCTTAGGCCAGATGCTACCTACCTTTCATAGTGCTATACGGTTGACCAGTGTCCGCGAGAGAGGGCAGAAGGATATACTCCACAGAGTACCGCAGCACTAGCTAATAATCCCTACCTCGAGCCCTTTTTCGGAATGAGGCGGGGTATAAGGCCATCAAATCAACCTGAGCAGAGTTCCTTCTACGTGTACCTCTTCATGGTTTCCCCGTCGCTCCTCAATCTTCATGCGAAGCCCTGGCCCGTTAAGTGCGTGTCGGCTGCTATGCCACCCTCCCCACCCACCCCCACTGCCATCACCTCCTGACTTCCACATGGTCTCCGGTCAGGAATAAGGCCTGTGGCACCTCAGTCGTGGTCTTCAGCCCCCACCCTCCTGGGCATTCAACATGCCTGGGAGAGCCACCCCCACCCCGCCAGCCTCCTGGCCTCACAAGCCTGGACTGGCTCAGCGCCAGTGAGGAAGTCTCTTCCCCCTGACCCGCTACTCCCTCAGGGCCGCTTCCTGCACTGTCCCCAGCGAAACCGCTCCCCGAAATGCCCGAGTCCAGCATCCCACACTGACCGCCCGTCCACCCTCCACCTCCCATGGGAGGTCTCCTCCCGGATGTCTGACAGACACCTCCAGCTACCTCCGAATGACAGAAACAGACACCGGTCAGAGGCACGGCCCTGGAGTTAACTCCTTTAATGTCACGTGCAGACACAAGGCCAGGCCTCCCTCATCTGTGGGCGGCTTCGGGGTCCGGACGAGGGGGCCGGCTCGGGGACGCGGGCATCACCACTTCCGAACTCGGGGCAGCCCATCCACCCGAGGGGAGGTGTTGTTCTCGAGGAGACCCCTGAGGTGCTGGTTGCTGCCCAGGGCTCGCTGCACGTGCTCCGGGGTGATGCGCATCTTGTGGCTGTCCAGAGCCTCCTTGCCCGCCAGCTCCAGGATGTTGGCCGTCAGGTACTCGAGAACGGCGGTCAGGAAGACCGGGGTGGACGCGCTCAGGCGCGGGGCGTAGCGACCCTCTCGCAGGAGACGCTCCACGCGGCTGACCGGGAATTGCAGCTCGGCTCTCCTGGAGCGGGACACCGCGTGCCTCCTCCGTCTGCGACGGTGCCGGCGGCGGCGCCTCCCAGACATGCCTCGTGCTGGGTTGGAACCCGATCGGCCCGGCCTGACCGTCCCGCTGGCCCGAGGGTGGCAGGATGCCGGCGCCGACTCCTACCAAGTGTGCCCCTCACTGGTCAGGGAGCTGCTTATATGACACCTCCGACATTATGATGTCACTGGTGTCGCTGATGTCACTGTGCCCTGCTCAGGACTGGCCTGGAAACATCCATGACAGAAACCTGGTCTCCCTGTTGACTGCACTGGACCCTCTTTACGAGGGAACTCTTTCTCCTGGCACTCAACAGTCTAGTACAAACAAGAACAGAAATGTTTCCACTGACACAGTGCTCTGTCTTGAGGACACTCCCCTCCAGGTTACCTGGTCCTAGCCTTCCATGGTCTTTGAGCTCTTTGACAGCCCTTTGTAAATTGCCGGTCACGGACACATACTGAATGCTTTGTCCAGTAGAGGTCCAAACTAAACCCAATTTTGCCCCCGTTGAGACATTTAAAGATAATCAATATTTCTACGTTCTTTGGATTCTCTTCTGGATTGGTTACAATATCCGCCAATTCCTCATCAGTGAAGACTCTTAACACATTTTCATGTTACATCGATATAAAGGTCATGAGTTCACTCACTCTCTTTGAAAATATCTTCTAACTGTTTTGGAGGTCACAGTGATATGCCCACTAGATTCACCAGTCAGAGCCAGATAAAATTCAAAGACAAAGAAGTGTACCTCATTCTCAGTTAATACCCAGGGGTGTCTCATTTCTTCTAGGTGAATCCAAAGCACCAAGAGCACTTTGTTGATTTTTTCTAATTTAAATTTTTAATAATTTTAATTTCCTTCTCTGCTAACTTTGTGTTTCTGTTTCATTTTTGTTCATTTACAGCCAATAATTTATTTTTATCGTTAACCAAAATGACTGGCGGGGGGGGGGGGTGCCTGGGTGGCTCAGTCAGGTAAGCATCCAACTCTTGATTTTGTTTTGGGTCATGAGCTCAGGGTTCACGGGTTCAAGCCCCACGTTGGGCTCCACTCTGGCAATATGGAGCCTGCTTGGCATTCTCTGTCTCCCTCTCTCTCTGCCCTTCCCCTGCTTGCTCACTCATTCTCTCCCTCTCACAATAAACATTTAAAAAAAAAATGGTTCAGAGTTTGGTTTTAGGATCTGACCATGTGGAAATCTCTCAAAATGAGTCCAAAGACATCTAGTTTCTTTTGGGTGAAAGACAAAACACAACCTCATTTTCCAGTCTTTGTTCAAATCCATTAAGAACTGCATACTCTCTGAGGGGAGAAGAGCTTTTTGATATCTGGACTGATGAGATTTGCTATTTCTGTGTTATACTTGACATATGCCTGAAATTATAGGATTGAAGCTATAAGCTCTACTTGTCTGGGCCCATATGTCTCTGTCTTTAATACACAAAGGTCTTCACCTTTGATTGTGTGAGTGTACGATGTTTTCCTACCTCTGAATGATATTAACAGATTGTAAAATCTCTTAAATTAAGGGAGCTCTGTTCTTAAATAGCATTTCTAGATAAATAATTGCTTACACACATTGAGTATTTCCAAACTTTCTTGAAAATAAGGAAACTGAACTATGATACTTTAAATGAGGTAGATCTAAACAATATATATTCTCCCAGAAACTAAATCACAACTATTTTAAGATATCAAATTCAATTTAAGTAAATCTTTGGCAAACAGGACTAGTTCAATCGTTTAGATTTCATGAAAACAACTAAGTCCTTTCTCTTTTATCAGTGTTAACTATAACACAAATATGCATTTATCTACTACTCAGGTATGTTCTTCCTAAGCTTATAAACGTTTACTGATCACATAAACTGGTGTTAATGTATTTTATGTTTAAGATTATGATATATATATAAATTTATAATTAACCAAATTGAATCACTGGTTGGACAAACTTCATTCTACAAAGCAATCACGTTTCATAGTATGTCAACGAGAAGATAATTTTTAAGATTTCTAGATAATGCATAACTTTGGACTGATAGTTAATGGGCATTCAATACATACCTAATTTTTTTAATGTTTATTTATTTGAGAGGCAGAGAGAGCAAGTGGGGGAGGAGCAGAGAGAGAGGGACAGAGAGCCCCAAGCAGGCTCACAGAGCCCTATGCAAGACTCTAATGAATTGTGAGATCATGACCTGAGCCGAAACCAAGAGTTGGATGCTTCACTGAATGAGCCACCCAGGCATCCCATAGATGCCTAGATAATTTTTAAGACAGAATGTTGAAACACTGATAACTAAGTATAATTGTAGTTCGTATATTTTTGCTTCTTATTTGCATATGCTACAAAGAGGCTCTATTTTTGAGCCTGCCCATGACCATGGTCATTTCTGCCACAGTGAGAAGTTATGTAAGTAAGTGGCTGAGTAATTCTGGGATAGGTGTGTTCATGAAATCTGCTAAATCCACTAACATGAAAGAAATTCACAATTATTCACCCTGTAGTTTTCACAATAAAATACAAGTGATTTTGCTTAAAAGTTATAACTAACATACATGAGTGAGAGTCCACTAGGAGTTTCAAGATGACGTGGGTTTTTTGTTTCTTTGTTTAAAACAGAATGTTTCTGTTATGGAGTAAAATGGCATGTTGGTTCAGAATGTAACAGACAAATTTGAAGGACGAAACCTGAATGCACACCGAATGCTACGTGAGGTTTGCAAAAAGAGAATCTGAAAAGGAACAAAATTAAAAAAATTTTTTTTTCCAAATCTGGTTCAGTTCTAATAAGTTTGTTCACAAGAATTTCAAAGAGCTCCTGGACCCTTCAGAATCAAATATTAGTGTTGGAAGACCTAGCCTCAGCATTCAGACAATGAAATAAAAGGCATCCAAATTGGCAAAAAAGAAGTCAAACCTTCACTCTTCGCAGAGGACGTGATACTCTACACGGAAAACCCAAAAGTTTCCACCAAAAAACTGTTAGAGCTGCTAGAGGAATTCAGGAAAGTTGCAGGATATAAAATCAATGTACGGAAATTGGATGCATTTCTATACACCAGTAATGAGGCGGCAGAAAGAGAAACGAGGAATTGATCCCATTTATACACTGCTCCAAAAACCTTAATATACTTAGGAATAAACCTAACCAAAGAGGTAAAAGATCTGTACACTGAAAACTATAGAAAGCTTATGAAAGAAATTGAAGAAGACACAAAGAAATGGAAAAACATTCCATGCTCAAGGATTGGAAGAACAAATATTGCTAAAACGTTGATACTACTGAAAGCAATCTACACATTCAATGCAACATTATCAAAATAACACCAGCATTCTGGGGTGCCTGGGGGGCTCAGTCAATTAAGTATCTGACTTTGGCTCAGGTCATGATCTCATGGTCCGTGAGTTCAAGCCCCATGTCAGGCTCTGTGCTGACAGCTCGGAGCCTGGAGCCTGTTTCAGAGTCTGTGTCTCCCTCACTCTCTGCACCTCCCCTGCTGTGCTCTGTATCTGTCTGTCTCTGTCTCTCTCTTTCACCCTCTCTCTTTGTCTCAAAAATAAATAAACTCTAAAAAAATTTTTTTAAGGGGTACCTGGGTGGTTCAGTTGATAAAGCGTCCAACTTCACCTCAGGTCATAATCTCGCAGTCCAGGAGTTCAAGTCTCATGTCAGGCTCTGTGCTGACAGCTTAGAGCCTGAATCCGGCTTCATATTCTGTATCTCCCTTTCTCTCTGCCCCTCTCCCACTTGTGCTCTGCCTCTGTCCCTCTCAAAAACAAATGAATATTAAAATAGTAAAAAGTTAAAAAAATAAAATTAAAAAAAATAACACCAGCATTCTTCACAGAGCTAGAACAAACAATCCTACAATTTGTATGGAACCATAAAAGACACCAAATGGCCAAAGCAATGTTGAAAAAGAAAAACCAGGGGCACCTGGGTGGCTCAGTCGGTTAAGCATCCAACTTCGGCTCTGGTCATGAGCTCACGGTTTGTGGGTTTGAGCCCCGCGTCGGGCTCTGTGCTGACAGCTCAGAGCCTGGAGCCTGTTTCAGATTCTGTGTCTCCTCCTCTCTCTGCCCCTCCCCTGCTCATGCTGTCTCGCTCTGTCTCTCAATAATAAGCAAACGTTAAAAAACATTTTAAAAAAAAGAAAAGAAAAGAAAACCAAAGCTGGAGGCATCACAATCCCAGACTTTAAACTATATTACAAAGCTGCAATCATCAAGACACTATGGTACGGGCAGAGAAACAGACATAGATCAATGGAATAGAATGGAGAACCCAGAAATGGACCTACAAATATATGGCCAACAATCTTCGACAAAGCAGGAAAGAATATCCAGTAGAAAAAAGACAGTCTCTTTAGCAAATGGTACTGGGAAAACTAGACAGAAACATGCAGAAGAATGAAAATGGACCACTTTCTTACACCAGACACAAAAATAAATTCAAAATGGATGAAAGACCTAAATGTGAGACAGAAAACCATCGAAATCCTAGAGGAGAAAATAGGCTGTAACCTCTTTGACCTTGGCCACAGCAATTTCTTATTTAACATGTCGCCAGAGGCAAGGGAAATAAAAGCAAAAATGAACTATTGGTACCTCATCAAGAGAAAAAGCTTCTGCACAGCAAAGGAAACAATCAACAAAACTAAAAAGCAACTGATGGAATGGGAGAAGATATTTGCAAACGACATATCAGATAAAAGGTTAGTATCCAAAATTTATAAAGAACTTATCACACTCAACACCTAAAAAACAATCCAGTGAAGAAATGGGCAGAAGACATAAACAGACACCTTTCCAAAGAAGACATCCAGATGGCTAACAGACATATGAAAAGATGCTCAACATCACTCATCATCAGGGAAATACAAATCAAAACCACAATGAGATACCACCTCACACCTGTCAGAATGGCTAACATGAACAACTCAGGCAACAACAGATGTTGGTGAGGATGTGGAGAAAGGGGAACCCTTTTACACTATCAGTGGGAATGCAAACTGGTGCAGCCACTCTGGAAAACAGCATGGAGGTTCCTCAAAAAATTAAAAATAGAACTACCCCACAAGCCAGCAATTGCACTACTAGGTATTTATCCAAGGGATACAGGTATGCTGTTTCGAAGGGGCACATGCACCCCAATGTTTATAGCAGTGCTATCAACAATAGCCAAAGTATGAAAAGAGCCCAAATGTCCATCAACTGATGAATGGATTAAGAAGATGTAGTGTATATATATACATATATATGTATATATATGTATATATATACACACAATGGAATGCTACTGGGTGATGAAAAAGAATGAAGTGTTACCAATGGTAGGATTCCAATGTGGATGGAACTAGAATGTATTATGCTAAGCAAAGTCAGTAAGAAAAAGACAAATATCATATGATTTCACTCATATGAGGAATTTAAGAAACAAAACAGATGAACAAAGGGGAAGGGAAGGAAAAATAAGATAAAAACAGAGAGGGAGGAAAACTTTAAGAGACTCTTAAATACAGAAAACTGAGAGTTGATGGAAGGGAGGTGGGTAGGGGGATGGGTTAAATGGGTGACAGGCATTACGAAGGGCACTTTTTGGGAGGAGCACTAGCTGTCATATGTATGAGATGAATCACTGGGTTCTACTCCTGAAGCCAAGACTACACTGTATGTTAACTAACTTCAGAATAAAAAATAAAAAATAAGTTAAGAAAACACAAATATTATATTGAAGCAATCACAGAATTTAGTTTGTTCTCTGTGAAAAAGGCTAAGTTTCCTTACAGCGTTTGTCACATCTTCTTTTTTAAAGTTTATTTATTTATTTTGAGAGAGAGAGAGAGAGAGAGAATAGGGGAAGAGCAGAGAGAGAGGGGGAGAGACAGAGAATCCCAAGCAGGCTCCACGCTGTCAGCACAGTCCCCACCCCAGGGCTTATAACTCATGAACCGTGAGACGACGACCTGAGCCAAAAACAAGTGCTGGACGCTTCACCAACAGAGCCACCCAAGTGCCCCAGTGTTAGTTCTTAATAAGTGGTTGTAAAAGATGACCCTTCACCTGTATTAGCTTCCTATGGTGGCTGCAAACAATGCACATTGATTCTCTTCTAGGTCATAAATCTGAAATCGGTTTCACCAGGCTAAAAGCAAGGTGTGAACAGGGCTGCATGACCTTTGAAAGTTCCAAGGTAGAATCCATTTCCTTGCCTTCTCCAGCTTCTAGAGCTGAATTCTTTGCATTTCTTTATTCATGACTTCTTCCTCCATCTTCAAAGCCAGCCATACAGCATCTCGTTTCAGTTGTCACATTGCCTTTTGCTTATGTATTAAAATTTCCCTCTGCTTCCCTTATATAAGGGCACTCCGCTTTCTCGGGCCAACCACAATTATCCAGGATAATCTTCCCACCTCAATACCCGTAACTTGAATCTAAAAGTCCCATCTGCAAGAGAGAAAGTAACATCCCCACATTCTAGGGATTAGGACCTGAGTATTTGAGAAAGCCTTATTTCACCCTACCATATTACTCTATACATAGTTTGCCCAAGTAGCAGATTCCGTATCTCACCAGAATATTCCTTTGTTCTGACTTCAACATGCTTGTCAGTATTCTCTTTAAACTAAAATAATAATAGCTCTGCATTTCTGAAGTTTTAAGGACTTGTCTACATTTACTTAAATGTTGTCTTGACACTGAATTAGTAGACAGCCAAGCTACAACCATTCACGTTCTCAGGCTCTCATGATTCTACCTTAGGCATGCAAACGTCTAGGCAACTTTTGATTTTAGCATTCCCAAAATACAATCTAAAATGAAGACCGAAAGAAAATAATACTTTGCATTATCTTTTGCACTTAAAACTGTCTTTGGTTTTAAACTGATTTCTCACAGGGTCCCCAGAAAGTCATAAGGATTTTTCACTTTATAAAAAAAAGAGAAGTGCTAGAAATGATTGGATTTACCGCACATGTTACTACTGATGAGTTACACAGAAAATTCTCAAATCAAAACAAGTACTTGGACTTCTCTTTGTTAAATATTAACAGAGAAAATATTAATGTAAGTGTTTAAAATCTTATATATTGTATGGGAAATCTCTAGAGATTTGTCAATGGTCTCACTATCCATGAGATGTTTCTGATTATTAGAGTCCTGGTGGGGTTTTCTCCAGTGATTTAGGCAACAACACTATAGTATTATCAGACATCATTTATTACTTTTAAATATTTGGTTGCAATCTTCCTTATAAAATTTCAATCTAGCATCTTCTAGGCCAGTGCTTTTCAACTGAGGATGCACATCAGACCTACCTATTATAATGGTTATGTTTTACGTGTCAATTTTGCTAGGCTATGGTGCCGACTCATCTGGCCAAATACAAGTCTAGGTGTTGCTGTGAAGATACTTTTTAAATGAGTTTAACATCTACAATCAGTTGACTATAAGGAAAGGAAATTACCATCACACAATCAGTTGAAAGTCTAAAGAACAAAAACTGAGAGTTCTTGGCAAAGAATTTGGCCACACTGTAACGTTGAAATCTGGCCAGAGTTCCCGGCCTGCTGGACTGCCTTACAGAATTAGGACTTGTTAGATCAGATAACCACATGAACCAATCACATGTATATGTACACACATGCAGAGACATAGATATATAGATATAGATATAGATATAGATATAGATATAGATATAGATATATAGATATATCCTATTGGTTCAGTTTTTTTTTCTGGAGAACTCTAATGCACCAAGGAGATTTTATTAAAATCCATAAGTCTAGAACCGATTCCATACTTTTTTGAAAAAGGGTTACATCATTATGCTTACAGACACTGAGTCAAAAACTCTTTTTCTGCCTTTTCTTTTACATATGACAGAAAAAGGTAATTTCACCTGTAGTTGCACTTTTATTGTTATGCCCTCCCACAAGAGTTTTACTTATGAGAATTATCACCAAGTTGATCTCAGCCATAAGTATCTGTCTCCTCCAGTTTGTTATTTTGATTTACACTGATGCTTCCCTGAAGGCCTTATAAGCCATCTACAGCCCAGAGAATTTGCCTTCAGCAAGTAAGGATGGTCTCAGAACCATAAAAAAGGACAGTAACTTAGACACCTCAAGAATAAACTCTTAAGCACAGGCTTCTGATGTCATCACAATCACCTTTAAGACCATGTCAGTGGACAGAGAATCTCAAAAACACCTTATTTGAGGGGGTGGGTTCATGACACAACTATTACAATGCCCAGTGGAAGAAGACCTGGATTTGCAGATTGAAAGGCCTGAACCATAAAATCAGTCCTTGATCCTAACCCTTTCTGAAATAAAACACAAGTAAAAGTTCTTGAGAGTTGTTGCTCGTGCTTACCCAGAGATCCAATAAACCCCGACATCTCTATATCCAAGAGAGTAGCTTCTTTATCCCAGAGGAGAATATTACACACTTTCTCTCTTGAGGCTCATCTCTCAGGCTATAGTAGCGGAGGAGCCCCAACAACAGGTACGAGAACAGGACTGGCATACTCACTGTTCTACCCATTGGCCATGTGACGTTTGGAGAGTTGAGGGTCAGCTCTGGGCCAAAGTGGCCTCAGCTGTAAAATGGACACCCTAAAAAATAATTCCTGTCCTCTGTGCCCCATTTACCCACTGTCAGTACAGACTTTTCTTGGGAAAAGCTCAGACTGGTAATTGTACACCTTGAGCAGACCTCTGAAACAATTTTGTCCAACCTCCTCATTTTATAGCTGTGGAAGCTGATGCGCCCCCAAGGAAACCACACCCGTGGGAGACCAGAACCTGACTTTCCTCCCTCTTCTGGCACTCTTCTGTCCCAGTATGTCATGAAAGCTCTCTCCTCCACAGTCGAGTTGGTGAATTCCTTTCATCCTATGTGGCAGAACCCAAGCGTCCCACAATGACACTACCTGACCTGCCTCCTTGCCGCAAACCGGTTTCCTTTCGATTTTGTTTAAAAAGATGCAGTGGAGAGAGATTTTTCCCCGCAGAGATTTCAAAACCCTAAATACATGACGTACCAGTCTTCCGTTTTCATGAAGGACTCTGAAGCAGAAACACTAAATGAAACATCAAATACAGGTCCTATTTGAGGCCTTTCCTAGATTTGAAACCACACTCCTTAAAGAATAAAATAAAATAAATTCACTCTTACAGTGCTATTCAAATGTGACTTAGGGACTGATGTAGATCATTAAATTATGTTACTGATCAGCTACGACCGGTTCGGAAATGGTCGGCGTTTAGCGACCTTTACAGCAATCGTGGGTTTTGCCACAACACTTAAGTGAGTGGAGTCTTCTTGTTGAACAGAGTATATACTAGTTCAGATGTAGCTGAATTCGAGTGAAGAGTCAAATGTAAATTCCATTCTAGTCCTAGGAAAATAGGACCACATATCAGTTCACAATCTATCTGAACAACAGAAAATACTGGCCCCATACCAAAGACAACTGTGAGGAGCACTGTGCTGTTCTAATCTATTGAAGGAGAGAACTTTACCCTTCAGAAAACTGGTTTTAGGATGGTGAGGATAACGAACTCAAGCAACTTTAAGAGACGGGACGGTACTGTAAAGGAGTGACGTGGGTCATACGTGAGATACAACGGCAAAGGGTGAGCACTGTGGCAAACCAGAGAGGCCCAGTAGTCACGGGACAGCAGCCAGACATCTTCATGTGACAATAAACACGTGTGCGCAGACATTTTGGCTTCACCCGAGAAGCCAGTGACTGAGGTTTTTATGTTAAAAATTCTTTATTTTAAATGCTGGCAGCTGATTAATTTTCCTGTAAATACATCATTGTAGGCCTAATGATCCCATCTGCTACCTGCATCCTGGCCACATCCTGTAGGATGTCAGATTGAGGAACTAAGGGAGCCTGGGCCTTCAAACGTCTCTGTTCCCAAAGGCTGTTCTCAGTGGGAGCCCAGCCTAATCCCCATGCCTTGTGCTCATGCCAACCCCGAGCCCACACAACCTTCCAGATTCCCCCAGACTCAACTCTTGGGCTCATCTCTTCTCACACATTATGTTTTCTGCTGTGCTGACCCGTGTCTGACCTCAGCCTGTCCTGATACACCTTTGGATCCCAGACCTAGTTTGGCAGCTACACACCCCTCAGGCCCGGACCCCAGTCACTCTGGTTTTAGTTTCCCATTCCCAACAGGGCACTGGTCGTCAACGGTGTCCTCCCTCCAGGGCCCAAGCTAGAGCTGATCCTTCCTCAACATCCTCCACCTCCTACTTTTTTGAAATGCACAAGGGGCTAAACTTGGTGGCTCATTCTTTCCCAGGAGCAGTGATTCCCCTCTCCACCTGCCTCCCCTGAGTGGAGGATTCCTGTGCACGTGTAGGAGGGGGATTTGGCAGGGGCTGCATTTACACCCATCCTGTACTGGCCCTGGCCCCCATGTTTCCTGTGAAATCCACAAGCAAAGCTGAAGCACAGTTCTTTTTTTTAAATTTATTATTTATCGAGAGAGAGAGAGAGAGAATGAATGAATGAATGAATGAATATATGAATGAATCCCAAGCAGGCTCCATGCTGTTAGCACAAAGCCCAACATGGGGCTCCGTCCCAAGAACCATGAGATTATGACCTGAGCTAAAACCAAGAGTCAGCCGCTTAACTGGTTCAGTCACCCAGGCTCCCCTGAAGTACAATTCTTAAAGGGATGGCAGTATTGCTCTGCCTGATTGTCCCATGCCCCTGTGACCACAGAGGGCTTGCCAACACAAGGTCACTAAACCTCCAAATTCCACTTTGGACACCGGACAGTGTGAAGGAGCCCAGGAAGTCTGGCTCCCTACAGGCGTCACAGAGACCATTAGTGTGGACTACTGCATGGACTGTAAAGTGACCACCTGACCACACAGGTCTGCTAACCCAACATGGTTTATCCACCTACTCTCACCTCTCTGGCCTTAATGTTTATTTGAGAAAGAGAGAAAGAGAGAGAGAGAGAGAGAGAGAGAGAGAGAGAGAGAGAGAGAAAGAGAGAAAGAGAGAGAGAGAGAGAGAGAGAGAGAGAAAGAGAGAGAGAGAGAGAGAGAGAGAGAGAAAGAGAGAAAGAGAGAGAGAGAGAGAGAAAGAGAGAGAGAGAGAGAGAGAGAGAGAGAGAGAGAGAGAGAGAGAGAGATACCTGCTTGCTACTCAAATGAACACAGGGGTAACAGTTGAGCTTGGCTAAGGCAAAGAGGGCTTCCTGGCTCTCTACAATAAATCACAACTTGGAAAGGCAGACATCTTGACAGTGAGGTTTCTGTAACTATTTGGTTGAATGGCATTGTGGAGCAAGAAAAGTTTCTTGGATTTGTACGAGCACATATTCAAATCAGCTCTAAACACAACCCTGACACTATTATTGTCAGGACACTCCTATGAAGCAGGTAAAGGCTAAGCCAACTCCACACTTTAAAAGATGGTGGCAGGAAGCAGAGAGAGGGTGAGTCCCCAGGCAGAGGGGAGCAGAGAGGAAACCAGGCTGAGGCCCGTCTGGTTCCTGGGTGTACCTCTGGCTGCTTCCTCTGCGTGGCACTCTGTCTCTCCCCGAGGTTCAGCAGGCTGCGGTCTCACAGCCAGTGGCCCAGGCCCCAGGCCATCGCGTGAGATCCAGGCCAGGGGCACCTGGGGAAGCACGCCTAAGCATGTGGTCTACAGAAAGGGAGAGACGTGCAGCTACGCACTCAGGGCGCACCCTGTGCCGGGCGCTGCGCTATGCACCAGTTGACAGGCACACAATGACTTAATCTTTGCAAAAATCCAAAGATGGGGGAACCCTTATTATCCCCATTTCACACGGGAAAGTGCTTTTCAGAGGCAACAGAGGAGTGTCCCAGATCACACGGCCACAAAGTGGTGAACTGGGATGGCCAACCCAGCTCCTCTGATCCCTTTGTCGACGCTGCCTAGGCAACCTCTGACCAGCCCTCTGTGACAGTCTAGGGGGCTGTGGGGGTGGGGGGGGGGCTTGAGCACATGATGAACTGGAGAAAATATTAAATGTTGACAGTCACAGGAAGGGGAAAGACTGCCAGAACACTTGACGTGACAACTCTTTTTAACCCAAAACGCCTCAAGAGTCTTTGTAAGAACTGTATGTCCTCCCGAGTCCACCACTTGGGACAGAACTTACACGGAACACACTTGTACCTCTCCAAACACGTATTCAGCCACTGATAACTCTATGTTGCTCCATCAAGTATATGATCGTAGACGGGTTAGGTGTTTCATGGAGAATGAGATTACTACAGGAGTTTATAATGGAGTATATTTCTAAATAAATCTATTAACAATAACCATTAAGAACTTCATAGGATTGGGACACCTGGGAGGCTCAGTCAAGGGTCTGACTGTTGGTTTTGGCTCAGGTCATGATCTCACAGTCCCTGGGATCGAGCCCCGCATCGGGCTCTGCGCCGGTGGTAGGGAGTTCCCTTGGGATTCTCCCTCTCCCTCTCGTTCAGCCCCTTCCCTGTATGCTCTCTCTCAAAATAGAGAAACATTAACAAATGGTTTTTAAAAAGAACGTCTAGGATCGCATGTCTTAGGCCAGATGCTACCTACCTTTCATAGTGCTATACGGTTGACCAGTGTCCGCGAGAGAGGGCAGAAGGATATACTCCACAGAGTACCGCAGCACTAGCTAATAATCCCTACCTCGAGCCCTTTTTCGGAATGAGGCGGGGTATAAGGCCATCAAATCAACCTGAGCAGAGTTCCTTCTACGTGTACCTCTTCATGGTTTCCCCGTCGCTCCTCAATCTTCATGCGAAGCCCTGGCCCGTTAAGTGCGTGTCGGCTGCTATGCCACCCTCCCCACCCACCCCCACTGCCATCACCTCCTGACTTCCACATGGTCTCCGGTCAGGAATAAGGCCTGTGGCACCTCAGTCGTGGTCTTCAGCCCCCACCCTCCTGGGCATTCAACATGCCTGGGAGAGCCACCCCCACCCCGCCAGCCTCCTGGCCTCACAAGCCTGGACTGGCTCAGCGCCAGTGAGGAAGTCTCTTCCCCCTGACCCGCTACTCCCTCAGGGCCGCTTCCTGCACTGTCCCCAGCGAAACCGCTCCCCGAAATGCCCGAGTCCAGCATCCCACACTGACCGCCCGTCCACCCTCCACCTCCCATGGGAGGTCTCCTCCCGGATGTCTGACAGACACCTCCAGCTACCTCCGAATGACAGAAACAGACACCGGTCAGAGGCACGGCCCTGGAGTTAACTCCTTTAATGTCACGTGCAGACACAAGGCCAGGCCTCCCTCATCTGTGGGCGGCTTCGGGGTCCGGACGAGGGGGCCGGCTCGGGGACGCGGGCATCACCACTTCCGAACTCGGGGCAGCCCATCCACCCGAGGGGAGGTGTTGTTCTCGAGGAGACCCCTGAGGTGCTGGTTGCTGCCCAGGGCTCGCTGCACGTGCTCCGGGGTGATGCGCATCTTGTGGCTGTCCAGAGCCTCCTTGCCCGCCAGCTCCAGGATGTTGGCCGTCAGGTACTCGAGAACGGCGGTCAGGAAGACCGGGGTGGACGCGCTCAGGCGCGGGCCGTAGCGACCCTCTCGCAGGAGACGCTCCACGCGGCTGACCGGGAATTGCAGCTCGGCTCTCCTGGAGCGGGACACCGCGTGCCTCCTCCGTCTGCGACGGTGCCGGCGGCGGCGCCTCCCAGACATGCCTCGTGCTGGGTTGGAACCCGATCGGCCCGGCCTGACCGTCCCGCTGGCCCGAGGGTGGCAGGATGCCGGCGCCGACTCCTACCAAGTGTGCCCCTCACTGGTCAGGGAGCTGCTTATATGACACCTCCGACATTATGATGTCACTGGTGTCGCTGATGTCACTGCGCCCTGCTCAGGACTGGCCTGGAAACATCCATGACAGAAACCTGGTCTCCCTGTTGACTGCACTGGACCCTCTTTATGAGGGAACTTGACTGCAGTATTCTAGCAAAAGATTTGTTTCAGTGAATTTTTTTCCTTGGCTATAGGACACCACTCCAGGTATTCCAGCCTTATGTTGTCTTCAAACTCTCTTTTGTCCCTTTTTAAGTTGTAGGTCAGTGACAGACATGCACGACCTCCAAGGCAGGCTCAGTTCATCCCCCTCTCACACAGTAATCAAACCAATTTTGCCTCCATTTATACATTCCTCTCACTATTTCTGATCAATATTCCTGCTTCTCTTCTTTGGATTCTCTCGTGAACTAGTTACAAAATCTGCCAATTTGCTCATATGATAAACAAATTTTTTCAACATGTGTTCATGTCTGTCTAAGTGCCATGATTTTATACTTCTTCCATAATTATCTTTAGCTCTGAAACACCCATATGTCCAATTGTTCCACCTAGCAGAGCCAGGTAATCTTCAATGACGGAGATGTGGACCACATGAACACTGAAAGCCCGGGCATGTCTTTTCTTGGCTCTTCAGTGTGACTCCAGTATACCAATTATTACATTGTTAAATCTTTTTATAATTTGTTTTTCTCTCTTCCTGTTTAGTGTTTCTGTTTTGTTTTGGGTTCATTTCTAGCCAGTAAGTTATTCTCGGCTATTGACAGCCATGGTTGGGAATTTGAGTTTTTGTTTTCTTTTCATTTTATTGGTAAGGTAAAGCCCACATAACATAAAATTCACCATTCTGGCCATCCATTTTTAAGTGTACAATTCAGTGTTTTGTTTTGTTTTTAAGTAGGCTCTACACCCAGCGTGGGGCCCAACACAGGGTTTGAACTGACAACCCTGAGATCATGGTCTGAGCTGAGATCAAGATTCGGATGCTTAACTGACTGAGCCACCCAGGTGCTCCCCAATTCAGTGTACTTTTAATACATTCACAATGCTGTGATGCTATCACTTCTGATTCCAGAACAGTTTCATAACCCCCAAAAGAAACCCTTTACCCATTAAAGCAGTAACTCCTTATTCCTCACTCTTTACCAGCCCCTGGCAAACAATCTACTTTCTGTCTATATTGGTTTCCCTAGTCTAAACATTTATATAAACGGGCTCATGTGAGACATTTTGTATCTGGCTTCTTTTGCTTAGCATGTTTTCAAGGTTTGTCCACATTATAATGTCTATCACTACTTCATTTTTTTTTATGGCTGGAAAATAATCCATCGTATGCATAGATCACATTTTGTTTATCCGTTTATCAGCTGATAGACATTTAGGCTGTTTCCAACATTGTGACTATTATAAATAATGCTGCTATAAGAATTTGTGTACAAGATTTTGTGTTAACATATGGCTTCGATTTTCTTGTGTATATACCTAAAAGTGCAATTGTTTGGTCATGTGGTGACAATTCATATTTATGGTCCCACCATCTGGAGATCTTCCTAAATAGATTGATGGCTTGTAGAGATCTGGTCCCCACTGGGTGAGAGACAACAGAGAATCTGGTTTGTCAGTCTTTTTGTTTGTCTATTTTTAGTGCAAATAAATGCAGAATTTCATGCCCTCTGGGAGCAGAACAAGTACTTGATATCTGTACCAGGGAGGTTTACTGTTTCTGTGTTTATACTTGACCCATGATTAAAATTGTAGAATTGAGGCTATAACCTTTATTTCACTGTGCCTGTACATGTATGTGTCTATAATTCAGAAATGACTTCATCTCTGATTGTGTGAGTATATAAAGTTCCTACCTCCACATCTCGGAAATTAAAGAGGCTCTGTTCTGATTGATATATCTAGATGAATAATTGCTTATATAAATTGAGTATTTCTAAAATACCCTGAAAATAATGAAATTAAATTTCTGACCCTTTAAAGGTACTTGATTTAAAAAAAATTCTTGAAGAAACAAACACGAATATATTTCAAGAATCTGAACTCAAAGTGAAATAAGTCAGAGAAAGATAAATACCATATGACTTCATTCATATGTGGAATTTAAGAAACAAATCAAATGAGCAAGGGGAAAAGAGAGAGAGAGAAGCCAAGAAACAGACTCTTAACTATAGAGAACTAATGGTTACCAGAGAGGAGGTGGGTGGGTGGATGGGCAAAATAGGTGATGGGGATTAAAGGGTGCACTTGATGAGCACTGGATGGTGCACAGAATTGTTGAATCACAATACTGTAAACCTAAAACTAATATAACACTGTGTATTAACTATATTGGAAGTAAAACAAAAAATTTCTAAAGAATTTCAATTCATATAATTTCAATATTCAGTGAAAAGGATTACTTTAATCTTTAGTGTTTAATAAAAATAACTATATCTTCTCTGATTCATCAGTGTCAAGTACAATATAAACACATTTTTTTTCTACTTGGGCATGTTTTTCCTCAACTTATATAGGCTTACTGATTAAAGAAAGCATTACTTCTAGTTATTAACATTATAAAAATACGAATTTATTTTTAACAAAATTGAACCATTATTCCACTCATCTTTCATTACCACAGTAGTAAGGTTTTGCAGCTTGAAGAAAGGTCAAGACAAGATAAATAAAGAGAAGCATAAATCTGTTAAAATTTTGCCAAATCTGTCTCCATTTTGATGAGCTTATTCATAAGATTGTAAAACTAAGCTTGTGGTTCATTTAGAATCAAGTATTAGAGTAATACAAGGCTAGAATTTGGTTTTCTCTCTGTAAAAATTAGTTTCCTTGAAGGGCTTCTCTACTCTTAAAATGTCATGAAAGTTCACTCTTCACCCTATATGTTAATTTTTTCAAATAGCAGAGATTTCTTTTAATAATTTTTTAATGTTTTATTTATTTTTGAGAGAGAGAGACAGAGAGAGAGGGAGAACGAGTAGGGGAGGGGCAGAGAGAGGGAGACAGGATCCAAGGCAGGCTCCTCGCTGACAGCAAAAAGCCCCGGGGAGGGCTCAAACTCACACACCAGTGAGACCTGAGCCCAAGTCAGATGCCTAACTGAGCCACCAGGTGTCCCAAATAGCAGAGATTTCTTATCTCACCAAAATAACATTGTATATTTTATTTCTAATTTACATGTTTTCAATTATTCTCCTTAAACAAATACCCTACATTTCTACACGTGTTAAGGGTTTATCTAAATATTGTGTTTATTAAATATTACATTATCACTTTTATTAATAGGTTGCCTTCATACAATCATTCATATTCACCCAAGTACCAGTACCAATTCACCAGTAGGGTGACTCCTCAAGGCAGGCATCCCCCTCCATTCATGCACTTCCTGATGAATTCTGCCTTAGGTGGGATTGGGATACTTCCTTCACTCTTGATGTTCCTGGTAGATTCTTCTCTAGACTGAGAATCAAACACTCGTGCAACTCCTACTTCCTTTCCTCCATGCACTTTATACCTAGTCATCCCCTAGTCTGCCTTCACACATCACCTCCTTCCAGATCCCTCATACATCACCTTCATCCAGAATTCAGTCACCAGTGGCCATGTCCAACCTATTCTGGCTGCACCCCTGGACTAGGCTAACTTAACCCTGTAGCCAAGAACATCTTGCCAAGTCCTCCACAAGGCTGGCTGCATTCTGCACCAATGCACCACCTACTATGTCCCTCTTTCTAGTTTATACACCCTGACCTGAACCTCCTGCAGAATACTCTTCCAACCTGGATACATGCAGCTCCCACCATATCCTATAGGCTTCCTGCACTCTCTATACCTATACCTACTGTGAGGCCTCACCTAGGATGGATGCACCCTTCACCTATGTACTTCTTGTTGGAACTCTCTTGGGCTGATTGTACCAATTTATGCATTCCAGCTGAATCCTCCTTTAGACTGAATTCTTCCCTCATCCATTTACTTCCTGTCAGAAAATACATTAAGCTGGCTGCAACATATGTCTATGCACCTCCTGTCATATCCCTGCCCACATCCCACCATAAGTGGTTAAATCCTCCACCCATACATTTCACACCAAGTCCTCTGTCCTCATCTATTCAGGATGCTATATTAAAATATAACAAGGTAGTTTATAAATAACAGAAACTCACTGCTCACGGTCATGGAGGCTGGAAGTCCAATATCATGGCACAGGCATGGTCATATCAGGGCCCTTTTCTGGGTCACAGACTTCTCACTGTGTGCTCACAAGGCAGAAGGGCAAGAGGTCCCTCTGGAGTCCCATTTATAGGGCACTAATTCCATTCATGAGGGCTCCACTCTCATGACTTAAATACCTCTGAAAGGTCCCAACTACTAATATCATCACATTGGGCATTAGGATTTCAAGATACAAATTTTGGAGGACACAAACATTCAGACCATAGTATCCTCCCCTAGTCTGGATACATTCTACCCCAGGAACCTCCAGCTGGGTCTTCTCTGAGCAGAATACTCCCTCTTTGAATGTCTCTATCACCGTGTCTTCTACAATCCTGAGTGCCTTCTCCACCTAAGTCCTCCTTTCCAGATATATCCTAGGCTGGCTATACTAATCATGCACTTTCTTCAATAACCTATGAATGGGTTGTTTGTGCTCTCCTCTCAAGTACTTCCTGCTGGATCCTACCCTAATCTGGCTGCATACTCCACCTCCTGCCAAGTCCTTCTCAAGGCTGGATGATCTCTATACCCATGCACTTCCTTCTAGGTGTACCCTAGATGGGCTGCACCCCACACCACTACACCCCCACCATATGCTTTCCTACGATTGCTATACCTTCCATTCATGTACCACCTGCCATGAACTCTCTCACACTGGATGTTCCCTCCTTCTAGGCATATCCTGCCCAATCCTCACCTAGGCTGGCTGTGCATTCCAACAATATACTTCCTAGACTAGAAATATCCTCTCCTAGACTTGATGCTCTATCTACTCATGTACCTCCTACTCTAACCTTCATTAGTCTGGCTGCAATCTCTATCCATGCACTATTTTAGAGTCTTCACAGAGGCTGCAAACTCTTCCACACATGAACTTCCTGTCACACTGTGCTCAGACTGGCTGTACCCTCTAGTTATGCACCTCTTGCTGAATCCTAATTTAGGCAGAATGATTTCCCCACCCATGCTTCTCCTAATTTCTGCTGTCCTAAGCTGGGTGCTTCCTCCACTCATGCACTTCCTGTTAGAGGCTACATAAGGCTAGCTGTATCTTCCACATGTGCAACTCCTAGAGTGACCCTCTAGGCCACATACTTCTACCAACCCATCATATCTTGTCAAGCCTTCTACAGGCTGTCTGAATCCTATTTCCATGCAGCTCATCAGATTCCCTCCTATAAGCTGGGTATATTCTGCATCCACATACCCTCTGCCATGTCTTCCATAGGCTGGGATGCACCTCCACCCAGGCAATTCCTGCCATTTCTTTCCCTAGGTGCCTACACCTGCTATTCAAGCACCTATGGCAGAGTTATCTCCTAAGCTGGACACTCCCTGCACCATTTACTTCTTGCTGAATTGTCCTAGAATTCCCATAAACCATTCACGCATATCCTTCTAATCTTCCCCTAAGTTGGAAGCTCCCAAAACATGCACTTCCTGTCAACTTATCCCCCAAATCGGCTTCACCTTGCAAGTAAGCACCTCCCTTAAGGTCCTTCTGGACAAGGCTGATCAAACGTCGTACTTGACAAAAGTTCAGCCTGGTTTACTAGGACAGCTAAGCCCTCAACTTTAGGTGATATTCTCAAACTGTAATTTGTTTCCTCCATCTCAAAGACCAGATGTCTGTCTCATATGCATAAAAACAAACACTTCCTGCCTAGATTTTTCTGTTTTTACAATGTTCAAGAAATACTCAAGTAGTTTTCAGCATGCCCATCCTGTGACAGCCACCTATCCGACAATCTTTGCATACAATAGCTTTCTTATTTGCCCTCACTCTGAGATGTTTCTGCCTTAAGTTTTGAGCATCTCTTTATTGCAATAGTTCCTAATAAAACCTTTCTTTGCTAATAACTGGGCTTGCTTTTTTTTAATCTTGATACTATGGTGACATGACTCAGATGGAGTGGTGACTGTCTCATTAAAGCCCATCATCTTCACCCAGTTAATATGCTAGTCTCCAGGGCCCCTCAAGTCCTTTCATGGCTGGGGAAATTGAGATCCATGGTAAGTCACAACTCTGTATCCTTTGCTCTGACATTTGTCTGTTTTAGCATAGAAAAGATTTAACTTTATTTCCCCCTTACTTTCTTACTGTCCTGTTTCTCTGTCTTTCCTGTGAGTGGGGTTAATGACCCTGACTCTTTAATGGGAAATCACTTCTTGGATTTAAGACCAAGTCCTTTAGCACTGAGAGGTGTTCATTTCATTATCTTGGAAAACCTTCAAATTTACTGATATTCTCTAGACCGCTCTGAAAGAGGATACATGCTCCATCATTTCAGTTTTACGTCCACCTAAATTTTCCAAAAAGAGCAAAATTTTGATAAAGACAACACAAAACTTGAACATTCTCTTTGGGGATATTGGATGATCTCCAAACTGGTTCACTTACTAGGGGATCCCTACCTAAGTCCTCATCGAAACAATGTTCTGTTTATTTTGTCTAGTATGAAGAGGCAGAAAAGCCCATCTCCAACAATATCTTTTCAGGAACCATTATTTCCTTTAAAGACCATCTTCCTTACCCAAAGTCCTCTACCACCTCTCTCTTTCCATCATACCCCCTTTCTACTTTCCCCTTTTTAAACCACTTTTGACCTAACCTTTAGCCCCCTTGAATCCTTCATTCTGTCATCCTTCAACTCTGTACCCCAACAAGTCCTTTCCCTTCCCAGTCTTCCCCACAGATACATAGAGTCACTTGAGTTTCAGGCTTCCCTCCTCCCATTGTGGACTCTCAATGAGTTCAAGGAACCCAAGATGAAACAACTGAGACAGTGATTTTCAAACCCTGGTCTCGCTCTGATATTCATGCCATCATTGAATATGTTCTGGATCACTGAACAAACCAAGAGGAATTTTCCACTCAGTTCAGGCTATTCCTTAGAACCTGTTCACCAAGGCCTCCTGACCTTTACCAACTGGTCAATCTCCTTGTGGATCCAGGATGTCACCCTTTAGTTTTAAGGGTCTAGGTGAGACACAACAAGCAAGATCATTCTGATGGCATAATTTCTTTTCATAAAGCCAAGTACATTGGTGACAATCTTCTTGTTTATATCCCCTTGGCTTTCATTTCCAAATTTGACTGGTCACAAATATAAGAATTAGACAACAATGAGACAAATCCGTCTCCAACTTTAAACACAGGTTAACAATATTTGGAAAGATTTCTCAGGTCTCTCTCCAAATGACCATATAGTTCTAGCTTTAGTCACCAGTTTTACTAATGGACTAAAGCCCCTAATAGAAAAATCATACAAAAGCAGAACATAAACTGTCATACAGATCCCCTCTCTGGATTCATGCTCTAACTCAACATCATAAGGATGCCATGCTTGAAAAATCTGAATCAATACAACATAAGCTCTTGGTTCATCAACTTAGGCAACTATAAAGAAAGGGATCTAATATTTATGGCCCTAATTCCTTTTGGAAACCCTCTACTGACAAAGATATACGAAAATTTATATATTTAAAAATAACTACTAGACTAGGAATTGTCCAGCCTTCAAGCTAAAGGGGAAACAAGAGACTAGAGCTTTTTCCCAGTAATATCCCTCTCAGGAACCAAGTCATTCACCTCCTGCCAATTCCCAAACTATGATAGATGCTTCCTTCACACATGCACATCCTGGTAAATCCTATCCTAAGCTCATTTCTCCCTCTAAACCAGAATATCATACAGGTTCTACCTTAGGCTGGCCGTACTCTGTAGCAATTCATCTTCTATTACGTCTGCCATTATGCTGGCTGCATCCTCCACTCAACAACCTCCTGCCAGTTCCTAGCCATTGACTACCTACACACTGTACCCCTAATCACCCTACCATATTCTCCTCTATTCTGGCCGAATGCTCCACATATGCCTCTTGCTGAGTCTACTCTAGGCCGTGTATTTCCTCTACCAATGCACTTCCTGCTGGATACTCCTATACACTCACTGGGCCTTCCATCCATGCACCATCTGGTGTGTCCTCCTCTAGTCTGGATGCTCACTTCACCCATGTATTCCATGAAGTGTATTCCTGTATGCTGTATTCTCTCACCACCCATCAAATCTCTTCAATATGCTCAAATTGCTAAAGAAACCATGGACAAAGACCTAAAGAAAACCAGAAGAATAATGTTTCACCAAACAAATAACAGTGATAATTAAATAGAAATTAGTAAAAGGAACCAAATATCAATTCTAAAGCTGAAAAGAACAATAACTAAAATGACAAATTCACCAGAATAGTCCAATAGTGGGTTTTATTAAGCAGAAGAAAAAAAATCAGTGAAATTAGAGATAAACCAATTGAAATTAACAAGTCTGAGAAGAGAGAAGAAAAAAGAAGACTGAAGACCAATGAACAAAGCCTAAGAGACCTGTGGAGCATCAACTTATATATCATCACATGTATGGAGTTCCAGAAGAATAGGAGCAAGAGAAAGGGGTACAAAGTATGTGTGAGAAAATAACAACCAATAGCTTTCCAAATTTGATAAAAGATATGAATCTACACTTCCAAAGGTCAACAAATTCAAACAGAATAAAAGCAAAGGAGATTGATATTGAGGCACATCATAATGAAACTGTCAAAAGTCAAAGAAAAAGAGACAATCTTGAAAGCAACAAGACTAATCACTTATAAGGAATCCTCAATCAGATTAGCAAAAGCCAATTTCTCATGACAAATCATAGAGGTAAGAAGGCAGTGGGATGCTATATTTCAAGAGCTGAAAGAAAAACAACTTTTAACCCAAAACACTAAATCTTACAAAACTACCCTTTAAAAATGAAGGGGATTGACATAAGTGAAAGGAGAAAAAGACAACAACACAATTATATTGCACGATTTCAATATCTTGCTTTCTGTTATGGATAGAACAACCAGACAGAAGATCAATAAGTAAGCAGAGAACTTGAAAAACACTAAAGATCAATGCATCTGACAGACATACACAGAAGTATCCATCCAATAACAGCAGAATGTATATTCTTCTCAAGTGCACATGAAACATTCTCTAAGATAGACCATATATTAGGCCACTAAACAAGTCTTGACATTCTCTTAACATTTAAGAAAACTGGAATGGTATGAAGTATTTTCTCTGACTACAATGCAATGAAACTAGATGTCAAAAGCAGAAAGAAAACAGGAAAATACACAAATATGTGGAATTTAAACAATGTACTCTTAAACAACCAATGCATTAAAGAAGAAATAAAAAGGGAATTCATAAAATATTCACAGACAACAAATAAAAAATAAAATTTTTAAAAAATTTTAAAAGAAAATATTCAGAGACAAATGAAAATGAAAACACAACATACCAAAACTTATGGGGTGCAGTGAAAGCATGACTGAGAGAAAAGTTCATAGAGGTAGATGCTTACATAAGAAAAAAAAAGATCTCAAATCAATAACTTAATTTTATACCTCCAGGAATTAGAAAAAGAAAAACAAACTAAACCCAAAATTAGCAGAAGGAAGGAAATAATAGGTTGTAGCAGGTATAAATGAAATAAAAATAGAAAAACATCAATGAAACCACGAATTGCATTTTTGAAAAGAGCAACAAAATCAATAAACTTCTAGCTAAACTAACAAAAGAAATGACTGAAATAATAAAATTAGAAATGAAAGAGGTAATATTAAAAAATAACGGGACAGAAATAAAAAGGATTATAAGAGATTACTATGAGCAATTATATGCCAACAAATGGGATAACCTAAAATAAATGAATAAATTCTTAGAAATGTATAACCAACCAAGACTGAATCATAAAGAAATAAAAACTCTGAACAGACCTATAACATGTTAGGAGATTCAATCAGTAATCAAATATCTCCCACTCCAAAAACCGCCCAGGGCCAGTTGTTGACTTCATTGAGTAATTTTTTAAATGGTTATTTATTTTTGAGAGAGAGACAATGCAAGCAGGGAAGGGGCAGAAAGAGACAGACAGAAGATCTGAGGCAGGCTCCATGCTGACAGCAGAGAGCCAGATGCAGGGCTTGAACCCAAGAACCATGAGATCATGACCTAAGCTGAAGTCTGACACTTAACTGACTGAGCCACCAGGCACCCCAAATTCATTGAATAATTTTATCAAACAATTATAGAAGAATTAATACCAATCCTCCTCAAATTATTCCAAAGAGCTGAAGAGAAGGGAACACTTCCAAATGCACTTCTATGAAGTCAGCATTTCTCTAATACCAAAACTAGATGAAGATTTAACAAGAAAAAAGAACTTACAGAATAATAATATTAATAGTAATGTAAAAATTCTCAACAAAATATTAGCAAACCAAATTAAATGGCAGATTAAAAATATTATACACCATGACCAAGGGGATATATACCTGAAATGCAAATATACTTCAACATATGAAAATCAGTCCATGTAATGTACCATGTTAACAAAGTGAAGGGGACAAACACACGATCTTCTCAATTGATGCAGAGAAAGCAACTGACAAAATTGTACACACTTTTATGATAAAAAAGCAAGGAATAGAAGAAAACTACATCAACATAACGAAAGCAGTATATGAAAAACCTACAACTAATGTATACTCTATGAGAAAGATGGAGAGCTTTCCATCAAAGATCAAGAAGTCAAGTATGCCCACTCTCACTATCCAACATAGTTCTGGAAAACTTAGCCAAAGCAATTAGAAAAGAAAAAGAAATAAAAGGCATCCAAACTGGAAAAAGAGAAATACAATTATTTCTGTTTGCAGATGACATCTTATATGTAGAAAACTCTAAAGAATCCACAAAAGGCTATTACAAGTAATAAACAATTTTAACAGTTTCAGGATACAAAATCAACACAAAAATTCAGTTCCATTTCTATATGCTAACAATGACCAATCCAAAGTAGAAATTTAGAAAACAATCATATTTACTATAGCATCCAAAAGAATAAAATAGTTAGGAATAAACCTAACTAATAAGGTGAAACACTTGTATACTGAAAACTGTATTGCTAAAAGGAAATGAAGGTACAAAGAAATGGAAAGACATCCCATGCTCATGGATTAAGACATACCATTACAATGCTCATACTACCCAAACCAATCCAACAATTCAATGCAATCTCTATCAAAATCCAATGATATATTTTGTAGAAATAGAAAACATCATTCTAAAATTAATACATAACCTCCAAGCTCCCTAAATAACAAAAATAATTTTGAGAAATAAAAACAAACCTAGACACTTCAAACTTACTGACATCAAAGCTTATTACAAAGCTACCATAATCAAAACAGTATGATATTAGCGTAAAAACAGATATATAGACTAATAGAACAGACTAGAGAGCTCAAAAATAAATGCCTGCATATACAGCCATATTATTTCAACAAGGGTTCAAAAACTACATAATGAAAGGACGATTCCTTCAGCAAACTGGTGTTGGGAAAACTGGATATCCATGTGCAAAAGGATAAAGTTGGACCCAAACGCTATACAAATACAAAAATTACTGAAAATGTATAAATACCTAAACATAAGAACTAGAAGAAACCTAGAAGAAAACAGCAGAAAAGCTGCACAACACTTAATTTGGCAATGATTTCGTGGATAGGGTACCAAAAGCAAAGGCAGGATGCCTGGGTGGCTCAGTCAGTTAAGCATCCAACTTCGGCTGAGGTCATGATCTCAGTCCAAGTTTGGCTCAGGTCATGATCTCATGGTTTGTGGGTTCGAGCCCCACATCAGGCTCTGCACTGACAACTCTGAGCCTGCTTCGGATTCTGTCTCCCTGTCTCTCTCTGCCTCTCTCTCTCAAAAATAAATAACTAAATGTTAAAAAAAAGCGAAGGTAACAAAAGTGAAAACAGACAAATGGGACTACATCAAAATTGAAAAATTCTGTGCATCAAGGAAACAATAAGCAAAGTAAAAAGGTAACCTATTGAATGGGAAAAATATTTGTAAACCATGTATCTGACAAGGAGTTAATATCCAGAACCTATAAGAAACTTTTATGATTCAATATGAAAAGACAATCAAATTTAATAGTGGGCAAAGGACTGGAACAGACAACTCTCCAAGGAAAACTTATAAATAAATGCCCAAGAAGCATATGAAAAGATGCTCAACAACTAGTCACCAGAGAAATGCAAATCAAGGCCACAGTGAGATATTACCTCACACCCATTAGGGTAGCCATTATCAAAAGAAAAGAAAATAAGGGTTGGTGAGGATGTAGAGAAACTGGAACCCCTGCACTATTGGTTGGAATGTATAACAGGATAGCCACTACAGAAAACAATATGGAGATTCCTCAAATAAGTAAAAACAGAATTACCATATGATTTGGCAATCCCACTTCTGGGTATACATACAAAGACTTCACAGCAGGATCTCAAAAACATATTTGCAGAACCACATTTTTTACAGGATTATTCACAGGAGGAAGAAAAGAGCTGTGTAGGAACAGAATTTTTTTTTAATTTTTTTATGTTTATTTTATATTTTGGGAAAGAGCGAGAGAACACAAGCAGGGAAGGGGCAGAGAGAGAGGGAGACACAGAATCCAAAGCAGGCTGCAGGCTCTGAGCTGTCAGCACAGAGCCCAACGCAAGGCTCGAACTCACGAACCATGAGATCATGACCTAAGCCAAAGTTGGATGCTTAACTGACTGAGCCACCCAGGTGCCCTGAGCAGAGTTTTTAGACACTAGTAAAACTAAGCTGATATTCATTCAAACTAATTTTCTCATAAATTTTTCAATTATAATCCCCAGGACAACCTTTAAGAAAATAACAAAATATACAGAAAAGAAAATAAGGATGGAATACAGTATAAAACAAACAAACAAAAAAACATATAAACACAAAAACAAAAGAAGGGAAGTAATGGAGGAACTCAGAAACAAAAATGAGGACACAGAGAAAACAAATAGGAAAATGGCAGAATTAAGTGTTTCCTTATTGGTAATGACTTTAATTGTAAACAGATTAAATTCTCCAATTAAAAGGCAAATTTTAGTAAAATGTATAATAAAAAAGCATAATCTGTTAGGAGCATCTGGTCTAAAGTGTTACTCAAAGCCATTGTATCCTTGCTGATTTTCTGTCTGGGTGATTTATCTGTTGATATAAGTGCAATGTTAAAGTCCCCCATTATTATTGTATTACTGTCAATTTCTTCCTTTATGTCTGTTAATAGTTGTTTTATGTACTTAGGTGCTTCTATGTTGGGTACGTAAATATTTACAATGGTTATATCCTCTTGCTGGAGTGTTCCCTTTATCATCATGTAGTGTCTTTCTTTGTCTCTTGTTATAGTCACTGTTCTATATAATCAGAATATTCCATACAAAACCAGCAAAATACACATTCTTTTCAATTGAATGAGGAATATTCTCCAGAACAGATCACATGTTAGGCCAGGTAATGAGTCTCAATAAATTCAAAATGAGTAAAATCATATCATGCATCTTTTCCAACTACAATGGTATGAAACCAGGAATCAATCACAAGAAAAATTCTGGAAAGAACACAAATACATGGAGGCTAAATAACATGTCACTAAACAATGAATGGGTCAACCAAGATATCAAAGATGAAATAAAAATATACCTGGAAATTAAAGAAAATGAAAACACAATGATGCAAAATTTGGGGCGCCTGGGTGGCTCAGTCAGTTGACCATCCCTCTTGATTTCAGCTCAGGTCATGATCCCAGGGTCATGGGATCGAGCCCCATACCAGGCTCTGCACTGAGTGTGGAGCCTGCATAAGATTCTCTCTCTCTCTCTGTCACATCCCCACCCCCACCCCACTCTCTTTCTCTCTCAAATAAAACTCTTTGGTATACAGCAAAACCTATTTTCAGAGGAAAGATTATAGCAATACAGGCCTTCAAGAACAAAGGAAATCTCAAATAAACAACTCAAATAAACCTAATCTCAAATACATCTAACCTTACACCTAAAGGAGCTAGAAAAACAAAAACAAACAAAGCCTAAATCCAGTTGAAGGAAGGGAATAGAGAAGAAATAAACAAAACAGAGATGAAATAAAATCTAATACAACAGATATAACACCTACTCTTCCCAAGCTATCCTAAAAATAGAAGAGGAAGGAAAGCTTCAAAATTCATTTTACAAAGCCAACATTACACTGGTACCAAAACCAGAAAATTACACTAAAAAAAGAAATCAACATGTCAATATCTCTAATGAGCAGAGACGCAAAAATCTTCAATAGAATATTAACTGAATCTAACAATACATCAAAAAAAAAATATTCACCATGATCAAGTGGGACTTATTCCAGGGATGCAAGGGTTGTTCAATATTGCAAATCAATCAATGTGACACACCACGTTAACAAGAGATAAGATAAAAACCATATGATCATTTCAATAGATGCAAAAAAACATTTGACAAAGTATGACATTTATTCATGATAAAAACCATCAACAAAATGGGCTTAGAGGTAATACACTGCAATATAATAAAGGCTGTATATGAAAAACTCACAGCTAAAATCATCCTCAAGGGGGAAAAACTGAGAGCTTTTCTCCTAAGGTAAGGAACAAGACAAGGATGTGCACTTTCACCACCACTTGTAATTAACATAGTAATGTAAATCCTAGCCACAGAAATAAGACAACAAAAAGAACTAAAAGGCTGGGGTGCCTAAGTGGCTCAGTTGACTAAGCATTTGACTTTGTCTCCGGTCATGATCTCATAGTTGGTGGGTTCAAACCCCACATCGGGCTCCGCCCTAACAGTGTGGAGCCTGCTTGGGATTCTCTCTCTCTCTCCTTCTTTCTCTGCCCCTCCCTGACTCATGTTTCTCTCTCTCTCTGTCTCTGAAAATAAATAAATTAATTAAAAACAAAAGGCATCCAAATCAGTAAGGAAAAAGTAGAACTTTTACTATTTGCAGATGACATGATACTATATATAGAGAACCCAAGACTCTACTAAAAAAACTACTACAACTGATAAATGAATTCAGTAATTTCACAGGATAAAAAATCAATATACAGAAATCTGTTGCATTCCTATACACTAATAATAAAGTACCAGAGAAATTAAGAAAACAATACCATTTATAATTGCACAAAAAATAATTTAAAAATTTAGGAATAAATTAATCAAGAAGGTGAAAGATCTGTATCCCATAAACTATAAAACACTGATGAAAGAAACTGAAGAAGACTCAAACAAATGTAAATATATTCCATGCTTGTGGACTAGGAAAACTAGTATTGTTAAAATGTCCTTACTACCAAAAGCAATCTACAGATTTAATGCAATTCCTATTAAAACACCAACATTTTTCACAGAGATGGAACAAACAATCCTAAAATTTGTATGGAACCACACAGACCCCGAATAGTCAAAACAATCTTCAGAAAGAAGAAGCTGGAGGTATCACAATTCCAGATGTCAAGGTATACTACAAAGCTATAATAATCAAAACAGTATGGTACTGGCACAAAAATAAGATATATAGATCAATGGAACAGAATAGAGTGTCCAGAAATAATCCTACACTTTTATGGTCAATTAATCTATGACAAAGGAAGCAAGAAAATACAATGGGAAAAAGACAGTCTTTTCAACAAATAGTGTGGGGGAAATGGACAGTTATATGCAAAGGGATGAAACTGGACCACTTTCTTATACCATTCACAAAAATAAACTCAAAATGCATTGAAGACCTAAATGTGAGACCTGAAATAATAAAATTCATAGAAGAAAACATAGTAATTTCTTTGACATCAACTATAGAAACATTTTTTTAGATGTATTTCCTGAGGCAAGGTAAACACAAGCAAAAATAAATGATTGGGACACCAAAATAAAAATCTTCTGCACAGCAAAGAAAACCATCAACAAAACAAAAGGGCAACCTATTAAAGGGGAGAAGATATTTGCAAGTGATATATCCAATAGGGGGTAAATATCCAAAATATATAAAGAACTTATAACTTAGAAGTGTTTCTAAATAAAACTAAGAAAAATTTTAAAAAACATGATCAGGGGTGCCTGGCTCCCTCAGTCAGTGGATCATGGGACTCTTGACCTCAGAGTTGTGAGTTTGAGCCCCATGTAGGGTGTAGAGGTTACTTAAAAATAAAATCCTTTTTTAAAAAAACTCATGACCAAACTATATGTTGTCTATAAGAAATTCACTTTAGATCCAAAGATGAAATAGAATGAATGGGAAAGGATGGGAATTCCATGCAAATTATAACTGAGATGGTTATATCAGTATCAGAAAAAAGTAAACTTTAACACAAAAGTTGTTATAAAAAATAAAGGATATTACATATTGAAAAAAGGGTAAATTCATCAGGAAGATGTAACAATTAAAAACATATGCACCCAGGGCACCTGGGTGGCTCAGTTGGTTAAGTGTCCGACTTCGGCTCAGGTCATGATCTCACTGTTCCTGGGTTTCAGCCCCACGTTGGGCTCTGTGCTAACAGCTCAGAGCCTGGAGCCTGCTTCAGATTCTGTGTCTCCCTCTCTCTCTGCCCCTCCCCTACTGACACTTTGTCTCTCTCTCTCTAAAATAAATAAGCATTAAAAAATTTAAAAAAATACATATGTACCCAACAAGAGTCCAAAAGTATATGAAGCAAAATTGAACGGAATTAAAAGGAGAAACATACAGTTTCACAATAATATTTGGAGACTTCAATACCCCACTTTTAATACTGGACAGAATAATTAGACAGAAGGTCAACAAGGAAGTGGAGAACTTGAGCAACACTATGAAGTAACTAGAAGTAACAGAAATATATAGAAAACTCAACCCAACGAAAGAATATGCATTCTTCTCAAGTGCACATGGGAAATACTTCAGAAAAAAACATATGTTACACTCCAAAACAAGTCTCCATAAATTTAAAAAAGATTGAAATCATACAAAATATCTTCTTTAATAACAGTATAATGAAACTGGAAATCAGTAACATATGGAAAAGTGGAAAATTTACAAATATGTGGAATTAATCAACACACTCCTAAGTAACCAATGGGTTACCTTAGAAGAAATCACAGGTTGGAAAGCAATTGGAAAACAAACCAAACGAACATGGTCCTCTCAACTGATGCAAAAAATTATCAAAATCTAACACTTTTTCATCATTTAAAAACTCTCAACAAACCAGGAATAGAAAACTTCCTCAACATGATAAAAAGCATTTATGAAAAACCCACAGCTAGCATCATACTCAATGTCAAAAGACTGAAAGCTTTCCCCGTTAGATCAGGATCAAGACTACCATGTCCTCTTTCACTACTTCTAGCCAATACTGTACTGTAAATTTTTGCCAGAGTAATGAGGCAACCAAAAAGAATAAAACCCAAATTGGAAGGAAAAAATAAAACAATTCCTATTTTCACATGAATATGATCTTACATATAGAAAATCCTAAAGGATCCAACAACAACACCCCCCTACACACACCTCAAAAAAGTTAATAAACAGACTCAAAAAAGGTGCAGGACACAATGTCAACACGCAAAAATCACTTGTATGTCTATATACCATCACTGAACAATACCAAAGGAAATTAAGAAAATAATTTCATTTACAATAGTATCTAAAAGAATAAAATACTTAGAACTAAATTCAGCCAAACATGTGCAAGATTTGTATACTGAGAAACTATGAAAACATTGCTGAAATAAGTGAAGCCCCAAACAAATAGAATGATAAGCCATGTTCATGGGTTAGAAGATTTAATATTATTAAAATGGCAATACTCCCAAAATAATCTACATATTTGATGTAATCCCTATCAAAATCCCAATAGTCATTTTTAAGAAATGGAAAAGCTGGCCCTAAAATCTATATGGAATGGTGAGGCATGCCATATAACCAAAACAATCTTGAAAAAGACTACAGCTAGAGTATTCACACTTCCCGCTTTGAAAACCTACTACAAAGCTATAGTATGAAACTGTGTGATACTGTCATAAGAGCAGATATATAGATCAGTAGAGTAGAATAGAATTTAGAGTCCATAAATAAACCCATACATCTTTGGTCAAATGATTTTCGACTAGGGTACCAAGACTGTTCAATGGAGAAAGAATAGTCTCTTGAACAAAATTGTAATGGGGCAACTGTAAACACACATGTAAAAGAAAGAAGTTGCATTCTTAACTCACACCACATAAAAAAAACTCTACACAGATCACAAAATCAAATATAAGAACTAAAACTAGACACCTTCAGACTGAAATTGTATTCTTACCCTATACCATATACAAAACTCAACTTAAAATAAGTAAAGAAACTGTAAAACTCCTAAAAAAAACATAGGGGAAAAACTTCATGACATTGGTCTTGACAATGATTTCATGGATATGACACCAAAAGTAAAATAAGTGAGGCCACATCAAACTTAAAAGCTTCTGTACAACAAAGGAAATAATCAGTACAGTGAAAAAGCAGCCTACAGAGTGAGGGAAAATATTTGCAAACCATATATCTGACAAGGGATTAACTTGTAATCCCTTGTAAAATCCCTTGTAAAATTAAACTGTGTAAGAAACTATCACCATTCAATAGCAAAACAACAAATAATCTGATCTTATAATAGGCTAAGGAGTTGAGTAGACATTTCTCCAAATAAGACATACAAATGGCCAACTGGTACATGAAAGGTATTAAAAGTCACTAATCATCAGAAAAATGCAAATCAAAATCACTGTATTATCTTACAGCTGTTAGCATGGCTATTTTATTTTAAAGACAAGTGTTGAAGATGTGGAGCAATTGAAATCCTTGTACACCGCTGGTGGGAATGCAAAGTGATACAGCCTCTATGGGAACTGTATGGCAATTCCACTACAACATAAAAACAGAACTACCACATGGACCACAAATCCCACATTGGGATATTTATCCAAAAGAAGTGAAATCAGTATCCCAAAGGATATTAGAACTCCCACATTCATTAGAGTGCTATTCACAATAGCTAACATGTAGAAATATCCTAAATGTCCATCGGTGGATGGATGGATGAAAAAATGGGTTATTTACATAAAATGGAGTATTATTCAGCACTAAAAAAGAAGGAAATCCTGCAATATGTGACAACATGGATGAATGCTGAGGACATTATACAAAATGAAATAACTCATACACGGAAGGACAAATGCTGCATGCTTCCACTTATATGTGGTATATAGAATAGTCAAAGAAGCAAAGAAGAGAATGGTGGTTTCCAGGAGCTGGGGGGATAGAGAAATGGGGAGTTTCTTGTCAACAGGCACAAAATTACAGTTATGCAAAGTGAATAAGTTCCAGAGATATGTTGTACAACATCATATTTATAGATAACAATACTGTGTTGTACACTTAAAAATCTGTTAAGAAGGTAGATCTTATCTTACATGTTCTCAACACAATTATTAAAAAAAAAACAACCTTGGGAGAAAATACAGCAGTAAATCTTCATGACCTTGGATTTGGCAGTGATTTGTTAGTTATGACATTCAAAGCACAAGCAACAAAAGAAAAAGTAATTAAAGTGGATTACATCAAAATTTAAAACGTCTGCACATCAAAGGCCCTATTAACAGATTGAAAAGACAACCCACCGAATGGGAGAAATTAGTTGCAGATAATATGTCTAATAAGGTTCTTGTATCCAGACTGTAAAATGAATGCTTATAACTCAACAAAATAACAAAAACTCAATTTAAAAATTGGCAAAGGAGTTGAATAGGCATTTCCCCAAGCAAGATACACAAATGGCAAATAAGCACATGAAAACTACTCAAAGACCTTAATCATTAGGGAAATGTAAATCAAAGCTAATTAAGATACCACTTCACACACACTGGGATGGCTATAACATTTTAAAAAGACAATAATAAAGTTTGGTGTGGAAGTAAAGAATACAGAAATCTCATATATTCTTGGGAGAATGTAAATTGGTAGAGCCACTGTGGAAATAGTTCAGTGGTTCCTCAAGTAGTTAAACATAGAATTACCCTAAGACCCAGCACTTATGCTCATGGATATATACCCAAAAAGCTGAAAACAGATGTTCACACAAAAAGTTGTACATGTCTGTTCAGAGTAGCACTATTCACAATAGTCAAAAGGTCCAAATGTCCAACCAACCAACCAAAATGTCCACTGATGAATGGATAAACAAAATGTGGTATAGACACTCAATGAAATATGATTCAGCCATAAAAAAAGGAATGAGGTACTGATTCATGCAACAATTTAGATGAACCTGAAAACAAGGCTAAGTGAAAGAACACAAAAAGCCATATATTGTATGATTCCATTTATATAATATATCCAGAATTAGCAAATCTACAGAGACAGACAGCAGATTAGTGGTTGTCAGGGCTTGGAGGAGTGAGGAATGAGAACTGAATGCTTAAGGGATTTCGGTTTCATTTTTCAGTGATGAAAATTTTCTGGAATTAGATAGAGCTGATAATTTTACAACATTGTGAATGTACTAACATTTCCCCAAAACCCCAAGATTCAAGCGGATGAGAACAAATCATCAAGAGACATTCTCTGTATGGTATCACTGTCTTCAGGAACGTAAGAAAGAAGCAATGGCATAGCACCTGACTAACTTTATTACAGAGAACAGCAAACTAGCCAATAGGTATCTGGCCTTTCCAATAGCAGGCAAGTACAAGGAACATACCTCAAGAAGGACCAGAGGTACTGGAAAATAGAATGCATGAACTTTCAAAACTGACACCTCATAGTTCCCTTCTACGACAGGACTTCATGATTAGCATGATTAGCAGAAATACCTGGGATGAAAACAATTCAATAGGAAATTGACAAGAGAAATAAAGGAAGGGAGAAGGTCCAAAATTTTGTTGTCCACACATATGCACATGTGTGGCTATTGAGCACTTGAAATACGGCTAATCAAAATTTGATATAACAGTAAAATACTTGTCAAATTTCAGTGATTTAGTAGGAAAGGACGGAAAACACCTCATTATTTATGTATTGATTCCATATAGAAAATATAATATTTTGGATAGATGAAATCGAAAATATTTTATTAAAGTTAATTTCACATTTCTTCTTTTTAAAAATTTGATTACTAGAAAATAATTACATGTGTGACTATTATTATATTTCCAATGGACAGCACTCTATACCACTCAAGTTTGATATGCCTATTAGACATGTCAAGTGGAAAAATCAATTAGGTAGCTGGATATACACGAATGGAGTACAAGAGAATGAGTAAGAACAAACATAAATATTTAGAATTCATGGACTTAAAATGGCATTTAAAAACTCGAGACTAGATGGGATTCCCTAGAAAGTGAATGCGTGTAGAGAAAAATGACCAAACACTAAAGCCTTAGTAATCCCAACACACAGAGGTATAGAAGATAAGGAAGGTCCAGGAGAATACTAGGGAAAAAAAAGAGGGAAATCTCTCAAGACCAAGGAAAAATGTGTATCAAGGAAAAGGAGTGATCAACTGTATCAAATGCTTCCAAAGCTCAAGGAAGATGATGTCTAACACATTTCCATAGGATTCTGCAGTGTGGAGGTCTCCTAGGAGATGGATGATATTGGCACCTTCTTAAGAAGGGAATATGGGAAGAATTCAAGGTCAAAGGGAGGAAGAAGAGCTTATGGCCACCTGGGGCTATGTAGATTTTGAAGTGACAGACCTGAGTTAAGGACATTGAATTAGGGTCCACACTCAGATCAAATGCCCAGGAGACTCATTAAAAAACTAGGATGGAGTAAGGTGGTGGGATCTCTGATTCTGCCTGCAATGCTGGCTCACTAAAGGAAGGAACCAGACTTAAGGCCTGAAATACTGCTTTTCTCAGCCTCTGGGATATGAGGAGGTGTTTTGTGGTCAGGGATACCTCCAGGGATAAAGTGTAACTTCCTAAATATATATCCCTGGGTGTCCCTACCTCTCTGGGACTGGGTTACAGATCTAAGGACACATGCAGGCCCACCACTAACCTCTGCAGTGCCTACGGCAAAATTACAAATGGAGGCCCCTGGTCTATATCCTGGATCCCTTCTTCCACGGCCAGGTATGCCCTACAATATGCAGTCCTTCACACCTAACTCTGGGAGCACTTCAACCCACACTTCCAAGCTCTGTCTACCCTGTGCTATCAACAAACAGTGACCACTCGGCCACCTTTTTTGACCAAGATTGAGCACATCATAGGCCCAGCTCTTCCTTCCTTAAAAATGACTTTGAGAATAGGGCCTTGCTGGCCCTGAAAGTATCCCCAGGGAACTAGGGTACCTGATACATTTTCTATAAAAGTAGTAGGGTGTCTGGACCTGGGGCCCTCATTTCCTTGTCCCTGTGAACTCTTAGGTCTGCATGAAATGCAGATGAGGAGGGCCTGAGCAGGGCCATCCAAAATGTGGGGCTCAACACTAGGGCCCTTTTTGACCAGGTCTAATGCCAGTACTGGCCACATACCAGAAAAGCAAAAGAGAAGAGAGGAGAAATATGGGAAAGGAGAGAAAGGGAGTTCATTTTAGTGCTTTTATTATTTCCACTCCATTTATTTTAATGTGGTCTCCTACCATGTTTCCACAACTTAAATTATTAAAAAAATGGCTCAGTTGAGTATTATCACAGAAGTGATATGGTCAAGACAGAAAAACAAATGGATATATATATCATGTTCACAGAATGCTGTAAGCTTATCCGATTCTATACAAATGTCTACACACACATACATACTGACCCTAACAGCTCACAAACTCAGTCACAAATATTATTTATTTATTTATTTATTTATTTATTTATTTATTTATTTATTTATTTTAAGTGTATTTATTTTGAGAGAAAGAGAACCAGCAGGGGGGGGGGGGCGGGGGGGCGGGTAAAGAGAGAGGGGTACAGAGGATCCAAAGCAGGCTCTGTGCTGACAGCAGAGAGTCCAATGCAGGGCTCGAACCCACGAACTATGACATCATTACCTGAGCAAAAGTCAGACACTTAACTAACTGAGCCACCCAGGTGCCCCACAAGTATTTTTTAAATAGGATTATCCATTAACATATTTTCCCACTTAACATTTGACCATTTTCTCATGTCAATCATTAACCTGAAATAGTTCCCCCAGCCCTCTACTTCCCACTCTTGCAGATTTCAGAAACCCCTGGTCCCAACACAAAAAACCAAGACTTGGGGCGTCTGGGTGGCTCAGTCAGTTAGGCAGCCAACTTCAGCTCAGGTCATGATTTCACAGTCCGTGGGTTCAAGCCCCACATGGGGCTCTGTGCTGACAGCTCAGAGCCTGGGGCCTACTTCAGATTCTCTCTCTCTCTCTCTCTGTCTCTGTCTCTCTCTCTCTGCCTCTCCCCCACTCACACTCTGTGTCTCCTTCAAAAACAAATATTTAAAAAATTAAAAATGTAAAAATAAAAATAAAAATAAAAAACCCAGACTTTCCTCCCTCAGGCTTTTGACCTCTGCTGTTTCCTTCTTGATTCAGAGTCTTCCTCCCTGCCCTTCCTATTCCTATTTGGTTATTCTCTGCACCACACTTGATCATGCATTCCTGCTTCCTGACCCTGGATACCTCCATCACCCCTCTGTTTCTCCAGTCACCTGGGTTGAGCTCTATCTACTTCTCTTGTCCAAGTTGTAAATGACCTATGCTAGGAAGGTATGAAGTGTCTAAATGGGAATTTTATGGTCCTAACTCCATTTCAAATAAAAGCAATAAATGATTACTTTCTGTCCCTCCTAAAGATTCAACTAGCATTCTACTTTCTTTCAATCCTCCAAATATAATATAAAATGAACAGTTCTGAAGATGACAATTTTTTAAATTTACATTTAAAAAAATTAAAACATTGTATTTGTTAAAAATTCATTCTATGAAGATATAATTGCCCAGAATTTTTCAAAACTGACTGAAGATATCAAGCTATAGGATTAAGAACCCCTATAGACCTCAAGCAAGATAGACACAAAGAAAACCACACCTAGAAACAGACTAAAACTACTGAGAAAATTATAAAAATGCCAATGAAACACACACACACAAATCTCTAAATTAATACAATACACTATTTTTGTGGGCAAGATGATTCACTATTACAATAATACAGACTTCCCCAAATAAGCTATAAATTCAAAGCAATTTCAACCATATCCCAATAGGATATTTTGTGCAATCTGACAAGCTGCTCCTAAGATGTACTATGAAAAACTATAGGGTCACGAAATGTGAAAAATATGAAAATATTACTGAAAGAGAATGAAAGAGTTTTAAGTTATATCCATGCACAAAGTAAAACCTGCTTCAGGGACGCCTGGGTAGCTCGGTTGGTTGAACGTCTAGCTCTTGATCTTGGCTCAGGTCATGATCTCATGGTTCCTGAGTTCGAGCTCCACACCAGGCTCTGTGCTGACAGTCCCAAGTCTGCTTGGGATTCTTTCTCTTTCCCTCTCTCTCTGTTCCTCCCCAACCTGTGCTCTCTTTCTCGCTCTCAAAATAAATAAATAAGCTTAAAGAAACCCTTTATCATTTCAGTGCTATCATGTAGATCATGTAGAAAGGAAGAAATTTTAAAATTCTAATGGGCAATAGATTATCCATATGGAAAAAGGCAATAAAGTTGGAATCTCTTCACTACATGGAAACAAATTTCAGGTGGACTGTATTCTGTGAAAAGCAAGAATTAAAGTATATAGAAAAAAATAAGACTAACTTATTAGGGTTAGTAAAGGATTTCTTAATTAAAATATAAGAAGCACAAATTGTAAAGGATAGTCAAAATCAGCTGCATAATAATTTTAAAACTTTCAGTAATTAAATAAGAGTACTTAAAAGATTCAAGAAGTAGACCAAAAACTTGGAGAGGTATTTGTCCCACATTAACCAGAAAAAAAAAGGTTACTATTCATAATGTATATTTTTAAGGCAATGAGGAAAATGAACAAAATGTATAAATAGGCATTTTAGAGAAACATAAATGCCCCAAAACAACAAAAGAAGTGTTTACTCTTCCATGTACTCATGGAAAAGCCAGAATAAGATACCATTTTAAAAATTCATTGTGTAAATGGCAACTTGGAAAAGAAAAATTTCAGCTTAGGAGTAAGGGCAGGCCATTTGAGGGAGCAGGAGTCCTGGAATCAAGGTTCAACAGCAGATTAAGCACTGTGTGGTGGAATCATAGGAGAGGCTTTAAAATTGCTCATAATGATGGTCAGTGACTAGCAGAACCTTTGGAAACCTCACAGGTAACCACCAGCAGGCAAGCCCATTCATTGCAGTGAATGGAGGTCCATTCCAACTTTGCTTTGGAGACTGCAGAGAGAGGATCACAGCACAGGAGGTAGAGGGGGTATGTGCTCTCTTTCCACCTGTTCTCCTGGACTGGCAGGCCTCAGGGCAACAAGGTGAGGCAGTGAGGCTGGCCTACCTCTAGGAGAGCTAGGCTTGGAGTTGGAGCTCAGGCAAAATCATCATCCTCATCATCATCCTATCATCATCATCATGGTAGGAGAAAGAGAAGCTCAGGACAGAAAACCCAATGGAGACGGTGGGGCTCACACCAGTAACCCTAGGGAAGGAAGCTCCCACCACATGGCCCAGCAAACTGAAAGCAGAATATATGCCTGGAGACCAGGATGAAGAGGCACTTAATGCAGGCGGCATTACTGCCAGGCTGGGAGGCAAGGTATCGCATCTCAGCATCAAGAGAGTTTGAAGGACTCCGGGGGACCAGCTTTTCCGAGGTGAACCTAGGGAGAGAAGCAGGACTAAGGCCAGCTGGCCGAGGAGGAGAAGGACAGCACTGCCGTTCTTACCTGTGTGGCATGGCTCGGGAGAATCAGGCCTGGTGTGTGTTCATGGCTGAGAAGAGCTGGGTCTGGCGGGGATGCCTGGCTTCCACAGGCGGGGTTTGGTTTTGCTGGGCGGCTGCCAAATGCAGAGCCTGACTAAGGGGTGCGGCTTCCACGGGCAGGGCCAGGCAGGGATCCGTGGCCCTGAAGCGCAGGGCCTGGGCATGATGTTGGACTCCAGACAGAAGCCTGAGAATGTCGTCTGCTGCTGGGCTAAGGTTTTGGAGAAGATGGCAGCAAAGGCTCAGAAATCTGAGTCCCGAAAGCTCCAGAAAACAGACAGTCCCCCAGAGAGGTGGTGTCTAGGCAGGCTCTTCCTATTGGAGCGGCTTTTTGGCATGTTTTTTCCAAGCCTCGATCTGAGCTCATCCACTGACCAGGCCAATGCCCCTTGTGGATTTTCCTGTGACAGCTAGCTGCCCGGGTGCATGGTCTTGACTCTCGCCCTTCTCGGCCACCACAGGTATAAGGTCTGAACGGCAACTCTGGCAGCCTGCGAGGTCAGAACGCCTCACTGCAGGCACAGTTTATGCCGAACAAGTCATGGAAATGGAGGCTTCGGTGGAAGCTTTCGTAACGCTGGGGAGCTCAGTGGTGCTGGGTCGCTGGAGACACGGAGAATCTCTGCAGCAAGATTTGGGTTGCCAGTCTTGCCGGCACCCGAGGTGCTAAAGGCGACCTCCTTCTTAGGCGCTCCCTCTGGCTACGTCACCCTGCAAGGATTCAAACTGCTGCTGCTTCTCTTCTTCTCCTCCTCCTCCTAGTATGACCCGGAGGCCCAAATGCAAGTCTCTCTGAAACGGGAACACAGCGGCAAACACTACCTCAAGTAGAGCCGGGACTAGAGGAGCAAGGAAAGTGGGCGGGCCCTGGTGGAATCTTCGCTTCTGATTGGTGACCTGGATATCACATGACTTCTCATTTCCTGAGCCCGGGAACCCAGACCCATCTGGCAACAAACAGGAGCCGGGCAGCGCCCGGGAGTGGTCGCTGTGAGTTTCCTCAACTTTAAACATAGCCCTTAAAAGTGTGTGAGTGGGTGTAGGAGGGGGGGGCTCTGTATAAACAATCTGAGTGACCCCAAATCAGTGTCTCAGAACCATTCTCGTGGCTCAAACTCAAGAAATCACTTGAAGGAGGGGTGCCTTGGTGGCTCAGTCAGATCAGTCACCAATTCTGCTCAGGTCATGATCTCACTGTGGTGAGACTGAGCCCCTGTTGGGCTCTGTGCCGACAGCACTGAACCTGCTTGAGATTCACTCTCCCTCTCCCTCTGCCCATCCCCTGCTCACACTCAGGCTCTGTCTCTGTCTCTGTCTCTCTCTCTGTTTCTGTCTCTCTCTCTCTCTCTCTCTCTCTCTCTCTCAAAATAAATAAACTTTAGGGGCCCCTGGGTGGCTCAGTTGGGTTAAGCCTGAGTTCTTGGTTTCAGTTCAGGTCATGATCTCCCTGTTCCTGAGTTCCAGCCCCAGGTATGGCTCAGGGCTTCTGGTGCAGAGCCTGTTTGGGGTTCTCTCTCTCTCTCTCTCTCTCTCTCTCTCTCTCTCTCTCTCTCCTTCTCTTTCTGCTCCTCGCCTGCTCTCTCTGTCTCTCTCAAAAATAAATAAATAAATTTAAAAAGAAAAAAACACTTGAAAGAAACCGCACACTGGTCAGAAAGAGATAATCCCCTAGATAGGTCACCCATATGGAATCTAGTCAGGACCCTGGGTGCATGGATGACCCCGGAGGGGACTGTCCTGAGACTCCTCCAGACTTCTGAATCACCCCAGGCTGGGTTTAAAAGTTGGAGGGCACCTGAAAGAGGAGAAACAGGATGGGGCCCACACTGTGCTCAAAAAGTTCGGCACTGCTGCCTCCTGTAGTTCCTAGGCACCAGAAGGGAGTTAGACATTTTCTAGGAAGACTGTTTCTTCCTGCCTGTGCCTCAGAGGCACAGGCAAGAATTGACTGAAATTAAGAGTGATTCTGTCCTTAAATATTCATTAACATTTGTGTAAGTACATAGTAATCAAATGCATGCTAATTTATTTGGCCTAGTCTTCATTCTTGGCCACGCATGTCTAATTTCTGTTAATATAAATATGTTATGATGCACAGACTTGAAGTTGAGTGTTTGGATATTTTAGTCATTACTACAAAAGGGTTGCGTGTTCAGTTTCCAAAACAGAAAAAAGCAAATATAAGAAAACTTGCACTTAAATTTTCACACACCCATAGGTAACTACTAGAAATGGATTTGTTGTTGTTGTTGTTGTTGTTGTTGTTTATTTTTGTTGTTGGTGGTGGTGTTTTTTGGGTTTTTTTTTTTGCAAATGTTTAATTATATGTTGGCAGAATGGCCATTTATATATATTTCATAGTTGGTTTGCTCTGTTTTATAAAAATGGAATTATTTATCCACAAATATTGTTTTGTAACCTCTGTTTTGGATCCAGAAAACACCCTTTCCATGTCAATAAATAAATTTACACAAGGGCATTTTGTAACTAGAAAATATTTATTTATAGAGGAAGCCTACATTTTCAAGCATTGTTATATTGCCAACATTTATTTTGTTTTCAATTTTGCACTCTATCACTGTGAGTCACATCCTTCTTGCTAAAATTTGTTCATATCCTAAGTTTATTCTTATTGTGGATAAATTCCCAGAAGTGGAAATTCTTGGTATAAAGCCAGGCACATTTCTAATTTTTTGATAAAAATATTGGCAAGCAGATCTCCTGAAAGTCACTGTTATAACAATTTTGACAAAATGGAATGAGAGGTTTAGTGGAATGGATGAGCAACTGGAAATACGACACAAATCAGAATGGAATGGTACTTGGAATTATTAAATAATAAGGAATAAACAATGGGTTTTAAATGTAATGCAGAGTGGGGTGAAATGAAAACTGGTTGCAGAGGAAACTCAAATAAAATGAGGCATAGAATATGGACTTGAACAGGATATGAAATGGAAAATTGAAGAGGATGGAAATTGAATGGAATATAATGGGAAAATGGAATGGAAAGGAGGATGGAAATAAATATCTAATGGCACACAGAATAAAAGATATAATGTCATATGAGAAAAGGAATAGAATGCAATATGGAGTGAAATAAATTTTTAAAGAAAAGGAAGGAAAGTGGAATTAAAATAGGAAGGAATATAGAATGGAACTGAAATGCAATGGCATGAAATAAATGGACTATGAAATATGCACTACAGATTTGAAGACAGCAGACAGAATAGAAAAAAAGAAATGGAATTTGGAATGAAATATAGAATACAATTTTTTGAAGGATGAAATAGAAATTGACTAAGAATGGAATGTCACATGGAAAACAAAATACTGATGAAACAGTATGGACTAAAATGAAAAATAAATTAATAGGATGCGTTTCAATCAGTTTCTGCTCTATAACAGGGTGTTGTGAAACAATATTTTATTATGCTCATAGATTCTATACTTCTGGAATTCAGACAGGGCTTGTCTCTTCCTATCTGGGCCCTCAGCTGATAAAATTTGAATGGATGTGAGGTCATGAGGTAAGAATAGTAATCTTACTACCTTTCAAATTTTCCTTTGGTTTCCTCTTGTACCATTTCCAAGATTTTTAAATTTTTTAAATTCATTTTGAGAGAGAGAAAGAGATAGAGTGAGAGCAGGAGAGGGGCAGAGATAGAGGGAGAGAGAGAATCCCAAGCAGGCTCTGCAATGTCAGCATGAAACCCGACATGGGGCTTGAACCCACGAACCATGACATTGTGACCTGAGCCGAAACCAAAAGTCGGATGTTTAACCAACTGAGCCACCCAGGCTCCCTGATTTCCAGGATTGATAGTGTTTTTGGCAAGAAAGACAATGAGAAACAGATTTATACTATCTGATCCAGACTGGAAGTTTTATTTCACTTAAAAATTTTTTTTTGATGTTTAATTTTTTTTTTGACAGAGAGAGACAGAGTACAAGCAGGGAAGTTTTAATTCACTTTTTAAAATTTTTTTTCAATGTTTTTTTTTTTTTTGACAGAGAGAGAGAGAGTACAAGCAGGGCAGTGGCAAAGAGAGGGAGACACAGAATCCAAAGCAGGCAGCACAGAGCGCAATGTGGGGCTTGAACTCTTGAACCATGAAATCATGACCTGAGCTGAAGTCGGATGCTCAACCAACTGAGCTACCTAGGTGCCCCTTTAATTCACTTAAAAAAAATAATACAGGGGCGCCTGGGTGGCTCAGTTGGTCAAGCGTCCAACTTCAGCTCAGGTCATGATCTCGAGGTTTGTGAGTTTGAGCCCCGCATCGGGCCCGCGTCATCAGGCTCTGTGCTGAGACCTTGGAGCCTGGAGCCTGCTTCAGATTCTGTGTCTCCCTCTCTCTCTGCCCCTCCCCTGCTCATGCTCTGTCTCTCTCTGTCTCAAAAATAAATAAAACATTTAAAAAAAATGTTTTAATAAAAAAATAATACACTTTATTTGCAGAGATGTTTAAGTTCACAGAAAAATTGAGGGGAAAGAACAGAGTTCCCATATAGCCCCTGTCTGCACCTATGCACAGCCAACCCCACTATCAATATCCCCAACCAGAGTGGTACATTTGTTACAATCAAGTAACCTACATTAACACATTGTTGTCACTCAAAACCCTTAGGCTACCTCACAGTTCCATATTGGTGTATATTCTATGGGTTTTGACAAATGTGTAATGACTTGAATCTACCATTATAGTATGCTACAGAATAGTTTCACTGCCCTAAAAATCCTGAGTTCCATCTATGTATCCTTCCCTCCTCCTAATCTGACCTTTAGGACCTTTAGAATCACCGACCTTTTTACTGTCTCCATGGTTTAGTCTTTTTCAGAATGCTATATCATTTGAATCATAATGCATATGGCCTTTTCAGATTGGCCTCTTGTACTTGGAAATATACATTTAAGGTTCCTCCATGTCTTTTCCAAGCTTAGTAACTTCTTTCTTTTTAGCACTGAATAATATAATATTCCACTGTCTGAATGTACCACAGTACCTACTGAAGGACATCTTGGTTGCTTCCAAGTTGTAGCAAACATGAATAAACCTTCTATAAACATCCATGTGAAAGTTTTAGTGTGGACATAAATTTTCAACTAATTTGGGTAAATACCAAGGAGTGGGATTGCTAGATGATATGGTAAGAGTAGGTTTCATTTTGTAAGAAACCACCAAAGTATCTTACAAAGTGGCTGTACCATTTTGCATTTTCACCAGCAATGACTAGGAGTTCCTCTTGATCCACATCATCTCTAGCATTTGGTGGTACAGTTTTGGATTTTTACCATTCTAATAGGTGTATAGTGGGTCCCAATTCACTTTTAAATACAGATTAGTCAGACAGCCTTCATTAAAGCAGAACTGTTACAGAAATGAAATCAAATGTAAATGAGAACTAAAATGTGCCAGAGAAAAAGAGCATTAGGAAACACAGACGTCTGAGTCTGTAAGTCTTTTGTGAAATTCCTTGAGGCTATTCACAGCCAAACTTCAAAGTTGAACCAGGAAGGAGTAACGTCTGAGATCTTAAAGTTTCATTTATCCCATTAGGGAGAAAAAGCCATGTACAGCCTCTATTGGAAGGTGTAGAAAGCACACTGGAAGAAGTTTGGAATTTTCTCTTAAAATTCATAAGCAGAGCTGGAACTAAGTTGTATGAAACAATAAAGGTGGAGAAAGCAAATGCAAATAGATACCTGGGCACAGTTGTATGGACTGCACATATTTGGTAACACCCATATCTTTTTGAAAATAAACAAAAACTTTTATTAAGACATTTTTCTTGGGGGCCTGGGTGGCTCAGTCAGTTGAGTGCCCGACTTCGGCTTAGGTCATGATCTCATGGGTCATGATTCTAGCCCCACGTCGGGTTCTCTGCTGACAGCTCGGAGCCTGAAGCCTGCTTCAGATTCTGTGTCTCTGTCTCTCTCTGCCCCTTCCCCACTTGCATGCTGTCTGTCTCTCAAAAATTAGTAAACATTAAACAAAATAATATGTGTGTGTATCTTTAAAAGACCTTTTCTTTACTATAAGAATCTCAATCCTCCAACAATTCATTCAAATTAAGTTCACTCTTCTTTTATGCCTAGAGAGTCCAAGGAGGGCATTCCTGTGTTTTCACCACATAAATCCCAGAGATATTTCTTCAATCAACAGTTGGGATCTATACTGGTTAGGAGTAAAGAATAGGTCAGTAGGGAATCTTGAGACAGTTATGGAGAATAGGAGAAGAAAGTATTTGACTCACCTCACAGGTGATATTAATTTGGGGAAACAGGGCTTCGTCTTTCATCTTTCCTGTCTTTCAAGTAGATTGAGCTCCACAGAGAAAACCTCAAGCTCTGAGGTGGAATTTCAAACTTGTTTCTTTCTCTTTCTTTTTTCTTTTTCCTTTTTTTCCTTTTGGCTGGTACAACAGACAGAGTCTGATTTCAGGTTGCCTGAGTGTGCATCCTAGTTTTTACCTTTTTTTTAATGTTTATTTATTTATTTTGAGAGAGAGAGAGGGTGTGAGCAAGCTGAGGATGGGGTCAGAAAGAGAGAGAGAGAGAGAGAGAGAGAGAATCCCTAGCAGGCTCTGCACTGTCAGCACAGAGCCCAATGTGGGGCTTAAACCCAAGAACCATGAGATCATGACCTGAGCCAAAATCAAGAGTCAGGCACTCAACCGACTGAGCCACCCAGGCACTCCCATAGTTTTACCTTTTAAAAATACCAACCTGAATATTGGAAAGACAGGCACATGCAGAAAGATACAGCAGCCAAGATCAGCTTCCCAATCACGGACTTTCTCTTTAGGAACCCCACTAAGTTCTCAGGGTAAAGAGCCAAGAAAGATCGCTCCTTGCTCTGTCAGAGGGAGGGGAGAGTAACCATTACTACATATCCCCTTAACCTCCTCCATAAAAAAGATCTACTCTCCAGGGTAAATTACTTGGCCAGAGCACAATTCTAAAATTTTATCCAGTCTGGGAAATGGAATTCCTCCCCTATAGCCTTTCTGGCCTCACCGAAAGGGGAAGAAGGGAACAACAGTCAGCTCGGAACAGGGCTTTTAAAAAATAGATCAGGGGTGTGGGGCAGGCAGCATCTGGGCGGCTCAGTCGGTTAGGCATCTGGCTCTTGATTTCGGCTCAGGTCATGATCTCACGGTTCATGGGGAGCACCACATGGGGCTTTGTGCTGACAGCAGGGAGCCTGTTTGGGATTCTCTTTCTCCCTGTCTCTCTGCCCCGCCCCCATTTGCATGCTGCACACACAAACGCATGCTCTCTCTCTCTCAAATAAATATAGTTCAAAAAATTTTTTTTAATTTTCAGAAATGTTGCAACCTTGGAAAGGAGTAGCAGGAATGAGGCAAACATGATATACCACTGGAGGAGGGATAGAGACTATCGTGAATACCACAGCACTAAGACAATGGTCCTCTAAAAGACTGAGATTTAATCAGAAGGTTATGAACAGATGAACATGAGGGAAGGGAAACAAAAATAATATAAAAACAGGGAGGGGGACAAACCATAAGAGACTCTTAAATACAGAGAACTGAGGGTTACTGGAGGGGCTGTGGGTGGCGGGATGGGCTAAATGGGTGAGGGGCACTAAAGAAAACACTTGCTGGGATGAGCACTGGGTGTAATACATAGGGAATGAATCACTGGAATCTACTCCTGAAATCATTATTGCACTATATGCTAACTCACGTGGATGTACATTTTAAATAAATAATAAATAAATATTCAAGAAAGCCAAAAAAAAAAAAAAAAAAAGAACACTATGGAACGCTTCCTGTCTCCCTCACCTACCACCACACCAACAAGGCTCCAATATAGTAATAATATTGGGTAACAGTTGAAAAAGCTGCAAGAAAGAGACTCTCCCTGAGGAACAGTACATAGAGAAGCCCTAAAGCCAAGATGGGAAACCAAAATAAGGACATTAGAGGAATTTGAAGCTTCTAGTACCCATAGCTACAAGGAACATTAAATTTAACACAGCTCTCCTCTTAGCCAGACTAATATTTTAGCCTCATACTAAAAGCCTATTTACCCAAGTTTTATTACCCAATACATTTACATTTCAATACACAAAAAATTACAAAGCATACCAAAAGGTGAGAAAGAGAAACAGTCTGAAGAGACAAAACTGAAGGGGTTCAGGACAGCCACCCCAAAAATATGCCACTTTGGCATGTGGATTATTTTGAGCTGAAGGCATGTGAGACCCTGGGAGTTCAGGAGAAACTTTTCCCTACCTTAACCACACAGAAGAATCTAAATTAGGGGTCTTTCCCAGAATCAGGGTTATTAATGGAGATAAATTTTATCTGAGTGACCCAAATGTATGGCAAGGCAAACATCTAATTACCAAACATTTGCTCTTCTTATTGCCTTGTGAATTGTATTCCTTTCCTCTGAAGTCCCAGACCTCTACCTCTTCTCCTTGGTTCAGGATGACATATATATCTCATTTTGCCTGACTGTCTTTGAAATTTCTAGGTCTGTGTGTATTCCTGGTACATACGCTATTAAATTTGTTTTTCTCCTGTTAATCTAATGTCAATTTGATTCTTTTTTTATTTTTTATTTTAGAGAGAGAGAGAGACGGAGGGAGGGAGTGGGAGAGGGAGGCAGAGGAAGAGAGAATCCTAAGCAGGCTCCATACTCAGCATGGAGCCCACAGGGGGGTCTATCCCACAACCCTGGAATCATGATCTGAGTCAAAATCAAGAGTTAGAAGCTCCACCAATGGAGCCACCCAGGTACACCCTGTCAATTTGATTCTTAGTCTAGCTAGAAGGACCTTTGAAGGCACAAGAATTCTTACTCCACAAAAGAGCAAATTATCACAACCATATTCACACATGATATAGGTGTTGAAATTATGAAACAATTTAATATGAGTAATATATTAAGGTCTTTAATGGGCAAAGTAGGTAACACACAAGAACAAATGTATGATGTACTCAGAGAGATAGAAACTCTAAGAATCAAAAACGAATTCTAGAAATCAAAAACACAGAAACAAAAAGGAAAAATGCCCTTGACTGGCTCATTAGTAGACTCAACATATCTGAGGGTAAATTTTAAGATTCATCAACAGAAACTTCCCCAAGTGAAATGCAAAGAAAACTTTAAAAGGAGGAGAAAAATAGAACAGAAATTAAAATAATTTAAAAATAAGTAAAAATGAAAATAGAACTTCTCAAAATCTGCTGGCTATAGCTATGCAACAATGCATATGGAAATTTATAGTAAAATGTATATATAAGAACACAAGAAAGATCTAAAATCAACAAGCTAAGTTTCCACCTTAGGAAATGAGAAAGCAGAGCAAATTAAAGCAAGGAGAAGAAGAACTAAGGTAATAAAAATGAAAGCAGAAATCAACAACATTGAAAATAGGAAAATAGAGAAAAATCAATGAAACCAAAAGCTGATTCTTTTTAAAAGACCATTAGGGGAGCCTGGGTGGCTCAGTCAGTTAAGTGTCTGACTTCCACTCAGGTCATGATCTCATGGTTTGTGAGTTCCGAGCCCTACAATGGGCTCTGTGCTGTCAGGTCAGAGCCTGGAGCCTGCTTCAGATTCTGTGTCTCCCCCTCTCTCTCTCTGCCCTCTCCTGCTCACGCTCTGTCATTCTCAAAAATGAATAAACATTTTTAAAAAAACATCATTAAATTGATAAGAAAATATCAGACAAATCTCAACTGAGGAACATTATGCAAAATACTTGACAAGTTCTCCTCTCCACTGTCATGGTTGTTCAAAACAAGAAAAGCCTGAGGAACTATCACAGCTAATGAAGAGTCTAAGGAGACATGACTAACTGGTATCCTAGATGGAATCCTGGAGTACATAAAGAACATTCAGTAAAAACTAAGGAAATCTGGAAGAAGTGTGGACTTCATATAATAATGTATGAATATTGGTTCATTAATTGTGACAAGCGTACTAATGGAAGATATGAATAATAGAGAAAACCGGCTATAGCATATGTATATGAGAAATCTCTGTACTATCATCACATCTTCTCTGTAGGTCTAAAACTTTCATAAAATAAAGATTTATTAAATGAAAGACTAAACATTAGCTATTACTGGAAATCCACTTGTTACATTTACAGAAAAATGTTTCTGTATTTCAACTTTTGGTCTTCATATATAATTCTCATGAACAATACTTAGACCGCCAATTATATATCTCAACACTTTCACCACTCCAAAACAAAATTTTCAGACAGTTATGCATTCATTTTAATTATAAGCTTAGTCATTTATTTGATTTTTCAAATAAAGAAAAATGCTATATAGTGAGTGCCTGTAAAGTCTGGAAATATTGGCAAATATATAAAATGCCATTGAGGACACATTCCATATGGAAAATATTAGTGAAATAATGTTATCTGAGTTTGCAGACTTTAGGGCCACTCTGAAGATTGATATAGTACATGCTTTAAGATACATTACTAATGGGGGGGAGAAAATTGAAAATCAATATGTACTTTATTACTATATATTTCTTTAATTTTTTTAATGTTTATTTATTTTTGAAGGAGAGAGAGACAGTGTGAGCAGGGGTGGGGCAGAGAGAAAAGGAGACACAGAATCCGAAGCAGGCTCCAGGCTCTGAGCTTTCGGCACAAAGCCAGATGCAGGGCTCGAACTCACAAGCTGTGAGAACATGACCTGAGCTGAAGTCAGACGCCCAATGGGCTGAGCCACCCAGGTGCCCCCTGTTTATTATTATACTTATGTAACAGTCATAAGCACATTTCTATCCATTCAGAATACATTTGTAAGGTTATATAGTGGTGGGAATGAGGGAGGAGACTGAAGATAAAAGACAATTTTGTTATGACTGTTATATTTGGAATTATTATAGTGAGGACATAGTCATTGAGCATCACTTCAATATTTTAACTTATCAGTAACAAATCACTTGCAAAACACTCCACCCCTCACTCTAATGCCTCAGTCATTCTGAGTACAAGGATGGAAACAGCTGATGTCAGTGTGAGTCCTTCTTCTGGCACAAACTGTGTGATCTTGGACATATCACCACCTCCCTGTGCTCCACACTCCCCATCCATAAAATGACAATTTCTAAGGTTTTTTCTTACTTTCCTATTCAATTATTTATCAAGTGATTACAAGTCAGAAGTCAGATAAGAGCATGATCCACCCAGTGGGCCTATGCTGATTGTTATAGCTGGTAACTGTAGATTATGTGATTGGATTAGATTACATCATATTACATTATAATGTTTCCAGTACATTACATCACAAGATTTCCAAGGGATATGGACAAAACTACCTTAAAAAATATGTCTACATGAGTCTCTATCCTGTAGAAAGTAAATCTTTTAGAAGAAAGATTCCCAAGAGTTTAAGTCTGGCTGGAGAAGAGACCTCCAATGAAAAGGGTGTGTGTGTGTGTGTGTGTCTTCTCTGACAGCCCAGCAGTGATTCTGGACAAATGCATTCTGTTGCAGCTTCCTCAACAAAAATCTAGCCTGGGACTCAGACTCAATCTCTAGGAGAGTTGTAGTCTGACAAATGTGCACAGATTGATTACTTCCTTAATCAGTCAAGGCATCTTAATTGAGGAAGAAATTAATCAACAGAACTGTGGCTGAGAGAAGGACACTGAATGAGAGCTGAAGGTGGCCACGCACTCTAGAAGAGAGAGAGCCCTGCAGAGCCACGCCCCAGCTATCAGCCCTGAGGTCTGGAATTACTGTCAGACTGAGGCACCCCCTCATTTCTTGTGGGGGCAGGGTGAGGATCTCAGGGAAATGAGGATCTCGCTCCAGGGATGGGTCCCAGTTAGGCAGAGAGAAAAGTCCTAGGCCTACAAGTACAGCTGAGGACTTGGACCAAGGATTGAGGGGATTGTCCACCTCCAGAAAAGAGAAAGAGCCACACCTCTCTTGTCAGCCTTGGAAAGCTTTACAGAGATGGACACAAGTGGTGCCCCTGAGTTTCTCCTCAGGAGTCGCAGGCCTCAGGGTTGTGGAGGCCTGGTCCAAGGGAGTAGCCTCAGGTCTGCAAATAGAAGATTCCCAGGTTCTGTCAGAGTTCACGTGAGGATCTTAATTATGATTAATTAAGGAGAAGTGAGGCCTGGCCTGAGGGGGCTTGGCCTCAGGTTAACAGAGGGGAAGTGACCTAGCACCTTGCAGGGGTCAAGGTGAATGCTCTGAGGACTGAGGGGACCACCCACCCCAGGTCCCACCCCTGCTGTTAGACCGAGGAAGCTCTGGGTAAATCTGTTATGATTAGGCACTCCCTGACTTCTTACTCAGGGGTCTCAGATTAGAGATTGCTTTAGTCTAAGGGGAGCAGCCCTAGTACAGGAGAGAAATGTTCCTATCCATGCCAGGAGTCAAGGTGAAGACCCGTAGTGAGGGCTAAGATGACACACCTCAGAAAAGAAGGGACCCCATAGACCTTCACCCTCGCTTGCCCTACCATAAGCCCTAAGAATGTTCAGTCTGAGATGGCTGGCTTCACCCTGAGGAGCCTTATCACTTCTTCTATCAGGTTATTATGAAACGGGTGGTTCAGGACAGGCGACCTGTGAGGCTCTAGAGCACTGCCCTCAGGAGAAGACCTGTGGAGATGGTGTCCATAAGAGCTGTTATGGTTAAGTTTGCCATATCCTCCATCTGTCTCCTAGGCTGTGGGCCTTCTTTGCCCACCCTCTTGCTGATGTTCCGGTGTGCTACCACCAACACCAGTCATCACGCCTCATGGGATAAGAGTCCATACTTCCCACACGAGCAAGATTTCAGGTTTATGATGAGACCCAGGGCCTGGAGGGTGCACAGGTTCCAGTGGCTGAGAGTGAGGCTGCTTCCTCCTCCTCTTTGCTGATCCCCTGCCCCATGGAGGAGGTTTCTACTCCTGGGACACACAGTAAGTACTTCCCAGGGTCCTCAGAGTTCCTACTCCTCTTCCACTGTCATCACAGCCATCTCACTGAGCAAAACCAGATGAGAGCTCCAGCAGCCAAGAGATGGAAAACCCAAGCACTTTGCAATCCCTGCCAGACACTGAGAACTTGCCCGTAAATCCTATAGGTGAACACGTGGAATTGTTAGTCAATTTCCTGCTGCTCTAGTATCAAATGAATGAGCCCATCAGAAAGGCAGACATGCAGAAGAATGTCATCAAAAAGTACAAAGGCCACTTCCCTGAGATCCTCAGGAGAGCCTCCGAGTGCACAGAACTGGTCTCTGGCATTGATGTGAAGGAAGTGAACCCCACCAGCCACTGCTATGCTCTTGTTAACAAACTGGACCTCACCTAGGATGGAAGGCTGAGTGGTGAAGAGGGCATGTCCAAGACTGGCCTCCTGATAATTATCCTGGGAGCTATCTCCTTCAAAGGCAAGGATGTAACTGAGGAGGAAAACTGGGAATTGCTGAATATGACGAGTATTTATTCTGGGAAAAAGCACTTTGTCTTTAAGAACCCAATAGATTCATCAGAAGCTTGGGGAAAGAAAAGTACCTGGAATACCAGCTGGTGCCCAATAGTGATCCTCCGCACTATAAATTCCTGTGGAGCCCAAGGGCCCCTATTGAAACCAGAATGATGAAAGTGCTAGAGTTTTTGGCCAAGATCCATTGGAACATACAACCCTAGGTGCTTCCAATTCCAGTATGTGGAGGCTTTGAGAGATGAGGAAGAGAGAGGCTGGACCACAGTTGGAGCCAGGGCTGGCAGTATTGCCATGTTCCATTGCCATGGAACCGTGCATGTTTACTGCATGTTCCAGTGCCAGATCCTGCAGCTCCTCCCACCCCTAGTGAGGTTGGAGGCAGATTCTTCACTTGGTTGTTGAAGAGGGAAGTCAACGTTTGAAATAGTGAAAGGCAGGAGTGGGACTGGAGGAAAACATTATATAACATCTGTGTGTTCCTATTGTACATGGGTGACTGGGAGATTTATACCCTTCTTTGGTATTTTTCAAATGTTACTTCTTTTATAGGAAGTTTGATTAGCTTAAGAATCTAAGTTTATAAATGATGTTGTTCACACATTTATTACTGTTTATCAGATTTAAGAGTAAGAGATTTGTGGGGTGCCTGGGTGGCTCAGTTGATTACACGTCCGATTCTTGATTTCGGCTCAGGTCATGATCTCATAGTTTGTGGGACTGAGCCCCACATAGGGCTCAGGGCTGAGTGTGAAGCCTGCTTAAGATTCTCTCTCTTCCTTTCTCTCTGCCCCTCTTCTGCTCACACTCTCCTCTCTCTCTCTCTCTCAAAATAAATAAACTTTGAAAATTAAAAAAAAAAAAGAGTAAGAGATTTGTTCTTTTGTCATGCAAATTGGAGGCCATCATTGTTAGTGATCTAGAATAAGGGAACATGGAACTGGAGGAGGGATTTCCTTGGAAATTTGTAAAAACTCAGCAGTAAAATGGCTGGGGTGTATAAATAGACAAAAAAGTAAAAGACGGTCAATTCTTAGCTTCTTTTGTCCCTGCTAGTCCAGTTTATAAAAGTAAAAACGACATATATATGTATTTGCTTAGCTCATTCAAGAGCATAGAAGGAACATTAATTGGACAAATATTCTCCAAACATTAACTAGGTAACTACTCTTTGGAAAGATACCACACTAGTACTGGGGACATTAGCATAAACATGACCCAGCCCCTATCCATAGTATTTTAGCATTGAGAGGCAGTAATTATATGACAATCATGGTGGGTATCCTCTAAGACCTAACTGACAAGCAAAAACAGGAGAGGATGAGAAATCCATATGGCAGCAGTCAAGTGTAAATGCCCCGAGACAGGGCATACTGGGGCCTTGTGAAATTACAAGGCCTTCAGTGGGAGATAATTTTAAATTAAGCTGAGTTGTTGGGGAGATGGATCTGTGGGAATGGTGAGCAGGGGCCAGAGCCTCCAGTGTATCTCAGAGTTGAAAGTCAATAGCCTGGAATGCAAAACTGCAGTAGCATTACTTTGGGATCAGGGGTAAGCCAGAGAAATCCGCACCTGGGGCAGGAATGGAACTTGTCCTGTGCTCGTCCCATTGCGATTGATCATAGTGGACAAACTACTTGTTTCATGTACAGTGACTCCAAAGGGTTTCTGAGAAATAAAGGAAATATTCCTTTAAGGTGCCAGCAACTACTGATCTGGCACTATTTTCCTTGATCTTAAAGAGCCAGAACCCACTCCATTCAAAGGACATTTTTGTGAGGTTACCTTGAGTGTAATTTCCCAAACTCTAAGTGAGATCTAGATTTTTGGTGGGGGTAAAATGAATAAAAACAGGGGTGATTTGGGTAGAAGTAGAGCCAGAAGGGATGGATGGAATTGGCATTTACACAAATTCTGGATGCTTTGAGTTGCATCAACCAGAAGAAAACTCTCCACACCCAAATTATATAATACAGTATATCCTCTGAGGGGGAGAATTTACTTAGGTTTTCTTGTTAATTAGCATTTTCAATTGATTTGATGTACTGCGTCCTAGAGTGCTTTATATTCTCTGACACATTCTGGAGAAGAGGGTGGTAGGGTCTGAGGTCAAAATAACAATAGTAAAAACTGCCAATCACTAAAGACCCCAGTGCATTCCAGGCAATGTGTTAGTTGCTTGACATTCAGCACATATATTCCAATAGTCCTTTAAGATAGGACATATCAATCCCACCTCACAGAGGAATAAACTAAGGTTCAGAGCACTTAGCAATACACCCAAGTTCACATGGATAGTATGTGGAGGAGTTGGGACCAGACCCCTGATCAGAAATTGTCTGAACCCCATATTGTTTCCATTCCTCCCAGTGTGAGATCAACCTTCTGTCTCTTAATTCATTTCTCTTCTCACTACTCCTAAATGTCAATCAAATGACCAAACAAACAAAAGACCCTGTGTCCAAAGCACTAACAACAGGCATAAAGAAGGGAGGTAAAAATGAGAAGCACCATTTAGGGGTTCTCTACGGGCTTTCTTTACATAGGGTTTTGCTGCCAGCAGGCACTTGAGAGCTACCTCTTCCCAGGTGCAATTTTTGTTGAACTCCAGCTCTTTCCCACATTATGGCACCCCTCCCCTGGGTCTTCCCCAGTGTGCCCTCCTGTCTAATCTTGGAACCTAGCCTACTGACAGTTTTTTGTTTTTGTTTTTGTTTTGAGAGAGAGAGAGTTCATGAGCAGGGAAGAGGAGCAGTGGGAGAGAGAGAGAGACAGAGAGAGACAGAGAATCCAAAGCAGGCTCCACACTCAGCAAGGAGCCTGAAGTGGGGCTTTATCCCACGACTCTGGGATCATGGCCTGAGCCAAAATTCAAGAGTTCGATGCTCAACCGACTGAGCCACCCAGGCACCCAGTGACCCGCTCTTCACTGCATCATCCTCTGGAGGCTAAGCCCTGCTCCCAGTGGAACAGAAAGTCCAGAATCACCTGCCCTCCCCACTGACAGAGGATTCCAACTCCCTGCAGGTATCTCCTGGCTGATCTTCACTAGGGGACCCCTCTGAGAGCAGCCGCCCCTTCTATATAAAGTTTACTTTGGACAACAAATTGTCAAAATGTGGCCATTTCCCGTCAGCATCCTCCCCACACTCAAGGTGTTTTCCAAATGAACTGGTTGGTAGAATATGATTTAGTACACAACCTGCTGCTTCTTTTTGGGATATAATTCTGAAGTCAGAAAGGAGTTTTCTGACATCACTTTAATATATGAATTAGGATTTTAATAGTGTCTGATTTGCAATTGAACATATTATACCTATAAATGAGAATACCTAAGTGGTCAAAATCAAAGCCTCTTCCTTAAGTAGTAGAAAGGAAAGACCACGGACATCACTGGCTAAGCAAATGTCTAGAGAAGCTAAATTCCTAAAAAACCTGGAGTCCTACTAGGAGGTAGAAAATGTTTCCTTGGCAGACATGCTAGCTTTGACTTAAAAAGAAAAAAATAATTCACCATCCTTCTACTGTCTCTTATCTATACACTTTCCCCAGTAGAAAACTCTGGTTTTCAATGTCTAATAGCCACTGTACAGGCAGGTGGCTCAGGCATGTCCAATCAGGTGGTGTGCAGTAGAGACTTCCAAGGGAAGATATTGACCATCACCAAAAGGAAGGAGAAAATTCTCAGTCTACTGAGATTATAGAGGCTATTGAAAAAGGTAGTGCACAAGGGTGCCCTTGAATGAAAGAAGATGAACCTTTCCTACAGATAGTTTCAGAGTCTTTTTGAAAATTAGATGTAATCCTGTATTTGAAAGCAGGTGTCACATCTTAGGCTCTGGAAGAAGTTGGTAAATTACAAGACAAGTGTACACTTCTCAGAAACTTCTCCAAGAAATAAAGAGGGTTGTTGTCATAACAAGTTATATAATAGGTGCTCTTTATTGAGCACATACTATTTATTTGACACTTTGTGCAAGGGACTGTACATCTTGCCTTCCTCCGTCCCCTAGGTTCATGGAAATCCTACATTACCAAGTGCTGGAAAGGATCATATGACTAGTCCTTGCCACTGAAATATAAGGGAAGTAATATTTTTCAGTAGCTGGCTAAGACATTTTAGAATCCATGTGACACGTCAATGCTTTTTCTTCTATTCAGCACCAAACATGGAGAGTCCATGTTGAGATAGTGGAAATACAAGAAGGAAACCTGGATCTCTAGTTCAACTGAGAGCAGAGAGTCCCTGCCAACCCCCATCCACTTTTCAGTGCAGAATGAATAAACTTTTGTTTTATTAAGCCTTTCAGATTTCAGATTTTACCTGTTTTCCCACGTAGGAGAAATTTTACTTTACTGATGCACAGCTGATCTGTCTGCTGTTAGACTTATTTAAATATTTTAATTACAAAGGTAGTAGTGCACTGTTGCAAAAAATGCCTAATACAGATAAATCACAATTCCACCCTTTATAACGTTCCTCCAAAATCCAGCCCTTTTTCAGAGTCAACTACAGTTAACAATGTAGCATGTTAAAGCTGACTCTAGGCTTTTTTTAATATATAAATGTGCTTAATAAACATATATTGTGATTTTTTAAACATACACGGGTAGTGATGTGTGTGCCATAACTTTACCATGCTTCCACTGAAAAGACATGTACCTGTTTCCCACTTGATGCTATGATCAATAGAACAGAAATAAGTGTCTGTGAACATGAATTCTTTGGAATGTGTGCATGTTTGCTTAGAGACATAGCTGGGTGAAAATCGTGTTATAGTAGAATATGTAATTATTTTCAATTTTTATAAATATTGCTAAAATTTCATTACAAGAATGCCATATCAATTGATATTCTCACTAGTTATTATATGTGAATTTCCTATGTTCTCACAGACATCTTATTTTGTCATTTTAAAAAATTTTGGTCAAATTTGGGGCACCTGGGTGGCTCAGTCAGTTGAGCATCTGACTTCAGCTCAGGTCATGATCTTGCAGTTTGTGAGTTCGAGTCCCATGTCGGGCTCTGTGCTGGCAGCTCGGAGCCTGGAGCCTGCTTCGGATTCTGTGTCTCCCTCTCTCTGCCCCTCCCCTGCTCATGCTGTATCTCTCTGCCTCTCAAAAATAAATAAACAGTAAAAAAAAATTGGGGGGGTCAAATTTAAGGGCAAAATATAGTTAGAATCATTTTGATTTATAGATCCCTGCTTTCTAATTAGACTGAACAGAAAATTAACTTGGTTAAGCTACAGTCCCTATTTATTTAAACACTAATGGGGGTGTTTCTGCATGAAAGTATTTATCTTTTTTTAAAGTTTTTATTTGTTCTGAGAGAGAGAGAGAGAGAGAGAGAGAGAGCAGGGGAGGGGCAGAGAGAGAGAGAATCCCAAGCAGGCTCTGTGCTTACAGTGCAGTGTCAGCACAGGCCTGCTTGGGATTTTCTCTCTCTCTCTCTCTCTTTCTCAACTAAATAATAATAATTTAAAAAGCAAATAACAAGGCACTTAATTCAAGCTGTGTGTGAGGATGGTGAGGAGGAGACAGATTTGAGAGTTTCAGTAGTCAGTAGGTGCTGAAATAGTGTGTGCGGTGTGCGGGGAGAGTCTATAATGAGATTTCGCTGATTAGGTTGAAGCCATCCCTCTTAGCTGAGCTTGAGAACTTGGGAGGAGAGTTGGTAGCGATTTGAGTTATAGGTAGAGATGAGGAAGTGTTGGAGTCAATGTGGGCCACTTAAGGGTCTGCCAGCTGTCCAGGTGGAGGTGTCCAGCTGCAACAAAAGCATGCATCTTGGGGCACCTTCGTGGCTCAGTCGGTTGAGCATCCAAGTCTTGATTTCGGCTCAGGTCATGATCTCACAGTTTGTGAGGTTGAGCCCTGCATGTGGCTCTGCACTGACAGCATGGAGCCTGCTTGGGTTTCTCTTTCCCCCTCTCTTTCTGCCCTCCCATGTGAGCGTGTACTCTCCCTCTTCCCCCCACCCTTCCAAAATAAATAAATAAACATTAATAAAAGAAGAAGAAGAAAACATGGATCTGGCTATCAGGAGAGGGTCCCGGGCTGCATATTAGTTTTGGCTGCATCAATAGAGGTCATTTAAGGCCATAAATTTAGGTAAAATCTATAAGCTCTTCTTTGTCATCGTCTCTCCTCAAAACACAGCTAGAAAGCAAAATTACACAGGGCTTAATAAATCCAGGGAAGAGCTTAAAAAGGGAAATTTCTCACCCAGATATCCACCAATCAGAGCAAGTTTTCTCATGTTTCCTTAACCTCTTTTCTAAGCATAGATCTGTGCCTTTGCATATGCCTGTATATTTGTGGCTTACATATAAACTTAAATGTCCTGATTATTCAATTTCACATCTTTTGTGTTGGGTTCCTTTTAGGACTCTACTCGTGATAACCTTTATCCAAGGCCAAGTTGACAACCCCATACCAATACCCAGCACTTTATCTGCTGTAATTTGTGTGTTTGTTTTAGGTGGCTGGTAGCTCTCCAGGATGCGTCTCACCACATACAGAACAAGGGAGTGAAGGAAATCTGGAGCCCAGAGCCCTGAAGGTCAGAACTTCATGACACATTCTTCATCTAATTGTGAGACAGTAATTGTCCATATTTTAGCCATGTGATTAATTATTCCACCTGCAGCTTTCCCCAGAAATCTGATCCATGAACATGAGGAGGACTGAGCCATCTGGGTAAAATGGTGACTATAAGCCCAGAGTCCTGTCCACTCAGCTCCTTCTTCCCTCTGGGGGAAGACACTCACAGAGCTCTGGGGTGCCCTTGAGCACTGTTGGAAAAGCTCGGTGTTACAAGACCCTGCTTCAGACATGGACTTTATCCAGGGTTGACAGCCATTCCGAACACACAGGACATGTCTTCTATGTGATTTTGTCCTGCATTCTATATTGACTTTGTCAGGGCACCCTAAATGTCCTGTGTTTTGCTTTTTTCAGTAAGTTTTAAAATTTTTGCAGTTAGAACTATTTTTCAACCATAGTAATTGGCAATTAAATCACTTAAGGCAACACCAGCTGAAATCATACCTCCACAAATAAAGACCTGGTCTCTCCAGAGGTTTGGCCAATGGAAGATCAAAAGGGGAGATTTATAATTAAAGAAAGAAAATAATTAAGAAAGAATACTTTTGGCCATAGTCCCAAGTCGTGAACAAGTAACCACCATTAACTACATGTAACTTCCAACCTATATAACAAGACCCTTGAGGACTGCCTCTCCCCAGTAACTAAGCTTCTGCAAGACAGCAAGTCAATGTCAGTTCCAGGCTCCTGAAACTCAGCCAATCAGTGATACTCCCACCCTGAAGATCAGCCAAACAGCGACAGCCTCACATTTCTGACAGCATCCAAGCCGCAAGTCCTCTGTCCAGGCGCCCTGCATCCCCAAGTTGGCCGGTCCCTAGCAGCCTGACTCTAGGGACCACAGGAACACCCATGAACATCTCTTGGCCCCTAAACACTCCACTTCTGAATGTCCACCAATCCCTGAATGCCCAATAGCCAAACCTCATGGAGGGTCAGCTGTGGCTTTGTTCAGAAAGACTGAGCCTTACAAGTACAGTTCTCCCTTCAGGCAAATGGGGAGTTTGCCTTTTTTGCATCCAACAGTAAGTTCAAGTTGTTCTTAGTTCACAAGTTCACAACCCTTTTGACCATTCACCCCTGTTTATGGAGTTGTTCAGACTTGTGAGTATCAGGCACACTGGCTGAGGTGGTGGAGAGAGGTGCAAATTCAATCTTTTTAGTTCTTGCAAAGGTTGTTTTCTTTGTGTATGTTGGAACCTCAACATGCCCAACACAAGTGTAAATGTTGTGACACATTTTATGGACAGTAGACATTTACTAAATGAGGAACAAGTCCTTTCAAAGCTTTTCCTACAGTATGCAACTGTTCATTCAATATAGAAAATGGTGGAAAGTCAGATCAAAACCAGCATATGCTAACAGCTGAGCATGAGCGATACAGGATTTCCTCAACTGGTACTAAAGACAGTGAAAAAATAACTTTTTTTGATTGAGAAACTCATATGAAGAAGATAAAATAGTCACAGCAGAAGTTGTAATGGCCTTCTACAACTATATATAAAAGACATCAATTTCTCCCTCAAATGATTTTTTGTACTACTACCAGAAGTATTTTCCAATTCCAAAATTGCAAGCAAATTTCGAAGTGCCAAGGAGAAATCATAAAGAATTTAATAGTTCCATTTACTGTCACAGAGATTATAAAAAATCAGAATCGCAATTCTAAATCATCCACACTAAAATATTTAAACCTTTCTATGCCATGACCACAGATCTAAGTGATAAATAACAATGCAGGAAAACATTTTCCTTTGCTTGAGTGAGTTTTCTCATGAAAAAAGCTTGCTACTGGGAATAAAATCCCTTCCACACAAAACTTCAGAAACAAGATCTTGGTAGGCTCTTTAAGTTAGCAGTGGCTGAGGAAAATGCACTGCTTTTTATAGAGATAAAACAAGTCCAGGTTTTGTTGGATATTTGTATATAAGTGTAAAATTTATTAAAAATTGAAGCAGAATATGAATGATTCTATGGAAAACGTGGCTATATGTCTCATATTCTGCATGATTCTACTCAAATAGCATCTGATGTCCTTTCTATTGACATTAAGGTAATTGGCATAAAATTGTCCTCTTACTTCAGGATATGTATGGTTTGCATTTAACAGATCATTTTTGTGATTTTATTGGCATCCAATAATCTTCAATCCTCTCTCATTTGGAAACCCATTGGCTCTCCTTAACAATTACGCTTGAACAGCTCTTCAGTTTTCTTGAAACACTGAATTCATACTCTATGAAGAAAAAACCCTGAAAATTCTTCTTGACTTTTAAAATTATCCATTGAGTGAAGCCTACTTATTTCTCATTCATAGTTTTCAATATCTCTTTTGTAACAAGATTTTGCAAAGTGAAAGAACAGCAGCATTGCTGAAGTACTCCATTGCTTAAAGGAACTTGTTGAACATGTAAAAGAAATAATTGATGAAAAAATTCATTCCTTTAAGTGTCAAGGCTTTCCTTAAAAGGGACAACATTATGTATGATTGGGAAAGAAATTATCCTGACTTGAAGTGGATAATTATTATGGCACTTGCCATGACTATATTTTGAAGTGGAATGAATTGTTCAAAGAATTTGATTCTTTCACACAGATATGACTACATACTCTTCTTCCAGCATGGGAAAAACTGAAATCATCATGTATAATGTTAAAAAAGGAATTTATGGGGGTTCCTGGTTGGCTCAGTCGACTAAGCATCTGACGCTTGATTTCAGCTCAGGTCATAATCTTGCGGTTCGTGGGTTCGAGCCCTGCATTGGGCTCTGTGCTGACAGTGTGAGCCTGCTTGGGATTCTCTCTTTCCCTCTCTCTCTCACTGCCCCTTCATCACTCATGGTCTCTCTCAAAAACAAATAAATAAACTTTAAAAAAATGAATTTAGGGGCACCTGGATGGCTTAACGGGCTGTTAACGGTCTGACTCTTGATTTCGGCTCAGGTCATGATCTCAGAGTCCTGGGATCAAGCCCTATGGCAGGCTCCACACTCAGGAGCCCTAAATTTCCCTTAAAATTCTCCCTCTCCCTCTTCTGCTCACATGTGCGTGGGCAAACGAGCACTCTCTCTCTTAAAAAACATTAAAGAAAGGAATTTTAAAAACGATGACAATGTTCTGTTCTGTCAGTTAGACAACAATGAAAAAATTTGTTCATCGATAGGTACAACACAATCTTGAAGGATGAAAAAGCAAATTACATCATACTTAAATTAATTAGAAGAAATTCTCAGAGTTGTTAACTTCATGCCAGTACATGTGTTATATACTGGCTGACACTGCTTAACAGGGAATGCATGTTCGCATGAATGATTCAACGGACAAAAGAATGGAGTAAGTTGACAGTGACCAGTGTAGAAGCTATGCTACAATGTTCAGTACACTGTAACTGTAAGGAATTTTATAAGCAAGTTTTGTAAAACAGGGAATTGTTAAAGAAGCAAACATTCAGGGTAATATAATTCATGAAAGAGATATATAACTTAGACATATTTTTGATAAACAATAGTTTTTGTATAAGTATGTTCCATGCAATATTTTTATTTTATGTCAGTGTACATCATATACATAGGCAATTAGAAATGATTCAATTCAGGGGTGCCTGGGGAGCTTAGTTAAGTGTCTGACTCTTGGTTTTGGCTCAGGTCATGATCTCACAGTTCGTGAGATCAAGCCCTGCTGAAGATGCGGATCCTGCTTGGGATTCCCTCTCTCCCTGTCTCTCTGCCCCTCCCCCCACCAAAATAAATAAACTTAAAAATTTTTCTAAAAAAAAAAGTGATTCAACTCTCAAAGAAATCAAGACAGAAAAGGATATGTTCAATGCTATTCTGTTCATGTAAATTTCAGGCTACATGAAACAGTATATTCTTTATAGTTTCATACATATGTAGTAAAACCAAAAGGAAAAGCAAGGAAAGAATTCAAGAGTCAGAAGTTAACTCTAGTGGAAAGAGAAGGACATATGCCAAGCAATGAACCCACAAGGGGCTTCTGATGTGTTGGTGTTCTGTTTTCTTACATAGAACAGGTGTACACTACTTTCTACTTTATAATTATTCTTAAAACTATACATATGTGCATTTCCTATATGTATATTATGTATTTCAATACTTATTAAAATATGTAATTTTAAAGCTATCTCACAAATTTCAAGAGAATTAAAAGTGAGATTTTTTAAAATTACCCAACTTACTATTGATAATAAAACACAAAATTTTATAGCCACAATTTCAAAACTTGATTATCATTTAGAAAACATTTAGTGCTATAAATCCACAGAATTAATAATTTAAAGGTCAGTTTTGAAAATGAAATCACGAATTTTCAAGCAAAATCCTCAAGAGATAGCTAGGATTCCTAGACACATTTAAATGTGTCCAACTTTACCTCTAAGGAGGTCCTAGTTTTAGGAAATTATAATGAACCATAACTCATTACTGCAATGTGTTAATTCAGCTTAGTATCCATATCACTGCCACATTTCTCTGTTAGTTTCACTACCACATCTTTACACCCCAAAGAGATGCATTCTATTTCAATGCCTATATGAAATTGATAACTGGAAGTGATATGTCACTCTAAAATTAGGAAAGTTGTCCAAAAGCAATTGCTTGAGTAGCTAAAAATATATTTTTTCAGCTGATGTGTTAACAGGGAAATTAACACTGCCAGTAACGTTAAATAAGAAACGCATCCTGAGCATTTTGAGAGACAGCTGGTCTCCATTTCACTTGTATTTATCCATGTTGCATGGGGACCTCTGGCCAGAGACCAGTGAGTCACCACTACTCTTTATTGTGCGGCTCCCTGTCTATTTCTTTAATAAAGAGCAGAGCACTTGAGGGGTCTGCAGGGCTTTCAAGATAAGTCTTTCTTCCTACATACCATGTGAAGCAAGAATATGGCTTTTCTGTGAAGAGAAAAGCTGCACTCTATCTATGAACGAGCTAGGTATTGTCAATACATGCCTGAGGAAAGAAGGAAGCCTAAAAACAACAAACTAATTTGTCACTTAGAAAGCTTCCTAAGATAGGGACACTTGGGTGGCTCAATTGGATAAGCATCAGACTTGTTTCCGGCTCAGGTCATGATCTCACAGTTCACTGAGATCGAGCCCCACATCGGGCTCTGCGCTGACAGCGTGGGGCCTGCTTGAGATTCTCTCTCTCCCTCCCTCTCTGCACCTCCCCTGCTCATGCTAATGCTCTGTCTCTCTCTCTCTCTCTCTCTCTCTCTCTCTCTCTTTCTCTCCAAATAAATAAATAAACTTAAAAAAAATTTCTTAAGATATTAAAAACATCATCCTCAGTTTGGAAGCAGCCATCTCCCGCAGTTTCCCTTAAATATCTGCTAGGTAAGGAAGTGCTTGCAGCTGGAGGAACCAGTCAGCGCAGGAACGTGGGGGGAGAATCAGGAAATGGCAACACGACTCACAGATATACTGGATAAGGGGCTGAGCCATGCCTTACAGTAACAATGGCTCTTTCTTACTTGGTCCTGCACTATCTATTTTGTCTATTTCCATTGATCAAATAATGGCGTCCTTGCAAAAATTCACTACACCCATTGCTCTGTGCTCTTAGTAGAACAGATGTATCACAACATGAATCTTCAGGTCTGAGGCGGAGCACACCCACATTTTCACAGAGTAAATGAAGAGAATATATTGAATTCAGAGGAGATTCTCTTATAAATGAGGGCACCATCTTCTGGAACATTGCCTAACTGTGGATTGAGTATAAATGGCCTTGGGTGGAGTATGTAAATAATTCATTAGGCAGGAAATGAGAATCAGCCATTTTACTATTAGAAATATAGTGAGATTCTTTTTTGCTCTATAAGAAAGCTTTTCATGGCAGATGAGAATCAATCATCTGATCAAATGCCTTTTCTGCCTTTTGAAACAGTGCAGTGCTAATGCATTTTTCCTTCTTCCTCTTTATAAATGTGAATTCCTATAACACACATTTTATTGTTGGTAGAAGAAATGACTCCGGCTTCAGAGTGAGCAGGACACTCTCCAGAGGTTCAATCGAAGTACAACAGCATCCTGTCTCTTCTCTGGCCTGAGAATCCAATATTTTCAGGTACTAGGGTAGGATTTTATTTCACTACAATAGAGGATGCATTTGCCAAAAAGGGTCTGAATTATGAAATCTATACTTGAGCAGTAATCTCCTTGATTCTTTCTAGGTTTTCCAACCAATAAACAGTAGTTTCCCTAAAATTCTCTGAATCTTTCTCTTTCTCTCTTTCTCATACACACACACACACACACACACACACACACTCATACCCACACCTGGACATGCTGTGTTGTATCAACACTTTTCAAATATAATTCAAATAATGCCTGGAAGAGAAGATTCTGTTCTCTGACTTAATAGTATGTTCTTATTCCTTTAGCTTGAAGGGAGAAAAAGTCAAGAAATGAAGAAACAGAAGGATCAAGAGACGGAGAGATCAGTACACTTATTGTGATGAGCAATGTATAGAATTATTTTTTTTTTAATTTTTTTTTAACATTTATTTATTTTTGAGACAGAGAGAGACAGAGCATGAATGGGGGAGGGTCAGAGAGAGGGAGACACAGAATTGAAACAGGCTCCGGGCTCTGAGCTGTCAGCACAGAGCCCGATGCGGGGCTCGAACTCACATACTGCGAGATCGTGACCTGAGCCGAAGTCGGCCGCTTAACCGACTGAGCCACCCAGGCGCCCCAATGTATAGAATTATTGAATCATTATATTGTACACCTGAAACTAATGTAACACTGTATGTTAATTATATTTCAATTCAAAATTAATTAGTAATTATTTTTTAAGATGTAGAGATCAAGGTCAGGGAGGGAGGAAAGGAGGGAAGGTGGAATTAAGAAAAGGTGAATGGAAAAAAATAAGTATGAAAGAGGGGCAGCATGAAAGAATCTCCCCTTTTGGCCTGGAGAATCTGTCACAGTGTTGCTGGTAAAGTCTTGCATGAGAGATTTCTGGAATATGTGGCTGGAAAAGTCCTGAGGTAGCAACACTGCCTCCTTGTGGTCACCACCAGACTCAATCCAGGTGCACATGGCCCTCAGGAGCCTCCTCCAATGACATGACAACAAAATGTAGTGGTATGAAGGCGCCTGACTGGCTCAATCAGAAGAGCATGTAAGTCTTGACCTCGAATTCCTGAGTTCAAGCCCCATGCTGGACATAGGGCTGACTTTAAAAGAATGTAGTGGTGTCTGTCTTTGGATTTTGTGATTTTTATCATTCTCTTTGTGCTGTTCAACATATTTCATAATGTGGAAATTATTCAAATATTAAACACTTTAAAAATGACCATTCAGAATCCTTTAGGTACTATCATAAATCCAACTCTGTTTGGGTCCAAGAGGGGCTCACCATTTAATGAGTTACTCCTCAGAATTGTTAGTACCTTAAAAAATAGCACATTGATTTTTTATGATTATATAGACAATATCAGGGAAGTTGGATAAGCTACAGGCATAAAAACAGAATTAAAAGATGTATCTATAACCTCATCACTTCATTATTCAGTTAATCAATTAATATTTTATGTATTTTAATTTTTTGAGAGAGAGAGAGAAAGAGAGGGCACAAGTGAGCAAGAGGCAGAGAGGGGGGGGGGAGAGAGAGAGAGAGAGAGAGAGAGAGAGAGAGAGAGAGAGAGAGAGAGAGAAGCGGGGCTCACCCAAAGTGGGACTCGTGTTTACCCAAAGCAAGGCTTGTGTTAACCTGAAGCAGGGCTTGAGCTCACCTGATGTGGGGATAGAGCTCACCTGATGCAGGGCTGGAACTCACAAACCGAGAGATCATGATCTGAGCTGAGGTCAGATGCTTAACTGACTGAGCTACCCAGGTGCCCATGTATTTTAATGCTTTTAATTATACAAATGCTACAACTACTACTGATGATGATGATGATGATGATGATGATAGTAATAATTATAATGGCTAAGTGCTCTCTTTGTGCCAGATCAGTTTTAAGTGCTAAATGTATTAGCTGCTCTTCACAGAAACCCATGTGTAGATATATCATTATCTCCATTTTACATGGGAGAAACTGAGGCCTTGAACAATTAGGTAATATGGCTAACATGGTCCCATAGTTAGAAATACTGCCAGAGTTTAACCAACCCAAGCTGCCTTAAATGTGCATGTGTGAGGGTGTGACTACAGCATGTGATCAATGTAACTAAAGGGTTGTAACATACAGCTGTTTTAAAACCTAGTCAAGTGGGGTAAGTGGGTAAGTGGGGATAACGCTTCCTTGCCACGGGGAGGACATTTTGGTTATGCATCCATCTATGGATGTTTATCCATACATCGATGGATGGACATTTTGGTTGCTCTACCTCTTGCCATTGTAAATCTGCTGCTATAAACATGAGTGTGCAAATAGCTCTTCGAAACCTTGCTTTCAATTTTTTGGGATGTATATTCAGAAATAGAATTGCTGGATTATACGGCAATTTCCCTCTTACTTTGAAGACCTGCCATACTGTTTTCCATAGCTGTTGTACCATTATATTCCCCTGTGTACTGTGTACCATTACAGTACACAAGGGTTCCTATTTATCCACATCCTTTCCAACACTTACTATTTGTTATTTATTTTGATAGTAGTCATCCTAATGGGTGTGAGGTGATTTCTCATTGTGGCCAGTTTAACCTTTTGAGAGAGGCTTTCTCTCCTTCTGGGAGCCTGACAGTGTTACTAATCCCAAAGTGTTTATAAGCAAATAGACAACATAAGCTATATAAATTGAGTGATCATTAGTAGAATGCAGATTTTTAAGATATTCACGAATAACTGCGACACAGAGAGAACACATTAAATGTATTTCAAGGGAAATTTTTGTAAATAAAAGGAGCAGATTCAGAATCTCCAATCTACACACTCCCTACTCTATCTTCATGGGATCACCCACAATCAGATACGTTGAATTCTGAAGGCCTGAGATCACCTTTACATTTAATTTCTTTCCATCCACATGAACAGCCAATTGCTCTAACTAGTCATCTTTCTTTGTGGCGATGCTAGATTTTAAGCCAAACCCCTTGTCTAAGTCTGGACTCTGATTTTTCTCTAAACCAAAGCATGGTGGGCCCTGAATTTTAAATGATTTTGTTTCCCACTTCAGATACTGTGTGCTGCCACTCACAGCAATTCAGGAGCACCCCAGGGTCTGATATAAATTTCTGACTGACCTTCAACACATCCACAATTAAGATTCAGTGTTAATAACATATTTGTCCTCAACTCTGCATAATCCCCCCAAATTTATGGATACAATTCTCGATTTATTCCTGGAGAACTTCATCAATTTCTTTTCAGAATCCTGAACTGAGAATTAGAGAATGTAGGATCCTTTGGAGGAATTAATAATAGTTTAGTCCAACCATTAACATTTTATACTTTTTCCATCAAGCTTGCCTCAATGTAGCTTCCATTTTTCCAACCAGTAGAAATGTGTCTCTGCCAACAGTTTGCTAACAAGCTTCCTGTGCAGGACTCTCTGATGGTAGGAATAAGAGGAGGAAGTAGGGCTTGCCAAATGGGGTGTCACTCCTAGTAATTCTAATTCCTAAAGTGTTGTAATACAAGAAATGAGCCAAAATTGAGGAAGGAGGGGAAGAGAAGTTTAGAAGTACAAAAAAAAAATCAAGAATATATCCTGGAGGAGTTAAGCAGAGGCAGGGGAAAGGAGAAGGGAAAGACAGCAATGAGGAAATGAAGCAAACGCAGAAAATCTTCAATCCTGTAGACTGCGCTGTGTGCTTCACAGACCAAGGGTGGGCTGTAAAGGGGCTGTCCTTTTGTCTGGCTCTTTTGTGAGGTGCCTGTGTATCAGTGCTTCTTCAGATCTGCTCGACAAAAGGCTGCCGGAGGGGGTCTTTAGGCTATTGCCTCATGGGCATATTACAATAAAACCTCAGGAGTCCCGAATGGTCTAAGCATTCGTTTGTATGCCTCAACATCTCTTTACTAATGAACGAGGTCAGCAGGTTGTGAAGAGGAGCATGGCTGAACAGCTATTAGTGAAGAGTTAGAATTAAGGTCCTTCAGGGCTTAACTGAAGAAAGACTAACTAGCATGCAAAACATGAAACCAGAACAGAAGCCACCTCTTGTCTATGAAACTCAAAGGTAGGTAGCATGAAGCTTGGTGAATCATTGGCATATCAGATGCAAGGCTTAGAGAAGTACAATATTTGCCAGGTCTGGGTATGAGGCTAATGTCACCAGCCTTAGTCACAATCCAGTCAAGATCAGAAACTAGAAGTGACTGAGCCCACCGCTGGAGCAATATCAGTGTGCAGCTGAGCAAAGTTCTGATAAGTCTGGGATGAATACCCACTATTAAATTGAGGAGCCCAATAAATGATTATTGGTCAATATTCATTGACAACCCAAATGAATACTAGCAATTTAATCATAATGCAAACTCTAAATTTTGGGATGACTTAAGAAATACACCCTTGGGGTCCCTGGATGGCTCAGTCCGTTAAGCATCTCTCAGTTTCAGCTCAGGTCATAATCTCACGGTTTCATGAGTTTGAGCCCTGCATCAAGCTCTGTGCTGATGGTGCAGAGCCTGCTTGGGGTTCTCTCTCTTCTCCCACTCTCTCTCTGCCCCTCCCCCGCTCACGCTGTCTCAGTCTCTCTCTAAACAAATAAACTTAAAAAAAAAATTTTTTAATAGAAAAAAGAAATACACACTTAACTGAACTTTTCATTCATTTTTTTTTCACTCTCATCTCACATTTTGTCTTTTGGCATGTCAAGCTTGAGGGTACCAAGGGTTTGTCTTTGGAAAGAATTTGGGTGATTTCAGCCAGATGGGAAATTGGACCATCTGGTGTTATCTCTATATAAGTCTAAATACCGTAAGAGTGACTAGCCAACTACCCCACCCAGGTAACACCACCAATTTTCTAGATTTACTGAATTTTTCCAAGAGCTGCACTTCATCATGGGAATTTATTTTCAAGCAGAGCACTGGTTTGCTTTGCTTGGATGAAGAAAAAAAAGGGATCGATGAAGGAATAAGATTTAAAAATGCAGTATTTTATTCTTAGTGTATATCTCATATTAGCCTTTCAGCTTTCTAAAATTATTAAAATGAGCAACAGTAGGACCTCATGAAGACCCAACCTTCTAGAGAGATCTGAACACTATAATTTGGAAGTTATGTAGTATCCCTTTTCCTTATTTAATATATTATTTTTTCCAAATATGGAGATTCCTTTTGCAAGATTATCTCAGGATTGTATCAGGAGAATTCCCTTTGGATACTGTACTATAGTGTGGAAAAGAAAATTGCTTCCTCAACTTTTTTTTACCTGGTGAGTTCTCTAGGGATATATAAAATCAACAGCAACAACCACAACAAAAAAGAAGTCTAGTGATTCTAGAACAGATGTCAACAATGGGATTATTATTGCCAACTCATTTTTAAAAAAATTTTTTAACGTTTATTTTTTGAGACAGAGAGAGAGCATGAACAGGGGAGGGTCAGAGAGAGAGAGGGAGACGCAGAATCTGAAACAGGCTGCAGGCTCTGAGCTGTCAGCACAGAGCTAGACGCGGGGCTCGAACTCGGAGATCACGAGATCATAACCTGAGCCAAAGTCCGACGCTCAACTGACTGAGCCACCCAGGCACCCCACCGACTCATTTTTAAAGAAGTTCTTGAACAGTGACCCACAGGTACTTTGTCTCTTGAAAGAAATGTGTTTTGTGACTCTGATGCATTGCCTAGCTTGGACTTTAAGAGAGGCCCTAAGTAGGAGCCCAAATAAAAGACTCACCCAAGGATTGGTGGACAGAGAACATGACTTCCTTCTTCACTGGCTATTCTAAATACCTAATTCAGAGGATACAGAGTAGTATCAAAGGATAAATGAACAAACTATTTTCTTATCTGTTCCTACCTCACTCCTAACTGCATATTTTTTACTTCTTTCACCTAAACAACTCACTTTTCAAATTATATCATTCGGGTATCTGGGTAGCTCAGTTGGTTAAGTTTCCGACTCTTGGTTTTGGCTCAGGTCATGATCTCGTGGTTTGTGAGTTTGAGCCCTGCTACAGGCTCTGTGCTGACTGCATGGAGCCTGCTTGGCTTCCCCCCCCCTCTCTGCCCCTCCCCCACCTCAAAATAAAAAAATAAACATTAAAAAAATTTTCAATTTAATTAAAATTTAAAAAATTTAAAAAAAATTTTTTTTAATGTTTATTTATTTTTGAGACAGAGAAAGACAGAGCATGAGCAGGGGAGGGGCAGAGAGAGAGGGAGACACAGAATCTGAAGCAGGCTCCAGGCTCTGAGCTGTCAGCAGAGAGCCTGACGTGGGGCTTGAACTCATGAACTGTGAGATCATGACCTGAGCTGAAGTCGGATGCTTAACCGACTGATCCACCCAGGCGCCCCAATTTAAAAAATTTTTAATAAATAAATTATATCATCAGTTCTTTTCATCACTGTTTCTCCTCTTAAATCTCCTCTCAAATTTCCAGAGTGTGACATCAACTGTTTTCCATAGTTACTTTTACTTTTCCATTAATGTGTGATGCATTCATAACACTTCTAGGTAATATCACTCTGGCCAAGTCCCAAGTATACTCCTTTCTACATATGTTCTTTACAGGTTGCCTATGTCCAACATTCAAAAATTAGCTTATCTAGCTTCATTGTTCCTAAAGAAGATTTAATTCTTTTATTTATTATATATGTATATATGTATGTATGTATGTATGTAATCTCTACACCCAACATGGGGCTTGAACTCATGACCCTGAGATCAAGAGTTGCATGCTCCTCTGACTGAACCAGCCAGGTGCCCCAAGAAGATTTACTTCTTATAATTCAAGTTAGTGAAGAAGGTAAATTAAGGCTTATTTTCATAAAATTCCCTTTTTGTAAGTACATAACTCCTCAACGGAACCTAGGAAGATATGATTGAGGCTAACTTTGAGATCCAATGCCATTTATTAGAACTGACACATAGGGTAAAACATGAAATGAGATATCAGCAAGTGTTAGTGGCCAACAATCTGTCTCAGAGCATTCTTAATAATTTGTTGTTTAAAAAAATGGTTACAAACAGAGGGAGGGAGACAAACCATAAGAGACACTTAAATACAGGGAACAAACTGGGGTTGATGGGGGGGTGGGGGAGAGGGGAAAATGGATGATGGGCATTAAGGAGGGCACTTGTTGGGATGAGCACTGGGTGTTGTATGTAAGCGATGAACCACGGGAATCTACACCCGAAACCAAGAGCACACTGTATACACTGTATGTTAGCTAACTTGACAATAAATTATATTTAAAAAATAATTTGTTGTTACACTTCCACCTAAGTTTTGTGCATGTGTGAGTGTCACAGGGTATGGTTGATGTTGATATGAGTCACAACAATCACATGTCAGATGTTTCCTATTGGCAATTCCCTACATCTCAATGGAGGTAATTTCAGACACCTTTTCAGAAATGGTTATATATTTGGCTATGTGTTGCAAATAAGTGACGTAATGCAGGGATTGTAGCAACAGATATTTCATCCATTCTCTATTTTGAGAGGGGGCATTTTGATCAAATATATCAATTAAGATTGAATCATAAATTCAGGCTTTGTGGTTAGTACCATGTATGTACAGGTAACCTGGTTTATGTTTCAATCATTTTTAGCTTTTCCAATATTAACTAATCAGAAACTTAGGAACATTCTCACATCCATCTCTTTTTCCATAAAGAGGATTATACTGTACACTGCATGTAATGTAGCTTAAGAAAATGACCACTGCTTTCTTCCAAAATCAGCAGATTTCCACCAAAAGGGTTCCATTTATGGAAAGACTATTTTGAGTGACTTGATTTCATACAGTGTTCTCTTCGTTTTTACCTTCCATACACATATACGATTGCAAGTCATTTATTATTGATTTATTTAAATGAAAATGGGTCAGGTGAGGAATGTCCTCAGGTGTTGATGTGCTCCGTGGCTGACTCTGCTTACTGGATATAGTACTTTTGGTGTGAGAGCAACTGAAAGCACAAAAAGCTAATTGTTGAATGAGACTGGGGAAAGGAGATAGAATGACCAAGTTAGGAGCCTCTAGAATGATCCGGTATATCCTCAAGCTGGCCTAAGCAGTGTCCCTGGAGGACCCTATTCTTCCACTCCCATCCTCCACCCATGGCTCACAATGACCCAGGTATGTGTGTGTGTAGTACAAGGCGTGTTGCTGTATTACTTCATTCCTTCCCCACCTATGCCCCCCTCAACCTATTTGGCGTTGAAACGTTTGTTTGATTTGATTGTGACCCTCTTATGACTTCATTTGAGTCAGCATATATTTTGACTGGGAAAAGCAGGCCAGACAATATCAGAAACAGTTAGGAAGGGTCTCTCCACCCTTCAAAACTATCTTCCTCTGTGGTCTACTGAGGACCCAGATTGTGAATTCCAGGAATTAGATCAAGCACTCTGCCGTCTCAAACCATTTGTTTTAAATAATGAGCATACTCCCTGTTCAACCTGACAATCACTTGCAGTTTTATAACAATAAAGAGACAAAAGTGATGACCATGTGTTGCCAACATTTTCTGAAAAATTCGATGCTTTATGTTTCCGGAGAAATATTAGCAAGTTAAGTATGTCCAAAGCAAAACAAATAACCAGCTCTTTTCCAACCAACTTCTAGTAATGTGCACCCCTCCCACCAAAGATGCACACACACGCATTGTTACTACCGAAAGCTGGGTGAGTATATCAAGCATATGAATGTGTGACTGAGCCAGGACATAAACAACTATAATCATAATCAGTGACTAACTCAATGGAAAAGTGCCTTCTCTTGAAGTTCTCTTGAACTACAGAACATATTCTTTACATCAGTAGTGTTTAACCTTGACCACACATATAGAATCACTTAGAAAGCAGTTAAAAACTGATGCTGGGACACCTGGTTGGCTCAGTCAGTAAAGCATGTGACTCTTGATCTCAGGGTTGTAAGTTTAAGCCCCACATTGGGTGTACAGATTAGTTAAAAATAAAATCTTAAAAAAAAATCTGGATGCTAGGGCCATAGCCCACACGGTTAAATCAAAATCTTTGAGGACTGAGTCCAGTATGCCATAGTTTTATAAACTCCCCAGGTCATTCTAATGTGCAGCCAAGTTTGAGACTCAGTGCTTTACAAAATAGTTTGCAACTGGGAAAACCATTGCAGGAAGTTTGTGTTTCTATAATGGACACAGATCTGACATAATGCAGATCTCCAAAAATACACACTCACTTTGATAAGATATACATTTGTGGCAGATGTGATATTTTCCTAAGTAAGATGTTTTAATATGGGCTGTGGTTCTAAGAGCAAATGTTCTTTATCCACAAACTGCTCTCATAGGGCTAGGGGTTCTGATATGATGCATTCTTCCCATGGTGCATATTAGCATATACAGTAAAGCCCACAGAGACAGGCTTCATTAGCAGGATGCCAGTGGAGTCAGGGGGAAAAAAATCAATGCAGCCCACTTACTGCCAGCATTGCAAAGCATGTGATATTTAATATTTGCGAGAGTGCAATGCTGAAATGCCATTTCCTATTGATTTGCATTCTGTGGTAAGGTGGTAGGAAGGCACAGCTGTCTTTTAAGAGCTCTCCAAACCCATCAATGTGGTTTTCATGCAATTATCATATTTAGTGTTGTTACTGGTCTCAGTTTTATATTCCCAAATTCTGATATGGTGACATATGTTGCTAATTACTTATTAAATAAGAGTTTGGTTGTACTCTTCAGGAACCTGAGTACTTCCCCAGTATAATCTTTATTTTCCCAATTTATATGCTTCTGAAATCTGCATAACTTGAGATGAAGTACTGAATCATCCCAGGTGCTTATTTTGCTAAGGTAGTTTCCCACTATTTTGCTATTTATCCTTTATTTTTCACTTATTTAAGTCAGTGTTAGAAGTCTAAAGAGCGAAGACAGGGAGATGAAATAGTGTACAGTTGATCCGTGAGCAACATGGGGCTTAGGGGCACCAACCCCCTGCACAGTCAAAAATCCACATATAACTTCTGAATCTCCAAAAACTTAACTGCTAATAGCCTAACTGCTGACTGGACGCCTTACCGATAACATAAACAGTTAACACATATTTCTCATGTTTTATGTAATATATACCGTATTCTTATAGTAAAGTACTCCAGACAAAAGAACATTATTTTATTTCTTGTAAGTTTAGTTATTTGAGAGAGAGAGAGAGAGAGCGAGAGCGAGCGAGAGCGAGCGAGTGAGCGAGCGAGCAGGGGAGGGGCAGAGAGAAAGGGAGAGAGAAAATGCCAAACAGGCTTCATACTGTCTGTGTGGAGCCTGAAGTGGGCCTCCATCCCATGAATCGCGAGATCATGACACAAGCTGAAACGGAGAGTCAGACGCTTAACTTACTTAGCCACCCAGGAGTTCCAAGAAAACATTATTTAAAAAAACATGATAAGGAAGAGAAAGTACATTTGCAGTTCTGCATGGTATTTATCTAAAAGAATCTACATACGAGTGGACCTGCACAATTCAGACCTGTATTGCTCAATGGTCAACTGTACACTCAGCTGGGACTGCAGTGACCATGTGTATGAGGATGCTTTAGGACCACAGCAAAGGAACTGAATAGACATTTCTCTATAGAAGACATACTGATGGCCAACAGGTCTATAAAATGGTGCTCAACTCAACTAATCATCAGGGAAATGCAACAAAACCACAATGGTATATCCCCTCACATGTCTTAGAATGGCTATTATCAAAAAGAGAAAAGATAAATACTGATGAGGATGTGAAGTAAACGTATCCCTTGTTGGTGAGAATGTAAATTGGTAAAGCCATTATGGAAAAGAGTATGGTGGTTCTTCAAATAATCACAACCAGAACTACTGTATGATCCAGCAATCTCACTTAAGGATATACATAGAAAGGAACTGAAGTAAGTGTTTTGATGACATCTGTTCAGACCTCTGACTTTGAGAACTGTAAGGTAATAACTTTGTATTTAAGCCACTAAATCGGTAGTAATTTGTTACAGCCACAATAGGAAATGAATACACATGCCATCCCTAGATTCTAGATTTGAACCTTACCTGAGATCAAGGCATCCCTACCCCAAACTCCATCAGAGTCAGCATTTATTCATAAAGAGGAGATAAAGAGGGATTACCTGTTGGATAGGTGAACATAGTGCTTGCCACAGAAGGCTTCCCATTGTACTTATCATATATTGTAAATTTGTCTGTTCATGTAGCTTCCTCTTCCCTTAAACTATGAACTCCTCATAAACATGAATGGACCAGGACATATCCATGTTTATATTTATATTGTCTATCATGGGACCTGACCTACTGTAGGTTTCAATGATTTTAAAATTAGTGGATAATAGAATAAATATAATTATCAAAGTCATGATTTTGAAAAGCACTGGGCTAGGAGAAAAAAAAGCTTTTTCTTTCTACTGTACAGATATCAGAATGCTTTCCTTGTGGGTCTGCCACTCCTCGGCCCAATACTTTGTACAGTCAACTGTATTTTTTTGATGATTTAAAAAATCAGACATCCATAACGACCCTTTATTTTATAAAATTTAGCTAGCTTTAGGAGGGATCATGATTCAGTTTTAGAGAACAAAAGTGTCATTCTCCAAAGTATCAAAATTTCATAAATTATCTTATAAAATTGGATCATGGGCACTACAATTTTCTCTTGGGTGCTGGGAGATTGAGATACTGAAGGTTGTATTAGAATATTAAAAGTTTTGACTTCATTATCTAAAGTATACACCTTCCCAAAAATCTCAAGCAATTAATTTTTCATCAAAATGCAAAAAGTTTCTGAATGCAAAGTTTGCAAATATCTCTTCTTATCCTCAAAGAAACTAAACATAGTAAGAATAAATCTTAGCCCTATTTTAATTATAATTATTGTAATTATATAATGTAGGTTGTTATTCTATATACACAATAACATTATTTACCCTTTAGATAATCCATTTGTCTGAAGAAAAAAAAAATCTAAGATGCTTTGTTTTCTAGTAATTTTCAATAGTTGAGTCTATTAAAATGAAAGTATGCCTGTCTGTTATTCCTTTACAGCTAGCGAATGTATGGTCTCAGGACACTTTCCATAATGTCTGATTATAAGACCAGGAACCAATTTTAATTAAATCCAGTGATTTAACAAATCTGTCAAGAACTGAATATCTATAATTATAGTCAATATGGGAGCTTGCTATTTTCCAAATTAGAGAATAGTGGGGACAAATTTGAAGAGAAAAATTCTATCACTATTGTAAACATAATTTAAGAAGTTTTTATGTGTTAGTTCTAAAGGATCTTAGTAAAAAAAAAAACAAAAAACAAAAAACAAAACACAAACAAACAGCCTATTAACCTTTTCACAGAATTCTATCACCCAAGAAAAGTAAAAGGTAAAAGACAGTAAGTGCCAATATCAAGGAGAAGAATGCTAGTGTAGAATCAAAATAAAGCAAGATATTTTGAAAATCTCTGTTAGACCCAGAGACAGAACAGCATCCAGGAGTTTTACTAGAATTCCATAGCCAGTGGGAGTAGGAAAATTATTAGTGTGTCATCATTAGAAAGGATCCAAGTGTTCAGATAGGTACTGGACCATGATATAAGGGAAACAAAGCAACAAGTATGATTGCTCCCATCAAACTACACTGGGAAGCCACGCACAGTGGGGTTTGCCCGGGCAGTCCTAGTTTTTACCCCTGTCCGGTTTTGGGTCTGTCAGCTTAAGAAATGATTGTGATAATGCAGATGCCTAAAGTCAAACCCTGACACAAATTCACATAGATCTGGTTTTTCCCCAGTAGTGCTCTTATATATGAAGCAGAACAATTTCAGTTTTGTTCTGAGAACCAAAAACCACCCCCCAAAAATCACAACTATATTATGTTTCAAATGGCTTTCTTTCTCTCAAGTGTAGAAAAGTAAAATAAAGGTAAGAAATAAGGTATTTTGGTAACATTCTGGTGTCTTAAGCAAAAGTAATCCATTAGAATGGTAGCTCTATTATGCAGAATTACTCAGAATTGATCACTGAGAGTTGGAGAAAATAACATTTGAGCAAATACATGAAAAATATTATTGAGAGTGAAACTTTTCCCCAGTGATAAAATTGCTAGCTGTATGGAAACTATGCTGGGATCATCACTACAATTCTCTACCAGTTTTTTTTTAAGTTTATTTATCTATTTTGAGAGAGAGAGAGAGAGAGAAAGAGAGAGAGAGAGAAAGAGAGAAAGGTAAGGGCAGAGACAGAGGTAGAGAGAGACAATCCCAAGCAGCCTCTGCGCTGTCAGCATAGAACCCAAGGCAGGGCTCAATCTCATGAACCATGATATCATGACCTGAGCCAAAATCAAAAGTCTGATGCTTAACGGACTGAGCCACCCAGGCACCCCTTTACCAGTTTTATGGGCAACTTAAAGTAATGAAAATATATTGAATCCAGAAATTCTTGTGGCCTTCAGCAATCCCTTTCGCACCTTTGGGTCTCAGTTCCCCACATCCAGACAAAGGGTTAGCACTCAATGATCTGTAAAACCTGTCAATCTTCCACATTCTGAGAGTCCTACTTGTTTTATACTGTTCTCTCCCTTTTCCTGTTTTGTGCTCAAATCCATCTTATTTATTCCCTCTATTCCAATCCTTGATAAGTCTCCCTACTGTTTCCTGTCATCTCTGACACAAAGGAGACAACTCTAGAGACTATTTGTCAAAATTCCACCTCATCATCATCAGTACCAGACAACCAGTCTTCATCAAGAAGAAGGGCTGAGCAAGCAAGAATGAAAGCAAGTCACTGGATTGAAATGAATGCGCAAGAAAAATCACCGAGGTAAAAATGAGTATTGCACTGGATTACCCTTGCATTCCTTTCTCTATACTCTTTTCTGTCTTGACTCTCTATTTTTCTCATCTGAGAGTTGCAAGGATATTTGGTTCAAATTATATAGAAGTGGCTCATCATAATGACGTCCTGCTCTTCCCACCTCACCTCCTAGGTAGGAGGGCGGGCGCTAATTTATTCCTAACAAACTGATCCGATAGCTAGCTACACAGGGCGCGGTCATTTCCAACCTCTGTGCTGCCTATGTAGTAAAATATGTGTGTGCATGTGTCCCCACAAACATATATATGTATTCCTGTCAGCTTTAAGGAGAAGTTAAACATTTCCTGCTAGTGTTAAAAACTTAAATAATTGATTATGATATTTAGTGGTACATAAATACAGGAATCATTTATACTGGATAGAAATAAACGTAAATTATTCTAAATTTAGTATAAATATTTTTGCTCTTCTATTAATGAAAAAAAAAACTCAATATGCTCTGTTGTCATTGAATGAGTGGTCACTCAACTGTGGTCCTTTTTAGGAGCTACAGGTCAGATATTCGGTGCACCAGATATCCGGTGCTGACTACAGAGAGATGAAGAGAAAAATCTAGCCTTTTGTTTAATAAAAAGGAATTTAAATTTCTGAAGAGCTGCAAACAAGTCACACAAGAGAATGGAGGTAGATTTAAAACAAAACACAACATTAATTTGGGGCACCTGGGTGGCTCAGTTGGTTGAGCAATCATACTACTGATTTCATCTCAGGTCACGATCTCGAGGTTCATGAGATCAAGCCCCAAGTTGGGCTATAAGCTGACAGCATGGAGCCTGCCTGGGATTCTCTCTGTCTCTCTCTCTCTGCCTCTCCCCTGCTTGTGGGTGTGCTCTCTCTCTCTCAAAATAAATAAGCATTAAAAAACACACTAATTTATGTATCAGTAGATTGTTACTACTATTCAGAACAAAAATCGGAGGGAATATTATGAACTGCTATTAATACCATTCAGGATTGGTAGCCTAAAAACCTGGAAGTGTGTAGGATATTGTTAAGCTATAATGATATTTAGAAAATGATAGTTTCTGAAGCGGTGAGAGCAACCTAAACTGGTTTGTATTGATAAGTTAATGTACCGGTTTATTCCATAGAAGACATGCTCAGTGTTGCTGTGGTACTAGGTCCATAATGTCCTAACTATCTTAACTATCAACACTCTATCACTCATGAGGAATCCAGGGCTCACTGTCATCTTAAAGGGCCTCCAATAAAATGTAACTTACATGTGAAGAAAGAAAGAATGAGGAAAAAAGTCGCTTAATATCATGGTCTTCTATTAGTTCAACCTTTTCAGATTGCTGCATTGTGATGCCTTGCAGTGTTTCACCATTTTAGAGGCTGTCTGTGACAAAAGCTAGAGGTAACTCCCAGACTCTGCTGCTACCAATAAATCTGATGTTTTCGGGTACCTGGATGGCTCAGTCGATTAAGCATCTGACTTCGGCTCAGGTCATGATCTCATGGTTCATGGGATCAAGTCCCTCATTGGGCTCTGCACTGATAGCACAGAGTCTGCTTGGGATTCTCTCTTTCCCTCTCTCCCTGCCCCTCAACCCCCTGGTTCATGCTTGCTCTCTCTCTCTCTCTCTCTCTTAAAATAAATGAATACACTTAAAAAAATTAAATTAAATTAAAAATTAAAAATTAAAATAAAGAAAATGAAATTATTAGCAAAAAATAATGAAAAATACTGAAAAGTACTTGTTCGTTCATTAAGTAAACATTTAGATATTTCCATGTTCTATACAATTTCCTAGAAATCAGAGAAAAATTCTTTTTTTTTTTAATGTTTTTGAGAGAGAGAGAGAGACAGAGAGGGAGAGAGACAGACAGACAGACATAACACAAGCAGGAGAGGGGCAGAGAGAGAGATACACAGAATCTGAAGCAGGCTCCAGGCTCCAAGCTGTCACAACAGAGCCCAATGCAGGGCTCTACCTCACAAATCACGAGACCATGACCTGAGCCAATGTCAAATGCATAAACGACTAAGCCACCCATGAACCACCATAGTTCCTATTCTGAAGGAACCTGCAATATGTAAGTTAATAAAAGACAGATATGTCAACAAATTATTTGAATACTACATGCTAACTGTTTTTTTTTTTTAATTTAAAAAATTTTAAGTAATCTCTATGGCCAACGTGGAGCTTGAACTCTTGACCCCAAGAACAAGAGTCGCATGCTTTACACACAGAGCCAGCCAGGTACCCCAACCATATGCTAAAGTTAGGTAATACTCACTGGTGCTGTAAAGGGATTGAAAAAGGAAGAGGGAGGGCTGGGTTAGCAGGTCATTGACATTTTCCATGATCACATTTTGTTTCCTGAAGTGTCACTTAGTAATTTACAAGACAAAGAAAAGAAAAATCACTGTAAACATTTGTGAGTGATTTCCATTTGCTATATTTTAGGATGGATTCAAGTTTATTTCTGCATCTTTACTTGGACTTGTTTGCCTTTGATGTTTTTCTTGAATGGAGCAAAGGAGAAGGTGTTAGAGCTAGAGGGTATGCACAGAACTTTTATTCATCCTCCTTTATCTATGTCATTGTCAGAAAGAAGTACTTTTTTTTGAGAGAGAGAGAGCAGCAGAGGGGCTGAGGAAGAGGGAGAGAGAATCTCAAGCAGGCTCTACAGAAGTGGGGCTTGATCTCACCACCATGAGATCGAGAGTCCGGATGCTTAACTGACTGAGCCACCAGGTGCCCCCAGAAAGAAGTGCTTTTTTAAAATTTATGTTCATTTATTTATTTTTGAGAGAGACGGAGACAGAGAGAGCAGGGGAGGGGCAGAGAGAGGGAGAGAGAGAGGATCTCAAGCAGGGTCCACACTATCAGTGCAGAGGCCCACATGGGGCTCGAACCCACAAAACCATGAGATCATGACCTGAGCCAAAACCAAGAGTCAGATGCTTAACCAGCTGAGCTACCCAGGTGCCCCAGAAAGAAGTACTTTAATAGTAACTCCAAAGTTGCTATTTTACTTACTTCTCCTTTTTTAATTTTATAATAATAAATTTTATAATAAAATTTTAAAAGGGACAAATTCCAGTGTTACTAAAAAACAATCTGTGATTATATCTTCTTTAATCTTCTGCAAAATATTTTGGGGGAGGTTTTCATTAAATTCTGGGCATGGAAAAGAGAACATGTCACTCTTGACAGTGCCTCATGCTGGAAAAATCTGAGACCCATTGATTTATAAGATTGAAGAATGCTATAGAAAGAAGGGTCAAACTGGCAAACTGAGGAGTCTGGGTTTATCAAAATGGGATGCAAACATTTTAAGCAAGTTACTTATATGATTATATTTGCATGTTGGATCAGACTCTCTTCTGGTTGTGTGGAATTTGAGTTTGTGTTGGCTGAAAACAGCACAAAGAATATAAATAAAGAGGGGAGCCTGGATGGCTCAGTCAGTTAAGTGTCTAACTTCAGCTCAGGTCATGATCTCATGGTCCGTGAGTTTGAGCCCCACATCAGGCTCTGTGCTGACAGCTCAGAGCCTGGAGCCTGCTTCAGATTCTGTGTCTCCTTCTCTTTCTTCGCCTTCCCACTCACACTGTGTCTCTCTGTCTCTCTCTCAAAAATAAACAAACATTAAAAAAATTTTTTTTAAAAGAATATAAACAAAGATACTTTTGCAATAGCTCCAGCCATGAATGAAAGGACTTAGTGCTGGTGTTGAGTGAGTCGAGGGAGTGAATCCAGACAGAAGGGGACAAAAATGAGATATATTATGATGGCAAAATGGATATACTGGTAACCAATTGGTTCCGGTTTAGATTTCTGTCTTTTTGGTCTGGGTTGTAAAGTCAGGATAGATTTGGGGGAACAAAATAATGCGTGAAGTTTAGAAAGCAGTAGTTTGTGATCTCTCCAACTAATAAAAGTGAAATGTATAGATTTATATGAAGCAGTCAGTATTAAGGCATGGGGATACAGAGAGTGGTATTGGCTGGAGGGAAATACTTGAGGGTTATTGGCTTATAGGTGGAAATATAAATAAAATATGGACTTTTACCCAGTAGGGGATTAAGAAGTCACTCTGACTAAATTGATCATTTGAGTCGGCTTGAAGAGAAAACAGTTTGGAATGACCTTGAGAAGGAGATATCTGAAATCTGAGCAAAACTCAGGAACAAATGAAAGAGTAGACAATGGGAGAACGTAAATATGAAAGGGATTGTCAGCAGTTGACAATCAAACATGGTGGGGAAGATGCATTGAGTAAAGATTGAAAAGTGTCATTAGGACCTGCCCATTAGAAATCATTGATTATAGTACTGAGAGTAGAGTTATGCAAATGCTCTGAAGATAGCAAGGTTTCCATGGGTTGAAAATTTAATGAAAGGTGATAAAGCTGAACTGAGCCATCAGGTCAAACAACTCCTGGACTTATGCTTCCTTGAAGGAACATTCACTAGAGTGACACTTTGAAATCTTTTTCTTGGGGCACCTTGGTGGCTCAGTTGGTTGAGTGTCCAACTCTTGATTTCAGCTCAGGTCATGACCCGAAGGGCATGAGATTGAATCCTGTGTTGGTCTCCAAGCTGGGTGTGGACCCTGCTTAAGATTCTCTCTTCCTCTCCCTCTGCCACTCTCCCACTCAAACATGCACGCTCTCTCTCTCTCAAAAAAAAAAAGGAAACCTTTCTCTCAATCTCTCCTCCTCTTTAACATCAGTCACTCCTTTCCTAGGATAAATCAACAAAAAGGGTGGACCAATCAAGCACCTTCTACACTCCACCTCTTTCTTTTACTGAAGTGACTAACTTATTGAAAGAGCACCACCCTCTTCCCAGCAAGAAAAAAACTTTTCTATTTTGGCAGGAAGGTCCGGGATATATGATTGCCCATGTGTGCCTCTGCTAAAGTCTCTAAATAAGCCCTCAAGTTTCATTTGTAGGGAGAGAGAACCAGTCAGGGAAGAACGCTTCATGTATTGGGGATGCAATATTATATTTGTGGTGGTGCATTCTGGGTGGTTAACATTACTTTTTGTCACAAACAAATCTGGAGGGGTTTTAAACAATAATGGTTTAATTCTCATTCATACAAAGCCTGGTTATGTGGCTCTGCTGCAAAGGCTATGGAGGTCTCCAATCTCCTTCCATGACGTGTAACTGCATTCTCAACAAATAGTTTCAAGATTTCCATTACACTACCCAGTCAGCAGAAGGTGTGGACAGTGAACATAAACCACATCCATTTTTAAATGCCTCAATCCAGAAATAGTGTATTATTTGCTTCCAATTGGCATGAATTTACCATAAGGCTCCAAATACATTCAAGGAGGCTGAAGAATACAGTTTTAGCAATGTGCCTAAGAAGAGGGAATAGGTTTGGAGAGTATCTATATAATTTCTATCAATTACGCTTCTTTCTTTTAAAAATTTTTTTAATGTTTATGTATTTTGAGAGAGACAGAGAGCATGAGCAGGGGAGGGGCAGAGAGAGGGAGAGAGAGAGAGAATCCCAGCCAGACTCCACACTGTCAGCAGAGAGCCCTATGTAGGGCTTGAACTCACGAACCATGAGATCATGACCTGAGCTGAAATCAAGAGTCTGACACTTAACCAACTGAGCCACCCAGACACCCCTCTACCAATTATACTTCTGGTCATCATGTATCTCTTTCTCTACTTCTCCACACATAGAAAACACTCCCCCATTCAGGGAGATCCCTCAAGTTCCCTCTAGCTTTTCCATTCATATGCATTTGTTCTAAGCACATTCTGTAATTCTGAGAAAATTAATCTTCCCCTTGATATGCTCATAAATTCTTCTTCTCTTCCAAACCCTTTGTATCTCATAAAGATATATAGGTTCTCTCTGATTTGTTTTCTTTTCTATTCTGATAAATCTACTCCTGATTTATGAACTCCTTTCTAATCTAATTTTACTCTCCTGCTTTGAAAAGTGATTCTTTAAGTATCCAAGACTCTGACACCCTATGAAAGTTTTCAGTTCAGAAAGGGCCTTTTTTGTTGGCCTTTTGTTGGTAATTAACTATTAATTATTATTAATTCGTTGTAATTCTAGTTTTTGCTTTTTCAAAGGCTCATAGGAATTGTGAAAACTAGAGAAAACTGCTACAGCAGAGACATAACATGTACACAGAAATAAGCAAGGATCATAGAAAAATAACAGCCAAAATAGTACCACAAATCAGAACAAACATAACAAACATAAACAAAAGATTACGTTTTCGGCAAAAGGCAGTGATTCTGTTGCTTCTTTATTTTCAGTTATTCCAATTTCAGTAAAGAGGAAAAGGAAGAAAATGAAACAAACAATTCATTTCAGAACTGAGATGAGTCAACATTTTGTTTAATGGAGATCAGAAGGTTCTGGATCTCTTTAATGAATACTACTTTGGTAGCATTATCTGATGTGTTTTATTTTGTTATTTACCTATGTTGTGTCCTGGATTCACACGCTGACTTTTAGTTTCTGAGTATGTTTCCAAGAATTATGGGAAGGTGACCAGTTTCTGCTTCAGGGTTTTGCACAATCTTTCTAATGACAAATGGAAATGAAATACATCTGGAGCCTGTTGTATTAGGGAATTAAATGGGAGTTTTATTGGCAAAGAATGCTTCCAAGTGAAAAGAGAAGACAAATACTTCATTAGTCTCTAATCCCATGTTCCTTAGGCTTAATTTAACACTACCAAGAGGGGCGCTTGGGTGGCTCAGTCGTTTAAGTGACGGACTCTTGATTTTGGCAAGGTCGCGATCTCACGGTTCATGACATTGAGTGCCCCCCCCCCTCCCAGTAAGGCTCTGTGCTGACAGCATGGAGCCCGCATGGGATTCTCTCTCTCTCTCTCTCTCTCTCTCTCTCTCTGCCCCTCACCCATTCATGCTCTCCCTCTCTCTCTTGCAAAGTAAATAAACATTAAAAAAAAAAGAGAGATTTCTCAATTACTGGCAAACTTTCCCTTCCTTACCAACACTGTCATTTTGCCCATTATTTCTCCCCTTATTTTTCTGTATTAATTCCCTTGCTATTCCTTTTCTTTTTCTTGATCCTATACATGAGCCAGAGATACCTATACCTTGTCCAGATTTCTTAGCAGAGAATCTAGATATTGTGAAACATAAAGCTTACATATTTTTGGTGTGGAGGACTCTTGAAGAAAAAGGATATAACATTATCATAACCAGTCAGAGTCTGGAAGTGACCTGCTCAAGTTAAGGCCCTAAGGATTGGGCTTCATTAATTTAGTGGTAAATCTGCCTCTCACAGTGCATCCCCGATCCATTGTCCTTCATATTGATCTCATCATATACTCACTACAGGCCGTATAACAGAGTTTCTACTACATTCATTCAACATCCCACTTTCACTTTCTATTTGTACAAAGAAACAGCAGCGGACTTGTCAGAAATCCTCAGAGATTTAGTTCTTCATGTAAATCTTGGCTATAAGTAAAATTGGAGCTACATGGGATTCTGAACCAGGCGGGCAATGAAACTTTTACTTTGAAGGAGAGGGTGTGGTAGTTAGAGAGGCACGGATGGAGAGAGGTGACATACAGGAATCCAGCTTTGTATTACTTATTGTGAAAAAGAGTATATACATGCAAAGGGACTTTTGGAAGTGGTCGGCAATAGTGAGTTAACAGATATATCAACAAATTTTTTGTTGACCTTCAACCCCCTGTTCCTATTGCTTCAGGGACAGTGTGAATTGATAGAAAGACTTCAGGCTTTAAAATTAAATAGAGTTCAAACCCTGGCTCTGACCCTTACTAGCTGTGAGAGTCTAACATCTCTAATGTGCTACTGCACCAAGTATAAATGGAGAGGAGAATATCCAGCATGTTGTTAGAATTTGTCATAATATTCATGTGTTACATAAATGAAACTAAATAAATCATAGCCATCATTAAATTACTGTTACTAAGCAACCAATGTGTGTGTGTGTGTGTAGATATATATATATATCTACACACACACACACACATATATATATACATGTATATATATAAATGACAGGTATGTTACACACAGAATACAATGGCATTAAAAAGAATTAGAAATTAAAAGTTTATAAATATTTATATTTAAGGCAAAAAATAAGCCTGTTATTTAAATGATTTACACTGTAATCTATTCTCTGAAGATCTTTTTTCATAAGGATTATGCTATTATATAATTGTAATAACTTCGTAGATTAACAAATGTGTCTTTCACTTCTTGAATTGCACAGCTTGAACCAAATTGCCACACACCATCACCTTCCCCTCTCTCAAAGTTGCATGGTAGCAAAAATAACTTAAACTTATGTTCTCTTCAACATTTGTTTTAGGGGGAAAATTTAGCAAAGTGCCAATTGTGTTTCCATTCTCATACCACTATTCTGTTTAAAGTTATGAACATCTTGAATTTGGAGTTATAAGCAGAAACTGAGTTGGACTACCTGAGATCGGAAGGTAACTTAATGGAATTTCATGCAGAGCTCACAGAATTGACAGCTACAATATTTGAAAAGAAAGGGGTAAGTAGGTAACTTCTGAGGAATAAACTGGAAAGCCACATCAGAAATCCTACATCACAGGGGCACCTGGCTAGCTCAGTCAGTGGAGCATGCAACTCTTGATCTTAGGGTCATGAGTTCAAGCCCCATGTTGGGTGTAGAGATTACTTTTAAAAAATCATTTCAAATAAAAAAAAAAAAGAGGGGTGCCTGGCTGGCTCAGTCAGTGGAGCATGCAACTCTTGATCTTGGGGTTGTAAGTTCAAGTCCCATGTTGGGTGTAGAGATTACTTAAAAATAAAGTCTAAAAAAAAAAAAGAAGAAGAAAGAAAGAAATCCTATATCACAAATAGTCTAGTCCAGTGTTTTTCACACTTCAGGTCAGGACTTACAGTGAGGTTTAAGAATCAATTTGTGAGTCCTGACCAGCACTTTAAAATGGAATGGAGGGGCACATGGTTGGCTCAGTCAGTGGAGCATGAGACTCTTGATCTTAGGGTTGTGAGTTCAAGCCCCATGTTGGATGTAGAGATTATTTTTAAAAATTCAAAAATCTTAAAAAAATTCTTTAAAAATATAAAAATGGAATGAAAACAAGAACAGCACATTACATGAATAGTTCTAATAATATTACCTCCACATCATTGGTCATTCACTAAAAGATTCAATTATCTTGAGAGAGAGGATCCAATTAAACAAACCTAGATTATGATCTTGCTCTCTAACATTTTCTAAAATTCACTTCTCTCTACTACAATAAATAATTAGGCCTGAATATAATGCAAAAGCATTAAGAGGGACTGAACTTGGGGCTTCTGAATCAGCATTACCTATTTATGCCTGGCACAAAACACACATACTTTTGGTTTGTATCTCTCATGACTCTCTCTGCTACTGGAAGTTAAATAACTTCAGCATGTAAAAACAAAAAAAAGAATTTCAGCATGTATATTCAGCCGGGAAATTCACAATAAGTTTTCTTTTTCCCCTTTTCCTAATGCACAAATGCTTGGAAAGCTCAAATACTTGGAAGGCTCAGCTTGTTTCGATACAGGCCTTAACAAGGACTTAACAGCTTTCTCCTTCGGACGGTTAATCCTTGTGTCAGCAGACCCTGCTTGGTGAAAAAGGCTAAGCTGATGTGGGTCAGGGTGAGGTCAGCCGGAAGCTCTGTTGTCTATGTTTACTGAGGCTTGTCCTGCCTGAGCCCGGTGAAAACCACCAAGGTCAAAAAATCCACAGGATGTAGGAAAGCACTGAAACCTGATGCCTCCTGCCCAAGCCATCAGAAACATGAATCTTTTCTTCCTCAAATATCAATTCAAAGTTTCCAGTCAATGACCCAAGATGTTGGGGTATTAGGTGGTGAACGAATAGCATATTCCTGTTCCTTTCAATCAAGTTAGAAACTAATCTAGTGACAAGCAAAGAAATCTAACAGAAGAAAAAAAAAGTCAAGTAACAGTTTTATTATTGATGAGGCTGAAGGAAGGATTCAACTCCCAACATCAGAAAAATATAAAAGGTATAAATAACTCCAACAAATGGCACCTAAGAATTAAATGGATAAAATTACCATTTTTAAGATTCTAGTAAGAGTTTAATAACTGGAATATGTGTCATATTCTAAAATGAGAAGACACCATAATGGGAAGATATCATTATCCCTCAACTAGTCTATAATTTTAAGACAGTTTTAATAAAAATCACACTAGTTCTCCCTTTTTTCCATCAAACTTTAGGGTATCCTTCTAAACTTATTTGAAAATGTAAGTGACTAATAATAATAAAGACAATTTGGAGGAATAAAAGAACAATGACAGTTATTACAACGTATTACAAAAATTCATTGTGGGTAAGAAAGTAAGGTTTGGGGTGCCCGGGTGGCTCAGTTGGTTAAGCATCCGACTTCAGCCTAGGTCACGATCTCACAGCTCATGAGTTCAAACCCTGCATCAGGCTCTGTGCTGACAGCTTAGAGCCTAGAGCCTGTTTCAAATTCTGTGTCTCTCTCTCTCTCTCTCTTTCTCCCTCTCTCTCTCTGCCCCTCCCCCACTCATGCTCTCTCTGTCTCTCTCAAAAATAAATTTAAAAAATTAAAAAGAAAGAAAGTGAGTTTTTAACAAAGGGATAGAAAAACAGACACAAAGAATACAATAGTGCAGAAAGATAGGACAGAAATAAATAATATCTGTACATGTAGAGATATAATGATTAATCAGTGGAACATGGGTTATTTATATGAAATTAATTATCCAAATGAAGTAACAAAATTAAGTTGGAATTATTATACCTAACCCACAAAGCAGTTCCAAGTGGATTTAAACATCAATATTTTTTTTAAACCTAAAGACATACTGGATATATATTTGAGACTTTAAGGAAGGATTTCTTAAAATAAGCATAATCTATCAATAAAATTAATTTAAAATTTGACTGCCTTGATTTTTTTTTAAGTTTTATTTATTTAAATAATCTCTACACCCAAGGTAGGGCTCAAACTCATGACCCTGAGATCAAGAGTTGCGTGCTCAGGGTGCCTAGGTGGCTCAGTCAGTTAAGCATCTGACTCTTGGTTTCTGCTCAGGTCATGATCTCATGGACCCCGCATGGGGCTCCACGCTGACAGTGTAGAGCCTGCTTGGGATTCTCTCTCTCCTTCTGTCTCTGCCCCTCCCTGACTCTCTCTCTCTCAAAATAAATAAATAAGCTAAAGAAGAAGAAGAAGAAGAAGCAGAAGAAGAGTTGTATGTTCTTCTGACTGAGGCAGCCAGGCACCCCTTGACTGCTTTGATATCATAAATATCATTAACAGTAACCACAATCATCACAAGGATAAAAGCTGGATCACTTTTCCCAACTTGTGGCCCACAGTTCCCTCTCTGAGCCACAGATCTTAGATGCAAAAGGTGGACAAGAGCCACAGATGGAATCCTTACCACAACTTAACTGCTTGAGAAACACATTGCCATTGAATGCTATTCAAAACACTTCCTTCTCTGTCTACGGAAAAATTTATGCAGTTACTATTTACTGGAAGATCTCCACATTTCTCCTGGCAAGTCTTTATACACCTTGGATTATTTGTCACTAATAACTGCTTTCTCAATTGCATGGCTCCAAAGTGAGTTTTGTTTGAAACGGTGTTGTTCTTCTTAAAAAGGACATGTGAAATTAGATATTTAAATGCAGTGAAAAGGAAGGACTTCAAAAAACCAAAAATTCCTATGTTTAATGCTAGTAGCAATGTTTTTGTCTTTTCCTCTCAGACAGAAGGTCCCCTGTGTTAACCATTTCCTGGATGCTCCACCACTTGGCTGTATCCCAATTCAGCTACCCAGTACTTGGAAGATTCACTGGTGTCGCCTGCAATTTTCCCCATGGTAGCCAGGGACAAATTGGGCAGGTAGTAATAGTGCTGCTCTAATCACTGGGCAAAATAAATGAAAACAATCCTGTGCTAAATAAAATATACCTTCCAGGAAATATTTTTCTACTCAAATTGAATAAAAAGAGGAAACTGGACAATGCTTCAGTTGTATTCTAAAAGATGTAGTTCATTTTTACATGAATAAAAAAACCTTCCTTCAAAAATAGATATTACAGTATTATCAATCATTTATGTCATTTAATCCAGGACGGAGAGTGGTAGGAAATTAGGCCCTAAGGCAGTTTTATTTCACTGCTGATGGTGGGATAGTTAGGGCAAACTGTCTCGCAACTCTCAAAAATAATGTATTAATGACTGTTGTACATATCAGCTACAATACCACAACGGCATGATGCTTTCTAATGGAATGAGACAGGGTACAAGAAAACTAGTATATCCTCCCTCACGTGCACACTGATACTTGCCTTTAAAAATCTCCATTTGGGTGCTTAAGTAATGAAAGGAATAATGAAGCTTTAAATCCACACATAAGAATAGCACCCCCAGGGATTTAGCGGGACCAAAAATTGCCTTGAGGCTGTCTTATTAAATGGATCTGGCTGTGTGTGATTAGACTCATGCAGTCACATTACCTGTTATAATTATAAAATGATGTCAGAGATTAGGAATTTGGGTTTATGACAAAGAAAAATGCATCTGTATAAACTGCAAGACTATTATGATTTCTTCTAGAATTTGCCAGCTTTCATATAGTACAGCAAGTGAAATCATCTCCTTTACCCTTTTTTATCTCCATGAGGAATATACTTTTTAAGAAGCTCTTTTAATGGGGCCCCTGGGTGGCTCAGTCAGTTGAGCATCCAACTTTGGCTGAGGTCGTGATCTCGGGGTTCAAGAGTTCGAGCTCCACATTGGGCTCACCGGTGTCAGTGCAGAGCCTGCTTTGGATACTGCCGCCCTCTCTCTCTGCCCCTCCCCAGCTCATGCTCTCTCTCTCTCTCTCAAAAATAAGTAAAACATTAAAAAAAAGCCTTAAGAAGCTCTTCTGAACAATTTCAAATTACCTTCAGTATTTCAGCATCTACTGAAATGTGTAAGGTTCCATCTAAAATGAAGCAATAATTCATGACATTTATTTTTTAGTATAAGCTCTATGCCCAATGTGGAGCTTGAACTCACAACTGCAAGACCAAGACTCGCACATTCTGCCAACTGAGCCAGCCAGGTGCCCCTTTGACACTTCTTATGCACAATGTAGTTCATCTACTTTGAAGGAAATGAATATAGCAAAGTGTGTTGAATTTTGTCTCTTTCAATTAGCCTTTGAAATTTGAGGGATTAAAATTAAATAAATACAGTCTCTGTATTTTACTCCTCAAAGAGAATATGTAAAAATGAATCAAAGTTAGATATATTTCCTCTTAAGCTTCTTTATCTCTAGTTGTATAGAATGTAGAGCTAAAATTCCCCCAACTATACAAGCTCAAAAGCTCAAAGCCAACTTTCATTTTTCAGATCAGTAATGAACTGGGCTAAGATTTGGGGAATAAAATTAGAGGATTCCTTTCCCCGAAGAAAACAACACTTAGGTAGACCACCACCAAGATGTTCCCCATTGATTCTCTTCTCCTTGTACCTATACCTTCCCTTGCATACTCCCCTCCAGCTTCAATTTAGGGCTGACCTAAGTGACTTTAATAGGGTTCTGCAGAAGTGATGATAAGACTTCTGAAGCTAGGGGGCACCTGGGTGGCTCAGTTGGTTAAGAATAGGACTTCGGCTCAGCTCATGATCTCACGGTTTGTGAGTTGGAACCCCACATCATCAGGTGAGCATGAGCCTTGCTACTCATGAGCCCTGCTACTCATGAGCCCCGCTTCTCCCTCTCTGCCCTTCGTGGCATTCTCTCTGCCCCTTGGTCACTTCTGCTCTCTTAAAAAAAAAAAAGACTTCTGAAGCTAGGTTGTAAAAAACATTGCAGTTTTCACCTGGGACTCCTTGATCATTCCATTTGGAAGAAACAAGTTACCATGTTGTGAGGATTCTCAAACGGCCCTATGGAGAGGTCTATATGAAGAGAAACTGAAGCTAACAGCCAGCACCAATTTGCTTATGTTAAGTAAGACTTAGGGGTGGATTATCTGACCTAATTCAAGTCTTCAGATAACTGTCCACAACCTCATGAGGTATCCCAAGCCAGAATCACCAAGCCAAATCATTGCCAAATTCCTGACCCTCGGGAAATGTAAGAGATAATATTTATTCTTCTTTTACATCCTTAAATTTCAAGAGTAATCTGATACACACACCCCTTATTACCATCATTACCATCTAATCAGCCACCAAATATTAGAAAGTCTTTCATAGCTGATATCATCCTCTCTTTTCCATTTCTCTCATTATAGCCTGGGTTCAGAAACTCTGAATCACTCACTACACTATCACATCTGTTCCTCAAGTGGTAATGCTCGACAACACTGTCAAGATAATGTGCTGATAATGCAAGATAATGTCAAAAGGTACAAACTTTCAGTTATAAAGTAAATAATTCCTGGGGATGTAATGTAAAAAAAAAAAGAATGAAAAGAAAAATAATGTGCTGAAATTACAGTTCAATTTCATCCCCATGATCAAAAGCTTTAAAAAGTTTGCCCACTCATTTCCAAAATTGATACCCAGTTTTTTATCTTGATATTTAAAGGCTATATATTTTATGTCATCTTTTTCTGCTGCTTTGTTGCCATGCACTTGCCCAAGCCACAGCCAAAGTGATTGTAAATCCTGCCTATGAGTCTTTGTTTATGCTTTTCCCTCCATATCCAGGCTCTCTCTGTCCATCTTGGATTATCAAAGAACAGATTAAATCCTTCTTTCTTGGAGCCATTTCTGAGGGTCAACACAGATAATGTTTCTGCTTCTTGATTTGCCACAGAACCTAGTACTCGTCTTATCGGAGTTTACCGTGTTCTGCTTCATTTTCTAAAATTTTGGTCCTTTTTTCTTTAGGCCAAGAATCCTATATTACTCAACGTTCTATCTCCCAAAGTGCTTAGCATGGTGACCTGTATGTAGTGGACACAGAATATTTACTAAATTGAAATTAATTTATTCTTACTTTTAAAAAAAAGTTTATTTATTTTGCGAGAGAGAGAGCATGAGCGGAGCATGGGGAGGGGCAGAGAGAGAGAGAGAGAGAATCCCAAGCAGGTTCTGTGCTGTCAGCATGGAGCCAGACACGGGGCTTCATCTCACAAACCATGAGATTGTGATCTGAGCTGAAATCGAGAGTCAGATATTCAACTGACTGAGCCACCGTGTTTCCCCAAAATAATTTATTTTTAAATAAAATCAAAGGAATCAGTACCATTACATGACATGCAAAATTTTATATCTTGCAAGTAAATTAAATCCCTCTACGATGGACTGAAGTATATTAGATGAGTTTATATAATTAGATGAATTATTTTACCTATAAGTCAAAGATATTTAATGATGAATATTTATTTTTATATATTATCTAGCTCTGCATTGAAATTGCATCACTTGTTAGGGCAGCAGTTTCTTTTTTTTTTCTTCTTAATTGAACTATAATTGAAACACAATGTTGGCAGCAGATTAAGTAGTTGTTCCATTCAGAAACTGTCACATAGTTGACAAGATATATTTTTTCTGTTTCCTTTGAGTATATACTCGGTTTTATAGTTCAGGTGAAAATTTGTAAGTACTAAGACCATATTTTTAATTAAGTGATGTACAGCTTCTCTCAATTTCTATAGTTAGATCATAATATATTTTGTTTGCTTGTTTGGTTTTTTAAACCTTATCACATGAAATACACAGAGTCAGAGCAACCAATATACCCTATGATCCAGCAATTGCACTATTAGGTATTTACCCAAAGGATACAAAAATACAGATTCAAAGGGGTACATGTACCCCAATGTTTACAGCAGGATTATCAACAATAACCAAACTATGGAGAGAGCCCAAATGTCCATTGACTGATTCATGGATAAAGAAGATGTGGTAATACACACACACACACACACCACACACATACACACACCCCAACACTGGAATATTACTCAGCCATCAAAAAGAATCTTGCCATTTATAATGACATGGATGGAGCTAGAATGTATTGAGTGAAATAAATCAATCAGAAAAAGACAAACACCATAAGATTTCACTCATATGTGGAATTTAAGAAGCAAAACAGAGGAACATATGGGAAGGGTGGGGAGAATAAGAGAGGGGAACAAACCACAAGAGACTCAGTTGAGAACAAACAGATGGTTGATGGAGGGAGGTGTGTGGGAGATAGGCTAGGTGGGTGATGGGTACTAAGGAGGGCACTTGTTGTGATGAGCACCGGGTGTTGTATGTAGTGATGAATCATTGAATCCTACTCCAGAAACCAATATTGTATTGTATGTGAACTAAAATTTAAATTAAAAAATTAAAATTAAAAAAAGAATGACCAATATAATAGACATTTAGATAAGCTGTTACAATGATGGGGCACCTGGGTGACTCAGTGGGTTAAGCATCCGACTCTTGGTTTTGGCTCAGGCTATGATCTCGTGGTTTGTGGGATCAAGTCCCATGTCCGGCTCCATGCTGAGAGCTTGGAACCTGCTTGGGATTCTCTCTCTCTCCCTCTCTCTCTGCCCCTCCCCCACTCGTGCACACTGTCTCTCTTTCTCAAAATAAATAAGCTTAAAAAAAGAGATTCAATGATAACAATAATCAGGGTTTGCTTGTTTTAGAAATTATCTTAAAATTGGTGCATATTTTCTAAATTTTCCTTAAGGCCTGGAATGACAATTTGTAGTAGAAAAAAAAAAAAAGGCCATAGGCTAGGTATTTGGAGATCCAATTCGAGTACTGGCTTTGTGAATTTATAAAAGTCTTTTGACTATTATGTGTCAATTTTTACTTCAGTTAAAAGAAAGCTCATTAGTTACTCTGCTATTGTCCAATACAGTCCTAAAGGTACCCCAAGTGTCTACCGTGTCTCCCAAGGTGTCAAGCTTGCTGAGGTCACCCTCATGATTTCTTTAGCAGCCAAATACAGGGGTTAAAGTCCTCATCCCAGATACTGAGGGAAGTCCTGGGAGTCTCTATTTCCAAGCCTTCCTTTATTGGAATGGGGGAGGGAGACTTCCACTTTCCTTTGTCTCTTTTGCTCCTATTCTTGTTCCTGAAGCATTTTCAATTGCTCTTTCCAACTGCTGTTCTCTTCTTGCCCTACATTATCCTGTGCTGGACCTCACCAATTTCCCTTCATTCTCCCAGAGTACTGTTTTTTTAAAAGCTGCTGTTTATAGTAGACCTTTACTGAAAGTCTGGGGTAGTGACAGAAGACTACGGAATACTAAGAGGTGCAGTTAATACTGGAAATGTCTCTTCTAAAAATCACGAGCAAAACCCCAGAATGTTGCTGTTTGTGTTTTTACTCTCTTAAACCCCCTTATATTGCCCTCATACCCCACCTCCTCTCTCCTTTACTGCTTTGCTCTATTTCTTTCATTGTATGCCTAAAAGTAATAATAATCACCTGCTTTTGGCTCACCTTGGAATGTACCTACTCCCTAGTAGACTTTTCTCAACCAGAAGTCCCTACCTGTCTATTCAGGATTTAAGAATAAAAGACCCATCTCTATAATACAGATCCTGCCACTCTTTGTTTTTTGTTGTTGTTGTTGTTGTTTTGTGGGGGAGGGGTGGTGGTGGTAGAGGATACCCCATTTTTAAAATTGAGGTATAATTGACATGCAACACATTAGTTTCATGTGTACACATAGTTCAATATTTGTATATATTGAGAAATGATCACCACAATAAACCCAGGTCACATCTACCACCACACATATTCACAGAATTTTGTTTTCTTATTTTTTTTAATGTTTATGTTTTTATTTTGAGAGAAAGAGAGAGAGACATAGCATGAGTGGGGAGAGGGGCGGAGAAAGAGGGAGAGAGAAGCCCAAGCAGACTCCGCACTGCCAGCACAGAGCCTGATGCCGGGCTCAGTCACACTAACTGTGAGATCATGACCTGAGCCAAAGTCAAGAGTCATATACTTGACCGACTGAGCCACCCAGGCGCCCTGCTAAGAGAGTAGATCTTAAAAGTTACCACAAAAAAACAAAATTCTAGGATGCCTGGGTAGCTCAGTCGATTAAGTATCTGACTCTTGATTCCTGGCTCAGGTCATGATCTCACAGTTGGTGAGATGGAGCCCCACATCGGGCTCTGTGCTGAGAACTCGGAGCGTGGTTGAGATTCTCTCTCTCCTGCTTTCTTTGCCCCTGCAGTGCATGTGCATGTGCTCCCTCTCTCTCTCTCAAAACTATGTAAATAGGGGCACCTGGGTGGTTCAGTGGGTTAAGCATCCAACTCTTAGATTCAGCTCAGGTCATGATCTCACGGTTTGTGAGTTCAAACCCCACAGTGGGCTCTGTGCTGACAGGGCAGAGCCTGCTCGGGGTTCTGTCTCCCTTTCTCTCTGCCCTTTTCCCACTTATTCTCTCTCTCTCTCTCTCTCTCTCTCTCAAAATAAGTAAATATAAACTTAAAAAATAAGAAAATGAGTAAATAAACTGAAAAAAAAAAAGATCTACTCTCTTAGCAACTTTCAAATATGCAATACAGCATTATTAACAGTAGTCACCATGCTATACATTATATCCCCAGGACTTATTTTATAAATGTACATATCTTTTGACCCCCTTCACCCATTTTGCCCAACCCTAATCCCTGCCTTTAGCAACCACAAATCTGTTCTCTCTATCCATAAGCCTGGTGTTTTTTTTCTTTAAATTCCACATAAAAGTGAGATCATACAGTATTTGTCTTTCTCTGTCTTATTTCCATCACATGTTGTCACAAATGGCAATACTGCATTCTGCCACTATAAAAATACTGAAACATAACAGTTAATTTTTCCCAAATAACATTTTTTTTTCCTTTTTACCATATAAATTGTAAGAGCCCTTTTTGTTTTCATTTCTCATACTATCCTGATCTTTGACATCTTCAAACCAAAAATAGCAACCTTCTAAGTTCAATTCAGTCTTCCTCATGACAAACATTGATTGGTCGCCATCTTTGTATAAGGGGTTAACCTGAGGCTCAGTAGCCAATGAGTTAAGACTCTGGACAAGGATTCCTGACTTGTTCTAAAGTAACTTAGCATTTGTTTTCATCCTAGGTCTTTCAGGTCCTCCACTGCCTGCCTGAAACTTCTGTCTTTAAATATTTGCTGCTGATCACCTGCTCGGTGAATTTTTCTCCTCCAGGGCTGAACTCAGGATCTCTGGAAATAACTGCCCTCCCCCTTCTTGGATAGATTCTCTGGATCTTGACCATAATGGCTCTTTAGCTCATAACAAATCTTTCCTTAAGGCTGGTATGAGCTTCCAACCTAGTCTCCTTGCTTCTAGTGGATCCTCTATGAAACAGCACTTCCAGAATCACTTTTGGAAACCTTAACTCAAATCATGTCCTGCTTCTCAGAGATTTCAGCTCTTTGCCCCACCAATTAAGGCGCCAAACCTAAACTCAGGGACTGCTTAAGATCTTCTAGTGGTTTTCCAGCCTTACCCCCCAGTACTCCTTTTCCTGGTACTTTAGCCTTCCTCTTTCTCCAGCAATATTTTTGGCTGGGGTGCCTTTAAGATCCCACTGAGCCTCAGACAAACTCTTCCAATCCTGTCTTTTTGTTCATTTTACCACTGTCTTACTTGGACAGTAGAGTGGCTTCCTACCATTTCAGGATGAAATACTATTTCAACTCAAGTCACCACTCCTATAAGATAGTCTTTCTCCAAAACTAGCTAGATTTATATAAGATGTGCATGCTCTATTAGCCAGTTGAATATAGATATAGATGGTTGTTTAATAAAATGCATATGGAAGTGGCTTATGATGAAATGGAGAGCTAAATAAGTGAAAAGTCAATAGCCAGGCCTACATTCATCAACAAGAAAATTTCACCAAAGGGATGTACTGTTTATTATTACCGTTTATAGAGGTGTGAGTAAAGCACTATTTGGAGAGGAAATCATTACTTCACTTTCATTATATCAGTGAAGTAGTAAGGAATCTTTGTATCTGTGTGCCCCTGTGAGTATTCAGATCTTTGGGTCAATGGAAAAAACACTGAATAAAGCTTTGGAGGAAAGGTTTTGCAGTTTCACAAAATACAATATGTGAAAAGAGGGACTTGACTTAGACTCGCCCTTTATCCCAGCCTTATCCCAATTCAGAGACCATTCTGAAAGAGAATAATCACCCAGATGGAGCTTCTCTACCTTAGGGCACTAATTGCATAACTCAACATTGCCTGGTTTCTGAAATTTAAAAATCAATACTATGACTATGATTTTGGGTTGATACACCAATTAAATGTCTCTCCTTAATAATTCCCAAATGAGTTCTTATGTAGGATTTTATAGACCACAAAAAGGGTTGAGAGTAAAGGTATAAAAGCAAAGGAATGACTTGAGCTATATTCTATTAACCAACAGTCAATTAATGCACTTAATGACTTACAGAAAATTACAAGTACATGCAAAATAAATTAATCATAGCTGGGGTACCAGCCTTGATTATTGGGAGTGATTAAAGTAGCCCCTTCATCCCACATTTCCTCTAGATCATCTTCTTTCATCAGGATTTCTCAGATTGTACATCACGCACTCCTTTGTGCAAGACTAGGCCCTCCTAGCTTTCATAATTGAAACAATAATCACAGACTTTTTAGTCTTTATTGTCCAGAATTCTGCTTCCTACAGTTTAGCAACCATGTTTTACTGTTCTAGCTATTTCTACATTCATTTTTAAGTAATGTTGTTCCAATGTATGCAATGCATAACTTCAAAGACTAGGGCATTTGCAGTCTGAAGCCTTTACATGCTTCTGTATTTTAGAAAGACATGTATTACCTCCTGGGGAATATGCTCCATAATTCAAATGCTCCTTTCTTTATGTGCATTTACTTTCTCTATACAAAGAGCCCCTCTGCAAATAAGTGCATGCCTCTGGGACTGAGTTAACCAATTCAGGTCTTTACTGCTTAACTGCTATTTTATTTCATTCATCTTACTCATTTATCTTATTTTTACTATGGTGCCAAACACCATCACATGCTATGGGGGACAAATAAAACACAGTTTTATTACAGAAGGTGAATAGAATATTCCATTACAGAAGGCAGACTATTTCAGACCTATAGAGGTGGTTCCAGAAAGGTCCTAAGTTTCCTCCTCTACAAATTAAGAGGCAGTGGAAATGAAGGAGAGAGCTTTTAAGATTTTTGGAGGAAAGCCTATTCATGCCTATTATATAAGGCTTACAGTAGCACTTAAGACAAAGACAGCTGACAACATTAGTAGTCCATACTGTATCAGACCACAGTGCCTCACAAAGGGCTGTACATCGAAGGACATGCTATTATAATACTCAGTTCATTAAATTTACTGATGTTCCATGAATGTCAGCTCTCCAACTCTGATAGGCCTGGAAAGTCAGATTCAATAAAAGGGAATGTCTTTCTGGCTGATATATATTTTCAGAATTCTAAGGGACCTTAAAGATCTTGTAGTCCAGCATTTGAACTTGCACAGAAGGGAACCGATCCTCTGGCATCATGTATAAAGAATCAAGCCATGGGTCTTTCCTTGATGATTTGTCATAGAGCTATCCTTTGTAAAATGTCACTACCCTTCCATGTGTCTTTTTATTTTTTTTACGTTTATTTATTTATTTTGGGAAAGAGCGCGCACACACATGCACACGCATGCGCGCGCGCGCACACACACGGAAGTGCATATGCAAGTTGCGGGCAGGGTAGAGAGAGAGGAGAGAGAGAATCCCAAGCAGGCTCCACCCTGTCAGCAAGGAGCCACATGCAGGGCACAATCACAGCTAGATCGTAACCTGAGTTGAAATCAGGAGTCAACACTTAACTGACTGAGCCACCCAGTTTATTTTTAACTGAAGTATAGTTGACACATAATATATTGGTTTTAAGGTGTACAACATGATTCAACAATTATATACAGTACGAAACGCTCACCACAAGTACAGTCACCCTCTGTCACCATACAGAATTATTATATTATTGACTATATTCCCTATGCTGTACTTTCATTCCCATGACTTCTGTATTTTATACCTGGAATTTTGTAACTCTTAATCCCCTACACCTATATCACCCTTTCTCTCAACACCCCTCCCCTAGGGCAACCACCAGTTTCTTCTCCATATTTATGAGTCTGTTTCCATTTTTTATTGTTTTTTTAGATTCCACATGTAAGTAAAATCATATGGTATTTGTCTTTCTTTGACTTCTCTCACTTAACATAATACTCTCTAGGTCCATCCATGTTGTCGCAAATGACAAGGTTTTATTCTTTTTTATGGCTGGGTAATATGCCATTGTGTATACCTACTACATCTTCCTTATCCACTCATCTATCAATGGACACTTAGGTGGCTTCCATATTTTGGCTACTGTAAATAATGCTGCAATGAACATAGGGTTACATATATTTTTTTTCAAATTAATGTTTTTGTTTTCTTTGGATAAATACTCAGACGTGGAATTACTAAATTATATGGTCCTCTATTTTCAGTTTTTTGAAGAAACTCCATCCTGTTTCCCATAGCAGCTACATCAATTTACATTCCCACCAACAGTGTGTAAGTGTTCCTTTTATCCACAGTCTCACCAATACTTGTCATTTCTTGTCTCTTTGATAATAACCATTCTCACTGGTGTGAGGTGATATCTCATTGTGATTTTGATTTGCATTTCCCTGATGGTTAGTGGTGATGAACATCTTTCCATGTGTCTGTTGTCCTTCTGTGTGTCTTCTTTGGAAAAAGATCTACTCAGGTCCTCTTTTCATTTTTTTTTCAAGTGTATCTATTTATTTTGAGAGAGATGGAGACAGCGTGAGTGGGGGAGGGGCAGAGAGAGAGGGAAAGAAAGAGAATCCCAAGCAGGCTCCGCACTACCAGCACAGAACCAGATGCAGGGGTCAAACCCATGAACTTCGAGATCATGACCTGAGCTGAAATCAAGAGCCAGACATTTAACTGACTGAGCCACGCAGGCATCCCGCTCTTTCCATTTTTTAAACCAGAACTTTTTGTATTTTGGTCTTGGGTTGTATAAGTCCTTTATATATTTTGGGTATTATCCTTTACTGGATGTATTATTTGAAAATATCTTCTGTCGTTCAGTAGGTTGCCTTTTGTATGGCTGATGGTTTCCTTTGCTATATAAAAGCTTTTTAGTTTGATCTAGTCCCAATGGTTTATTTTTGCTTTTGTTTCCCTTGCCAAGGAGACATATCCAGAAAAATACTGCTATGGCCAATCAATGTCCATGAGTCAACTGCCTATGTTTGCTTTTAGGAGTTTTATGATTTCAGGTTTCACATTTAGGTTTTTAATTCATTTTGAGTTTATTTTTATATATGGTGTAAGAAAGTGGTCCAGTTTCATTCTTTTGCATGTGGCTGTCCAATTTTCCCAGCACCATTTATTGAAGAGACTACCTTTGCCATATGAGCATGGGTTAATTTCTGAGCTATTCTATTGCACTGATCTATGTGTCTATTTTTGTGCCAGTATCATACTGTTTTGATTACTATCTTTGTAGTAGAAGTTTCACATCTGGGAATGTGATACCTCCAGCTTTATTCTTTTTCAAAATTTCTTTGGCTATTCAAGCTCTTTATGGTTTCATACAAATTTTAGGATTTTTTGTTCTGATTCTATGAATCCAGAGTCTATCTTTATCTTCAGCCTCATCTATTCTGGGAATAAGTCTCATACCTACTAATTACTCACTCATTAATCAACTCATTCAATTATTACTTATTGATGTCACACTTTATGGTAGGTACTGAAAATAGTGGATAATACAGACCATATACCAACCTCCACAAAGTCTGGAAGAGGAGACCAAGAGTTTAAACAACTATCTGCAATAATATGTGATGTTATGTAATAGGGAGGTACAGAGAGAGATATAAGCTCACAGTAGGAGCAACTGACCTAGTCTAGATGGTTAGAGAAGATATATAGTCAGGATTGTGGCAAGAAATAAAATACACATCAGGTGGTACAAAAAAAAACTTGAAGGAAGGAATCTATGTGAATAGAGTTGAGGGAATCAACAAACCCAGAAACTATTGGCAGCAGGAGACAAATGCTATTCCTGAAGGAGAAAAGAGAGAAAACAGTGTTACTAATCCTAGTAAAATCTGGAGTCAGGAAGGGACATGCAATAGAAGCTCTAGTCAATGAAATGACCCAGGCACTTACTGAAAATGTCACGGAGAGCAGGGAAGAGGCAGAGAAGAAACATTTCGTATGCTTTCCTCTGACTGTGTTCCATTGACCTAACCCAACTGAGGCAGGGCAGCCCGTGTGTTTCAGTGTCTGTAGGTCAGCTTACTAGCACTCAGAGCAGGACCGAACCGTGATAATGGATAGAGGTGGGGTGATGGTAGAAATCAGGAGGTGGAAAAAGGTATAACCAGCACAGTAGGCTTCCAGGAAAGAAGTGGCTTCTTATCGAAGAACTGAAGAATGAGTAATAGCTTGGCACAAAGAAAGTAAGGGGAGAACATTCCAAGCTTCCCTGAACTCTTGTGAGTTCTTAGAAGCTGGTACCCAGCTCTAACATACCAGAGTGAAAGACATGAGCTTCTCTTCATACAAGCCATGTTTTCATAATTCTATAAATTAGCTTGCTCTTTTTCTAGATTCTTAAGGTATAGAGTTAGGTTATTAATTTGAGATCTTTCTTCTTTTTTAATATAGACATTAGCCTATTAAAACTCAGAGGAAAAAAATCTTAGAGGACTTCTTTTTAAGTATGAAATGTCACCATGCCCTTATGTAAATATTGTCTCTTTTAACAAGACAAAGATAAGGGAATAGTATATTTTTTTCCTTTTCATCAAAGGAATAGGAAATTAGTTCAATGCCCCGATTGAAATACTAACTTAATTTTTGAATAATAACATCACATAATTTTTCAGTAAATATTTACTAAGAAAGAAAGAAAGGAACTGACTTTTGTTGGGATATATATGCTAGATAATGAGCTACTCACATGATTTCATTTACTTCTTCTAATGTTGCACCGTATGATGCAATTTGGGTAGCTCAGAAATAGTAGGTATCCTGATAGCAAATAACACAATTAGATGTCATAGTCAGGATTTTGAACCTCCAAAGTCATAGTGTTAAGTAGTTTATATGTTTATGTATTTTTTTTTTAACTAAGCTCTACACATGTAGGGCTTGAACTCATGACCCTGAGATAAAGAAGCTCATGTTCCACTGACTGAGCCAGCCAGGTGCCCCATTAGTTCATATGTTTAAATCATTGTTGATACTGACACTGGAGTTACAACTGGAGTTACAATGGAATGAGAAATATGTCTTGTCCTCAAGGAGTGCATTATCAGGAATGGCAAGTACTACAAGAACCCTTTTGTTACGCAATGAAATGAATGTGATATATAACACTCCTCTAATAGGAAGGAATAGCTTTACAGAGAACATGGCACTAAAATACCAAGTGAATCATAAAATCCGTAAGGGTTACTATGTTAATTGTTCCATTCTCCTAGAAATGCCTTCTTTATGCTAAGCTAGGTAGGGCAAATCACAGAACTTTTAGGTCAAAGATATGCTGCATATCAAAATAAGTAAAGGGGACTACCTGGATGACTCAATCCTTAAGCATCAGACTTCGGCCCAGGTCATGATCTCGAGGTTTGTCAGTTTGAGTCACAAATTGGGTGAGCTCAAGCCCCGCTTCAGGTAAAACAAAAACAAAAACAAAAACAAAACACAAGCCCTGCTTTGGGTGAGCCCCGCTTGTAACAATTTGCAAATCTCAGAGAACTGCAAGTGGATGTGGATGAGACTTAAAAGCATGACCCAGAAAATCAGCCCATGTACAAAGTATGCTCAAATTTTCAGAAGTTTCTCTGGGGAATTAGTTTTAGATTAGCTAGAAGCAGAGGGCTTGTTTTTAAAGTAGTTTGTTTTTGTGTCAGCTTTAGTACTGAGTGACTTTCTCTTCCAATTTATAGAAATATGATGCCTGTTCAGCTCTTAGGCCCTAATCATAAGTTTTAGGTACCAACTTGGAAGGGTGGGTTGTTACCAGAAGTGTGGTCTCTTCACCATATGCTATTTGGACTACAACAGAGATTTTGACATATTTTACTTTGATGAAATTTAGGAAAAATTAATGATAAGTTTGGTTCAGGGGTTGGAATTAAAAGAACAAAGATAGTTTAAAATTATATATATATATATTTGGCTTTGTGCTGGGGGTGGACAAAATGTAGTGCTGTAAGGCCAGAGGCAGCTTTGGTCAGGACAAAGATGCCTAGGGCAGGAAGGATACATCTCTCTTTCCTAGAGGCTACGATAGTCATGAAAAAAATAAATCCACAGATAATAGAATAGGGGAAGGGGACACTTCAGGTGAAAATAAACCATCATAAAAATTTGAAATATTTTATTTTTTATTTAAAAAAAATGTTTTAATGTTTATTTATTTTTGAGAGAGAGGGAGAGAGGGAGACAGTGAGCCAGGGAGGGGCAGAGAGAGAGAGACATAGAATCCGAAGCAGGCTCCAGGCTCTGAGCTGTCAGCACACAGTCCTACATAGGGGTCAAACCCATGAACTGTGAGATCATGACCTGAGTCGAAGTCAGAGGCTTCAACAACTGAGCCACCCAGGCGCCCCAAAATATTTTATTATTTTAAAGATATTTTTTAATTTTTAAATAATCTCTACACCCAATATGGGGCTCGAACCCACAACCCTGAGATCAAGAGTCACATGCTCTACTGACTGAGCCAGCCAGGTGTCCCCAAAATGAAGTATTTTAAAGAGTGATATTAAATGTCTTATTCTAGACTAGTTTAAGGTAGCTATGTACTTGTATAAATAGGAGAGCTCTTTTAATGTAGAATTTACTGTTAGATTGTAGGAATATTGGATGACATGGACTGTAGATTGCCAATATTTGTTTATCCCAGGTGCCTGATGAGGGAGCATGGGGCAAGCTGAGGGGCAAAGCACAAGCTAGCACACCCCCTCCACTCCAGGTGGGATATGTGTGATATTCCTTAGACCCTCCGGCTACCCCAAAACAGGAAACAGATGGTTAACTGATTAGAGTCTCCACCAGTTTAACAGAAAAGGACAATTCCATCATGGCCTAAAGTCCAGAAACTCCCTACTGTCTCAATGTTAATGCTTTGCTAGAAGGAAAAACAACCTTAGCTTGACAAAAGCTAGGCCTCCAATAAGTCTTTAGCATGTGAAAATCTCTTTGGAAACTCCCTCATGACTTTACCTCCCCCGGAATCCATAAAAATAGTCACCCTCCCCGCCCTCTTACAGTGCAGCTCTTCCTGCCCACAGGTCCTGTCCCTATGCTTTAGTAAAATTACCTTTTTGCACCAAAGACATCTTCAAGAATTCTTTCTTGCCCCTTGGCTCCAGACCCCATGAGCCCCACCATCACCCCAAAACTTCATCATACCCAGTACAATGTTTTATATATAGGAAACTTTCAGTTTAAGAATTTGTTGAAATGTCAGCCTTATGGCAAAAAACAAAAACAAAAAAACAAAAAACAAAAAAACTGCTCACCTCTAAATTGTATACTACAAGAAATAAATCATGTGCACAAATTGTGAGGCAGTGTAATAAACTCTGATATCCCTTCTTGTAACATTCTGAATGCAAACTAAGCCATTTTATAATATAGCCACTCCATTAAAATTACATTAATAAATATTTAAGCTACTGTTTATTGAGCACCAAGATAATGCTAGGCACTGAGCTAAGCTTCCTCCACACGTTTTCTTATTTTCTCCAAATGATTCTATAATAATATAAAATATATAAAATATAAAAACAATAGTAGTTACTATTTTTATACCTACTTTAAAAGTGAGACACTAAAGGGGCGCCTGAATGGCTCAGTCAGTTGAGCATCCAACTTTGGCTCAGGTCATGATCTCACAGTTTGTGATTTCAAGCCCTGTGTCGGGCTCTGTGCTGACAGCTCAGAGCCTGGAACCTGCTTCAGATTCTGTGTCTCCCTCTCTCTCTGCCCCTCACCCACTTGCACTCCATGTCTCTCTCTCAAAAATAAATAAACATTAAAAAAATTTTTTTTAAAGGTTAAAGTATGAAGAACACATGAAAATACTAAACAAAAAGAAAAAAAACAAACAAAAACCACATTGACTTTACAACAGATTGAGGGGTAAAGATAGACATTATTTAATGATAAAAGGTGTATTTCATTAAGAGAACATAATAACCCTAAATATTAGTCTATTCCATTAGAGAACTTCAAAATATATGAAGCAAAACTAATAGAATTGAAAAGGGAATTTTAAAACTCCATGATAATAGTTGACGCCTACAATACTTGGTAACTGGTAGTACAATAAATAATGCAGAAAACGTAAGACCTGTACAACACTGTCCATTAGCTCAAGCTAATTGATTGCTATAGAACACTATCTAATCACAGCAGAATACACACTGTTTTCAAGTGCACACAGAATATTCACAAAATTACACCACCTGCTATGCAATAAAGTATTTTACTGAATGTGAAAGGATTGAAAGCAAAGTAGGTTCTCTCACCATGAAAGAGTCATACTTAAAATCAGTAACAGAAAGCTAACATGGAAAACCCATAAATAATTAGAAACTAAGTGCCACAATTCTGAATAACTGATGTATCAAACACTAAATCACAATGAAAATGAGACAGTATTTTGAAGCAAATGCAAGTGAGTATACCAGGTATCAAAATTTGTGGGATATAGAGAAAGTCATGTTTGGAGGGAAATTATAGCATCAAATGTTTACATTAGAAAAAAAAAGAAAGATCTTGCATCAATGATCTAGGTTTCCACCTCAAGAAACTAGGAAAAAATATGGGGTGCTGGGTGGCTCAGTTGGTTAAGTGACTAACTTTGGTTCAGCTCATGATTTCATGGTTTTGGGTTTGAGCCCTGCATCGGGCTCTGTGCTGACAGCTCAGAGCCTGGAGCCTGCTTCAGATTCTGTGTCTCCCACTCTCCCTGCCCCCCCCCCCCCCCCAGTGTCTCTCTCTCAAAAATAAATAAAACATTAAAAAAAATTCTCAGCAAACTAAAAGTAGAGGGACTGATAATGAGCATCTATTGAAAACCTACTGAGACAAATATATTTGCAAAGAATTTTCCTGAAAATTCTTTTTGACTTGTTGACAGTTGAATTGATTTGTGTCCAGAACAACACAGTAAGAGACAAATATCCTGATTCAAAAATAACTAAAATGTTTGTACAGGCATTTTGAAAACGAAAACATACAAAACACCATTAAATACATGAAAAGATAAACAACGTCATTAATCATCAGAGAAGTACAAGTTTAAACCAAAGCAAATACCATTATATATCCATGAGAACAGCTAAAATTAAAATACAACTGAGGTGCCTGGCTGGCTCTGTTGGTGGAGCATATGACTCTTGATCTTGGGGTTATAGGCTCTAGCCCCAGGTTGGGTATAGAGATTACTTAAAAATAAATCTTCAGAAAAATAAATAAAATAAAATATAAATGTTGGTGAAAACGTGGAACAGTGGAACTTTCACACATTTGTTGTGAATGCAAAATGGTATAGCCAATTTGAGAAACGCTTTGGCATTGTCTTACAAAGTTAAACATATACTTATTAAAGGACTCAGCAATTCCACTCCTAAGGATTTGCCCAAAAGAAATTGAAACACATGTCCATGCAAAAATTTTATAGAAGTATTCAAAGAAGATTTATCCATAACAGTTAAAAACTGGTAATAACCCAAATGTCCAACAACTAGTAAATAGCCAAATTGGGGTTTATTCATACTATGGTGTACTACTTAGCAATAAAAAAGAAGAAACTATTGATACAACAACATGGATGAATCTTAAAAGCATTACACTAATTGAAAGACAGACACAAAGATCCATTTTGTAATTTCATTTATATGTAATTCTAGGAAAAGCACACACACTGACAACAGTTCATTGGTTGCCAGCAGCCAGGGATGGGGTGAAGGAACTGATGGAGATAAAGCATAAGGGGATCTTAGAGGAGTAATGAAAAATTTTAATAGTTTCACTGTGGTGATCATTATACACATGTCAAAATTCACTGAATCACACATTTCAAAGGGTGCATTTTATCATATAGAAATTATATAACTCAATAAAACTGATTAAAAAGTTAATGTCCCAGGGTGCCTGGTAGCTCAATCGGTTGAACAGCCAACTCTTGATTTTGGCTCCGGTAATGATCCTAGGGATGTGGGATCAAGCCCCATGTCATGCTCCATGCTTAGCATGGAGCCTGCTTAAGATTCTCTCTCTCTCTACCCCCCTCTGTCCCTCTCCCCTGCTCCTGCTTTCTCTCTCTCTTCTCAAAAAAAAAAAAAAAAGTTAATGTCCCAACCCCTCAAATAAAAATATTAAACACATGAGTTGGCAGGATAGCCTAATTTTTCAGAGCATAAAATCAGGAACCAAACTGTTTCAGTTTGAATCTTGGTTTTGCCACTCATTGGTTACATGACCTTGGGCAAATTACTCTTCCTGCTTTAGTTTCCTTATTTGTACCACGAGGATGATAATACCTGCCTGATTGGGTTTTGTAATCTATAAAAGTTAATACATGTAAAAGCACATAGAGGAACAACTAGCACATAGTAAATGCTCAGTGAATGCTCTGTTCTCAGTTGTTGCTTTGGATTTTGCCACCAAAGTAACGACATTAATCAGGTCATTTAAATTTTATTTCATTTTCTTCAACTTTAGAAATGCAGGATTAATGGATCCCTATGGTCTTTCCAGGTTTCCTTAAAATCTATACCTTAAAGTCTATAAAGACATGGAACAGCTTTTTTACACTCTTTTAGAAGACATACTTTGCAAAATTGATTAAGGGAAAGTTTCTAAAAGTAATGACATCCTGAAAATATTTGTTTGTCAAATGGAGAAATTAATATTTATTTGGCAAAACTCTTAGGATGATATGCACCCTTTCACCTCAGATAAACCATGCTTTGCCCCACAGAGAGACTTAAAATATTAATTTCATCAAAATTTGTTTGGACAGTTTTGCCAGTAGCATACTCTTTCTGGGACAGCTTTTCTTTCATTTCTGGTAAATCACATAAAATTGTTTTTCAAGATTGATAAATGCCGGGGCACCTGGGTGGCTCAGTTGGTTGAATGTCTGACTTCGACTCAGGTCATGATCTCACGGTTCATGGGTTGAAGCCCATCAGGCCCTGTGCTGACAGCTCAGAGCCTGGAGACTCCTTCGGATTCTGTGTCTCCCTCTCTCTCTGCTCCTCTCCTGCTGGTTCTCTCTCTCTCTCTCATTCAAAAATAAATATACATAAAAGATTAAAAAAAAAGAGATTGATAAAGCCTCCTGATTTAATGCAGTGCAACTCAATAGGTCCACAAGTTCCTTGTCATGTAGGCTCCTGAAGACTTTAAGCCCAGCAGCTTGTGTCTGATTAGCACTTTTGCCCTAGATACCTAGTGTCTCCTCTCACTTTATGATGTTGTCCTTGATAATGTAGTGACAATCAACTAGCTGGAGGCCATATGCATCAAGCAGTAAAGTCTTGACAGATATTTGAAAGGATTATTAGTTTTTCCTATTCAGTATGCCTCCCTTAAAGTGATTTACAGGAGAACAAATTAGAATCTAATAGTGAGATGGCTGAACACTCAAGAGTTACAGCAATCAGCTAGTTTATAGAATCTAGGTGGAAGGTCCATTCTCGCTGAAAAACGTCAAAGGATCTTTAGCTTCCTACACGAAGAAAGGAGCCTGATTCAAGAGCTCAGCCAAGTTAAGTTCATTCATATAAATCACACATTTTCCTGCAATAAAATACAATCCCTACTTTGAAATCTCTTGCAAAGATACATCAAGATTAATTTCAATGAATGAAATTTCCTGACATATTCTTGGATTCCTCTCTATGAAAATTACTGATGATTGAGTGCATGTTTAATAAACAATAAAACCTACAGCTGTCATGTTCTTGCTAAAACTCTATTTCCCCTCTGGTAATTGAGCGAAGGGAGAGGAGTGTGATTACATTTCTTGTCAAGCATTTCCTTGAAAGGTGTTTTATGTAAGGATAGCCAAGCTCTTGAGCCTAATTCACTCATAGGCCTGCAGCCAATATAAGTGCCTGGTATACTGCTAGATACCAATGAAAGATGAAAATTCCACATTATTATTCAGCCATAAAAAAGAATGGAATTCCACCATTTGTAACAACATGGATGGACCTTGAGGACATTATGCTAAGTGAAATAAAGTCAGAAAAAAAAAAACAACACATGATCTCACTTATATATGGAATCCAAAACAAAAAAACAAACAAGAACCAAGCTCATAGATACAGAAAAATGATTGGTGCTTGCCAGAGGTGGGGGGTGAGAGGTGGGAGATTGGGTAAAGGTGGTTAAAAGGTACAAACTTCCAGTTATAAATTAAATAAGTCTTAGAGACATACTGTACAGCATGGTGACTATAGTTGATAACATTGTATTGCACGTTTGAAAGTTTCTAAGAGAGTAAATCTTAAAAGTCCTCATCATAAGGAAAAAAGATTTTATTAACTACATATAGTGATGGATGTTAACTAGACTTATTGTGGTGATCATTTTGTAACATATACAAATATTGAAACATTATGTTACACCCCTGAAACTAATATAATATTATAGGTCAATTATATATTAATAAAAAAATGAAAAAAAAAAGATGAAAACTTCACAATGGTTGCTCACATGAGGACTACAGGAGGCTCTCAGAGTGTGAAATCATAGCTCCAACTGCTGGGATTGTGTGTTTTATCTTCTTTGAGTTGTTCCCATTTTTTCCAGTGCCCTGAGGAAATATCTTTCACTTTGAGACAATGCTTCTTAATACTGAAATCATGGGCGCAAGCATGGCTAGTTGGTTGAGCATCCGACTCTTCATTTCAGCTCAGGACATGATCTCATTCTTGTGGGATTGAGCCCCCTGATGGGCTCTGCAATGAATGTGGAGCCTGCTTGGGATTCTCCCTCTCTCTCCCTCTGCCCCTCTCTCCCACTCATGCTCTCTCTCTCTCTCTCTCTCACTCTAAAATAAAAATAAATAAATATAAAGCAGGTGTGGTTTATATAAACAATGGAATACTACTTGGCAATGAGAAAGAATGAAATCTGGCCATTTGTAGCAACATGGATGGAACTGGAGAGTATTATGCTAAGTGAAATAAGTCAGGCAGAGAAAGACAGACACCATATGTTTTCACTCACATATGGATCCAGAGAAACTTAACACAAGACCATGGGGGAGGGGAAGGGGCAAAAAAGAATGTTACAGAGAGGGAGGGAGGCAAACCATAAGACCATAAGAGACTCTTAAATACTGAGAACTGAGGGTTGATTGGAGGTGGGGGAGAGGGGAAAGTAGGTGATGGGCATTGAGGAGGGCACCTGTTGGGATGAACACTGGGTGTTGTATGGAAATCAGTTTGACAATAAATTATATTTTAAAAATAAATAAAATAAATAAACATGTAATAATAATAATAATAAAAAATAGTGAAATCATATATAAGAGTAGAAACGTTTCCTTCCCTCCAAAGGCTTCCATTATTCATTATATAAAAGGAAAAGCACAGACGTATTTTTACCATGTTGCTTCCATGTGACAGTAAAATTGCATTTAAACTCAGTTCTCCCATGTTCAAGAAATTGAGATAATTAATCTTAATTAGTAATTCATCCAGAAATTAATTAGTGAACACACACTGTACATTTGATTTTTCTAGAAACTAAAATTTTCAGTGAGCTTTCAATCTAGGAGGGGACACAATTAAAGGCAATTAAAGAGTAAGCCAAGATAGAAAACACAGGTGGGTTGCAAATTTTACACAATAAACTTAACAGGTAGAGAAGTGGAGCTTCTTTATTTTTTATTTTGTAACTAATCTAGTCTTTATCTACTTCTTAGGTGGTAGAATACATACACATATATGTATATATATATGCACACACATATATATTATAAAAAACATATATATATATAATGTATACATATACATATACATATACTATATATAGTATACATATATACTATACATATACACACATACACATTTATTGTACATATGTATGTGTGTGTGTATATATAACTCAATTTAAACTTATCTGATTTCTGATTTAAATAATGCATTTTAAGGTACTGCTCCATGCGTCATTTAGATTAAACTGTATCAGGGGCATCTGGGTGGCTCAGTTGGTTGAGCATCTGACTCCGGCTTAGGTCACGATCTTGTGGTTGTTGAGTTCAAGCCGCTGCTGTCAGCATGGAGCCCACTTGGATCCTCTGTCCCCCTCTCTCTCTGCCCCTCCCCCACTTGTTCTCTCTCCCTTCTTCTCTCTCCCTCAAAAATAAACAAACATTTAGATTTATTTCAGTGTCTCAGCTTCCTCTGCCCCTTGCTCTACTCCTTAAAATGAATTCCTGGTTAAGTGTCTTCACTGAGGCAGAGGGGGTGGTCTTTGGAGTTGATGCCCACCCTCTCCTCTGATATCCAGACCAATACCCTATAAGACAATAGCACTGTAAAGCAAAGATGAGAGAAGACACTGAAATAAGGTCAAGGTTCAATTTTCACTAACTGCATTATCAGGGAGGATGAATGGAGAAGCACATTCTCTAAACTAGAACAAGGCAGATGTCCCCAGAGATGGTGGAAGCCTAATTCTAGGCTTCCAGGCTATAATGGCCAGAGTAATGGGTCTCTTTTCTCCATGACAAGAGAACCAAACTATGTACCAATCATAGTCCTCTCTTCTCCCCTCTTTCATCTATTCCCTCTTTCAGATTTATTCAGAGATTTCACCTCCCAGTATGCAATTCAGAAGAAAATGGCAAGAAACTAGAAGTGATTATTTGCATCCAAATATGTTTGGTTTCCCAAGAAACAGCAATGGGACAAATACAAGAAAAGCTCTGAATGTAGTGCATGCTACAGAGGATAATATTTTATACACTTCACTTTTCAAAGCAGAATTGCAAATTGCATCTGAGTCACTTGCTGCTGTGTGGGACTTGAAATTCAAAGCAGGAAAAGATCCAGCTTCTCTCAGGCATAATCTCACTAAGTGTCTGATTTCTCTCACCAAATATCCCCCTTCTGGGTATTCTATATTGATTCAGGTGGCATGCGACTCAACCTGACCTTCAGATTTAGGCCTCAGAAAACTCACATGATTAACATCAATATTCAGTTCACTTTGGCCCAGGCCGAGGCTGCAAGAAACTGTCTTAAATACCAATGAGAGGGATGCTGAAAGAAGAAATCTCAGAGTTCTAAAGCTCCAATGAAAAGTAGATTATAATGGAAAAGTTGTAGTAAACACAAAGGTTAAGCATGGAAAGAGCTGGCTACACTGGTAAAAGGATGGGACAGGTGAAAGTTAAACCAATTGTTCACTTGTTGAGTATTTCAGAACTGAAAGTTGAAATAAGACTATGTCAAATGCCTAACAGTTTACTTGTCTGAATTCCCATTTACTTGGAAAGAAAAAAAGAATAAATTTTCCTCTTTATAAAGTAATTGAATTTATATTATGAGATACTACAGAAATCTGTTTATCTTAACCCAATATCCAAACATGTATGGAAATTTTATGCTACATTATATTATAAGCAAAAAGAATTCTAGCTACAGTCATGTGCTGTGGTTAGCTACAGAAGTGGCTCTACCCAAATGATTTTACCAACAGGAACCCGCTGCAGGGTGGTTATGTGAGAATGTGCCAGCTGTCACTGCAAATCTCCAGCAGAAGGGTTTCGCTTCCTAATCTATCTGAATGATGCTGCCTGTGGTGCAAATATATTCCCATATAGATGAAGAAATCAAGTTCCTGTGGGCTTCAGAACAGAAATTAGGAGGAAAATGAGAAAACAGCAGCTTGGAATCAACAATTTGTTTCAAAAAAATTTCTGGACAAGGATCACCATTCTACAGAGGTGGAACAATTCCCAGTGTGCAATAGATCTGCTCATTACCTTGAAAGCTTTCTCGTGACGAGTCATTTTTTTTTTTAAGTTTATTTATTTTGGGGACACCTGGGTGGCTTGGTCAGTTAAGTGTCCAACTGGTGATTTCGGCTTAGGTCATGATTTAGGATTCGTGAGATCAAGTCCAACGTTGAGCTCTGTACTGACAGTGCAGAACCTGCTTGGGATTCTCTCTCTCCCTCTCTCTGCCCTTCCCCTGATTACGCTCTTTCTCTCTTAAAATAAATAAACATTTTTTAAAAGTTTATTTTTTTTTAGTAATCTGCACCCAACATGGGGCTCAAACTCATAACTCTGAGATCAACACCTGCATGCTCTACCAACTGAGCCAGCCACAGGCCCCTCAACTTGTTTCGTAATAAATGAAAAGTGACTCCAGACAGAGAGAATGAATGCCGATCTGTGTAGGTTTTACTTCAATGTCTTTCTTGGACACCAGTCTTCTGTGATGCTCCAAACTCTGCTCCCTCACCCCCCAATTTGGTCTATACATAAACCCAATGCAAGTCTGGAAAATGACTACCTGAGAAAGTTCAAGACTGCCAGGATAATTCACTGTTTGTTTCAGCTAAAACTTGGTGATAGGCAGATAGTCCTCTAACCCCCCTTTAAGCGCAGTTACTTTGAAAGCTTGTAATTATAAATCCTTTCTCTGTTCCTTTGAGATATAAATCTTCTTGCACTCAGAACTATCTCCTCAAAGACCTGAGAGCCATCTCTTTGAAATGCACACAATCAAGGAGATGACTCTTGGTCTTGATCTCAGTCCATATGGGAGAATAAAGTCCTAACTTGAGTGTGTGTACCACTGCCTCCATTCACCAAGGTTTGAGAAGTTTGTTTCTCCAGATAAGCACCAATTAGCAAGTCAAGATGGCCTAGTCACAGAGACCACACTCTCACCCCTTGCCCTTAGTGCCCTCAGTGCCTATTCTTCAGCACACCTCAGCCTGTAAAAAGTCTGCCCTTTGTTTCAGTAGGGTTGAATTCAGGTGACACTCAGTCCCCTATTGCAATAGTTATTACTGGGGTGCCTGGGTGGCTCACTTGGTTAAGTGTCAGACTCTTAACTTCAGCTCAGGTCATGATCTCATGATTCATGAGACTGAGCCCCACTGTAAGTGCAGAGCCTGCTTGGAATTCTCTTTCTCCCTCTCTCCCTGCCCTTCCCCTGCTCACATGTTCGCACGTGCTCTCTCTCTTGTAAATAAATAAATATTACTGAAGAAAATATTTTTTTTTTACATTTTTTAAAATGTTTATTTATTTATTAGAGAGAGAGAGAGAACGTGAGCAGGTGAGGGGCAAAGACAGAGGGAGACACAGAATCTGAAGCAGGCTCCAGGCTCTGAGCTGTCAGCACAGAGCCCAATGGGGAGCTTAAACTCATGAACTGTGAGATCATGACCTGAGCCAAAGTCAGAAGCTTAATCGATTGAGCCACCCAGGCACCCCAGAAAATCTTTCATTATGACTTTAGTGTCTGGCTTTATCTGTTATATTACATATAGCAATATTTTTTTATGTTGCTGAATTGAATTTCATTAAGGAATATGCCACCCATTAATTTATCCATTCCTTATAATTAGTTTTTAACTCCATCTCTTTAAGAAGCAACTGTAAACTAAGCAAAGACAATTTGGTTATACTTGATTATTAGATTGTTTTGGTGAATACTGGTAATCTCTAATAGTAAAAGACAGAAAAAGATCTCTATGTCTCCTCCCCTGGGATCTCACCACTAAATTGTACATTGTAAGTCATAGATATTATTCTGCTACATATGCAACATTTATAAGAAAAAGTAGACATAACTTTGTCCTTTCAGGCATTTCAGAAAACATTCTGCTTCAAATTTCTATATAAGACATACATGGCACTACTCAGAAATCCTTTAGAAGTGGCTACATACAGAAATCAGATATAATCATAGACCTGGAGAACCAGTCTAAAGGTATAGGATCTTGGCTTCTCTAGATCTCTTATCTCACTTCATGAAAGGCAGAAATATACACAATACTTCTAGTCAATCCACATATGTTAAAACCACTCAAGTCAGCAATTAAGATCATTCTTTAAATTTTACTGATTAACAAACCATCTGGTGCTGATCAAAGATAAAGATAGTTGAAGAGCACCCACGGAGCCTGAATTTCTGAATACAGATTCTGAAATGCTAGGTAACAAAGCCCAGTAGTGAATACTCTTGATTAGAAGACTCATATGTTCATTTAACATTCATTCATTTTTGAGAGACAGAAAGTGAGCAGGGGAGGGGCAGAGAGAGAGGGAGACACAGAATCCAAAGCAGGCTCCAGGCTCTGAGCTGTCAGCACAGAGCCTGATGTAGGTCTTGAACCCATGAACTGAGTGATCATGACCTGAGCTGAAATCGGATGCTTAACTGACTGAGCCACCCAGGTGCCCCTCACATGACTCATTTCTTCTTCACAGTGATTCCTGGTACAAGAGGGCTATGAGAAAACATGTGAGGCCTTATAGGGTCTAGATTCACAGCTGAATCTAGGTCACTTCCACCCACATGCCATTGGCCAAAGCAAGCAGGCAGGCCAAGCCAAAAGTCAAGTGTCAGAGAGGTGCACTTTTTCCATGATGAGGCCACTGTAAGGCAGTAGGGAAAGGAAGGGCTGGAGCATTTGAGCCTGTCACTCAGCTACCACATTCTCCTCTAACCCATCACTGAATTAATGATTTCCCTTTTCATTTATAATTACTACAACATTATTCACACACAAAAAAGGACAGACTTTGCTTTTATTTTTGCTATTTTTTTCCCATTTTATGTCTAAGCCTCTGGCAAATATCAAGACCTGATTCAGATTGTTTGTTTGTTTGTTTTAAAGTTTATTTTCAGAGAGAGAGAGACAGAGAGAGAAAGCAGGGGAGGGGCAGAGAGAGAGGGAAAGAGAATCCCAGGCAGGCTCCTCACCAGCACAGAGCCTGATGCGGGTCTCAAACCCACGAAACTGTGAGACCATGACCTGAGCCAAAACCAAGAGTCAAACGCCCAACCGACTGAGCCACCCACTTGCCCCAAGGTTCTGTTTTATAAAAGTATATTTATTCATTCATTTGACAATCAGATATTGAGTACCTACTGTATAGAAATGAAGTGAAACACATGTGAGAAATAAAAAAATGGATCAGATATAGATTCTTTCTCAATGATCTTGGGGGTTTGGAGATTGAGGCTAGAAGTTTGGGGTGGGAGTAGCATCAAATACTGAAATAGAGTAGGGTGGTTAAAACCATCAGTTTGGGGCTCAAGCAATCCTAGATTTGAGTCTCAGCCCTACCACTTCAAGCAAGCCATTTATCCTTTCTGCCTTAGTTATAACCATTGACAAATAAACAAAACAAGAATACCTACTTCAAAGATTCAGGGCTAAAAATAATTTATGCCTGTCACCTGTAAGTGTTCGGTTAATAAATAGTTAGCACAAAGCAACAGATTACTTTTACCAGAGTGGACATCACCTCCCCACCAGTTAAGGCCTTTTTCAGCTAGAGTCTACCTCATCATTTCTTCACAAAAATGATTAAGAGTTGTTTATAATTGATTTCATTATAGAATATACCCCTGAAAAAGGCTGAACTTCCTATAGCTTGTATCTGTATCCTTTTTTAAATTATTTTTTTAAAGTTTATTTATTTATTTATTTTGAGAGAGAGGGTGCACTTATTTATTTTGAAAGCAGAGGAGGGGCAGAGAGAGATGGGGAGAGAGAGAATCCCAAACAGCCTCCTCACTGTGAGCGCAAAGCCCAACCTGGGGCTCAAACCTATGAATTGTGGATTCATGACCTGAGCTGAAATCAAGAGTTGTATACTTAACCAACTGAGCCACCCAGGTGCCCCTGTATCTTTTTTTATAAGGGCATAATCATATCTAATTAGAACTTTAATGATCACTTTAATGATCTCATCTTAACTTGAACATCTTGAGTTACATCCCCAAATGAATTATAGTTCCCAAGGTGCACAGGGAAAGCTCAGAAAATAAGAGAGGAGAAAGCTACTCTCTTGCTCTATGTATATTAGCTCGGCAGACCCTCATCTTACCCTCTGGGATTGCCATTCTCCAGCTCCACAACATTATCTCTCATCAGAGGGGCAACCCAAAGCCTCCAGTAATGGATGCCTATGAATGTAACCTTATTGGGAAATAGGGCCTTTACAGACATAGAAGGAAGAACACCATGTCAACTTAAAGGCAGTGATCAGGGTGATGAATCTACCAGCTAAGGAATGCCAAAGACTGCCAGCAAACCAGAGAAGCTGGGAGGGACATAAGACAGATTTTTCCTCACAGCCTTCACAAAGAGCCAACCCTGCCAACACCTTGATCTTGGACATGTATAGATTCCAGAACAATGAGACAACACATTTCTTTTGTTTAAGTCACCCAGTTTGTCACACTTTGTTATAGCAGCCCTATGACACTAAAACAGTGATAAAGATGAGGATCACCCTGATAGTCTGTGAGGTGCGCAGAGTAGTGGGGAACTCTACCCGTCCTGTCCTCCTTTTATGGTCCCTTTCTACTCCCTTCTCAAGTTCCAATGTGCTTCAGTACTCCCCTGCATTCCAGCCACCAGCCTCCTGCTCTCTCTGAATTCACTTGCAAATGCTTTGTGGTCCTAACACAGTGTCAGAATATTTGAGAGGAATGGAAGAAAGAGACACATGACATCTTTACATCTCGAGTTCATCCAGTCAGTCAACAAATAGTTTGGGTGCACCTGCTACGTGGAAGCCACTCTTCCAAGTGCTGGGAATACATCAAGGAAAAAACATGGGGAAAAAATATTCCTGTCCCCTCAGAGCTTATATTGTAGTGGATTTATAGCCTGGAATTAAATCCAATTCTGAAATCCTATGTTTACATCAAAGCCTAAGAGTCAAATGTGTTTGTTCCCAAGATGAGTAACTACTGATTAAATCAGCATTTCTCAAAGTACCTTCTGAGGATGAACTTTATCAGAATCTCTTAACACGCTAGTCAAAACGAAGATCAATGGGCTTTGAGACAGGCCCACGCAGTTCAACTCTTTGAGGGAACCTTAACATTCAAGCAGGAATGTTCCCTAACCTTTGGGAGGGACCATGTGTTCAACTAAGAGGGTTAAGCTCAAGTAGTGGAGATTCAGGTTCTTTCGGGCAAACTGAAGTGTGAGATCTGCTGTTCAAGCAACCAGAGAAACTCAACTGGTGGAGTTTCAGACACCAGCTATAGCACTGTTTTCTCAGCTTCCCGTAAAATCCCCCAGGAGAACTGTTAATACTGGAGCTTCCCTGACCCCTTTCACACATTCAGAGTCAGAGAGTCTGGGGTGGGACCACAGGTGATTCATGGGTTGGCAGCCATGTTTCAGAAACACAGAGCTTTAGAATAAAAATACAAATTAGGGACATCAGAAATAGGGGCTCCTGGGTGGCTCAGTTGGTTAAGTTTCCAACTCTTGATTTCGGCTCAGGTCATGATCTCACGGTTCATGCGTTCTGGCTCTGCACCAGGCTCTACACTGCTGGTGGGGAGCCTGCTTGGGGTTCTCGCTCTTTCTCTCTCTGTGCCCCTCCCCCGCCTGCATGCACGCACATGCTCATGCGTGCTCTCTCGCTCTCTCAAAATAAATAAGTTAACTTAAAAAAAAAAAGAACGAAATACCCCACACTTAATGAAAACTATCCAGGAGTGATGTGTTAGTTACTCTTACTTTTTTCCCCATTTATTGAGTTTTTCTTCTAACATAGATTTGACCCTTTTGCCTCTACATTTTCTTTCTCTGCTGGATATGTCTTTAAAGCTCAGCTGTGTGAGCCCTGGGCTTGAAGGAATAAGATTTCATCAAAAGATTCCTTATAAGATCTTCAAGGGTGGGGACTAAACTTGTCAACCTAGTACACACCTGCAGCCTCTCCCCAGTATGTGCCCCAAAAATAGTCAGTACTAAGCTGGTTAATAATACTCTGAGGAGTTACATGGTGTTTGGATCTAATTTAGACTGCATCTTGGAATCCTCTGGTCCTGCAGTCAATTTTCCACTCTCAATAAATGAGGCACCAAGTATCAGTTCCTTTGCAGAACACCCTGTAACACCTATTGATTCTCTCTCACGTCTCCTCTGTTCCCCCCACCCCAAGGACAATAGCAGAAGAAAGCAATATGGGCTGATGAACACGATCAGAGTTGCACCTGAAAGAGATTAAACCTTTTGGTTTTTCTGGCTGTTGACTTCAAGCTGGTTACTATACCATTGCTATGGCATTTTAGTAGTAAATAAAAATGCATTGTTTAAAGCAAATTCATTTATACTCAATCTTTTGTTACATTTTTTAAAAGTCAATAAGTGTCTCCTTTCCTTTTTATCTGTAGGGCAAACTGAGGTTTGAAATTATACATATGAAATAAATTTGGGAAAAAGATATAGGATAAAATGCTGAAGTATGTCAAGCAAGTTTTAAAAAGAAAATACAGGGCATCTGGGTGGCTCAGTTGGTCAAGCATCCAACTTCAGCTCAGGTCATGATCTCACGGTTTGTGAGTTCAAGCCCCACATCGGGCTCTGTACTGACAGCTCACAGCCTGCTTGGGATTCTCTCTCTGCACCTCCACCTCCATATCTCTCTCTCTCTCTCTCTCTCTCTCTCTCTCTCTCAAAAATAAATAAATAAACTTAAAAAAAATAAACAAGGAAACACAAAAGCAATGTGCCTTGAAGGTATCCTTTATGACAATCTCTCTCATGGCTTTTCTGAGCAGGATCCATGATTGAGCTTGGAGAGGAAAAAGGCAGCTCACATAAGATAGGAACATTTGGCAGATGAGGACATCAGAAAGGGAAGAGGCTTTAGGGGTAGTGAGACCCTTGAGAGAGTCCAGATTTTTATTCAGAATGACCACATAATGTTGGGCACCTCACTAACCCTTCAAACATTAACAAAACACCCCTAAATTTGTTAAGTAAACATTTGTGAAGACAAATAAATAGCCATCTATCTTCCCTCCCTTTTAAATGAATTGGTGTCAAATGAATTTTTAGAAAAGGAATAATACAAAATAGATATGAGTTGCAAACTAGTCTATTGGCACAGAAAACACAGCTAATGTCTGTCATTAGCAATGATTTCAGCTAAGCAAAGCAAACAAAGTAAACAAATCCCTAATCCAGTTGAGACTCATTCAGCTATTCACATTGTTGCACGTTAAAACAAAAACAAAACAGCAAATAAAAACCACCAAAAAAAACACCCCAAAATAAAAACCAAATAACAAAACAACCAAAACACCTATTTATCACACAAGAGATTTATAAATAGATTCTTTGTTACTCTGTTTGGAATTTCAACTTAATTTGCATTTATCTCATGCCTATGTCTCTTGAAAACTAGGCTGACATTTCAGCAACTTTTTAAAGATTTTATTTTTAAGTAATCTTTACACCCAGCATGGGACTTGAACTTACAACCCTGAGATGAAGAGCCATATGCTCACCGACTGAGTCAGCCAGGCACCCCTCAGTAACCTTTGGAATAGCCTTGAAACACAATTTCTTACATAAACTCTGAGAAGTTCATTAATCACTACCCTATAGGACTATGTGCCCTTGTGTAGAGACTTCCCTACCATTTTCTCACACACAAAAGTCATCAATACAACCAAGGGCACTATATACTTAGATGTAGGGATGGCAACAAAACGTTGGGAAATCCCAGCCTCATGCCCCAAATTTAGTGGTAGTTTGGTTTCTGCTGGTAGGCGGGGGCAATTAAAAAGACAAAAGAGTTGCTCAGAACCACAGGAAATGTGCTTCAGTCCAACAATGTACTTTTGAATGTTATCATTTGACCAAAAAAAAAAAAAAAAGAGAGAGAGAGAGAAAGAACATAGTTGTACCCAATTTTCTCAATTACTGTTGTATCCAACGCATTGGTAATATACAGCATGAACAAGGGTGAATGATTATTTGCAAAGATGAATCATTAGCAATGAGTTGGGACACAACCTTCAAAGAATTCATATATATTCAAAGTTCATAACTTGAAGTGGAATAAATGCTTACTTCTAATCTCCCTTTGGTAACTCTGATACATATTCTGTCTTCACATGTAAAAAAGATTATAAGCAAGATTAATTGGTTTATTATGAAGAACATTCATCTTTTGCAAATAGGTCACTGTCATTCTGAAAACTATATGTACAAATATGAGTCAAAGCATGCATCTATAAAGGTAAAGGTGTTCTGGTCATCAAGTCCAATGTGGGGAGATGAGGGGGATTACCTAACACCAATAAGCAATTATCTGGACACCAGCTGGATATACTCAAGTTCAACTGAATTCTGATAGTATCTACCCACAGGTTAAGGGCTTAGTCCTACAAGACCACTCCCCCCACTGCTGATGTAGGTCACGAGTCCAGGTCTTTACCTGTGTTTCCGACTGGCTATAGATCCAAGGTTCCAACAATCCTGTCTTTGGGTTTGCTTAATTGGCTAGAGCAGTTCACAGAACTCAGAGAAACATTTTACTTCCTAGATCATCAGTTTATTATAAAAGGATATAGATTGGGGTGCCTGGGTGGCTCAGTCAGCTAAGCCCCGACTGAGGCACTTAACTAAAGCACTCAGGTCATGATCTCATGGTTCGTGACTTAGAGTCCCACATCGGCCTCTGTGCTGACAGCTCAGAGCTCAGAGCCTGGAGCCTGCTTCAGATTCTGTGTCTCCCTCTCTCTGTCCCCTCCCCGCTCACACTCAGTCTCTCTCTCTCTGTCTCAGAAATAAACATTAAAAAAATTATTTAAAAAAAAAAAGGATATAACTCAAGAATAGCCAGACGGAAGAGATGCATAGGGCAAAGTAGGAGAGAAAGACATGGAGTGTCCATGCCCTCTCCAGGTGCGCCAGCCACCTGCCCCAAATTTCCATGTGTCCACCAACCTGGAAGCTCTCCAAACTCTGTCCTTTTGGGTTTTTATGGAGGCTTCATTACATAGCCGTGATTGATTAAATGATTCCACATCGGTGACTGACTCAATCTCCAATCCTCCTTCCCTCCCCTGAGGTCAGGGGGTTGGGACTAAGAATTCCAAACCTCTATGCTTGACTGGTCTCCCTGCCAACCAGCCCCCATTCTTGGGTGCTTTCCAAAAGTCACTCCATTAACATAAACCCACTTGTGGTGGAAAGGGGTTGTGAATAACAGATGTGCTGCTCTTTTTGCTCAGGAAATTCCAAGGGTTGGAAGGAGCCATGAGCCAGAAACCTTGGACTGGCTAAATATAAGAAATATTTCTTATAAATCACAATATCACAACAGGAAAAAATTCTTTGAAGGAGAGCCGAATTTGCCCCCAAAATATGTCTCTCTGCTATTATAAGGGTTCTTTCAGGCTGATTATTTCTAAGAAACAGCAGACATAGAAAAGGCTCTGAAAAATGAGAGGTTAGTCGTTTGTAAGAGATATTTACATTTATGAGAGAAATCTCCATTTGTAGGGGTGTCTCCCTCTCCCTACTAGGATGACTAAATATCTGAAAACTAATCAATGAAGAAGGCAAGAATTTAAATGCATATAACAACCTTACCCTTGTTTACTGTGCTTTCCTGATGACCTCCCACAACTGGCCTCCCCTCCCCACAACATCTTCTTTTATCTTTAGTTGCAGATATTACTTAAGGTGGTGCCTTGGGCCATTTCTGGGAGTTACTCAGTTTTCCTGGATATCTCCCATGTATACAAGAGGTATACATGTTATTAAACTTCTATTTGTTTTTTTCTATTAACCTGTTACAGGGGTGTCTAAGTCAAGAATCCCGAAGGATAGACAAAAAATTATTTTTTCCTCCTCCACATAGTCAAAGATCCTGCGTGCTATTTAAAATAAAATCTTCCAGGGATGTCTGGGTGGCTCAGTCAGTTAAGCATCCCACTCTTGACTTCAGTTCAGGTCATGATCTCATGGTTCAAGAGTTAGAGCCCTGAGTTTGAGCCCTGTGTCAGGCTCCACACTAACAATGAGAAGCCTGCTTGGGATTCTCTCTCTGCTCATCCTCCACTTGCATTCTATCTCAAAACAAACAAACAAACTTTAAATAAATAAATAAATATATAATCTTCAAGAAATTGGTCACATCAGAAATTACCTAGCTTGTGCCTAAAAATGTCACAGTTAATTTAAATGAAAGACTGACACCATTCAGTACAGAAATATTTCTTTCAGAGTTTCAATATCCCTGTCTGCTCTTTATGCTGCAAAGAAAATTTTAAGCATGCCCCTGTGGAGGATAGTGACAAAGTAGAGAAGACAGAGAACTTTCAGCTGAATTCTTGATGTTATGCTCTGTTAAAAGAAAAAATTAAATATTTCTTTGTTAATATTTTATACTGACAAGCACAGAGTTCTTAGGAACTAAAAATGTCAACAGGGACCAAGTGGCCTTTTTTGCATGTGAATTCTCAATAATTAAGTAGGAAAATGACAGGATCTTAAACACACTAATTGCCCCATAGTCAGGAGGCAAATAGTTAAGAATTCTAACTCACTGAAATGAATCAGAAAGTAGGTTGGGTACTGATGTGAAAAATGTTGGGGTTTGGAGCCCACAGCCAAGAAAGAATTCTTGAGATGTTTTTGGTGCAAAAAGGTGGTTTCATTAAAGCAGAGGGACAGGACCGGTAGGCAGAAAGAGCTATCCTGGGGTTGTGAAAAACAAATACTTGGGAGATGGGGAGGTAAGGACAAGGAGAAGTTTCCAAAAGGTCTTTCATATGCTAGAGAAACTCTCAGGATCCTGGTGGCCTAGCTATTGTCAAGCTGAGGTTGTTTTTCCCTCTAGCAAATCATTAACATGAAAAACAGTTGGGAGGTCCTGGAGGAATGTGGTACTCTCCTGTCTCAACTATTTGTCAATGGGGTACAGGTTATAAGGAAATTTAATCTTATCTGCATTTCTTTCTTTGTTTCCCGTATCAGATACTTCTTTTTTTTTATTTTGTTAATTTTGAGAGAGAGAGAGAGAGAGAGAGAGAGAGAGAGCGCGCACGAGCGCGAGCAGGGAAGGGCAGAGAGAGGGAGAGAGACAATCCCAAACAGGCTCCCCGCTGTCAGCCCAGAGCCTGACTCAGGGCTCAAACTCAGGAACCATGAGATCTTGCCTAGCCAAAACCAGGAGTCAAACATTTAACCACTGAGTCACCCAGGTGCCCCTCAGCTACTTCTTTATAAAGTACTATGTTAAAGATGGTATATTTATTTTGGGTTCTGAATTTCCTCTGATTATAATTTGCTGTACATCTTACCAAGGCAGATCTGGCTGCTGTTGAGGGTAGTGGGGGCTGATTTCCTAGCTATTTTGAGGAGATTGTGCTCATTATCGCACTGCCTCTACTACCTCATTGCACAGATAATCAACCAGGAAAAAGCTCTAACTGGGTAAATCCAACGTTCAGTCCAGTAAAAAGCGACAATGACTGATGTGATGGTTATTTGACATCATGGTCTCACACCCTGTCACCCCAGACTCCTCAGGCAGAGAAGTGGGTAATTTCTCTCCTTCCTCCCAGAAGTTGCCTGATGTGCACAGCCCAGTTACATATCTGAAGCCAGAAAAAGCCCTGGAAGGAAGTCCATAAAACCATTGCATAATAAAATGATTCAATCGTAAAATGCTTCCTACTTTCCTCCTTTTCTTGTTCTTAAGTGTAGAATGAAAAATTCGTAGAAACAAGGGGCATGGACATTGGAAGTTTTGTAAGGGGTGTTGTGAAGGCTCCGGAGGGCACATGTATGATTTAAGGTTCATCATTTTTCGATGCGTGCTCCTGAAAGCAGGTGCCAGCTGTCACATCCCATCTTCTGGCCCAGCAAAGTTGAGAAGGTGTCCAATCAGGGCAAGTTCATTGGAATAGTCTGTGTACATTCATGAATGACTGATGGAGCAGCCACCTGTTGGGAAACAATTTTCCACGGATCTCTCACATTTCTACACGCCTTTAAATAAAGACACTGAGAGCTTTTGCTCTAGACTCTATTTTAAGGATGTTTGTATAACCAAATAGCCATGGATGATAAAAGCAGTGTCTCAGTCCTTGGTCAGAAGACAGATTTGTTAGCCCTTCAGGGCAATAAAGATAATATCTCCCTTGGGGCAAAGGCTGGGCAGGTTTGTTGGAAGTTTCCTGTAAAGAATTTGCTTCTTAAGCTCAGGATTCCTTATTTGAGACATAAACCCACTCTGCACAGTATCCATCAGGACTGTTCCATACCAATTCTAAGGAACTTGAAGGACAAGGGGAACATATGCAAATATGAAGCTCATGCTGCCTGCTGTCTTGTGAGCAATAAAGACCTTTGTCTCTGACCTTGGAGTATTGTACCTTCTGCCAGAATCCATTAAAATGTGACAGACTAACTTGTTAGCTTGGCAGTAGGATAGAATCTCAGACCAGTGATAGTTATTGCCAAATATCTCCCCTGTGGTTGCTCTTCAAACTATAGTGCAAACTGTCTTTTAAAAACTATTTCAGAGGCACCTGGGTAGCTCAGTTGGTTCGTTGGAGAAGTGGATAAAGTACACCAAAGATGGCTGATTGGACTAAAACCAAACTCTGGTCTCTAGCTTAGAGACCCCTCCTCCGGTTTCTTCTTCCTTTGTTTGCTGTGCGCAGGAAAACCCCCACAGATATGGAGGCTGTCGGCTATAAATTACCCTCCCCACTTGCATTCCGGGCTCACACCTTTGGAGAAACAGTCTTCTCTGAGCCCACCAGTGTAAAATAAATCTCTAATCCACCAAGATCTCCGAGTGCTGCTTGGTTTTTCCACCAGCGTTCCAGCCTGGTTTCATAACAGGTTAAGTACCTGACTTTAGCTCAGTTCATGATCTCACGATTCATGAGTTTGAGCCCCACATTGGGCTCTCTGCTGTCAGTGCAGGGATCTGCACTGCTAGGGATCCTATGTCTCCCTCTTTCTCTGCCTCTCTCAAAAATAAATAAACATTAAAAAAATAATAAATAAGGGGTGCCTGGGTGGCTCAGTCAGTTAAGCAACCAAATCTTGGTTTTGGCTCAGGTCAGGTTCTCATGGTTGAGTTTGAGACCTGCATCAGGTTCTACGCTGCCAGTACGGAGCCTGCTTGAGATTCTCTCTCTCTCTCTTTCTCTGTCCCTCTCCCACCCACACTCTATCTCTCTCTCTCTCAAAATAAACTTTACAAAATAAATAAGTCAATATAAATGAATGAATGAATGAATGAATGAAAACTACTTCAGGGAGGGGCGCCTAGCTACCTCAGTTGATAGAGCTTGTGATTTGTGATCTCAGGGTTGTGAATTCGAGTTCCACATTGAGTGGAGAGATTATTTAGAAAATAGAATCTTAATAAAAAAGATTTCAGGAATACATGGCACTGGTGAGTACACCAGAGTGAACTTTTCGCAACCCTCCACATTGAAACAGGTTCAATGATTTAGGGATCCGGCTGTTCAGACAGTCTTTAATTTACCTAGATGTGTTGTTCTTCCTGCGAGCATCTTTTCCATATTATCCATGATATAAACATGAAATTCAATTAGAATTTTTGATGAAAGTAACTTAAAATATATCTATACATTCTCCTTGATTTGTCAGTCCTTAATACTAAGCATAAAGTTTTTGGAATGATTATATCTTATAATCTAACACCATTTCCTCATGTCTCCTTTTAGAACTATTGATGTACCTGAATTTAATTTGCTCATGGTCATATACACACAGGAATAATTATAATTGTATTTTAAGTAGATACTTTCAGTTACATACACATGTGTTTCTTTCCTTACTTTCCTGTTCCTGATGTGTGTGTGTGAGAGAGAGAAAAGGGACTTGAAACTTTGACAGTTTAGGTAGGAAACTAATGTACCAGAGACATTAAAGTGTGAGATCAAAAGTGGATTCTCCTTCCAACTCTGACATAGGCTGTTTCAATGATCTTGGTCAAGACATTTAATCTCTTAGGTCTTCTATCTGCTCATTTGAATGGGTTAGATTATTTTAAGGGCAACTTGAAACTTCATGAAACTATCTCCTTTTTTGTTGCTAAATGCTATCACTGATATATTGAGAATTTTTCAAAAACAGGGTATCAATTTCTGATATTTAAAACCTTCCCATAGGCAAAGGACATATAGTGAAGAAACTATCCCAAAGGGAGACTTTGAAAAGTGGCAATAAACTCGTCTATGACAAAGGATTTCACCAGCTTCATCACAGATATTAGATGGTAATCTTTAGGTACTTTCTTGCATTGCCCTATTACTTCTAATAGCTGATATAAGGTATTTCTTTGGTGATGAGATATTTCCTTTAAGATTGGGACACTATAACCTTCTCTATCACTGATTAAAATAGGTAACTTAAAATTTGCATCAAAAACTAATTATTTTTACAGGTTTAAAAAAAAAGCCAAATGTAATTTAAGATTTTATTTTTCAGTAATCTCTGCACCCAACATGGGGCTTGACCTTACAACCGAGAGATCAAGAGTCACATGCTCTACTGACTGAGCCAACCAGGGGCCCCACAGCTTGTTTAATAATAAATGAAAAATTATTCCACACAGAGGGAGTGAATGCTGATCTGTGCAGGTTTTATTTCAATGCCTTTCTGTGATGTTCCAAATTTCCCCTCCCATCTGGTCTATACTGCAAGCCCAGTGTTGTGTCATCTAACAAGACCTCATACATTGGACTCAAATATATGCCCATAGGAATTGATACATATATGTATGTGTAAACACACACACACACACACACACACACACACACACACACACAAATAAATTCACTTGATTCTAACAATCCAACCCCTAGAAAGTAGTTTCTTTTTTTAAAGATTTTGTTTTTAAGTAATCTCTACACTCAACGTGGGGCTCAAACTCACAACCCTGAGATCAAGTGTCACATATTCTACTGACTGAGCTAGCCAGGCACCCCCCTCTCAAAAGTTCTCAATGTTCTGGTTCACTGACTACCAAAACTATTTTCTGTGAGGTTGTACTGATGACCTCAAGTCATTTTTTTTTCCTGTTATTCATTTGTAGTAGTTATCAGAGATATTTCCATGGTCAGTGATGTGAAAAATGTTGGGGTCTGGGAGGGAACGGTCAAGAAAGAATTCTTGAGATGTCTTCGGTGCAAAAATGTGGTTTTATTAAAGCACAGGGACAGGACCCATGGGCAGGAAGAGTTGCACTTGGGTTGTGAGGGGTGACTGGTTATATACTTTCAAGCTGGGAAGGGGTAGGGATAGTGTAAGTCTCTAAGGAATCTGGAAGCCAGGTTTCTAGGACCTTGAGGGGCTAGCTGCTGTTAGGATAAGGTCACTTACTACTGTCTAGTAAAACCTTAGTCATGAGACCCTTCTGATATATATCAGTGGGCCATGTGCTCAGAGGATGATTGCTAACATATACCTTGGGGGATAGAGATAAAGGAAGTTTCCAAAGGAATTTTTATATATTAAAGGAGACTTACAGGGGTGCCTGGGTGGCTCAGTTGGTTAAGTATCTAACTCTTGATTTTGGTTCAGGTCACGATTTCATGGTTCATGAAATCGAGCCCGCATTGGGCTCTGCACTGTCAGCATGGAGCCTGCTTGTGATTCTCTCTCTCCCTCTCTCTTTGCTCCTCTCCCCCACTCGCACTCTCTCTCAATCTCTCAAAAATAAGTAAATAAACATTTAAGAAATTTAGAGACTTACAGGACCTGGAGATGGAGCTAATGTTAGCTAAGATTGCCTTTTGCCCTTAGCAAAGTATTAACCTCGAGGTAGTTGAGTTTCTAGAGGAAGGTCACTCTGCCCTCCTCAAGGACTTGTCCATGGGCTGCACATTGTAAGAAAATTTCATTTTTTTCCTTTTGTCTTTGTTCCTCACATCAGTCAGCATTCATTTCTACTTCGTCTGGTTAGAGCTTTTCTATTTTCCATTAAGTAACTATTCTTCACTCGACTATATATAATCATGCTATCTTTGCTTTCTCTGGCTTCCCTCCCTTCTTTCCTTCCTATTAAAAAGAACTGCAGAGGCACCTGGGTGGCTCAATCAGTTAAGTGTCCGACTTCGGCTCAGGTCATGATCTCGCAGTCCGTGAGTTTGAGCTCCGCGTTGGGCTCTGTGCTGACAGCTCAGAGCCTGGAGCCTGTTTCATATTCTGCGTCTCCCTCTCTCTCTGACCCTCCCCCATTCATACTCTGCCTCTCTGTCTCAAAAATAAACAAACGTTAAAAAAATTAAAAAAAAAAAGAACTGAAAATCTACAAATTTCATAATACACAATTACAAAAAAGAAGTGTCTAAGGTATGAACCAAAAATCAGTTATTATGACAGCATAAGATCTGATAGGATCCAATTACCATTTTAATACATTTGAATTAATGTATTTTGTTTTTATTATCTTTTTTTTTCTTTGAGAGAGAGAGAGAGAGAAAGAGAAGAAGCCAGCATGTGTGCACTGGGGAGGGGGCAAAGGGAGAAAAAGAGAATCCCAAGCAGGCTCCATTCTCAGCACTGAGCCTGACATGGGGCTCGATCCTGGGATCATGACCTGAGCCAGTATCAAGAGTCAGTCGCTCAACCAACTGAGCCACCCAGGCGCCCCTTGTTTTATTACCACTTTAAAATATTTTAATACTGTGTGAAAATTTATAACTCAAACAATTATAGAATCCTTAACACAAAATGCAAAATCCAGGCAGCAAAGCACTGATATTACTCTTTGCTTATTCTTCTAATTGCATTTCAGAATGAAAACATTTCCTTCCTAAAACAACGCCTAGCAGCTAACAAAAGGGGCATACTAATGTGGACAATTGCAAATGTAATTCTGCCAAAAAGGAATGCAATTTGTTCTTGTTTATTTTTTGTGTTTCGCTTAATGGTATGGATCATCAAAACCTAGATAATTTTATAGCTGAAATCAAGGCATAAATGGATTAAAGATCAATGTAAAAAATCAAGTCTTTTGGCAAAATGATGTGTAAACAGGGAAAAATATTAGTTTTATAGGAAATATTTAAAAGTGAAAGCTAGGGTCTATATGATAACTTCTGAACAAACACTAAAAATGGCTAATTGTTTTTTTCTTCTTTTGTAAATAATTTTCCTGAGGGAATATTCTACCTCAACAATGAGTTAGGAAGTCTGAATTATAGTCTTGTTTAATTGCTAATTTACATATTACCTTGTAGGGGCTATTCACTTTTGCATTTCAATTTCTTTGAAGGGAAGCCAAATTTGTCCACAAAATAGGTCTCTTTGGCATAAGGATTATTTTAGGCTGATTATTTTTAAGAAACAGCAGACATAGAATGAGCTCTAAAAACTGAGTAGAGGGACACCTGGCTGGCTCTGTCAGTAGAGCATGTAGCTCTTGATCTCAGGGTCACAATTTCAAGTTCATGTTGGACTTAAAACTTACTTAATTAAAAAAGAAAAAAAAAGAGTAGAAATTACCCTTCAGTAAGAGACATCTACAGTTATAATTATTCTCTCTCTCTCTCTCTCTGTACCAGGATAACTAAATCTCTAGAAACTTGTCAGTTGAGAAGAGTGGACTTAAATATGCATAACAACCATACCCTGTTTACTGTGCTTTGCCTGATAACCTCCCATTACTTCTCCCCCTCCAACATCTTTTGTCTTTAGCTGGAGATGTTATTTAAGGCAGTGGCTTGGGCCACCTCTGGGAGTTACTCAGTTTTTCTGGGTCTCTCCCATATATATGGGAGGTATACATATTATTAAACTTAGTTTTTTCTCTTGTTAATCTGTGTTTTATTACAGCGTGTCTCAGCCAAGAACCTACAGAGGTAGGGGAAAAATTATTTTTCCTCCCCTACACTATACTTACAAAACAAAACAAAGAAAAATGGAATGAGGCCAACATTTACAATGAATCTAGAAAGGGCTGGGTTTTAGGTTCCCTCTCTTTCAATAATACCAATAGGAATATGTTTTTATCTCCATTTTGCAGACAAGAAAAGTGAGTTTGAAATATGTAAATTTGTCCATTAATATAGCTATTAAGAAATCCAGTTAAGGGTACCTGGGTGGCTTCATCAGTTGAGCAACTGACTTGTGATTTCAACTTTGGTCACGATCTCATGGTTTGTGGTTTCGATCCTCTCTCTCCCTCTCTCTCTGCCCCTCCCCTCCTTATGTTCTCTCTCTCTCTGAAAATAAATAAACTTAAAAAAGAATCCAGTTAGGAGTGCCTGGGTGGCTCAACCAGTTAAACATCCAACTCTTGGTTTCAGCTCAGGTCATGATCTCATGATTCGTGAGTTCAAGCCCTGTGTCGGGCTCTGTGCTGACTGCAGGGAGCCTACTTGGGATTCTCTCTCTCCCTCTCTTTCTGCCTCTCCCCTGCCCATTCTCTCTCTCTCTCTCTCAAAATAAATAAATAAACTTAATTTAAAAAATCCAGTTAGGGTCCAAACTGAGAATTTTCTAGCTCTGTGATAGACGTTTACCACTCCTTTACTGCACATGTATATATACAGCTAGTTAGAAAACTTGAAAGACACATGAACTGTGGATTAAGGCAAATATTATTATCATTGCTTTAAATATATTACAAACTGGGAAGGATTCTACCTCAAAAATTATATTAGCTTTCCTCTGCTGCCACTAAGGTACTCAGTATTTCTGAGCAAGGAAGCTAAGGCCATGTTGAGGTGAGCCCCTCACTTCGTCTGGCCATTAGCACCATGCCGGGCAGCACCTGCTCAGCACTCGCCTGCACCATGGTCTCCATGTTAGAGCTCGCCTGCACCTATTCTGCTGAGTGGATAAGGAGGTGATTGTCACGGAGGATAATATCAATGCCCTCATTAAAGCAGCAGGTGTAAATGTTGAACCTTTCTGGCAGGGCTTGTTTGCAAAGGCTCTGGCCAACATCAACATCTGGAGTCTCATCTGCAAGGTAGAGGCCGGTGGACCTGCCCCAGCAGCCAGTGCTGTACAAGCAGGAGGCCCTCCTTCCACTACTGCTGCCCCAGGTGAGGAGAAGAAAGTGGAAGCAAAGAAAGAAGAATCAGAAGAGTCTGATGATGACATGGGCTTTGGTCTTTTTGACTAAATCCTTTCTGTAACCTGTTCAATAAAAAGCTGAACTCTTTAAAAAAAGATTACTGTTGGGGCACCTGGGTGGCTATATTGGTTGGGTGTCTGACTTCAGCTCAGGTCATGATCTCATCACTTGTGAGTTTGAGCCCTGCATCAGGCTCTGTGCTGACAGCTTGGAGCTTGCTTGGGATTCTGTCTCTCTCTCTCTCTCTCTCTCTCTGTCCCTCCCCTAGTCACGCTCTCTCTCTCAAAAATAAACAAACATTAAAAAAATTATAAAAAAAAAGATTACTGTTTAATAGACACTCGAAGATAAGGAAAACATATATTATTTCACAAGTACTAAAGAGGTAGAATTTAATTAAATAGAACACAAGCATATAATGGAGAATAAAAGGAAATATTCATCTTTTGGAATATCTAACATTAATTAATGAATACTAAACATGTTTTGTCAGGTTAGGGGATAAAATTACCAATATCAGAGAAAAAAAAAGGGACATCAATACAAACCTTTAAGACATTAAAAACACATAAAAAGATATTACAAATAACTTTTCAGTAATATATTTGAGAATTTAGATTAAATTTTAAAAATCACAAATATCAATTACCAAAAGTGATAAAAGATGACATAGAAGGGGCACCCGGGTGGCTCAGTTGGTTAAGACTCTGACTCTTGATCTCAGCTCAGGTCATGATGTCAAGGTTCATGAGATCAAGCCCTGTATCAGGCTCTGTGCTGACACCGTGGAGCCTGCTTGAGATTCTCTCTCTCTCCCTCTCTCTCTCTCAAAATAAATAAATTTAAAAAAAACATTAGGGGTGTCTGGATGGCTCAGTGGGTTAAGTATCAGACTTCAGCTCAGGTCATGATCTCGCTGTTTGTGAGTTCAAGCCCCATATCGGGATCACTGCTGTCAGTGCAGAGCCCACTTGGATGCTCTGTCCCCCACTCTCTCTGCCTCTCCCCATCCCAAATGTATGCTCTCTCGCGCGCTCTCAAAAATAAACATTTAAAAAAAAGAAAGAAGAAAAGAGACTATGTTGTAAAGAAATCTGAAGTTTCTAGTCAACATACACCACCAAGAGCTATAACAGTTAGTGTAGGACTGCGATCAGAGGGCACTGGACCAAGTATGGGCAGAACATAATGTTAGTGTAGGAGCTGAGGACAGGCACCCCTATGATGGGCCGCTTTGACATGAAGATGATTCTGAGCTGAAGGCAACTGAGACCCGACAGCCTCAAGAGAGAATTTTGCCCCTCCCTTAACTAGGTAGGAAACTCTATATTGGGGATCTTTCCCAGAATAAGGGTTATTAGCAGAGATAAATTTTATCTGAGTGACCCATCTGTATGGCAGGGCAAACATCTAATTACCAAATATCTGCTTCTTATTTCCTGTGAATTGTATTCCTTTCCTCTGAAGTCCCAGACCCCTACCCCCATCTCATTAGTTCAGGATGACATATATACTCATTTTGCCTGTCTTTGGAATTTCCAGGTTCGTGTGGATTCCCTGTACATATGCTATTAAATTTTACTTTCTCCTGTTAATCTAGCTCATGTCAGTTTGATTCTTAGTCTAGCTAGAAGGCCCTTTGAAGGGAACAGAAATTCTTGCTCCCTGACATTAGAAAATGGAAAGTTTATTGATTTGTGAGAGCTCTTCTGGGATACAGGATTTAACACCTTGACAAGGACCCACAGCTATTGTATGAATATGCTGAAGCATGGGAAAAGCAATAGTCTTTATAACTGAGTGAGAAAACCCAGACATAACACTGCAGACAGTAGGGGAAGGTAGTAAAATGCTTATTAAAGGGGTGCCTGGGTGGTTCAGTCGGTTAAGTGTCTGACTCTTGATTTCGGCTCAGGTCAGGATCTCACAGTTTGGGAGTTGGAGCCCCACATGGGGCTCTGTGCTGACAGCACAGAGCCCACTTGGGATTCTCTGCCCCTCCCCACTTGTGCACTCTCTCTTTCCCAAAAATAAACATTAAAGATAAAATAAAATAAAAATAAATGCTCATTTAAATAATTACAAAAAGGGACACCTGGATGGCTGAGTCGGTTAAGCGTACGATTTCAGCTCAGGTCATGATCTTGTGGTTTGTGAGTTCAAGCTCCAAATCGGGCTCTGTGCTGACAGGTCAGAGCCTGGAGTCTGCTTCCAATTCTGTGTCTCTCTTTCTCTCTGCCCTTCCCACACTCATATTCTCTCTCTCTCTCTCTCTCTCAAAAATAAACAAAAACACCCTAAAAAAATAAAATAAAAATAAATCAATTAAAAATTTAAAAATTTAAAAAAACCTCATAAAATGCTCATAGCATACTAGACCATTTTGTTACACTATGTAATATCAGAAAAGCCACCATGATATATATGCTTCAAAGTAGGGCCCAGAGGATATACCTTATACCAAATGGTAAAAATATGGTGGTAATACAGATAATCATACCACTAAAAATTTTAGTGGCTGTTCTCCTCTGTAGGTAAGGGATGAGGAAGTAAGATATGCTATTACAGAATTGGGCTCAGGGTGCCTGGCTGGCTCAGTCAGTAAAGAATGCAACTCTTGATCTTGGGGTTGTAGGTTTGGGCCCCATGTTGGATGTAGAGATTACTTAAACATAAAATCTTTAAAAAAATTGGATTAATGATAGCAAAGGAAGTGGTAGTAACTTAAAACAATAAACAACTGGTAGTATGGAATGATCAGAGTCAGATGGATTAAATTATTATTTCGAGCAGAAAAATCAAAATGCCAGCCAGGATGGTCTGACCTGTAGAAGGTTATGAAAGTGATTAGCAGAATACAGTATCTCTCAGAGCCAAATAGATGGGCCTCTGACAAGGGTTCTTTTTGATCAGTACAATCAAAAGAAATCAAGAATAGATTATTAGGAAACTTATTACCTAATGTAAATCACCATCCCTTGCTCAGTTTCCAGAATTGAGCCAGCTTAACACCCATAACTCTTGGATTGAAAGAGAGGCCTGGTCCCCAGAAAGCAGGACCCTTCAAAATGTTGACAAGTGAATGCAATAATTCTTTCAGTGCTTTCCCAGTTAGAGCTATGTTCATTTACTTAAGTAGCTCTTCCCTGGGCTACATAAATATACAAACATTGCAAGGACTGTTGGACATAGGGTCCAAACTGATGCTGGAATCCAAAAATTCAATGCATCACATGGACCCCAGTCAGAGTGAGGACATATAATGGCCAGATAATAAATGGAGTCCTGGGGCATCTGGCTGGCTCAGTCAGTAAAGCATGTGACTCTTGATCTCAGGGTCTTGAGTTCAAGCCCCATGTTGGATGTACAGCTTACTTTGAATGAATGAATGAGTGAATGGAGTTCTGGTCCAGCCCCATCTTACAGTTAATCCTTTGGGTACACAGTGCAAAATTTGCAATTAGAATAGGTAATGTTGGTAGTTGGCCAAACCTCACATTGGTTTCTTGGCCTGTAGGGTAAGAGCTATGATAGTGTGAAAGGCCAAGCAAAAGCTTTAGAAATTACTCCCATTCTCAACCAAGACAGTAAGTAAAAATCAATCCTACATTCTAAGGGTAGCAGCACCTATAGAATGCAGGATTGGTGGTCTCTATCATATCTCCATTTAATCTGTCAGTCTCATACTTTCAAAATCCAAACACGTTCCATATTGTATTAGTGGACTACTGCAAACTCAAACATTTACTATCCCCAATTGTTGCTACTGTGCCAGAAGTGGTGTCTCTGCTAGAGCAGATGAACACAACCAAAGTACATGGTAAGCAGTCCCTGAGGTGGCAAATACATATTTTTGCTTCTATCAAAAGGGAGGATTATAAATAGTATGAATTTACTGGGAAGAGATAACAATATATGTTTACAGTCCTGTCCTAGGTCTATAGTAAATTTCCTACCCTTTGATGTCATATACTCTGAAGACATCTACCTGTCTGGACATTCTACAGAACATCAACAATTTCCAACATATTGACTAGAGCTTGCTAACTAGACCAGTAAGAAGTAGCAAATATGTTGAAAGCCCTGGTCAGGTGAATGCATTCCAAAGAGAGGAGTTCACACCATTGGTAAAAATGTTAAGGGTCAGTGGTCTGAGATATGGCAACACATCTCCTCTGTAGTGAAGGGAACATGATTGCATCTCAAACATTCCTCCACAAAGAAGAAAGCTCAATTCCTAGAATGCCCTTTGGGGTTCTGCACAAAGCACAATCCATAAGTGGCAATACTGTTCCAGCCCATATATTGAGTGACACAAAATGGTCTCAGCTGTGAGTGGGGTTCAGAGCAGAAAAGGGCTCTGCCTCAGGAAAAGGCTGTAATCCAAGTGTTTCTACTGCTTGTCACATATAATCTGGGAGACTCTATGTTATTATGGGTATGAAAGTTGACAAAAGACACAACTTTTTTTTCCAGTTTTTACCTTAGTTCCAGTTAGTTAATATATAGTGTTGCATTAGTTTCAGGTGTACAATAATAGTGATTCAACATTTCCATACACCACTCAGTGCTCATCACGACAAGTGCACTCCTGAACCCCTATCACGTATTTAACCCACTCTCCCCCACCCACCTCCCCTCTGGTAACCATCAGTTTGTTCTCTATAATTAAGGGGCTGTTTCTTGGTTGGTCATTCTCTAAAAGACACCATTTAGAGTTTATGGCAAGCCCCAATAAAAGACTATTAATACAGATTCCTAGGACTCTGGAGTAAGACTGCACAATCTGCAGTGGAGAACTGTACACAATTCAAAAAGCAGTTTCTGACCTGCTTTATAACATCAGTATTTTTGGTGAATACAGTCCATTTGTTATGTAGAACTTCTATCACTTCTTTCCTCATTAGATCATGATATGCATTTTTTTTTTGTTAGCAATATTATAGTAGTGATATGTATCCTTTTTGGTGCAATATATCAGGAAGCATATGACTGGTAATGTTGTTTTTGACCGCTTGGTTAAAGTGACACCTTCCAGGGCTCTCTATCATAGTATCTTTTTCTTCCTTTTTTGAGGAAGTTTCTTTCTCTATTTTTCTTTTTTTTTTTTTTAATTTTTTTTAACGTTTATTTATTTTTGAGACAGAGAGAGACAGAGCATGAACAGGGGAGGAGCAGAGAGAGAGGGAGACACAGAATCTGAAGCAGGCTCCAGGCTCCGAGCTGTCAGCACAGAGCCCGACGCGGGGCTCGAACTCACGAACCGTGAGATCATGACCTGAGCCGAAGTCGGATGCCCAACCAACCAAGCCACCCAGGCGCCCCGAGGAAGATTCTTTCAAATGATGTCACTACCTTATTGAACTGTGGACTTTCATTCACTAGTTTTAGAATCTTTTCATGATTCTTGAGGTGCCTGGGTGGCTCAATCGGTTAAGTGACTGACCCTTGGTTTCAGCTCAGGTCATGATCTCGTGATTTGTGAGTTCGAGCCCTATGTCAGGTTCCACATATGGCAGCATGGAACCTGCTTGGGATTCTTTCTCTTTCCCTCTCTCTCTGCCCCTCCCCTGCTCAGGCTGTCTCTGTCTCTCTCAAAATAAATAAATAAACTTAAAAAAATTAGAATCTGGTGATGATTCTTGCCTGGATTAATTTTTATCATGATGATTACCAAATTTATTTTTTCTACATTTAGTAGTTGGCTTTCTACTATAAAGTATAATTTGCCATTCTTCCACATTTTTCCAACAAATTATTTAGGTTCTGCTTACCCAACTACAGTGTAGGGGGTGGATTCCCCGACACCAACAAGTAATTAATTTTCAAACACCAGCTGGGTGCCCTACAATTCAACTCAATTCTGACACTCTCTACCATGAGATAGCATCAGATCCCACACGTTGAGGGCTGTCCTACAAGGCTGCCCTCACTTTAACTTCAGATGCCGATCACAAACCCAGGTTATCACCTGTGCTTCTGACCAACTGGATATAGATTGGAGGTTCCAATGAACCCCACCTTGGGTTGGATTAATTTGCTAGAGCAGCTCACAAAACAGCTTAGAAACATTTTACAGTTGACCCTTAGGGGCACCAACCCTCCACATAGCTGAAAATCCCTTTATAACTTTTGACTTTCCAAAAACTTAATCATTAATAGCCTACTGTTGACTGGAACCCTTACCAATAACATAAACAGTTGATAACACATATTTTATATATGTATCATATATTGTCTTTCTATAATAAAGTAAGCTAGAGAAAATAAAATATTAGGAAAATCACAAGGAAGAGAAAATAGATCTACAGTACTGTATGATCAAAGAAAATCTGCATTTGTAAATGGACCCACACAGTTCAAATCCATGTTGTTCAAGGGTCAACTGTACTTACTAAATGACCAGTTTATTATAAAAAGATATACCTCAGGAACATCCAGATGGAAGGGATGCATAGGGCAAGGTATGCAGAAAGGACCAGTACTCTTCAGGAGCACTACTGTCCCTAAATCTCCATGTGTTCACCAACCTAGAAGTTCCCTGAACCCTGTCCTTTTGGGTTTTTATGGAAGCTTCATTGCATAAGCAAGAGTGATTAAATCATTGGCCACTGATGATTGATTTAATCTCCAGTCCCTCTCCCTTCCTGGAAATCAGGGGTAGGATGAACTGGTCTGACCTCTAATCATGTGGTTGGTTCTTTTGGCAACTAGCCCCCATTCTTAGTTGCTTCCAAAGTCACCTCATTAACATAAACTCAGGTGTGGTTGAAAGGCATTTGTTATGAATAACAAAAGACATTTTTATTGCTCCTATCACTTAGAAAATTCCAAAGGTTTTAGGAGCTCTGTGTCAGGAAATGGACAAAGACCAAATATATATTTCTTATTACAAATCAAAACATCACACACGTCAATACCTATTTACAGGTTTATCTATCTAAAAGACTATCTATATATCTATACCTATATATACTCTCTTGCTTTGACTTGCTTTTTCTTATTCTTAGAAATAATCCATTAGCTGATGAAAAATCAAGTATTTTCCCTTCCACAATTTCTTTTTTCTAAAAATATTTTACTTATTTTTGAGAAAGAAAGTGTGAGTGGGGGAGATGTACACAGAGAGGGAATAGAGGACCTTAAGTGGGCTCTGTGCTGACAGCAGTGAGCCCTATGCAGGGCTCAAACTCATGAAGCATGAGATCATGACCTGAGCCAAAGTCAGACACTCAACCAACTGACTGAGCCACTCAGGCACCCCTTCTTCCCTCCCACAATTTCAACTTTATTTTTCTTCTACTATCTAAAGCAAATATCAATACACCCTTTTCTGATTAAGTAGGAAAGGAAACCATGTAAGTTTTTTATGATCTTGTTTGCTTGATAAATATTGATTTTATCATCTTTGGCTGGAAGGGATTTTATTTCTTTCTGAGATTCCAATTTCTTTTCTATCCTCCTTTTATCCACTGAACATTATTAAATTTGTAGAATTCAAATAGATGAAATAGTAACATATAATCTCTTTCTGTGTTCTACATCCATCCTTTCCCTTCTGCTGGATGTTTGCTTATTTGCTTTCTTCAAATATACACAACGCACCATTTCACACTTTTATTGAGACTCAGTCAAACTTCTCCATAAACGTGTGTGTTATCTTTAATTTTTTATAAGAGCAGCATGATACTTTGTTCAGAGTAAAATTTTAGAAATCAGATTTACTTACCCATTGAGCCCTTATTTTCACCCACATTCTTCCTCTGACTTGTAATAACGGAAACTGAAAATTACCCAGTAAAATTCTGAGGTGGCATGTATATAAATCTAGCAAAATAAACCAAATAAGAAACAAACCAAAGATCATGATTTTTCTACGCTAGACCCTAGGGATAATTCTGGAGTCAAAGCAGACCCCTATTAAGATATTTAACATACAACTCACCTTCATATTTCTCTTAACTTTGTCCACATCTATGTCAATAGTCCTTTTATTAAGTTTCCTGAAGGTGCTAACAGAAGGAATGAAAAATCCAGAAATGTAGACTGATTGGTAACATCTGGTATGGAGCCTGTCTCCCAGTTTTGCTTAGCCCTGGCCTTTCTCTCCACCTCACTGGCAAAATAACTTTCCAGCCACTTCTGTCCTCTTAACATCAAGCAAGGGTTTCAGATGTGAACCCAAATAGGAACTAAAAGTTAAGAATATGAGGGGTGTCTTGGTGGTTCAATTGGTTGAGTGTCTGGCTCCAGTCATGATCCCAGGGTGGTTGGATGAAGCCCTGCAATGGGCTCTGCACTGGGTGTGGAGCCTGCTTAAGATTCATTCTCATTCTCTCTCTCTCTCTCTCTCTCTCTCCTGCTCCCCCTCCTCCTCTTCCTCTCACGCTCTCTCTAAAAAAAAAAAAGAAAGAAAAAAGAGAACAAATTCTTTGGGAAAAAACCCAGTCTAAATTAATTTGGAATTAATCTTTAAACCACAGTCTAGCTTAGCATCCCTTGACCAACAGCTACTGAAGATAAGAGACCTTATTCTTTGAAACTGAGATCTTTTTATTTGACTGTAACAGCTATCTTCCTTTCTTGAATCACCTTTGACTTTTTCTTTTTTTTTTAAATTTATTTATCTATTTTGAGAGAGAAAGCGTGAGTGGGGGAGGGGCAGAGAAAGAGGGAGAGAGATAGAATCCCAAACAGGCTCTGCGAGGTCAGTGTGGAGTGAACCCATGAACTGTGAGATCATGACCTGAGCCGAAGTCGGACGTTTAACTTGGAGAAGATCCAGATTATTGTGATCTTTTAGACATCGCTAGATGGAGTATTGATTACTACAATCACTTTGGAAAACAGCTGGCAATATTATGATAGGGAAAGATAGGATAAAATAAGGCAGAGAGGGAAAGGTTAGGAGCTGAGTTCCCTGGGTAGGGAAAAAAAACATGTTTTAAAACAATACTGGGAACATCTGACCACGAGCAATCTCCCTCAAGCATAAGGTTCCTCTTAAGAATGTAACAGACACTGAAAGGGCAGGCCTACACCGGCAGACTCCATCTTGTTCTGTGTCCTTCACCTAGACCACGCCTCCTCCCCTTGAGTAACCTCCCGCTCACCCGTTCAAACTTCCTGATCAAAACACGCCCAGCGACCTGCGTAACAGGACTCCGACCCTTCCCCAGCCAATCGGCTGAGGCCACAGCCATTACCTCACCAACTGCCCCTAGGCCCCAATAAAACCTTTGTGCTTTTGAAACTCATGCTCTCTCCCTGGTATCTCACCGCTGCCTCGGTGCAGGTAGGGGATTGAGCTCGAGCTAGCTTGAATAAAGGCTCTTTTGCTTTTGCATCAAACTCGGCTCCCCAGTCGTCTTTGGGGATCACGAATTCTGGACATAACAGTCCATATAATGAGATGAAGCCTGCATCAGCGCAGCGTCCTGAGTAACCTCAGTGAAACACCATCCCTACCAATCCATATTGAACATTTGGTGTGAAAGAGAAATAAACTTTTATCGTAACGAGCTACTGAGATTTGGGCATTGTTTGTTGCTAAGTTATTCAACCTGATACAGATGGCTTCAGTTCAATCTATAGTGCTTTACATCTAGCTGGATAACTTCACATCTAAGCTGGATAGCCTGTATTTAAAATTTTTTTTATACGTTTGTATATTTTTGATAGAGAGAGACAGAGCACAAGTGGGGGAGGGGCAGAGAGAAGGAGACACAGAATCTGAAGCAGGCTCCAGGCTCCGAGCTGTCAGCACAGAGCTTGACACGGGGCTCAGACTCACAAACCCTGAGATCATGACCTGAGCCGAAGTCAGACGCTTAACTGACTGAGCCACCCAGGTGCACCTGGAAAGCCGGTATTTTAAATGCCGGAAATAGTTTATAATATGTATTGATAAATAAATAGAGTGCATGAAAATATACATTTCCCCAATCTGGAGATTAGACAAAGTTAAATCAGCCAGAGTAAGAAAGAGTCAGAGGAGGGTACAGAATTGTTAGATGGTGTGACTCTCTCAGTTGGGGTCTGAAATTTCCCATTACTTCTGAGGGAAGAGTGTGTGTGTGTGTGTGTGTGTGTGTGTGTGTGTGTGTGCGCCTGTGTTAAAGAATGGTTTAAAAAAACTTAAAAAAGCTATTCTCAAAAAGAAATGGCAGCACAGAAGATCGGGACTCAGACAATCACACCCAGAATGCTTCTCGTGAAGTTGTTGCAAAAATGAATAAAGTTTTATACCATAAGATGGCCGACGGGGCTAAAACAAGCTCTGGTCTCTAGCTTGGAGGGGGTTCTTCTTGCCCTGTTTGCCATGCGTGCGAAAACCCCCACAGATGTGGAAGCTGACAACTATAAATTACCCTTCCCACTTGAATTCGGTGCTCAGATCTTCGGAGAAACAGTCTCCTCTGAGCCCACCGGTGTTAAATAAATCTCCGATCCACCAAGATCTCCAAGTGCTGCTTGGTTTTTCCGCCAGTGTTCCAGCCTGGTGTCAACAAAATAGTATCTGCAAGTTTCCCTAGCTTTGTCCTATCTCCCAATAAGGCGGTGCATCAGGGCTGAGAGATGGTGAAGGTCTGTAAAGGGCCTCGTGCCTGAGAGAAACAGGACACTCAGCAGGTGGATGGACTTACAGAGCCCGGACATGATGGCAGAACTGGGAGTCAGGTGCCAGTATAGATAGCTGCCAGTGACCAAAGGTGAGTCAAGTGCCTTCCAGAGGACATCTGCATGAAGATCGGCTGACAATACAGTTTCCAGAGTTTTCTAAAATGCCATTATTTTACATGAGCCCTTGAACCTATGTGCCACCCTAAGAGAAAGAGGGATATGCAAAAATCCTTAACCATCTGAGTTTAAAATTGATTTGGCTAAGACAATTCTATAATGGTGATGGCTGAATTCAATTTTTTGCCTTCATGTTGAATTGGGACTCAAAATGAAGGCCAAACATTTACAAAGTTAAAAGAACCATTGTTTGCTTATGTGCATTTTGTGATGAATCTGGCACTGCCTCAAAGAGCTGGTTGGGCATCGCTAGTAAATTAAACATCCTGAGAGGGAGAACACCGGGGAATGGATTAGACTTGGACAGAAGAGCAATCAGGAGTTCAGTTTCTCGACATGGTAAAATTGAAATGCAGACTAAACCTCAAAGTTGGAAAACTGGATATCAGCAGAGAGGTTTAGGGTAGACATGTACATTTGGGGGTTTTTAGATAGGAGGATTTAAGGTTAGGGACCTGGGAATTAGATTAAATAAAGAGTAAACACAGAGAAAAGAACACATCTACAGACATGAACTTTGAGTCATTCAAACATTTACAGATTAAGAGGATGTTATTCCAACAAAGGAGATAGAAACAGCAGCAAATAAGCAGTGGAGGGCACCTGGGCAGCTCAGTCGGTTAAGTGCTGGACTTTGGCTCAGGTCATGATCTCAACAGTTCATGAGTTTGAGCTCTACAGTCAGCAGAGCCTGCTTCAGATCCACTGTCTCCTTCTCGGTCTCTCCACTGCTCGCTCACTCTCTCCCTCAAAAATAAACAAACATTAAAAAAAAAACACAGTAGAATAAGAGGATTGTGTGGTGTCCTGGATGCCAAATAAAGTCTCAAGAAGAATGTGATCAACCATGTCAAATACTAAGAGGGAGGATAGGGATTGAATAAAGGCCATTCATTTGGCAATGTGGGTAAAATAGATAACCTTGTAAATGCAGGTTTTGCAAGTGTTGGAAATGAGAGCATTGTGCAATCCTCCAGATCTGGGAGAGTCTATTCTTACATGATTTTTCCAGCAAAGTTTTATTGACTTGGCATGGAGAAGCTCCTTGATAAGGAAGTTATTCACTCAAATATGTCTAGAAAACACTGCATTCTACACCTCACATTGGAAGTCAAAAAGAAAAGACATAAGAAAAAAAGACATCTGTTAATTTCACCTAGAAATTCTTTCTTGATCTTTTAAAAAATTATTTTATTTTTGAGAGAGAGCGTGAGTGAGCAAGGGGCAGAGAGGGAGGGAGAGAGACAGAATCCCACACAGGCTCCTCACTGTCAGCACCCCTCACCTAGAAATTCTTAAACTTATGTCCTATAACATATCCACACATGCATGTGTGTGTGTGTGTGTAAGGGCCCACAATCTCTTACTCGAAACCCTTTAGGTCAGATGTAATTTGAAAACCAAAATATTTCAGATTTCAGAAAGATAATGAAGTGGATAGTGCATACTTTATGTAATTCTACCAGCAGGAAATCAAACACATGAACCTTTTTATGATTTTTTAATAAAAAGTTTCACTCCAGGGGTGCCTGGGTGGCTCAGTCAGTTAAGTGTCTGACTTCTGCTCAGGTTATGATTTAATGGTTCATGAATTAGAGCCCTGCATCAGGCCTTCTGCTGAATGCACAGAGCCCCCTTTGAATCTTCTCTCTCTCTCTGCCCCTACCCCACCTAAAGAATTGTGTGCCAAAATTTCTAAGAAAAAATTTCAGTTTCAGAAGTTTTTGGGTTTCAGAGGTGGGCCTATGTTAGAATTCAGTGGAGGGGCACCTGGGTGGCTCAGGAGGTTGGGTGTCCCACTTTGGCTCAAGTCGTTATCTCACAGTTATTGAGTTTGAGGCCCGCTGCTTAGGATCCTCTGTACCCCCTCTCTCTCTGCACCTCCCTTACTTGTGCACTCTAAAATAAATAAACATAAAAAAAAAAAAAGAAAATTTCAGGGGTGCCTTGGTGGCTCAGTCAGTTAAATCTTTGACTTCGGTTCAGGTCATGATTTCATGGTCTGTAAGTCTGAGCCCCGTGTCAGGCTTTGTGCTGACAGCTCAAAGCCTGGAGTTTGCTTCGGATTCTGTGTCTCCCTCTGCCCTTCCCCCGCTTGCACTCTGTCTCTCTCTCAAAAATAAAATAAACATTAAAAAAAAAATTTCCGTTAAAAGGAAAAGAGAATTCAGTGGAAAGGTTTCCTAGAATAAAGTTTGTGCAGGGTTGACATATGACCTTGAGGTGAGGGTCAAGAACTAGTAGCAACCTTTGGGGTAAAATATGTACATGGGCATTCACTAAGTACAGTTTAATTGTGGCCGATGAGATTGCACTCAAGCAATTATATGGATTCATCTCGTGAGAAAATAACAGGTATATGCTTTACAATTTCAAAATGTTGTATGATTGTAAAGATGATGACATAAAAATGATATCAAACAGTGTTTTTGTGTTTTAAAAATGAAAGCAAAATTAATTAAAAACATTACTAGACAGGGGCGCCTGGGTGGCTCAGTCGGTTAAGTGTCCGACTTCGGCTCAGGTCATGATCTCACGGTCTGTGAGTTCGAGCCCCGCGTCGGGCTCTGTGCTGACCGCTCAGAGCCTGGAGCCTGTTTCAGATTCTGTGTCTCCCTCTCTCTCTGATCCTCCCCTGTTCATGCTCTGTCTCTCTCTGTCTCAAAAATAAATAAACGTTAAAAAAAATTAAAAAAAAAACATTACTAGACAATTTTGAAAAGGAAGATGAGGGGAGCAGATGGAGAGAAAGAGGGGCTCCTGAAACCCTCATTAAAATTAAGAAAACTAATAAACAATGATCAAACCCAACCCCCCCCCCAAAAAAAAAACAAAAACAAAAAAACAGTGATCAAATACCTATTTCTTAGAATTGTGCCTTTAGTGTTATGGGAGATAGCTTCCCTGTCCCTCTCCACTCCTCAAAAAAACAAAACAAACAAACAAAAACTACCCAAAGCTGCTATGGCTCCTCTGGAGATTGCAGCTAATGGAATATTCATCTTATAAAGGGAGCAAACTCGAGCTGTACAGAGCCTACGGTTAGAGAAAACCTGGTCATAGCAAAGCCAATGCCAATCTGCTTATGTAGGTCATCAGGCTTTCAGGCTATTCATTCTGTTCAAGTACATGGGTCATAAAGAAGAGCTAAAATATCCCATTCTTGTACTTGTAATCTGTTTTTGCAGCTTCTATAAACAATTTTCCACCCAACAGCAATGAGTTGTCTTCACTCTTCAGTGAGATTCAACAGATGCAGGCAGGATGTCTAATTTACTAACCGAAGCTTAACGGAGGGAAATTCCACAGGAATCTGTGATGAATCTGGAAATAGGAGTTAAAATAACTTAGTCCCACTTAGTTTACAGGGGGTCCCTGGGGATGGCAGAGAGAATGATGGGATTGGAAGGGGAGAAATGAGGGCCTCTAGTTCCAAAATGAAATACTTTTCTATACGCATAAAATAAAGGAAAATGGGGGCCTACACGTAAGAAAACACGAGCCAGAGAGGTTGTGTGACTGAGGAACTGAAACATGGAATGACAGAATGCCGTCCCTTCCTTTTCCCCTTGCGCTCATCAGGTTGCCTGTTGTGGTCACACAACCTTCAGATACTTTCCACACATAATCATTCTGCCTGATTTGGTGCCTCCTCGTGACCACAGTCTAAATAGTTTGTGGAAAGTTCCATAGGTATAGTGAGAGGTTCAGGAAAACTGCAAGAGGCTTCAGGATGAGTCAGTCAGAAGGCGGGATTATGAGTGGTTACGGAAAGTCTATGTATGATTGAGCCTCCACTTGACGACAGTGCACTCATTGAGAAGAAATAACCTGATGTCAACACCTTCCTCAAAGGAAGAAGGTGTGGAGATATCATACTAAAAAGTAAACAATGTCAAACACCTGTGAGAAATGTTTTCACCAACAATATGCTGTACGGGGGGAATTACACATTTTAATGTGATGAATGGAATTGTATCTGGAGGTGGGTATTGACTGATGAGTGAAAGCCTCTGAAAGGACATTTGTATGGGTCCCTTTGTCACCGGTCTGTATTGTTCTCTCCTATCTCTCAGGATGCAGCACGTTTTAGTCATCCTTCGAAGACGTGGCAGCCTCATGAAAACAATCTATTGCACCGTGTGAGTTACATTTTGTCTTTCCTGGAGAATATCAGAAAAGGAATATATCTAAGAACCATTCTACAAGACATGCTCACTACATAAATTAAGTCTGATAAAGTAATGAGCAGCTTGGAGGAAGAATAACACATTTGTCAGCTTTCTTGATTCCCCAGAATGCCAATGGCATCCAGAATTCGCGCTGAGCAGGAAGAGGAGGGGAAGGTGGGGAGGAAGAAAGAGACGGCTACTCTCCTGAAACCCTCATGAGAGAGAAGAGACCTTTGGCCTGGCAAGACTTCTCCCTAATTGTTTTTGTTTTTAGTTTATTCATTTATTTTGAGAGTAAAAAGAGAGAGAGAGAGAGAGAGAGAGAGAGAGAGGGAGGGAGGGAGAGGGAGAGAGAATCCCAAGCAGGCTCCTCACTTTCGGAGCAGAGCCAGATGTGGGGTCCAATCCCACAAGGGTGAGATCATGACCTGAGTGGAAATCAAGTGTCAGGTCCTTAAGTGACTGAGCCACCCAGGCGCCCCTCCCTAACTGATCCTTAACACCATTCCAGGGGACCACCTTCAAGGCTATATTTTCTGGGGTTTTACTAGAAATCCCCTATCATTCATTTTTGGGTTGCTTGAGAGTCCAGAAGTTTAAACAGAGAGGCTAGATCAAAACCCTGTCAGACCACAACTACTGACAGCTTGTTTCCCCAACTAACTTATGAAGAGTTGAGTGGTGGTGTAGGAAGAGCACAGCCCGTGGAGCAGGAAGTGTGATATGAGGATGTGGTTCACTGTGCACTGGACCTGGTTAATGTGGACTAACTCCCAGCCCTTGCCGAGACTCAGCTTTCTTGTTTATGAAAGGACAGTATTTCTCATACCTATCTCCCAGAATTATTGTGAGATACGCATGAGAAAGTGTGAGAGAGCCACTTGTTCAGGGTAAAGCAACAAACACTCATCAGAATTTATTTTGCTATAGGGGTGCCTGGGTGGCTCAGTCGGTTAAGCATCTGACTCTTGATTTCCGCTCAGGTCATAATCTCTTGTTTGTAGATCAAGTCCCATGTTGGGGTTCTGCACGGACAGTATGGAGCCTGCTAAGGCTTCTCTCTCTTTCTCTGCCTCTCTCCCACATGCATGTGCACACACACTCTCTCTCTCTCTAAAGAAATAAACATTGGGGCACCTGGGTGGCTCAGTCGGTTGAGCGTCCGACTTCGGCTCAGGTCATGATCTCACGGTCCGTGAGTTTGAGCCCTGTGTCGGGCTCTGTGCTGACAGCTCAGAGCCTGGAGCCTGCTTCAGATTCTGTGTCTCCCTCTCTCTCTGACCCTCCCCCGTTCATGCTCTGTCTCTGTCTCAGAAATAAACAAACATTTAAAAAAATACACATTTAAAAGTTTGTTTTAAAAAAATAAAAAATAAAAAATAAAATTTGCTATAAAGCAGAACAAAGATCTGACCAGGATACAGACAAAATGTCCCCAGAAGAAATCAAAGAATTTAATTTAGATATTACTAGTGCTTCTTTTATCATTTTTATATCACAGTCTCTCCTCTACTTAATGACAAATTGATGAATTTCTTTGTGTACTATATTCATTCTCTTTGCTGATCTTTAATTCACATTCTTCTATGTTTTTCCTTCACCCTTGGGGAAATGGTACCCTAACTTCTGTCACTCACTGTCATCTGACATCTGAGTGACTTTCTTTGATCCTTGATTTTCTAATACTATCAGTACAATGTAACTGATACACAGGATCTTGAGAAAGTCTATTAGTCATGATGATAAGTGCTTACTTTTCTAGGCCCAGCCCTGTGCTGATATTGCTTCTACTTACATCACAGAACTTAGTTACATTTGTCATATGTTTACGCGCTCATATTTATACATCCTTGGCCAAGCTCTGAACTTGTGGAGGCTCAATGGTCTTATTCCTTTTTTTTTTCCAGCTGGAATATTTTTTATTTTTTTGAAAAAATATGAGATCTTTCAAGGGACTGTATTTTCCTGTTTGCCTTGGCTATTGGGAAGCTCACAGGCAAAATGAAAGCCCAACTTTGCTTACTCTAAAGGCTGAAACAGTATGTATTTCCGTGCATACACTTTCCCACACCTTACTATTCCACCTTCATCTTGTACAGACTTCTTTACTTTCATTTTGTTTTATGGTTATATATTCTTGTCAATCTGTTACAGATTCTTTCACCTTGCTTGGGAGATGGTTATTTGGGTTCTATCTTATTTTTTTGTCCCTCTCTTAGAATGGTCTCCTAAATGTATGACGAGTTCACTCTCTGAATCGGAGTCCAGGCCCAAATGTACTGTTGGGGATCCATCTCATCTTTTACCTCCAGTTTATCCTTTATGGGATGAGGCAAGGGTTTCATTGTTTTTTTGTTATTTTTTATTTTAGAGACAGAGCAAGTGAGCAGGGGAGAGGGGCAGAGAGAGCGAGCGAGAGCAAGCATCTTAAGCAGGCTCCACACTCAGTGTGGAGCCCAACACGGGGCTCGATCCCACAACCCTGGGATCATGACCTGAGCTGAAATCAAGAGTTGGTCACTCTACCAAATGAGTCACCGGGGGACTCCAGAGGCTTTCACTTTTTCTGAAAAGTCCTTCTCATGCTGAGGACTTCCCTTTTTTTTGAGCCTGGATCTGCTTCCTCACTGGTTGGTCAGGTGCTTTTTAGCTCTTCCTAAGTCTCCACTGGGTTTGCCGGTTGGAGCTTTATTTGACAGCAGATGGCTCTTTGCCCATCCGACTACCCTCTTTGTCTTCTGCATCTTCTGGCTCATTCTTGGACTTCTGCTCATTGTCACTATTACACTATTGCTACTATCTGACCTCTCAGAATCTTCTGAATCGCTGTGCTATATAGCCATGTAAACATCTGAAATTTCATTTATGTCCAGTTGTGTGAGATGACAGGAACAGGTGCCACCTGCTGTTGGACCGACTCACTCAGCTCCTCTAGGTCCATCTCGGCATTGCTTCAAACCAAGTTAAGATTCAGGGTGCTTTCTGTGGTGGACTTTTTATCTGTTTTTGTTGTGAGTGGCATTGATGCTTTAGGAGAGACAGTTTTGGACTGCCAGGTAAACTCTCTGGCTTGTGTCATGTTTGCCCAGGCTGGTGAAGCTGTGCTCTTGTCCAGGAAGTTCATGGACTCCTCACTGGCGATGAAGTGGCTTGATGTGGCCTTCTTCTCAGCATCTTGCTCCATGTCAGAGCCTGTGTGCACAGAAGAGTTTGTACTCATTGGGGAGTGTGGCATTTCTGACAAGGAGATCCTGCGGCCCTTGCCCCTGCTGAGCATGGGTTTGCTCATCAGGATCTTGGAGGGCACTGTCATGTCAAAGTTGACCTTGACCTTCTCCTGCTTGTCTATCTTGGTGGTGCTGGTGCCAGGGTTGTTGGTGTCGAGCAGCATTTGGTTGGCTGTTGGGCCTGTAGGGTTTACATAAGGAAAAGTAATTAAAATCCCTAAAATTCCTGCAGATGTTCTCTGTGCACACTTCCATCTCTTGCATTTCACTGTTGAAGATGTTTTTTAAAAAAAGATTTTGGGGTGTCTGTGTGACTCAGATGGTTAAGTGTGAGACTCTTGATCTTGGCTCAAGCAATGGTCTCCCTGTTCATGAGATCAAGCCCTGTTGGGCTCTGTTCTGATAGCACAGAGCCTGCTTGGGATTCTGTCTCTCTGCCCCTGTCCACTTGTGCGTGTTCTCTCTCTCGCTCTGTCTCAAAATAAATAAACTTTATACAAAAAATAAAAAGATTTTATTTTTAAGTAATCTGTACACCGAATGAGGGGCTCAAATTTATAACCCCAAGATCAAGAGTTGTTTGCTGTATCGACTGAGCCAGCCAGGTACCTCTGAAGATGCATTTTGTCTTTTTCACAGAAACAGGAATTTACTTAGACATGAAGTAGCAATTATTTGTTGGAACCCAGGCCCTGTCATGTTGTCCAAAGAAATGAGCATCAACCTATCCATCTCTCTCCCTCAGAGCTTTTGCAGGCCAGAATGGAACCCCTTCTGTTTTGCCCAGACCAAAAGATGTGGATTGCTACGAGGCTCATAAAACCAGTTATCTCATCTTTTGCAAGCAGCTAGATACCTACGGGACATACTTTGATTTCATTCATGACATACTCACAGATTTTGATGAGTACTTTTGCTATCTGCATCAGTTTGTGACTTCCTCCATTATAAATGATGCAATTGTACAAAATCTACTTTGCCTTGGCCAGGAAAGCTGCTGTGCGGCCATACATTTTATTTTTAGCATTCTTTGCCAATGTACAAAGGTCCATAGGATGGAAAATGCTTTTCACATAGTCAAGATGCTTTTCCAAGGGAACAGGCTTCTGGAATGCATCTGTCCTTGGCTGTCTCATTTTCTGAATGGCAAACGTGAGCAGGTAGGGTGAATGTTGGATGGAGAGCATTGTCATGGCTTCACCCTGAGTCTCAATGTATTCTACTACTGTAATCTTCTCTCACACTCAGAAATTCTGCACAAAGTCTGTCCCCCTTGTCCTGATGTCAGTCTCAGACACTTGGCATGATAAGCCTGGGGACAGAGCTCACAGCAAAGGACTTGGCCTTCCTGCTGACAAACCCAGCAGCAGAAATCATTGTGTCCATACTGTGGTACAACATCAACAGGGTCTGTGGTGAGTGGCTGCTTCATATACTAAAATGGACCATCTCTTAGTTCTGACTGTTCCTTACTGTTATTGTTCAGTTAGCCAGGTTTCTTTTTTTTTTTTTTAATGTTTATTTTGGTGGGGGGAAAGAAGGAGAGAGAAAGGGAGAGAGAATCCCAAGCAGGTTCCATGTTGTCAGTGTAGAGCCTGATGTAGGGCTCTATCCCACTAACTGTGAGATCATGACCTGAGCCGAAATCAAGAGTTGGACACTTAACTGACTGAGCCACCCAGGCATTCCTGTCTTTTTTATAGTTTATTTAAGAGAGAGAGAGAGAGACAGAGTGGGAGGGGCAGGGAGAGAGAGGGAGAGAGAATCCAAAGCAGGCTCCACACTGACAGCACAGAGCCTGATGTGGGGTTAGAACTCACAAACCATGAGATCATGACTTGAGCCTAAGTCAGAGGTTCAGCCAACTGAGCTACCCAGGCGCCCCTCCTCTTTTTCTTTTCTTTGGGACTTGTTGATGTGTCTTCTGGCTAGTGGCCATTGGAAGAATGTGGAAGGCTGGGGAACTTTCTTTTCTGGGCTCTTCTCTTGGTGGAGCCAGGATTTTTGGAGCAAGTAGAGATATCCATGCCCTCTACCACCTCCTGTTCTGCTTTTATTTCCTCTTCGGCTGGGACAAAGCAGGCAGAGTTATCAGTAGCTAAGCTTTTTATGCAGGATTCTTAAAATGGCGTCTGGCAACACTGCCTCATTCCTGTATTAGAGAAATTATATTTTTGTTCACCCCCAACAGAGCCCTGAAAATTTACAATGGGTTTGGCAAAATCTGCTTTCAGAGGCCAAAAGAACAGCGTCGCAATGGATAAGCTAATTTACTGTTACAGGTATGAGAGTTGGCCTCGGAACTTCTCTAGTGCTGAGTGGGGAGTTTCAAGGTGAATGCTTTTTAGCTCAAGGGGAGAAAGGAGGGCATGGTGTCCAAGGCTGTGCCAGGGCAAGGACGGGTGGTTGGCTCCCCACCGGATGGTAGGTAGGTAATTCTGACGAAGAGGGACAGCCTGGCAGGGAGGCCAGCTACAGTGTCTTATTCTTTTTATATCCTTCCTTATACTAGCTCAGCCTTCTGAACAAAGAATGCACCTAGAAATCTCCTGGAGAAATGACCTTGAGACTAGATAGACCAAGAAGGTATCAGAGCTTGGAGGTCACCTTGGCAAAAGAAGTGAAGGAATCCAGGGTTCCAGAGGGAAGGCTGTAGAGAGCCATCAGGATGTCAGACGGAATGCTGGACCTTCTCAGTGCATCCTGTCACAAGGAGGGGCAGGATGAGAGTATGTCTTGTTACTGGCAATGCTAATCTTGATCCCTCCATTAAGGTGGTGTCTGTCAGGTCTCTTTACTGTGAAGTTACCATTTTCCCCTTTTTACTAATATGTATCTTGTGTGGAGGTACTTTGAGACTAGGCAAATATCGTGTTTACTGTCATACTTTGTCCTATTAATTTTAACATCCAATAAGGATTATCTGGGATTGACCAAGAAGTGGATATTTTCTACTTTCATCATTCCTGAGCCAATTATTAATTAGAATTCTACTCTGAGAAAGAGCTGTCCCCTCCTCACTCTTCAGCTTATGGTTTGGTTTCAAAGAAGATGAAACCTCAGAATTCATCAAACATGTTAGGACAATTTACGAAAATACTGTATCAAATGCTTTCTCATAATTCACTCTGATTTCCATACATATGGCAGTGTGTGTGGCAGGGGGTGGTATATATGTGGACCTTGCACATATAGGTCCGTTTGAAGTCATGACTGACAAAGAATAAATTGTCACAGGTTTGGCAGATCCAAGGGGAAGTACAAGCCAGCAATGCAGGCCTTCTGTTGGGTCACATCATATAACATAATGGGAGACACAAGTCCAGCATAGTATATCCCAACACAGTCAGCAGGCAAAATTGAGAGAAAAAAAAAACAACAGCACTTTAGAAAAAAATAAATTGTTGGGCCTCAGAAAACTGTTAGTTGAATTCATTTTTTATTTCATCTCTAAAGTAATGAATGACAACTAATTTAAGCTTTTCTTCTCAAAGTACCCCTATTCTGAGAGTGTGAATTCTTTTCACAGAATCACATCTAATTGTCTAGGACAGAGTCTTAAATGACCTCCATATTTCAGATGAGCTATCTTTGCTTCATTGAAAAGAGTGGCATCATGGGACCTGGTCTACACCTTTGATAGTTAAGAAACAAAAATACACACTTATGGTACAAATTGCCTTAGTGTAAAGCCTGAGAGAATATGGGATCTGAGCCAGAGAACTTTCTCACATTTCTGCCGCAAAAGGGTAACAAAATCACATGAAAATCTTTCCCTGGCCAAGATCACACAGTACATTAAAAGATTTTGCTACCCTGCAATTTTCCCAAAGGCACTAGTCCTTCTCAAAATATTTATTCGAAGTGCTTTGAACTTTCTCTAACAGGTGAACACACAGCAGCAGAAATTGTGGATTGGCTACTCAGAAGCCATTTACAACCCCTTCTCCCTTGCCTTCCTTTACTAAAAAAACTGGAAAGCTAAATTAGCTGCTGGTTTGCTTCTCTTTCAGCCAGTGGCCAGAGGAGAGGCAATTCTGGAGATCAATGAGATGTATATAAAGTCTTCAAAAGAAGAGAGCAAGGGAAAAGGTTTGGGAGTAAAAAGATTTTGGTTCTTCTTCCTGCTTCATGGCTGAAATATGAGCAAAGGATCATGGAGTAGGAACACAGAATGAGACATGATTCCTTGAAGACACCCTATTACACAAGCTACCTCCTGACAGGTTAGCTGATAAAAATATTCCCCAGTGCATTTCAAGCACTGTTGCTGGGATTTCTTTTAAGATATCTCCTCACATAAGAAAGGTGTTTGGGGGGGGGGGCACCTGGGTGGCTCAGTTAGTTGAGCATCCGACTTCGGCTCAGGTCATGATCTCACAGTTCGTGAGTTCAAGCCCCACATCAGGCTCTCTGCTGTCAGTGCAGAGTCCACTTCAGATCCTCTGTCCCTGTGCCTCTCTCTCTCTCACTCTGTCTCTCTCTCTCTCTCTCTCTCTCTCTCTCTCTCTCTCTCAGCATCTCCCCTGCTTGTGCTCTTTCAAAGAAAGGTGTTTTGGGGAGGCTAAATTAAAAAAAAAATTGAACAACTTAATTACTGATACAACTAATGTTCAAATTTCATCAGCATAGAGGATTCAAACTCAGATTGCTTTGGGCAAATATTTTTGTATATATTACTTCACAAACAAATATCTATTCCATATACAAGGAATAAAAGCAGTCACATAAAATAAAGGACTGACTGGGGCTAACCCATTTGGTTAAGCCTCTGACTCTTGATTTCTGCTCAGGTCGTGACCTCACAGTTGTTGGGATCAAGCCCTGCACTGGGCTCTGTGCTGACAGCATGGAGCCTGCTTGGGATTCTCTCTCTCTCCTCCCCTTGCTACCCACCCCCCCACCCCAAAGTAAATAAATAAAGTTAAAAAACAAGAAAAGAACTGATTTAATAAAAGTAAAAGGTAGCAACATTTGATCAGGTAAATGTTTTGCATTCTACAAGAATATTTGAGTTACTTTTTAATAGGTAAACTAAAATGATCTCTGATTTAGCCAATCAATTTGGTGAGGCACAGTAGCTACCAGAATAGGTTCTCAGATGTCCTTCTTTATTTTTTAAAGAATTTTTTACTGAATTTTGTTTTCACTTTTCAATGAGCGGTGTTGGCATTACAAATGAACCATATATAAATGAACCACTGACAATACATATAATTACTCAAACATTAAAAAATGAAAGTTTCACATCATTGTCAATTAGCTATGCACACTTTTGAAACAGAGGTAAAATGGAATATATTGGTTAAGAATAAATTGATGAATGTTCCTGTGATTATGAGAGAGGGAAGGGAATACAAATCTGACAAAAACTATCAAAATTGCAAAAGCGCATATCCTTGGAATCAACAATTTTACATTTAGGAATTTATTCTGAAGTTATACTTGTATGCATTCTTGGAAAATCATACATGTACAGGACTATTCTTTTTTTTAATGTTTATTTTTGAGAGAGGGAGGGAGAGAGAGAGCAAGCAGGGGAGGGGCAGAGAGAGAAGGCCTGACATGGAGCTTGAGTTCACAAACCATAAGATCTTGACCCCAGGTGAAGTTGGATGCTTAACCAAATGAGCCACCAAGACACCCCTCTTTTTTTTTTTTTTTAAAAGTAGTCTTCATGCCCATTGCAGAGCCCTTTGTGGGGCTTGAACTCATGACCCTGAGAGCAAGATCTGAGTTGAGATCAAGAGTTGGATGCTTAACCAACTGAGCCATGCAGTTTCCCCTCCACAAGATTATTGCTGTAGCATAGTTTATAAAAGCAACCTGGAGACAAATGTTCATTAATAGGGGATTGGATCTGTAAATTACTGTGCATTCATAGAAGAAAATATCATTGAAAAGAATAAGTCATCATGTACTTATATGAAGCAATCTCCAACTTGTTTTAGGTAAAAAAAGGAAAAAAGCAGGAAAAAGAAAGGATGGGCACTATATGGATATACCATACACGGGATATACCATACATACCATAAAATATGCATATATATATTTCCCCCTGATATAGATAGAACTGTGGAAGAAAGTGACATTTGCTGCTCTTGGTGACTTTGAATGATGTGTGGGTAATGTGACTAGAGACAGGGTAGGAGAAAAAATGTGAACCTATTTTTTTGAATTATAAGTAAATGTGTAAGCTATTACTTATCTTACAAAATATATGTTAGTGAAAATCTCAAATATTCTTTTCAAAAGAAGTGAGCATGTATAAGCTCATTCTGCTCTCTCCTGTATGCAATGAATCACATCACACCATCAAAGGAAAAATTTTAAATGCTTAAACAAATATATAAAGTCCTTCAGCTTTATTAATACAACAAATTGCTTCCTGGTGGATCTATGCTAATTCAGTGTTACAAGCAGTGTGAAAATGATTTTACTTAATGACATTTTTTACTTTTTGAATCTTTTACAAAATGGACAATTCTGTGTCAAGAAAGAGCTTATATAATAGGTCCACTTTTCAGTCATGAATACAGAATGTTGATCCAATTAATTGAGCCACCAAGTGATTTCTTCAATACATTTTGATGACCAGCAAAGTGCAAGTACCCAACAAAATTTATTTATTTTTTAAAGTTTATTTTTTTATTTTGAGAAGGAGAGAGAGAGTGCAAGCAGGGGAGGGGCAGAAAAAGAGAGGGAGACAGAGAATCCCAAGCAGGCTCCACACTGTCAGCGCAGAGCCTGACGCAGGGCTTGAACCCCTGAAAGTGAGATCATGACATGAGCTGAAACCAAGAGTCAGATGCTTAACTGACCGAGGCACCCAGGGGCCCCACCACCAAAATTTATGTTTAACTTTGCCAGCAATTTAATAAAAGCTCTCATGGGCATGTAATCTATAAAAGATACAAATGGCAGGATTAAAATATAAAAATGTGCAAAATTTCCATAACAGAAAAAGTCCTACTATGTTTCCTTCCACATGAGAGTTTCTTCTTAAATGATTTGAGGTGTGTTCCCTCACAGAACTTATAAAATGTACTCTTGTCCAAACTTATCATGTAAATCCTTTGCTCATGTAAAGAAAGAACAACGTAAGAGAAATGCACACTCCCATGTGAACCAGAGACACCATACTCTTTGAATATCCTCCAGAGTGAGCTTTCTGGTTTGAGACCTTCAAGGACTTTATTATTTTTTTAAAGCTTATTTATTTATTTATTGAGAGAGAGAGAGAGAGAGAGAGAGAGAGAGAGAGAGAGAGAGAGAGAGAGGGAGAGGGAGGGAGGGAGGGAGAGGGAAAGAGAAGGCAAGTGGGGAGGGGCAGAAAGAGAGGGAGGGAGAGAAAGAATCCCAAGCAGGCTCCGCACCATCAGCGCAAAGCCTGATACGGGGCTTGAACCTACGAACCTTGAGATCATGACCTGAGCTGAAGTCAGTCACTTAACAGAGTGAGCCACCCAGGCGCCCCTCAAGGACTTCATTAACAAGCTTCACTCATTAAAAATACATGTTATCCTTGGCTCCATTTATAGAACCTAGTTATGCTCATCAAGGATGAAATCCTCAAGTATTCTTTAGTCAGCTACCCTCAATTGCCCATCCCTTCTATTCACAAAACCCAGTGTGTCAACAACTCCAGAGGCACATGGTGAATGTTCAGTAAATACTGAATGGGTGAGGAATGAGCAAACGGATAATAACACACTATATTTTTATAATACTTCACTGTTCCTAAAATGTGTTTGCATAATTACTCCATTTACTCTTCATGATACTTATGTAAAAAGGCAGGGATGTGGTGCCTGGCTAGCTCAGTCAGAAGAGCATGTGCCTCTTGATCTCGGGGTTGTGAGTTTGAACCCCAAGTTGGGTATAGAGATTACTTAAATACATACATACATATATACATACACTTAAAAAAAAAAGGCAAGACTTTTAGGTCATGTTTTACACATGATGAACTTGAGGCCCTAAGAGGTGTAAATGACTTATTCAATGTGACAGGAGTGACACAACTAAAATGCTACCAAAGCCCCATAACATGCCATTGCCACTTCAATGATCGTAGAGCATCAGTAATGGCATCCATCAGAAGCAGCAAACGGCGGCAGCGGCCCCTTGACTCCTCCATCTCTGGATATTAGTGCTTCGGCTTCCACTTTAGCTCTTAGGTTAGATATATAAAACAGCAAATGCTTTGCTTGGAACGCTCTTTGCTGTTAACATTCCTGACATCACACTCAGCTACCTGAGAGGCCAAAACATTCTCTCCAGCTTTGAGAGAATCCTTGCAGCCACATCTGAGTTCTGAAATGTTGGTATGAAGCCAACGAGCTATAATCTTAAACCCAATTCCAATACTGATAGGAATGATAGGATCATTCCCTGATAGGATGAAACCCTGTCATAAACTGATTATTTCTTTTTAATGTTTCTTTATTACTGAGAGAGACAGAGCACGAACGGGGGAGGTGCAGAGGGAGAGGGAGACACAGAATCTGAAGCAGGCTCCAGGCTCTGAGCTGTCAGCACAGAGCCTGACGCGGGGCCTGAACCCACGGACTGCGAGATCATGACCTGAGCCAAAGTCAGATGCTCAACCGACTGAGCCACCCAGGCGCCCCATAAACTGATTATTCTATTGGGAGGTATTAACATTAAGGTCTGCCCTCTGAGGAAGAACAATCCCCTTTGCTCTTTAATAGGTACCACTTTTTTCCCACTGGATATTGGTATTGCCCCCCAGTGTTATGAAATCTTGCAGAAATCACCAAGGATCATCATGAGTGCCAGCATTAATGTCAGCCACGGTTGGCAACAAAGCCAACATCTGGGAGTTTGCAGAAAGGGAGCAGCCCACTCAGGAAAATCAGGCAGAGTACTGTGATGTGCCTGTCAAAATTCACATCAAGACTGATGGCATACAATAAGAAATGAAGGAAACCTAAGGGTGGGGGCATCATTAATCAGAAGAGTTAACAGATTGCCTCCCTAAACCCTCATTGTCAGTGTTGCCAGAAAATACACATATCATACAGGAAACACTGATAAAAATGATCCAATACCCTTGTCTCAATATGTCTATAATATATCATGAAGCCAGAAAATGTGAAAGTTAACCCAAAAGTTATTACAGGGGAAAAACTCTACTCAGACTACTAAGTGGAATGACAAAATGATCTATGTGACAATGAAACAGAAAGGACTAACCTCACAGGGGAAGACTGATGACAGGATTCCTTGGAAATATGTCTCTTTTATACAAATTAATACATAGAGCTTCATAAAATGTTTTATTTGTCTTACATGCATATGTTACAAAATTATATTTTGTTTCTTGCTTTTCTGACCTGTTACCACCATAACATTTATCCCACACCAATTCCATGCTCTGCTGAATCTATGAAATATCAAACTTCTCTGCAAAGGAGCGCTCATGAAAAAAAAATTTGAAATACGAAATTCTGAATTAAGTAATGCAAAATTAAGTCCTTTTTCTTCCTGTGAAAGAGTGACATGGTTTATTACCTTATCCAAAATTTGTAATATGTTTTTAAGGTGTTCAGTTCAAAAAACCAAGGAAAAAAAGTGAAGAATAGAAAGAAAATAGAGAACTGGAGATCAGAAAATCTATGGTAAAGTTAGAATATATTTCCAAATAGAAAAGCAGGACAAAAGAGTTTTAAAGCACCTTGGATAAAGGTCTTATATCTGGGGCTCCTGAGTGGCTCAGTTATTTAAGCGCCTTTTGATTTCAGTTCAGGTCATGATTTCACAGTTTGTGAGTTTGAGCCCTGCTTTGGGCTCTGCACTGTCAGTGTGTAACCTGCTTGGGATGGATTCATTCATTCATTCATTCATTCTCTCTCTCAACACAAATAAATACACTTTTTAAAAAAAGGATCTTGCAACTGTATTCATGTAAGATAATTTTATCCTAAGTGAAAATAATATGTTTACTACGGAATCTAGCTTACTATATCAGGGTTAGTGAAATGGCATGTAGCTATACCATGAATTCACATATAAATGGTACCCAATAGAATAATTAAGAACTGACCATGAGTTCCTGTCTTCCTTCCTTTTTCCCTTCCTCATCTCTTCCTTTTTCTTTCTTTCTTTTTTTTTTTTTTTGAGGGGGGGGGTCCCAAATGAGTCAGGGGCAGAGAGAGAGAGAATCCCAGGAGGGGCAGAGACAGAGAGAAAGGGAGAGAGAGGGAGAGGGAGAGAGGGAGGGAGAGAGGGAGGGAGACAGGGAGGGAGAGAGGGAGGGAGAGAGAGAGAGAGAGAGAGAGGGAGAGGGAGAGAGAGAGAGGGAGAGGGAGAGGGAGAGGGAGAGAGGGAGAGAGAGAGAGAGAGAGAGAGAGAGAGAGACAGGGAGAGAGAGAGGGAGAGACGGGGAGAGGGAGAGAGAAGGGGAGAGAGAGAAGGGGAGAGAGAGAAGGGGAGAGAGAGAAGGGGAGAGAGAGAAGGGGAGAGAGAGAAGGGGAGAGAGAGAAGGGGAGAGAGAGAAGGGGGAGAGAGAGAAGGGGAGAGAGAGAAGGGGGGGAGAGAGAGAGGGGGGGAGAGAGGGGGGGGAGAGAGGGGGGGGAGAGAGGGGGGGGGGAGGGAGAGAGAGAGAAGCAGGGTCACCCCAAGTGAGGCTTGTGGTCACCTGAAGTGGGGCTCAAACTCACAAACCATGGGATCATAACCTGAGCCAAAGTCAGACGCTTAGTGACTGAGCCACTCAGGTGCTCTCCTCCTTTTTTTTTTAATATTTATTTTTGAGAGAGAGAGAGAGCAAGCGAGTGAGCATGAGCAGGGGAGGGACAGAGAAGAATCTGAAGCAGGCTCCAGGCTCTGAGCTGTCAGCACAGAGCCTGACTTAGGGCTTGAACCCACCAACTGTGTGATCATAACCTGAGCCGAAGTCAAATGCTCAACTGACTGAGCCACCCAGGTACCCCCCTTTCCTTTTTTAAAGTTTATTTATTAGAGAGAGAGAGAGAGAGAGAGACAGAGAGAACGCATGCGTGCCTCGGGGGTGGGGGTGGTGAGGTGCAGAAAAAGGGAGAGAGAATCCCAAGCAGGCTCCACACTGTTAGTACACAGCCTGATGTGGGGCTCGAAACCATGAACCATGAACCATGAGATCATGACCTGAGCCAAAATCAAGAGTGGGACGCTTAACCTACTGAGCCACCCAGGTGCCCCTTTTCTTTTTAAATCCCCACTTAAAAGTACACTCTAGACTAGTGTGCATACCATGATTTGTGCAAGCAGTTTTTGGCAAACCTGAATGAACTAGCAATCCAAATCCAATTTATTTATTAAAAAAAATTTTTTTTAATGTTTATTTTTGAGAGAAAGAGACACAGAGACAGAGTCCAAGTGGGGAAGGTGCAGAGAGAGAGGAAGACACAGAGTCTGAAGCAGGCTCCAGGCTCTGAGCTGGCAGCACAGAGCCCCACACGGGGCTTGAACTCGTGGACTGTGAGATCCTGAGCTGAAGTCAGATGCTTAATCTACTGAGCAACCCAGGCGTCCCTTTTTGCTTTAAATCTCTACGTAAAAGTACAGTCTAGACTACCGTGCATACCATAATTTGTATAAGTAGTTTTTGGCAAGCCTGAATGAACTACCAATCCAAATCCAAGTTATTTTAGTAGTGTTTTGTCACTTCTTCATGCCATGACACCCTCCGGGAATGTGCTTTGACAGGACCAGTGCTTGATCAAATTCTGAGCAGAGAGAAGCACAAACATATGCAGCATGTGAATGCTCTAATGCAGCTAGATGCAAGATGCTATGGGATGAAAGAAAGGAGGTAACTGTTTGAACCTGGGGCAATGTGGGTAACTTCCTATAGGAGGTAATATATGCATGAAATGGTAAATAGGAATTTGCCATAGAGAAGATGGGTAGGCAAGATATTCTATATGAAGGGAAGTAGAGAAAAATGTGGTTAATCCAGTCAAGAACAACAAGCGATTAGTTGGTTTAGGAAATATTTTGTGAAACCTTACTTTAACATATGAAGACCCTATAGTCAGGGTCTAATCCTACTTACTTGGTCCTTGCTTGAATTAAGTGAGCTATATACAAGCTCATGTGAGATCACATTCAAACAATGCCATACTTAGCTCGAAATGACAACAATGCTGGTGACCATCTCATAATATTGTTCTCATGGTGGTCTCAATGTGAGGGTGGCCTAGATTCTCCTCAAGGTGATCAAGCAAGACCCTGGCAATGTTAGCAGATCATAATAACAAGATGTTGGGGAAATATCCTGAAAATTAGCATCTGTAAGGTGTATGTGCTCTAATTTGTGAGATTTCTCAGGAATCTGAAACTACGCTCTCAGTTAAAATACCGAATAATTTGTGTAGGATATTATTTGAAGCATTCAAATATTTCCTTGCACATCCAATGATATTGATAAAAACTGTTAGCCACTGGAGCACCTGGGTGACTCTGTCGGTTTAGCGTCCAACTCTTGATTTTGGCTCAGGTCATGATCTCACAGTTCGTGTGTTCGAGCCCCACATGGGGCTCTGAGCTGACAGTATGGGGCCTGCTTGGGATTCTCTCTCTCTCCCTTTCTGCCCCTCCCCTGCTCATGCTCTCTCACTCTCCCAAAATAAATAAGTAAACTTAAGAAAAATTAAAAAAAGAAACTGTTAGCCATTTAGGCTGTTTTCTTTTAGCAGTAAGGAAGACATATTCTTCACATTCATATTTGATGTTTTCTTTTCCCCAGACTACTGGCATCTTCATATAAATACAGTTCCCAGGTTGCATGTACTATGAGTTTATTTGTTGTCTAAATGCATTTTTATATAGCATTGGTTGCCTGAATTATATTTTTCTATAAATACAGACTGGAATTCTATTCACAGAACAGGTGTGTAAGTATGCAAATTGTTTTAAAAAAGGACTTATTTCTGTATTTTCTTTACATTATTGGTCCGAAACTTGAAAACTATACTCGCAGAAGTAACCTGAAATTATCTTCATGGAATGGAATTCAAATGCATTAAGTTGTGGAATTTTATAGTCTCAAGTCACCTTAGAAATGATTTCAGTCACCTCACATTGAAAATAGGAGACTTGGGTCAAATGAGATCATGACTTGTGTCTGATTCCTCAATTTTTGTAAAAATCTTGGAATTAGAATATTAGTTTCTAGATTCCCAGCACTGTGCTCCTACCCCTGCTCTATTGTGGATGCCCCTACTTGACTACCTTTTCTTTAAATATAAGAGGCTTTAGGGGTGCCTGGGTGGCTCAGTCGGTTAAGCATCCAACTTCAGCTCAAGTCATGATCTTGCAGTTCGTGAGTTTGAGCCCCGCATCAGGCTCTGTGCTGACAGCTCAGAGCCTAGAGCCTGCTTCGGATTCTGTGTCTCCCTCTCTCTCTGCCCCTCCTCCACTCACACTCTGTCTCTCTCTCAAAAATAAACAAACGTTAAAAAAAATTTTAAATGTAAGAGGCTTTGAGGGACCCTCAAAGATCATTTGGTGTCCCTGTTCTTTGAGTGGAGAGGACTATTGTGTTCTGCACAGACTTGAAACTATTAATTTCTGGAAAAACTGACATATAGTAAATGAGAGTATTACTCAAATGTCATCCCCAAATTATCATCTTTCTCTTTAAATAGATGAAAGTGAGCTTCATTCCTAAATGGGATATTATTATACCTTGACACAACATTCTTTTATATTATAGAAAAATTCAATGGAAAATGGGATAAAATTTGTCAGCAAAAATGCATTCTAAAATAGAGAAAGTGGGGCACCTGGATGGCTTAGTCGGTAGAGCATCTGTGTGTTGATCCTGGGGTTGTGAGTTTGAGCTGCAGGTTGAGTGTAGAGATTATTTTAAAAAAATAAATTAAAACAAAAAAAAAGAAATCTCATTTTATCTTTGAAAGAGCAGTATCACAAAAAGATGCTTATGGGGGCACCTGGGTCTGTCAAGGGTCAGTCTGTCAAGGGTCAACTTCAGTTCAGGTCATGATCTCAGTTTCTGGGTTTGAGCCCCATGTGGGATTCTCTGCTGTCAGTGCAGAGCCCACTTCAGATTCTCTGTGCCCTTCTCTCTCTGACCCTCTCCCGCTTATGCCCTCTCTCTCTCAAAAACAAATAAACATTAAAAAAAATAAAAAGATGCTTATGAATTGTCTCAACTGTCAAAGATTCATTTCGTCCAAATGAATGGATTTTTGCTGCGAAAGATCAGCCTGGATAGATTTCTGCAAAAAAAGAAGCAGACTACTCAGAGATCTGGTGGCATCAGTTCCCTCCCAGTTTGCAAGTCAACTCACAGAAGCACCAGGAAAAATTTCACCTACAAAATCAGTCATTCACTAGGTAATCCCAGAGTCCACTTGAACTAGATTTGCTCAATTGCCCATAGGTGGCACTGCCACATTATTCGACAAGTATCCCCTGAGACCATATTCTGAGCGGAGCCCTGTGCAACGGATGTACTTTACTTTCACACATTGGGCCTCAGACTCTACCATCATGCTGTCGTGGGCCACCCTCCCCTACATCTCTGAGAGAGGACTTTAGAAGCAGAATGTCTGGATTCCGATCCCTGCTCTGGCACATGCTAGCTGGGCAACTCCGCTCTAATCCTCAGTTTCTTTATCTGGAAAATGCAAACAAGAATACCCCATTCAGAAAATTTTAAGGAAGGTCACATAAAATATTACCTGAAAAATACCTAAGCCAACTATCCAAAATATAATGTGCAACTGGAAATTTTCAGCCACCAAATAATGTGATTCACTTTGGTTAAAATAAAACCATAAACCAAATATTTCAGTAGTATTGAACAAGAAAACTTGATACAAGTGCTTTTGGGAATGCAGGATGCCAGCTTGTCTGTTAATCTTTGTTTAGAAGTTAATAGAGAAAGTTGGAATATATTTACAAATTAATTATCATTAAGGCTCAAGGCATAAAAGCCTGAGTTTTGTACTGATTTAACTTAATCTCTATATATTATTTATCCTGTCATCAGGTTGATTTGGGGGCGAATCTGTTGTAACTGAAAGAACCTCTCTTATAACATTCTATTTTCATTTGCAAGGTTTTATTTTTATCTCTAGAGCAATATAATCCTTAACCTCAAGACTATAATTACTATAAGAGGCTTGCTGTCTCTGTTTTCTATAGAAAAATGCTGTCTGCTGGAGTATTTACTATAGGAAATTGGATTTACTTACCAAAATTGTAAAGCACACACTAGCCTTGTGATGTTTGGCTCAATATCCATTTGTCCTTGCTAAATGTCATAACACATCTACTGTATATGTGATATAGATTTACTTGTCCACAAAAAAAGCTTTTGAATTTTAAATTTCTCCTTTTATGCCTGTCCGCAACAAATAAATTCGTGACTCTAACAAGTTCGTTTTTAAACAAAACAGAGATTCTTTCTTTACAATGGTAAGTATGAAAACAGTGTTGACTATGATTAGTTATACTTTCATTACTTATGCTCTCTCCCACCATTTGACAACTACTCTAAGGCCAACAGAATTATGGAAGTGGAGCCATATGTCTTCTCTTAGGGGAAAACAGAGTTGAACACACCAGGGTTCAGGATCAAGTTAACTGTTCTGCTGCCACCTGGGCTTTTGTCTTCATCCTTGCCTCTACCTTCCTACAACAATTGCCTGCAAGTGCTGAGGCCCCTCTTGGAATTTAGGGCCATGTCGGCCCTTGCTATTTCCTTCACTAAATACTGGTGTCCTGGAAAGAAACCCAAGCTTATGGCCACCTGCTGCGAGTTCTCCCCCAAGTCCCATTGTCTGCTGGTCTGTCTACATGTCTGAACAAAGCCTTGCACAAGATTCCCTGGGCGCTCCTGCCAAAGAAATGACAGCCAGACACTGGCTTTTGTTATATTGTGCCTTGATTACATCCCACAGTGAATAAAAGTAAATGCACGATCCTGCAGTTTAAATCAGGGACCTGGTGTTGCCTTTCCCTTGAAGCGTAAGGATCATCCTAGCTCATCAAGACAGAAGGTGTCAGTCCAGTAACTGACCAGCCTCGGGAGCAGAAAGGTAAAGAGAAACTCAGTTGGTGAACTTGCTGTTTCCTTTTATCCTCACTCTTGGGAAGAACCAGGGTTCAACTGTGACATGAATAAACCTTAGTTAAAGAGCAAACACAGCCTAATAAATACAGAGATCTGACTTCAGTGTCCTACTTCAGCAAATGAAGGCTAAATTACTGACACACTAAGTTCCCATCACTAGTGTTAGAGGTGAATTTCTGTTTTCCCCTAAATCTTACTTTGCGAAGAAACTTTATAGTTCTAATATATTTATGGAAAATGAACATAACTTACTCATTTTTGAGCACAATATCATAACCAGGACACGGAAAAGAATCACCTTAGCTATTGAAGGACAAACTGGAAACTAATCTATGAATTGACTCTTGGCGTCACCGCTGTAGCCCCGACTGGCTCCTGGCGGCCTGAGCGCTCTCGGCCTCAGTTCCCACAAGTCACATAACCTCTTCGGGCCTCAGTCAACCCATCTGTAAAATGGCACTTTAAAACTAGTTTTCTTAAGGGACTAAAAAGCGGAAACACGCGTGAAGGGCCCTTCAGGTGCCAGGTGCTGAGTAAACCGTGCGTGAAGTCACAGACCACAGGGCTGTCACACACCTGTCCTCCGTGCGTCACACCCACGTGTCACACTCTCCACGTCTTAAGTTCCGAGGCTCCAAACGCACTCTTCCACCTTCTGCGGTCGGCGGCCCCAGATCTCATCACCCGTCTCGTCCCTGCTTCTTACTGGACACTCTGTCCGCGCACCTGGGTTTGCACACGGGTCTTACCCCCAGGGCAGAGGAAGCTGCGGACTCAGCAAGCAGAAGCGATGCCCCTTCGAGCTGCTGAGGCTCCCAGCTCCTCTGGGTCTCACTCCTAGGCCAGTCCACTTCCCTGACAGTCAGCCTTTGAGTAGCTCGGGGGGGGGGGGGGGGGGGGGGGGGGGGGGGGGGGAGAAGAAAAAAAAGAAATTCCTGCACTCTTTCTGTTGGTTTCGCTTTTTTGTTTTGGCTTTAACAATGTTGACTTTTACCCCAATCCTATGCTCTGGGAAAACCGCAATGATTAAAGGAACTTCTCTTACCCATTTGTGTTCAAGTCGTGAAAGGTGAAATGAAACGGGTTCACTTATAAATGAGTTTTAAAATGGAGCCGGGAGGCCATTAAGGAGGTGGGCCTTCTGCACGTCCTCACTGGCAGAAGCATGAACTTGTGATCTGGACCAGACCCAACTACTTCAAGCAAATTGGTACAGTAATGCCATTTGCTTAGTGATAGCCTTAGCAACCAGTTACGTTTAGCCAAGATTAGTTTTCTGCTGCCAGTTAACAATCAAAATTCTTTGTAAACAACTTACATCAGCGTTTTTTTTGTTTTTTGTCTTTAGAAACCTCTGACTTTTGCTCCCTAGTGGGACACAATTTGGGCTGCTGCTCAAACCTGTGCACCCTGAATTGCAATCCTTCCATCCCAAATAAACTCTTTTGCTCAATTATTCCCTCCTGACAATTTTAGGTTGACAAAGGAAATGGCTTACTAAAAAGAAACACTCTTCTCCATAGGACTTAGAAAAGACTCAAATGCTCGCCTTGTTTACCTAAGATGAGGCCAGACACACACCCTCCCAATTCTCATTCTTAGTCTCATAAAAGATTATCTGTTCTGCTTGTTTCTACAGATCAATGGGAACAAAATGCTTACAAAAAAAAATTTTTTTTGAGGTTTATTTATTTTTACAGAGAAAGAGAGAGAGAGAGAGCAGGGGAGGAGCAGAGAGAGAGAGGGAGAGAGAATCCCAAGCAGGCTCCACAGCATCAGCACAGAGCCCAATGTGGGGCTGGAACCATGAGACATGGAACCATGAGACATGACCCGAGCTAAAACCACCAAGAGTTGGGTGTTTAACACACTGAGCCACCCAGGCTCCTTGAACAAAATGCTTTTTAACCAAACTTCAGTTAAGTTTCTTTACCCTCCCCCCCCCCACACACACACACTGGTCCCTGAACTTTGAGCTATCTCTGACTGAGTCAACATATCTGTGAATACAACGGGCTCAGGGTAGGGGTGCCTGGGTGGCTCAGGCCATGATCTCACAGTTCACAAGTTCTGGTTCTGCATCAGGCTCTGTTCTGACAGCTCGGAGCCTGGAGCCAGCTTCAGATTCTGTGTTTCCCTCTCTCTCTCTCCCTCCCCTGCTCATGCTCTCTGTGTCAAAAATAAACATTAAAAAAAAAAAAAAAGAATGGCCTCAGGGTAAAAATTTCTCACATCTAATTTCCAATCGTTCCTTTCAACCCACTTCCCTGAACCTAATTATTGCTAGCATTGTTTATGCCTCCCCACAAAAGAAAACTGTTGGCCTAACACTTGAGAGGCTTGCAGATCTCATGATCATGTTTTCTGTCGTTGTTGCTTGTTTACTGGTTTGCCTTTTGGAAGAGGAGCTGGGCATTAAGGGTAGGCAGGGTATGGTTGAAAGACTAATGGAAAACAGAAGTGATGAAGGAAATTTGTGGGCTTTGCGTATTTGCTTTCAGGGACAATTTTTGCCTTGTAGAAATGAGAGGTGGGGTAGGAACAGAGTCAAAGAAAGGCATTCCCAGAAGGCTGGGGAGTAGAAGCAGGCTCTGGATCTCTTAGTCCCAAATTGGGTTCCACACTCAGATCTGTGACTGTGGGGCAATCTCTGTCGTGGAGGTAGGTGCTCTCTGCAAACACTGCCCCTCTGTGTCACTTCTCCCCCTGTGAGCTCAAGTATAAATCTCTAGGCTGAATCTATGGGTAGTAATGTTTCCTGTCAAGCCAGCAGGAGCCAGAGGAGAGAAAAGGCAATTAATCTTAAGACCAAGCTGATTAATCAAATTTCAGCAAAGGCCAGAGATGGGCTTAGGGAGAGATTTTTTTTTTTAACTCCCAATAACTCTTGTAGTTTACAGTGGTATCATTTTGAAATTCAATCTTATCAGTTCCCTCTCACTTTTGGGGGAGAAACTCATCTGAATAGATCTCTTTCTATCAACACTATAATCACATTCTATTCTCATCATTCTTGGTACTGAATTTGCAGTGTAGAGCCTAACGTTGATGGTGCACTTACTGTGCTCCAGGTGCTACAGACATAGTGTTCTATTTGATCCTCGCAATAAATGAGGCATCAGTGAGGCATTATTATTTCCAATTAACAGATGAGGAAACTGAGACTCAGGAAAGTTAACTTGCAGGGGATTCTAGAGCTAGCAGGTAGTGGAGCAGAAACTTAAATCATTTCAATTAATTATATCTGACTCAAAATACCCCACTATTTCTGTTCTAGTGTAATGCTTCGCCACACACCTAAATACATCCTCACCTTCATTTTATGTAAAACGTTTTAACTTTTATTCTTTCCTCTCCATAGCTACACAAATAATACTAAAGTCATAGGTCACTAACCATTTTATAAAGCCTATTCATGCATTTTGCTCCATTAGTATTTCTCAGTAGTCCTGTGAAAAGGGCTAAATGGTCTTATTTTCTCCATTTACAGATAAATTATTTGGAATTCAGAATGAATAAGGAATTCGGGTAAAGTGAGACAGCTACTAACACGGTAGCATCCAAATCTGAACCTAAAACTTCAATTCCAAACCCATGATCTTCAAAAAGACATCACATATTCATGATCAATTCTATGTGTGTGTCTTTGGATATTGTGGTGTCTAAGGAAAGCATCATAATTTGGTAACAACTACTTTTCATTGTGAGACAAAATATATACTAGAGAGGAAGTCTACAGGAAAATGTGTACGGTATACTCAGCCAACCATGGAACCAGAGTAAAAACAGTATATCCAAAAATATTTGACATAAAAACTGGAATTATTCTTTTAAAAATATTTAATTTTGTTAATTTTTACATATAGAAAAGCACATAAATGTAACTTTTAACAAATAATTAAAATGTAAACGTCTAGTCAAAACTGGAACATTGCCAGAACGTTTAGGTTATGGGTATATTCTACCAGAATGAAAAAGTGTTCAAGTGGAAAGTCCAGAATTCAAGATGAGAGCAAAAACAAAAAATAGTAAATATATGTAGATTTACATTTATGTCGACTGTGTTAAAGTACTAATAATGTCTAATAGGTTTATAAATAGAATTAAATGCAGGGCAGCATCACATGTTAGGATGAGATTAATTAAAGCACATTAGTTATTATCTAGGAAAATGGTAAAAGTGTTGTCCTTATTTTTAAATTAAGCGTATTGTTAAATGCAACAAACATACAGAAAATCCATAAAACATCAAAGTGTAATTTAAAGAAATAATGGGAGTGAATACTTGTATAAACATTCTATTTACCTATTGATCACAACCTCTTCCCACAACCCAACTTCCCCTATCAGAATAAAGCCTTCTCTTTTATGGTAATCATATGGTCAAGCCCTCAGAATCCTGTCCTTTTGGGTTTTTAAAAAAATTTTTTTTTAATGTTTATTTATTTTTGAGACAGAGAGAGACACAGCATGAGCAGGGGAGGGGCAGAGAGAGAGGGAGACACAGAATCTGAAGCAGGCTCCAGGCTCTGAGCTGTCAGCACAGAGCCCGACGTGGGGCTCGAACTCACAAACTGTGAGGTCGTGACCTGAGCCGAAGTCGGACGCTTAACCAACTGAGCCACCCAGGTGCCCCCTGTCCTTTTGGGTTTTTGTGGAGGCTTCATTGTATAGGCATTTGATTCAATCATTGGCCATTGGAGATGGATTCAATGTCCAGGCCCTCTTCCCTCTCTGGAGGTCAGTGAGGCGAGAAAGGTCAGTGGGAACGAAGGTTCCAACCCTCTAATATGTGGTTGGCTCCCTTGGCCCATCCTTAGGTGCTTTCCAAAAGATGCCTTATTAACATAACAAAAGACACATTTTTGGCTCTCACCACTTAGGAAATTCCAAGGGTATCAGGAGCTCTGTGCTAGAAATGGGAGAGGGGCACCTGGGTGGCTCAATTGGTTAAGGTCCAACTCCTGATTTGGGCTCAGGTTAAGATTTCACAGTTCCTGAGACCGAGCCCAGTATCAGGCTCTGTGCTGACACCGTGGATCCTGCTTGGGATTCTCTCTCTCTCTCTCTGTGCTCCTCCCCTGTGTGCATGCTCTTACTCTCAAAATAAACAAATAAACTTAAAAAAAAAAGATCCTTCAAAAAAATGGGAAGACCAAATACATATATTATAAATTACAATATCACAGAAATGGTAGAGCATTTCCATGACAGCTGAAGCCCTCATTATATCACAAGCAACCTGTTCCCTGTTTTCTTTAAAAAATAAAAGCAAAACAAAAAAAATGTAGTAAGACATAACCATTAAGAAAACATGGCCTGGGGTGCCTGAGTGGCTCAGTCGGTTGAGTGCCCAACTCTTGATTTTAGCTCAGGTCATAATCCTAGGGTTGTGGAATCAAGCCCCACTTCAGGCTCTGCACTGAACGTGAAGGCTGCATAAGATTCCCTCTCTCTCTCCCTCTGCCCCTCTCCTCCACTCATGAGCTCTCTCTCTAAAATAAAAACTAAAAAAATAAAAATAAAAATAAAATGTTACCTTTAAAAAAAAAAAAGAAAAGAAAACATGACCAGTAATATGGAAGGTGAGGCAGGATTAGGAGGTTTCTGAGGGCCAAGAGATTTCAGGAGTAGGGTGACCCTATTACTGAGAGAGCAGGAAGGTTGTCCTTCCTTATGTTTCTTTGGAGCCAATTAATGCCAAGAGATGAACCATGACTTTCCCATAAACAAGAAAGCGTGGTCAGAGATTTGCATTTTGGAATCAGATCATTTTATGTGCACTTTTCAAACAAAGACAACACTCTGTGCTGTTTTCTCAATGTTATTTAAGGCTGAGCACTACTATTACCAGGATTAAACTTTCTTTGTTGAGGGGCACCTGGGTGGCTCAGTAGGTTAAGTGTCTAACTCTTAATCTCAGCTCAGGTCTTGATCTCAGGGTCATGAGTTCAAGCCCTGCATTGGGCTCTGTGCTGGGCATGAAGCCCACTTAAAAAAACATCTTTGTTGAGGTAAGAGGAAGACAAAGCAGGCGCTGAGAGGATGCAGTCTCCTGGGAGAAATAAATATCAACTCCCAATGGAAGAAGTGGAGAACACAGACTCCAATACAAAGAGTTGAAAATGGCACCCAGGATCCAAATTACCTATATATGATGGCAGTGGGCAGGGGCGTTACACTGTCTATATTTAAAATTCTACACACACACAACAAACACAGATGTATATGTACGTATGTAATAGGTACTTCAAACACTAACTTGGGTCCAGATATCACACTAAAGAACAATGCATAGCTTAAGTGTGAACAGCTGGCACTCAAATAGGAAGTCCAGAGGCAGCTACTGAAAGCACTTCTGTTCCTTGTGTTTCAATCAGCAAACTAGGCTTTGCAAATTAACATATTAAATGCCAGAAACAGTATTATTGGTGAAATAAGTGTGTTGACTACAATGATTTTTGTAAATGGACTCTTGTAGAGAAAGAAAAAGTAGTTAAGATTTATGGACTGGGTGAATCTAACGTAAGAGTTACTGCCCAACTCTGCACAAAGAGGTTTTAAGAATCTAATGAGGTTGGTAGGTTCTAAACGCGGCTGCACATTAGACGTACTTGGAATGCCTTGGGAAGCTGCAAATGCTCAAGCCATACTGCAGGACAATAAAATGAGAATCTTTGGGGGAGCTGTCAAGGCACTAGTGGTTTTAAAAGCTTTTGGGGGGGCATCTGGGTGGCTAAGTCAGTTGAGCATCCGACTCTTGATTTTGGCTCAGGTCATGATCTCATGGTTCATGAGTTAGAGTCCCAACTCCGTCTCTGGGCTGACAGTGTGGAGCCTGCTTGGGATTCTCTCTTCCTCTTTCTCTGCTTCCCCCCAACCGCCCCCCACTTTTGTGCTCTCTCTCTCTCTCTCAAAATGAATAAGCTTAAAAAAAAAGATTTTAAAAGCTTTTTAGGTAATTCCAACATGTAGCCAAGGCTGAAAACCACTAGTTTGAGAGGACATATGGTGGCAATTACTATGTTTGCAGATTCCGGACTCTGGAATAGTTTTGGGTCTAGAGTGACCCTCTCATGCAAGGAGGTAGCTCCCCCTAAAGAGACAGAAATCTGGACTTCACAAAGCCCACAGAACAGGTTATATGAACTGGTTTTTTTTTTTTTTAATGTTTGTTTATTTTTGAGACAGAGAGAGACAGAGCATGAACGGGGGAGGGTCAGAGAGAGGGAGACACAGAATCCGAAACAGGCTCTGAGCTGTCAGCACAGAGCCCGACGCGGGGCTCGAACTCACGGACTGCGAGATCATGACCTGAGCCGAAGTCGGCCACTCAACCGACTGAGCCACCCAGGCGCCCTATATGAACTGTTTAATGTCTTTGTAATCAGTGTTTGACTAATCTATGTTTGTATATGTGCCAGCATTTGTTCTAAGATTTAGTTTATTCTCACAGAAAAGTTCAGAGAGAAGTGACTACTTTAACCCACTTCCAGTTTGGGGGCAGCATTATATACCAAAAATAAGAATTACACAGGGCACCTGGGTGTCTCAGTCAGTTGAGCATCTGACTTCGGCTCAGGTCATGACCTCTTGGTTGGTGAGTTCAAGCCCCGCATTGGGCTCTGTGCTGTCAGTGCAGAGCCCGCTTCAGATCCTCTGTCCCCCTCTCTCTGCCCCTCCCCCACTTGCACCCTCAAAAATAAATAAAACATTAAAAAAAAAAAAAGGATTCTGCAAGACCACACTGGCCTAAGTCAGATTATAGTGGGTGCTATGGATGTAGTTTGTTATCTACCAACCATGAGCAGTTTTGCATTAGATAGTCACTATTTTAGGGTACTAAATTCTGGAGGGAGACTTAATTACCACATCCATCAAAGGGTACAGATATTGGGTAATAAGTAAATAGCTTGTCTCTAATCAGGAAAGCAAAATTGTTCTGGGTGGAGAAATATTTATTTGGTACAGGCACCGACCACAGGAGGGCAAACAAGTTCCTATGTTTTGCCTCTGTAACTAAATTTTGATCTTGAATTTTCATTTCAGCGCAGTGGTAGAAAATTTAATCTCCAAATTGAAGGTACATTCAGTAAATTCTGATTTGAAACCCAGTCTTTTAAAGTAGCACTCTCTTAATTCAGGAATTTCCTGTCATTCCTTTCCTTCTATAGGGGTCCAGAGCAGGCCACTCCAAAATGTAACACAATGGCAGGCTGTTTCTTTTGAATTGAAGCTACCCAGGAAATAACTAGTGCAGGGACACTCAGCCGCTGCTCTGTCCCCCTGAAAGCAAATGGGAACAAATCTCCCATTTGAATGGCACTCTCTCTTTCCTAAGAAGTAGAAAAGACAACCTTAACACCAGAAATAGAGACTTTAAACTTGAGAAAGATACAAAAATAAACCTTGTTACCCTTTTACTAAGGTACTACTTCAGCCCAAATTCCACTTATAATTCCTTTACTAAATAAATTTCCCAAACAGTTGTTTTCTTTATCCTGTCAATTCCTCACAAATTTATGGTCTCTTTGTCTAGAATGTATAAAACCTGCCTGGGTCATTTCTTCGGGTCTCAATTTCATGTTGGGGCCTCCATGCACATGTAATAAAGTTTTGGCTTTTTCTATTAATCTGTCTCATATTAATTTAATTCCTAACCAGCTAGAGGAACCCTGGGAGGGGAGTGAGGGAATTTCTCCCTCTACAACACTTCTATTCGCACTGTTCCAGGAGGATTTACAAATAACTGACATTCGGGAATGGCTGGCTGGCTGGCTGGCTAGATTAGATAGATAATGTAGAATTTAACAGTGAAATTAAGAACCTATGCTGGCTTTGACTGACATGTATAATCTTCTTTTTAATAAAAAACATTTTTTAAGTAACCTCTATGCCCAACATGGGGTTCAAACACACGACCCTGAGATCAAGAGTTGCATTTTCCACTGAATGAGCCAGTCAGGTGCCCCTAACATGTATAATCTTAATTGATTTTATTGATTGACATCTACACACTGCTTCTGTGGCTCAAATGCCCATGTCCTCTCTGCTGTGTGATGCCTAGTTTATTGCAAACCAACGTGTGTCTTCATTTGCCTGTCATTTTGAGGGTTCTTTGAGTCCCCAGCCCACTCTTGCCCTTTTCTAGATCCCTCTGAAGGGAATAGGCTACATTTAGATGCTCTGCCACCAATCACATTGAGGGACAGGTACTGACAACTTGCTACTCTAAATTTCAGATGTTGAAATGGCTTTGGGACTTCTCTGGGGGACTTTCAGTAATCCTTTATGTTTGGGTCCCACTAACCCTGTCTAGATTTCTGTCACACACCAAACCCTCATGATCCGGGGATATTTCATCTACAACTTAACTCCCTTGATCACCTCTGCCAAATATTCTGTTTTCCCTAAAGCAAATACATGTTTCCTTTATACATCCAGAGGCAGGAAACTGTTCTCACATCCTCATGGTGTCTTTTGAGTTAAATGCATATGACATCAACTTTAGGTTTGCTTTCTTCAAGGTTGAGTTTACTGGAAGCCAGGTTTTTACAACTTTTGTGTGTCTACGAGTTTAAAAAAATCCACTCAGGAACTCATTTGATTTATTTACTCTCAGTTGAGTTAATCCTCTCTTGACTCTAGGAACCTTCTCTTGACTCTAGGATCACGAACTCAATGGATGGAGTACCCAAGATCATCCCAAATAATGGGAAAAAGAAAAGCATTGGTTACTATCAAAATATTGCCTCCTGCAATACTTGTAACAAGGACTTATGGCAAACTGGATGGCTGGGCTTGGGATAACATTTTATTAGGTTATCTGTATTAGCTTAAAGTGCCTTCTTGTGAGAAAAGCAAAGTTCTCGTATGTTAAGTGACATGTCTGAAATCACAGTGCTAATTAATAGCAACTCTGAACACAGAAAAGTGTAGTGTTTTCCTGTCGCTGTAAACTCTAAACTTGGGTTGGGGAAATAGAAAGTGGCTTCCAGCTAGCTCAGTATCAATGATTCACAAACATGGCAGTCCATTAGAATCAACCATAGAGCTTTTGCAAAATACATATGACTCTCCCATAGCAAGCATGCAGATTCACTGGGCCTTTATTAGGTTCCATGCCTGTTTTTAATTGTACACGGATAATTTCTATGCTTTACAAAATAAAGCAGAAGGGCATGTGCAATGCACATCCAATCAGCTTCAAATGTTGTTTTCCCTGGGCATCCTTTGAGCAGCTTTTTCTGCCCCCCCCATCTCTTCTAGCCCCCAAACACCAAATGGGAGGCAGCTAATGCAGGCATCAGCTCTAATGTATGCACAGCTTGAGGCAATGGTTTTAACATCTCTATGTGTTTCAGGATCACGTAGGATTCTTGTCAAAAATGTAATTATTCGGGTGCCTGGGTGGCTTAGTCAGTTAAGCGGCTAACTCTTGATTTCTTGATCAGGTTATGATCTCACGGTTCATGAGATCGAGCCCCGTGATGGGTTTTGTGCTGACAGCACTGAGCCTGCTTAGAATTCTCTCTGCCCTTCCCCTACTTTCTGTCACTCTCAAAATAAATAATAAATAAGCATTAAAAAATGCAATTATCAGATGCCACTCCCAAGTTGCATGGATTGCTGCATGGATACTTAATAATGGATAATTAATAAGTGGATATATGTTAGAATTTGGCCTGAAGTTGGTATTTTTTATAACCTGGAAGTGAGGCTTTGGGGTCCTAGTCATCTCAAATTCGTTGACTGCTCTTGTTGTTTACCTACCAAAACCAACTTAATAAATGTGCATGATCAAGTTGAATTAGGTCATAGGGCTTATTTACCCAAGTGTTTGTCTTCTAGTAGTTGAACCCTCCTTCCCTTGGAGGCTGCAAACTGTGTCCTGGTCCTCCTTTGAAACAGCCTGGTGATGGGTAGGAAGTGAGCATATACATCTGCTGGGGGATTTGGCAGGAAGGCACGTAGAAACATTTCCGAAAGTATTTCCGAGCCTGTCCATAGAAATACCAACTTTCTTCCAAACCTACAAAATGAGCTGTGATGCTTACTAAGTGTTGAGTTTGAAAGCACCAGATTTGTTGATTGATAAATACCTGTTTGGAGAACAGAGAGTGCCTCCCAAGCACAATATGCTGCTCAATAACTTTCAGGAAACACAGATGGCACGCATATTTGGACCTTAAAAGCTCTGATGACCTAGAAAGTTCGTTTCCAGTTTAGTTACTTTGCAGACAAAACAGGGGATAGATGTATCACACTAGATCTAGCAGTAGGGTGAACCTAGGTATTGGCCCAAACCATTAGTTCTTGGCTCCTTGCATGAATCCCTGGCAGTAGGAAGACAAGAACGCACAAATCTCTGTAGGGAGCTCCATGTCCTGCTCTACCAGACAAAACAGATGAGAACCTTTAGGAGAAATGGACCTGTCAGGATAATTATTAAGGCAGCCTCCTTACCAGTAGATTGGCATAAAATGGGAGGAGATCCTGATGGGGGGTGGGAGGCAGTGGATTAGAGAAATAAAATCGAAGAAGAACTGGAAGATGAAACTGCAAAATTAAACTTGATCCTGGCAAGACACTAAGGAAATCCTATTGCAGCAGAAAACGGCCTACCTCCTGGTTTGTTTTGCTGTCTGCTCCAGATCCAGGAAAGCCTAAAAATAGTGGGGTTGTCAGAAAATGCAAGAGAAGTGACACCTGAAGAGCACTGAAAGGAAACAAAACAGAACAGAAAACAGAACAAAAACCACTTTCTTATGGAAAAAGTATCATCCTCATTGTGACTGATTTTATTCACTGAAGTGACACAGCGATGTATTTTTTTTTTTTTTTTTTTTTTTTACATATTACCCTAACAGCACTCTGAAAACTTTGAATGGAGGCATGATGGGCTATTTACTGTGGGATTCCCAGCACAAAGCGTAACGTTTACGAATAGTAGATATTTAATACATGCTTGTTAAAAGAATGAACACAATGAACATGTGTAGGTTTAAATGGAAGAGCAGAATGAGGCCAGAAGATGAGATATGAATTCTCGGGGGGCAGATGTGATAACACTCATGTTTCTAAAATTGGATCCCTTTGTTCCTTATTGTTTCCTTCCTCTTGCCTTCTTTATTTTCTTCCCTTCTCTGGGCTTTCCCCACTTCTTTCTTTTCTCCCCATTCTCTCCCACCCAATCTTGCCCCTCTTTGTCCCTCTCTCTCTCCTTCTGACATTGAGAGAGCAGAGGCTGAAAGGGGCTAGAGATGATGGTTCCAAGGTCCTCCACTCAGGTGGTGGCAGGGCTGGGACAAAGACAACTTCTTTTGTCACCGAAGCCAGGGTCTCTTTTCAATACATCACACATACTCTCCCTAATTTAGATTTAGGTACAACTGAAGAGAGCCAACCTGTCACCACGGCACCAAACAAAGAGCCTCATTATGCTCTATACATCACTGTGAAAGTATTATATCTAAAGAAATTAGTGGCAGGTCCCACTCTGCTGTACCTCAGAGGAAATGCCTGACTGTGATGGCCATTAAAAGGACAGACATGATTGATACGAAATAAATTTTGTTAATAAGTAGGTGTCAAAAAATACAATAGGTATGGATTATTTCTAAAATGGACTGCTCTGAATTTCACTTATGATCTTGGGCTTTGTCACACGTCAGCTATATCTTCACAACACCCAAATTAAAATGAAAATCTGCAAAATCTGTCAGTTTGTACTTGTTTGAGTATATGGTTCCAGAAATATGCATACAGTTTTTCTAGCTAAATCGATCTGTTATTTTGCTATCATGTAGACATAGCCACAATTATAATTTTGTTTTTTGTATGGCCAAGTGATTATTTCAGAAGGCAAAGACTGGAATACTCTTAAGGCTTTGACAGCCTCTCAGTAACCCGGAAACAAGTTACTTAGCAATAGTCCTACCCAGTAATATTAAAACTAATAATAAATACCAGTATAGTATTTCACAGAGGATAATGGGAGCAAATTAAGTGACATCGAATGTATACAGGAAGTTGTTCAAGGACCAATAGAAAGCATTATTCATTTAAGTGGAGTGAAATGGCAATATTTGCTGAAGAAATAGGAAGCATTATGAGGAACTGACCAACTTTAGTTTCCCTCATGCATATTCTTACTTTTCTCTGGAACTAATGAGCCCTGACAGTGGCAACAGTGAATAATACATCTGAAGTTCTACTCAAATTTTGCTCTACTGCTGAATTTTTTTTCTCATACATTTGTACCTTTCATTTAAATTTGCTTTCTCATATATGCTGCATTTATTAGAAATTGTGCTTTAGGGAACCTGCTTTAATTTTTTATTATTTTATCTTGAGCAACAATTACTACTTGATGTAATTTAAAGGATTGGAAGGGAACAAGTTGTAGGCAGGGAGGGTTAATTTGGAGGCCACCAGCTTGTGAATCAGTTAAGTCCTTGGTGAGTGATAATCAAGAAAGTCACAAATTATAAACAAGAAACATAATATTGTTTATTAACGTTCTGACCCAGAATTAGTTTTTATTGGCTTTTCTGAAACATTACTGAGGTTAGTATTTTCTTTCTCCTGGAATTTATTTTTATTTTTATTTTTTATTTTTTAATGTTTATTTCCGAGACAGAGAGAGACAGAGCATGAGTGGGGGAGGGGCAGAGAGAGAGGGAGACACAGAATCCGAAGCAGACTCCGGGCTCTGAGCTGTCAGCACAGAGCCCGACGCGGGGCTCGAACACACAAACCGTGAGATAATGTTTATTTATTTATTTGAGAGAGGGATTGAGAGAGAGGGATTGAGAAAGCGTGCGGGCAAGCACAAGTGGGGGAGAGGCACAGAAAGAGGGAGAGAGAGAATTCCAAGCAGGTTGTGCACTGTCAGCTCTGTCTGTGCCACAACCATGAGATCATGACAAAAGTCGAAATCAAGAGTCAGATGCTTCAATGACTGATCTACCCAGGCGCCCCTTTACTCCTAGAATTTTACAATACTAGTTATATCTAATGAAAATATTGGACAATGCCCCTCAGTCTTCTGAGAGGAAGTGTTGACTGCAAAAACAACACAGAAAGAGAATGCAAAATGAGTAATATACAAAAAGTAGGTGGCTGAAGACAATTTGACATAATCTGTCTTACAAATTGTTCATACTATTTGCAATAAAGAGAATATAGCAAAGTTGGATCTTGAATATCAGAAGAGATACTCCACACATTGGAAGGTGTTGGAAGATATTCCACAAATTGTGCACCATGGGAAAGTTGAATGAGGTATTAGTGAGGGGTGGTTTTGTGGGACCCTAACATGACCTCCCTGGGGGGAGCTAATTTGTCATAAATCTCTACATCTGACTGGATATGTAAAATGACACTTGGAGCACACATGGAGTTTTCCTTTGACTAAATAGATCTAGGGTTTGTTAATGCACTTTAATCCAGGCTTTCCTAATGTGCATCCAGGATTACTTCAGAGGCAGAAGTATAATCCCATGCAGAAGCTAGTGGGAATCCATTTCTCTTTGAATGGTACACTTATCAGGTTTTTTTTTAAAGTTTATTTATTTATTTTGAGAGAGGGAGAGTGAGTGAGCATGAGCAGGGAGGGGCAGAGAGAGAGGGAGAGAATCCCAAGCAGGCTCCATGCTATCAGCTCAGAGCCCAACGTGAGGCTCGAACTTATGAACCAAGAGATCATAACATGAGCCAAAACCAAGAGTTGGACACTCGACTGAACCACCTAGGTGCCCCAAGGTTTCAGTCAACTCGAAGCTACACATTCTTCCTCCCATAAAGTAAGAACTTCTGCAAATGTATGCAGGGTCATATTGTATTATTTAATGCTTTATTAGTTGTGGCTTTTTTGGTAGGAATGCAAAACGGGGGCAGCTGCAATGGAGAACAGTGTGGAGGCCCCTCTAACAATTAAAAACAGAATTATTATATGATCTAGAAATCCCACTTCTAGGTATATATTTAAAAGAACTGAAAATAGGATCTCCAAGAGACATTTGCATACTCATGTTCACTGTAGCATTATTCTCAATTGCCATGAGGTGCAAGCAGCTAAATATCCATCGCAAATGAATGGATAAAGAAAACGTGGCATAGATACACACTGAAGTGTGTTCACCCTGCAAAAAAGGTGGAAATCTTGTTACGTGCTACAATGAGGATAAACCTGAAAAGACATTATATTAAGTGAAGTAAGCTAGCCACAAAAGGACAATTAGTGCATGATTCCACTTACAGGTGGTATCTAAATTAGTCAATCTCTTAGAAATAGAAAGTAGAATGGTAGTTGCCAGGAGCTACAGGGATAGAGAAAAGGGGGGCTGCCTTTCAAAGAGTATAGAGTTCCAGTTTTGCAAGATGAAAGTTTTCTAGAGATCTGTTACACAGCAATGTACTTACATTTAACAGTACTGTACTTAAAATGGTTGAGCTTTTACATTTTTTGTGTTTTTATTTTTTATTTAAATGTTTATTTTGAGAGAGAATGCGAGCAGGGAAGGGGATGAGGGAGAGGGAGAGAAAGAATCCCAGGCAGGCTCCAAGCTCAGCGTGGAGCCCCACATAGGGCTTGATCTCATCATTGCAAGATCGCGACCTGAGCTGATACCAAGAGTCCACTGCTTAAAAGACTGAGCCACCCATGCACCCTTTTCATGTACTTTTTAACACAATAAAAAAAAAAGGATTTCATGCTAGGATAAGCTCTAAAAATTATTTATACTTCATGTATTCTCCTCTATTCCTACAGCAGCATTTCATCATAATTTCTCTTATTGTCTCTTCTACTTGAATGTACCTACTACATATATTTCCTTTGTCTTTTGAATGTCTCATTCAGTCCCAACTTTCTAAGAAGGATAGTTTTCAAATTCCTTTAATAAGTCCTTATAAGAAAAGTACAAACCTCTGGAGCTTCAATCAACTGTTGTTGGTCTAAACCACAATTATTTCTCCGTGCTGCACCAACATGTAGCTATGAATAGCTCTTGAGTAATCTATTGTTGGGGAGGAAAATTAATTTCCCCTTTACACCTCTAGGTTCTTGGCTAAAACACCCCTAAAGTAAAAGATTAAGAGGAAAAAACACCCCAAATTTACCTCCTATGTACACAGGAGAGAGCCAGGAAAACTGAGTAACTCCCCCAAATGGCCAATGTCATCACCTTAAATACCATCTTCAGCTAAAGACAAAAGATGTTGGGGTGAGAAGCCAGTTAAGGGAAGTTATCAGGCAAATCACAGTAAACAAGGGTATGGTTGTTATCTACATAACAATCCAAGGCCCTGTCTTCTCCATTGGTAAGAGTTTCTAGAGTTATAGTCATTCTCTTCTTCCTGGTATAGCCAGGGAGATACTCTTACAAACAGATTTCTCTTTATAAATGCAAATTTGTCTTGTAAAAGGTAACTCCTACTCCATTTTCAGAGCTTCTGTGTCTGCTAATTTTTTGGATACATTATCTCATTTTATTCAAATACCAGCCTGAGCACACATGGTCTAAGAACACTCAAATAATAAACAAAATACAAATAGATGTTAAAAATTGGTCTTCAAACATTATAGTCAATGATGCCATACTTGCCTATGATCTTACCAACATAAACTATATCCAAACATTGGTGGCCACCAAACTATTCAGCAGAACTTGCTTAACTATGAGCTGTTTCAAGCTACCAGTTTGAGCACTCTTCAGTATTTTTTTTTTTGTTTCAAATTCTAGATACCTATAGGGATGTGACCAGGGGTTAGAGGAACCAGCTCAAGCTTGGTGTAGTGCCAAAATGTGGCCAATTGAGGCTTTGAATAAGTCATAGCAGCATTTACCAGTGCCAGGGCCTTCTCTCAGAGGTTGTCAACAAATTGGGCCAGCGTTCTAGGATGGAAAATCCATGAATAGCCACTGAGTGTCTGCTCTTTCTTGAATAACCATGTCAAAATAATCTCTGTGACAAAGAGGTACAATTTAGGGTGGCATATTTGCTCCCATTCAGTATAAACAAAAAAATTTTAATTTTATTTGAGTAATCTATACACCCAACATGGGGCTTGGACCCAAAACCTTGAGATCAAGAGTCACATTCTCCACTGATTGAGTCAGCCAGGTGCTCCCCAATTTTTTTAAGCAATTCTTTTAAGATTTTATTTTTTAGCAATCTCTATACCTAACGTGAGGCTCAAACCCATAACCCCAAGCTCAAGGGTTACATGCTGTGCTAACTGAGCCAGCCAGGTGTGCCTCAGTATAAGGAAATTCTAAAACTAGGGCAGGTATAGTAAAATGTATCTCCAAAGTTAGTAAGGGCAAAAATACATTAAACAAAAACTAAACCAGAGCAAACCACCTATTGAGTATTCTCAACCTAGTGTTAGTTTCTTATCTGGATGCTTCCTCTTTCTATCAATTACCTTCCCTATCTCTTTGAAACCTACCTTGTAGATTTCCCTTACCTTGTGTGAAAACTTGCTAAAAGAAATTGTAAATCTGACCTTCCTTTGTAAGGTTGAATTTCCCATTTCCATTTAGAAATTATTGTTTTGCTCAGATTATTAGTGGTATTTTTTAAAAGAATTTTTAAAAATGTTTATTTTTGAGAGAGAGAGAGAGAGAGACAGAGAGAGAGAGAGAGAGAGAGAGAGAACGAGCACAGAGGAGGGGCAGAGAGAGAGAGGGAAACAGAGGATCCCAAGCAGGCTTTGAGCTGAGAGCAGAGAGCCTGATGTAGGGATTGAATTTACCATCTGTGAGATCATGACCCAAGCTGAAGTCCTACACTTAACCCACTGAGCCTCCCAGGCACCCCAGACTATTAGTGGTATTTAGCCTATCACTTTACCATGAATATGCATTCAAGGTAGAGGCAGCCAGGGACAGTATTCTAGTCTGCTTTTCTTTTTCTTTTGAGTTTCTATTCCACACCAAACACTGTATTAGAAGAAGATCAAAACAGACAAAACAAACAAAAATAAATAAAATCCATAGTTTTTCCCCTTAAAGATCCTGTTAGGGACTACGCTAGAAACACAACTTGACCAAATTTAGGCACAAAGATGACTTTACCAGTTCCAGTAACCAAAGGGAAGGTGGGCAGTGGTGCAGCCAGGCCGTGGAGACACTGGGAACAGTGGCGCCCTCTTTGCCAGCCCCCGTTTCTCTGTGGTGGTCTCTTTTCCTCCTGCAAGCTGGCTTCTTCCATGAGTTCTTCAGTCTGGCTCCAATGGCTCTTGTCCTTACCGCTTCACCATCTGAGAGGGGCTGAGCAGAGCTAAGGTCCCAGAGAAGCACGCTGACTGCCTGGCACAGAGTCTACACCGGTCATTGTGTCCAGGGAGGTGCATGACTGTGAGTCTCAGCCTCCACTAGAATCCTCTTGTTCCAGAGAAAGTGTAAATGACTGAACCGTGGGCATATACTTTACGTATTTTGTTAGATCAAAATAAATTTGGAAGAACATCCTCACCCCCGAGGCCTTGCTAGTTGAGTACAACAAAAAGGGGTAGATGGATTCTAATTTTATTCCATGTGGCATTTCTCTCCATCATTTTTCACCATATATTATTTCCTTTCAAAGAAAAAGTTTAAAACAGCCTTGTTCAGAGTAAATACCTAGTTTTCTATCCGGAAATGATCATTTTTCCTCAAAAGACTATTTATCTGTAAGTCCTTGGTTTAAAATTACTGCTTGTATCCTGCCATTTTCTCCTCCTCCTAATCCTCCTTCCAATACATGGTTGAATTTTGCCTGTGATATTTTATGTCTAGGCATCTATTCAGGTAAATTTTCTTAACTTATTCCTCCACAGGAAGGAGAAAACCACATCCCCTCCTGGCACATGGGAGGATTTTATCTCATTTTATAGAATGTTTTATACAGCATTCATTTTAATCTTCCTTCATATGATGGATTGCTGTTATCTCTTTTCTTATATAACGTCACTTTGGTGCTAAAGCAAAATGTGAACATCTACAGGTACCTTTTTTAAAAAAGGTATCTTTTCAAAAGAAATATTTTCCAGGGGCGCCTGGCTGGCTCAGTCAGTAGAGCATGTGACTCTCGATCTCAGGGTTGTAAGTTCGAGCCCCACATTGGGTTTAGAGATTACTTAAAACTAAAAACTTAAAAAAAATTTTTCCACTCACTCTAAAGTAATTGAAAAAAATCACTGGAGGGGTGCCTGGGTGGCTCAGTCGGTTAATCATCCAACTTTTGATTTCGGCTCAGGTCATGATCTAACCATTCGTGAGTTCGAGCCCCTCATCGGGCTCTAGCTGACAGTGCAGAGCCTGCTTGGGATTCTCTCTCACGTTCTCTTTGCCCCTCCCCTGCTCACACACTATCTCTCAAAAATAAAATAAACATTTTTTTATAAAGTCACTGGAGAATGTAGCAGAGTGTGGGAGAAATCTTGATGGTGAGGAAAAATATCCCAGACATAGTATTTTGGCTTGTTTGACCAAAGGGGAACAATCTGAAAGGGTGAGCAGCATTGGGCTGAGGGATTTGCATGACAATACTGTGCACTGAAAAGTAAACCTCCGCGTGACAGGTGTTTGACTCAGGCCACAAAGGGCCAATTTAATGTGAGAGACTGATTTCTGCATTGTGGAAACAACCAAGGAGCTTGTGCTGGGAAAACAATGCCAAAAAGGCAAATCTGCAAATCCATTATGATTGTCAACTCTGCCCTCTCGAAGCATAATCTCCTGCAGCCAAGGGACCCCCTTTTTCTCCCTGGTAATCACAAATGGCTTTACCATGAGGTTCTGTTACTTTACCCATGATTTGCTACAGGTGGTTGCGAAAGAGGAGTCATTTGTGAGCGCCATGAGGATAGAAACCTCAAGACTCCGGTGCCTGGTTTACTGATCACTACACTCCAGGTACGGCCGCCCCTAGTGGCAGCAAATGTCCAGGTGGCCTTATGGGTAAACAGAGAAAGTCCCTTTCCTTCTCAGTCTTATAGATGTGACCCCATCTTCAGCTGCCAACCACCAGGCTGTTGATGCCTGGTCAGGGTGGGAATTGCTTGCTTATAAGAAGCAAATGATAAATAATAAGCCCTAAGAACATCCTCCCGAAAAACTACTCATAAATATGACCAGCAGATAAGACTGCCCCTTCTTTCCTTACAAGAAAATTTAATACTCTATTCCCAAGGGATAAAATGGGATCTGGGCCCATCAACTCTAGCAATTTATGCTTTTGTGTAATCAAGCCTTTTTTTTTTTTTTTTTTTCTGAAAAGGGTGTAGAAATGTAGCAGACTATCCCAAGCCGATTTATTAGTTGGCTTTTTTCTTCTTGTACTTCCCGTGCCTTCATTCCAAGAACACTTTGAAGGTTTTTCCTTCCCCTTCACCCACAGCCCCTCATGCTTCTGCATCACCGGGTCACGCGCTCATTTAGTACGTAGGAAAGGCCAGGCACTGAGCTCCCTGACTTTGAAGATGCCCCGCAGTGGGAAGAGGACATGTGGAAGAAAACCAGTCATTGCAGCGCTGGACCGTGAGACGAAAGCATCTCTGGGTCAGCCTGAGGATGTTGAGGATGCCCATGAGGAAGGGTTAGCATCGACTGAGCTGGTTCTTGAGCGGCAGGTAAGGCTTAGCCAGAAAGCCTTACTGCTTACAGGCAGAGGAGGAAAAGAAATCCTAACAGATGGAAGAGTATGGCCAAATGCTCAGAGGTCTGAGGGCTCTTAGCACACTGAAAGAACTGAATATAGACAACGGACATGAAGCAGTGTGCGCATGCACACGCGTGTGTCGCGCATGTTCACACGCATGCAGCGGTGATAGCCGTGAGGACACAGTGGAAGAGAAGTCTGTGACCTTCTAGGTCATCTGGATCAATACAGTGTTCACGAGTTTTCAGGCCACAGAGGATAATCCCACTGCTAACAAGGCACATAAAAACGCTTCTTTCTCTCATGATTATGAACATCAAACGGGAGAAGAAAAAAAACTGAACCAAGCATGTGATTGCCTTTATACAGGCATAAATCCAGAAACAGATAGAACAAGTTGAGGACTGAAGGAGAGGGCCAGTTTTTAAGCCCCCGTCATCCTGAATCTTTACAGTGTGGCTTCTTTATTATTATTACCGAGATTTCTTTGAAGGGCTGCACGTTTGTGCTATGTTAACTCCAATACTCAATGAAAAATTCAAATAAAGACTGACTCCAACTTAAAAGCACGTTATGTCCCCAAATTCCATTTCTAAGGTAGCTGTTTTATTCACAGCGCGTTCGCCCATAGAAGCAGCCTTTCTTTGTACTGTAAAGTTCCATGGGTTCTGACAAATCAATAGTGTGATGTACCCACAATTACATTATCATACAAAATAGTTTCATTGATGCCTCAAATCCCCTTTGCTTCTCATGTTTAATCCTCGCCGCACCCTAAACTACCAGTAATCCTGATCTATTTACCACTTCTACAGTTCTTTTTCTAGAAAGTCACATAGATAGAAACATTCAGTATGCAGCCTTTCAATGGGCTTCTTTCACCTAGCCATATGCATTTAAGAGTCTTTCAAGTCTTTGTATGACTTGATAGCTAATTCCTTTTATTTAAAAAAATTAATAGATTAAGAGTTTTAGTTTACAGAAAGATGGAGCAGAAAATACAGAAGTTCCCATGTCTCCTCAACCCCCTCCCCCAACAGTTTCCATATTAATGTCTTGCATTAGTATAGTCCATTTTTTCCAACATTTCTTTTTAATTTTTTTAATGTTTATTTTTTGAGAGACAGAGAGAGACAATGTGAGTGGGGGAGGGGCAGAGAGAGAGGGAGACACAGAACCTGAAGCAGGCTCCAGGCTCTGAGCTGTCAGCACAGAGCCTGACGTGGGGCTCGAACTCACAGACCACAAGATCATGACCTGAGCTGAGTCAGACGCTGAACGGACTAAGCCACCCAGGTGCCCCATAGTACATTTTTTCTAAAAGATGAGCCGGTATTGAGATATATATGCACACATATACATGTATATATCTGTTTTGTTATCGATACATTTTTAAAAACTAAAGTCCATAGTTTATGTCAGGGTTCATTTGTTCTGCTTTATATTGTATGGGTTTTGAAAAATGCATAATGATGGTATTACAGTACTATCAGGATAATAATTTCACTACTGTAAAAATCTCCTGTGCTCTACCTATCATTCCCCCCCCCCCCCATAAACCCTTGGTACCCAGTGATCTTTCTACTGTGTCCATAGTTTTGCTGTTTTCAGAATGTCATCAGTTGGGATCATGCAGTATGTAGCCTTTTCAGATTGGATACTTTCACTTAGCAATACACATTTAAACTTCCTCCATTCTTGTGGTAGCTTGATGGCTCATTTCTTTTTAGCACTGAGTAATGTTCCATCATGCAGATGTGCCAAAGTTTATGCATTTGTTGAAGGACATCTTGGTTGCTTCCAAGTTTTTGCAATTTTGAATAAAGTTGCTATAAATATCCACACACTGGTTTTTGTGTGGACATAAGATTTAAACTCCATTGGGAAAACACAAAGTATGATTACCAGATCTTATTTATCTATTTTGAGAGAGTGAGCGAGAGAGAAATATATATCCCGAGCAGGCCCTGCACTGTTCAGTGCAGAGCCCGATGTGGGGCTTGATCTCACGAACTGTAAGATCATGGTCTGAGAAGAAACCAAAAGTTGGACGTTTAACATACTGAGCCACCCAGGCGCCCCTGATTGCTAGATCTTATGCTTAAACTATGTTTATTTTTGTAAAGAACTTCTAAGGTATCTGCACCATTTTGCACTCCTGTCAGCAGTGAGTGGAAATTCCTATTGCTCTCTCTCTTCACCAGTACTCGGTGTTAACAGTGTTTTGGATTTTAGTCACTGGTAATAAGTGTCCAGTGTTTTAATTAGCAATTTCCTAAGGACATGATGCTGAGTGTATTAAAAAAAAAAACCATTTATTGAAGTATAGTTGACACATAAGGTTAGAGCATATTTTTATAAGATTATTTGCAACCCGTGTATCTTCTTTTGGTGAGGTGTCATCTTTTGCCTATTTTTTAACTTGGTTTTCTTATCGTTGAGTTTTAACAGTTCTTTGTATATTTTATTTTAAATATTTGAGAGAGGGAGAGAGCACACGCATGGGAGGGGCAGAAAGAGGGAGACAGAGAATCCCAAGCAGGCTCTGTGTTGTCAGCAGAGTCTGACATGGGGCTTGAACTCATGGACCATGAGATCATGACCTGAGCTGAAATCATGAGTCCGATGCTTAACCAACTGAGCCACCCAGGCACCCCTCTTTGTATATTTTATTTTATCATGCGTATATTTTGCAAAGAATCTCTCTAAGCGTGTGGCTTTTCATCTAATAGTGCCTTTCACAGAGCAGTTTTAAATTTTTTTTTCTTTTTTTTTAAATTTAAACTTTTAACGTTTATTTATTTTTGGGACAGAGAGAGACAGAGCATGAACGGGGGAGGGGCAGAGAGAGAGGGAGACACAGAATCGGAAGCAGGCTCCAAGCCATTAGCCCAGAGCCCGACACGGGGCTCTAACTCACGGACCTCGAGATCATGACCTGAGCCAAAGTCGGACGCTTAACCTACTGAGCCACCCAGGCGCCCCGAGCAGTTTTAAATTTTAATGAGGTTCAATTTAGTTTTTCTTTCATGGGTCATGCTTTTGGCATTAGATCTAGAAAGTCATGGTCAAACCCAAGGTCACTTAGATTTTCTATGTTATTTTGTAGGAATTTTATAATTTTGCAGTTTATATTTAGGTGAGAGTTCATTTTGAATGAATTTTTGCGAAAGGTGTAAAATTCGTATCTAGATTGTTTCCTGCATGTGGTGTCCAAATGTTCCAGAACCATTTGTTCAAGAGATTATCTTTCTCCATTTTATGGCTTTTACCCCTTTGTCAAAGACCAGTTGACTGTATTTGTGGGCTTCTATTTCTGGGCTCTCTACTCCATTCCAATGATCTGCACAGCTATTCTCTTTCAATACCATATAGTGTCATGATTATTATAACTTTAGGTCAGACCTCAAAATTAAGCAGTGTGAGTTCTCCAACTTTGTCCTTATTATGTTAGTGATCCTAGGTATTTCACCTCTCCACATGAGCTTCAGAATCAGTTTGCCAATATCTACAAAACTGCTTGCTGGGATTTTGGGTGGGATTTAACTGAATTTTTGGATTAAGTTCAGAATAATAGATGTAACAATACTGAATCTTCTAAATCATGAACATGGGTTAGCTCTCATTTAGATCTTTTTTTTCCCACCAATTCTAAGTGGTTTTCTGCATAGGATTCCTGTACATATTTTGTTAGACTTCTACCTAAGTACTTATTTGGTGCTATTATAAGTGACACTGTTTAAAAAATTTTCAGATTTCAATTGTTCATTGCTTGACTTTTTATATTGGCTTAGTACCCTGAAACCTTGCTTTACTTGCCCATAAGTTCCAGGATTTAAGAAAAAATTTTAATATTTTTGAGAGAGAGACAGAAAAAACACGAGCAGGGGAGGGGCAGAGAGAGGAGGAGACACAGAATCTGAAGCAGGCTCCAGGCTCCGAGCTGTCAGCACAGAGCCTGATGTAGGGCTCAAACTCACGAACCATGAGATCATGACCTGAGCCCAAGTTGGACACTTAACCAACTGAGCCACGCAGGTGCCCCATGTCTTTTGGTTTTAGTATTAGGGTAATTCTTCCCTCAAGAAACGAGTTATGAAGTGTCCTTGCTATTTATACTTTTCTGAAAGAGATTGTGGAGAATTGGTATTATGTTTTTCTTAAATGATAGAATTCGCCAGTGAAATCTTGTACACTTGGTGCTTTCTTGTTATTAATATTGTTTCAATGTGTTTCATATTTACTAGAGTTTTTCAGGTTATATATTTCTCCTTGCACAAGATTTGATAGTTTGTGTATTTCAAGGAAATGGTTTATTTCATTCAAGCTATCAAATGTATTAGCATTGTGTTGTTTGTAGTATTTTTAAGTTTTTAAAAAAATGGTTTAACTTTTTAAATTTTTTTACAGAGAGAGAGAGAGAGAGAGAGAGAGAGAGAGAGAGAGAGAGAGGAGAGAGGAGGAGAGAGAGAGAATGACAGCGACAGACTGAGAGACAAAGACTCCTAAGCAGGCTCCATGCTCACTATGGAGCCCAGTGCACTGCTTGATCCCACAACCCTGGGATCATGACTTGAGCCAGAAATCAAGAGTCAGATGGTCAACCGACTGAGCCACCCAGGCACCTCTGTAGCATTCTTTTATTATACTTTTGATATTCTTGTATCATCAGTTAAGGACTCTCTTTTATGATACCACTAACTTATCTTTTTTCTTAGTTAGAATAACCAGAGTCTTATCAATTTTACTAATATTTTCAAAGAAACAGCTTTTGCCTTTGTTGGCTTTCTCTATCGTTTTCCCAATTTCAATTTCATTGACTTCTGCTTGGATTTTTAAAAATGATTTCTGTTTATTTTAGACTTAAATTGGTCTTCTTGCTCTAGTTTTATTAAGATCAAAGATTTAGTTATAGAATTTATATATTTCTTCTATTTCAGTATATGAATTTAATGCTACAAATTTCCCTCTGAGCACTGATTTTTCCGTATTCTACAATTTTTGTTGTGTTTTTTCAGTTAGCTCACAATTTGTTCAAATTTCTCTTTAGTCTTTTTTGCTCCATTCCTTTAGAACAGTTGCTTAATTTCCAAATATTTAGGTATTTTCCTATTATGTTACTGATTTCTAGCTTAATTCCATTTTGATCTGTAAACCTATTTTGTGTTATTACCATTCTTTAAATTTGTTAAGGCGGGCTTATGGCTTAGAATGTGAACTAGGTGAATTTTTCATGTGAATTTGAGAACAATGTGCCATCTGCCTTTGTTGGATGGAATATTCTATAAATCTCAATTAGACTATGATGGTTAATAGTGCTGTTTAGGTCATCTATACTTTTTTTTTTTTAAGTTTATTTCGAGAAAGAGAGAGGGGGGTGCAGAGAGAGAGGGAGAAGAGAATCCCAAGCAGTCTTCCTGCTGTCAGTGCAGAGCCTGATGTGGGACTCAATCTCAGATGCCATTAGATCATGACCTGAGCTGAAATCAAGAGTCAGAAGCTTAACTGACTGAGCCATCCAGGCACCCCCTAGGTCATCTATATTAGTTTTACTTTTTAAATACTTAAGTAATCTCTATACCCAACATGGGGCTCAAACTCACAACCCCAAGATCAAGAGTCTCACACTCCACCAACTGAATGAGCCTGGCACTCCTATATTCTTTTTATATTCTTGAAGTATCAATTACTGAAAGAGTTACTAAAATCTCTAAAGATAATTGTCAATTTGTTTTATTTCTCCTTTTAATTCTATCATTTCTGGCCTCATGACTTTTGATAGTTATGTACATATGTGCTTTATTATGCATGTATGTATCATATATATGACACAGGGATTGAACCCACAAACCGTGAGATCATGACCTGAGCCAAAGTCAAGAGCCAGATGTTTGAGCCACGCAGGCACCCCTAGCATTTTTAGATCTTCTTGGAGAATTGTCAACTTTAATATTATGTAATGTTCTTCTATATCCTTAAGAATTTAACTTGTTCTGGAATATACTTTATTTTTAATCTATTTCAAACCTTAGTCTTTATATTTAACATGGGTTTCTTGTTTTTCTTTCTTTTTTAAAATCCACTCTGGTAATCTGTGACTTTTATTTGGTATATTTAGACTATTCACACTTAACATGATTATCAATATAGTTTAATATCTACCATGTGTGTGGTTTTTATTTCTTCCATTTTGCTTTTTTCCTCTTCATTTTCTACCTTCCTGTTTTTAAATGATTATTTAAGGGGCGCCTGGGTGGCTCGGTCGGTTAAGCGTCTGACTTCAGCTCAGGTCACAATCTCGCAGTCGGTGAGTTCGAGCCCCGCGTCAGGCTCTGGGCTGTTGGCTCAGAGCCTGGAGCCTGCTTCCGATTCTGTGTCTCCCTCTCCCTCTGCCCCTCCCCCGTTCATGCTCTGTCTCTCTCTGTCCCAAAAATAAATAAACGTTAAAAAAATTTAAAAAAAATGATTATTTAATATGATTCCTTTAGATCTCCTCTCTTAGCATATCAGTTATACTTCTTGGGGCGCCTGGGTGACTCAGTCAGTTAAGCATCCAACTTCGGCTCAGTTCATGATCTCATGGCTTGTTTGTTCGAGCCCAGCGTCAGGCTCCATGAAGACAGCTCAGAGCCTGGAGCCTGCTTGGGATTCTGTGTCTCCCTCGCTCTCTGCCCCTCCCCCACTTCCGCACATGTACACGCTCAAAAATGAACATTAAAAAAATTATGCTTAACAAAAATTAGTGGTTGTCCTTGAGTTTACAATATACATTTTTAATGATCCTAAGTCCACTTTCAAATGACACTATATTGATTCATGTGTAATGCCAGTGGCCTTAGAATATTACTAGCTCTTCCTCTCATTCCTGTGACATTGCTATCATTCATTTTATTTATACATATGCTTTAAGCACCTAATTCACTATTACTATTTCTTTAAAGAGTTATTTTTTATAACAAGAAAAAATATTTTCACCTTCTTTATCATTTATCAAATCTACAGAATTTTCCTTTCTCTATGTAAATTTGAATCTGATCTTTGTAATTTTCCATGGTCTGAAAAAACATTCTCTTAACATTCCTTACAAAGCAGCTCTATTTGAGATAATTTCCCTCAGCTTTTATTTATCTAAAAAATTGTTTCTTCTTCACTTTTGAAAGAAAAGTTTTCTGGCTACAGAATTCTGGATGGTAGCTATTATTTTGACACTTTAAATATTTATATGCTTCTTCCTTACATGGTTTCTCACAAGAAGTCCACGGTCCTCCTATTCTTGTTGCTGTGAAAAGGTGTTAACACACCACCCTCTTCTTTCAAGATTTTTCTTCCCTTTGCCTTTGCTTTTGTGCAGTTTAGATAAGATGTGCTTAGGTATAGCTTTTGGGTAGTTTTGGGTTGTTGTGTTGTTTTCTTTCTGATATTTATCCTGCCATTTTCTGAGCTCCCTGGATTTGTGGTTTGGTGTCTGTCAATCACTTTTAGCAAGTTCTAGGCCTTTGATACTTCAGATTTTTCTTTTATTCTTTTTTCTGCTTTTGACATTCCAATTACATAACTTACACCTTTTGATATTCTCTGTTCTTGGATGCTCAGTTTGTTCTTTTTTCCCTTTGCATTTGAGAGGTGTCCATTAACTACAGATAAACCATTGAAAGTTTAACATTTGAGAGAGACAGCACGAGTAGGGGAGGAACAGAGAGAGAGAAGAGAGAGAGAATCCCAAGGAGGCTCCTCACTGCCCGTGGAGAACCCAATGTGGGGCTTGAACCCATGAAGCTGTGAGACCATGACCTGAGCTGAAACCAAGAGTTGGACATTAAGTGACTGGCCACCCAGACATCCCTCTTCATTTTTTTTAACGTTAAAAAATGTTTATTATTTTTGATGAGAGAGAAAACAAACCATGCGCTCATGAAAGGGAGAGGGGCAGAGAGAGAGAGAGAGAGGGAGCCAGAGGATCCAAACTGCGCCCTGCCTTTACAGCAGAGAGCCCGATGCAGGGCTTGAACTCATGACCTGTAAGATCATGACCTGAGCCCAAGTTGGATGCTTAGCTGAATGAGTCACCTAGGTGACCCTCTTCAGTTTTTTTTTTTTTTTAAGTTTTATTTAAGTAATCTCTATACCCAAATGGGGCTCAAACTTATGATTCTGAGATCAAGAGTCATATGCTCTTACAACAGCCTGCCATGTACCCCTGAAGGTTTTTTAAATTTCTGATACTTGTTTGTTCTTAGCATTTACTTTTGATTTTTTCTTAGTATTTTCATCACTTTGCTTACTCTACCCATCTACATCCTTTCCTTCATACTGTCATTCCCCCCGACCCCCAACTGGAACTGTTAACACATTACTCTTAACTATTTTAAACTTAAAAAAAAATGTTTTATTTTTGAGAGAGCACAAGTGGGGGAGGGGTGGAGAGAGGGGGACAGAGGATCCGAAGTAGGCTCTGCACTGTCAGCAGTGAGCCAGATGTGGGGCTTGAACTCATGAACCATGAGATCATGACCTGAGCCTAAGTTGGATGCTCAACCGACTGAGCCATCCAGGTGCCCTAATCATCGTTATTTTAAATTTCCTTTCTGATAATTCCAACATCTGTGCCATATCTAAATCTGGTTCTGACACTTGTTTTGTTTCTTCAGACTGTTTCTCCTTGCCTTCCAGCATCCCTTTTCATCTTGTGTTGAAGTTGTACATGTTGTATCAGGTAATGGAAACTGAGGTAAACAAGCATTTAGTGTGTTATATTAATCTTGCTAGGAGTTTGCCTGTGCTAACTAGTTGGTGTAGCTGTACGTGCCAGAGATCTCTAACTCTTCTAGACTTTTTTTTTTCCTTCCTCTTGACTTTGTTTCCCTAAGTATAGTTCCTCAGTGGGGAGTCTGTCTTGCAGCACTCTCAAGGGTCATGCACTCTTATTATACTGGAGTCCTGTTGGGGAAGTGGGAGATACAGGAATGGGAGCATATTCTACAGTTTTTGACTAAAATCTAAGTCTTTGAGGGGCCCTGTGTACTGTGGCCTTTGCAAGACTTTCTCCAGCGATAGAGCCTTCCACTCACCCCCTCAGTAACATAATGCTTTCCCTGGCTGTACCAGCACAATCTACTTCCTTGAAGCCCTGAATCTTGTTGACTGTGCATTCCTCCCCTTCTTTGAGACAGGAAGACTGGGGGAGGCTGGGATGGGAGTAATTCCCTCCCTCTACTGTGATACGGCTTTGGAATGTTTCCTTTCCCTGTAGAATTTTGTTACAGAGAGGGCTCAGAACAGATTTCAAAATGGTTGCTCTTGCCAGAGCCACGAGGGGATCTTTCTTGAATCTCATCATGACAGTCTGATAAAGTTCCTGGACACAAAGCCCACAAAAGTCTGGAGGGTCTCCCAAGACTGTGGCCCTCCAAGAATTTCTTACTCTCGTGCTAATCCACATCCAGCCTCCAGCTTTCCATCAAAGTTACTTTTTACATGAGTCCAGCAGTTCATGGTTCCAGTAACTTTTCCTCCAGGTAAATAGATCTTGGCTGTGTCTCTCTGGATGCACTTGTCTCTTCAGATTTTGAGGTAGCAGTTTGCTCTGTGACCTCAGTCCTCCGATGGGTCCAAGAAAAGTCACTAATTTTCAGTTTGTCCAGTTTATTCGTGTAAGAATAGGGGCAATGAAGTGTAAACATGTTTATGTATAAATTAGGCTACTTCTATCTATGAAAGTCAAATATAAAAATGTTTTTTCCTAGTCTATTTACAAAATTAATATTCAAAGTTAAAATATTTTTAGGAAGTTGTATGTCTGAGAATATACAAGGCAAAACTGAAATATAACTATACTTGCACTAAGTTTATGCCACTATAATTGTGTCTATGTGAATTTGGTTCTCAGTAAACATTTATATGCCTTTGACTATTGTGTGCAAACTGACACTGTGCTCCACTAATGTAGAGATGAAGAGTAAAAACACCAAACTTGGGGAGCTAACATTCAGATGCAGGGAGACGAGTGAAGAACACAGGTTATAAAGAAATATCAACATGATGTTACAGGAAGAATCAGATGATGCTTAATATGAAAATGCAATTTGGGCGACCTGGATGGCTCAGTTGGCTAAGGGTCTGACTTCGGCTCAGGTCATGATCTCACGGTTCATGAGTACAAGCCCCACAGCAGGCTCTGCACTGGCAGGGCCGAGACTGCTTGGGATTCTCTCTCTCTCCCTCTCCCTTTGCCCCTCCCTCACTCATGCTATCTCTGTCTCTCAAAATAAATAAGCAAACTTAAAAAAAAATGCAATTTCCTATTTTTCCATATATTCATTTAGGTTTCTGTTGTAAGCACTTTGAAATGCTCTCAGTAATGGCATTTTTCCTCTGGAGACCACGTGACTTTGGAAGATGCCAGGGATATATGTTTGGAGGAGTTCTGTACATAAATTACATTAACATCAGGGTTAATCCCTAATGTTGATCCCTAATCAACTTACTGAAAAACATCTCTAATATTAACATTTCTCTATTTCCTTTTCTTATGATCTAATTTTTGACAGCAATACACATATGTAGTTCTCAAGTACATAGATTAAGGTATCATAGCCTTAAAATGGTAAAAACAAAACTATTATTGCATCCTTGAAAAACAATATGCAGTCCTTTGTCTCAGAAAGTAGAGATAGGCACTCTATGAAGAATAACAGAGTCACCTGACTCGCACCAGGACACGCGTTGCCTAGCAACCGTCTGTGATTTGCATTGATTAAGTCAGCAGGCTCCATGGTACCAAGGCATAAGGAGATCTCTGTACGATTCTTCAAAACAATAATATTTGGCTTCTGAAGTTTGTACTTCTGAAGTTTGTATTCAGTTATTTCCCTTTGCTTTTATATTGTCCTCCTGACCTGGGCAGGGATTGATATGTGAACCTCTTTTGCAGTTTTGAAAACCCACACAGACCACATGCTTACAAAAAAATGCTACAACTCTGAGCTGTCTCTTGGGCCACTTACTAAAACTCATCCTTCTGAAGCCTTTTCATTTTCCTTTTCTCACACCCTCACCTCATAGACAATATGTACCTCACTTACTATGGAAGACCAGAGCCTAAAAGAAAATACTCAAGTACTACCATAATTTAAAGGAATATTTATGTATGTACATATGTACGTATGTATTTAATCTCTACCTCCAACGTGGGGCTTGAACTCATGACCTAAAGATCAAGAATTGCAGGCTCTTCCAACTGAGCCAGCCAGGTACCTTGTACTACCATAAAATGGAGGAAAAACATCTTATTTTTATCCTTTAGGGGACTACCATTTATTCTTTTTTGCCAGACCAAAAAAAATAGGACAGAGATATGTGCCCAAACGGATGACTTTTCAGAGTCCCCCTCAGGGAATAAGCAGTGGTGTTTCAGACTCCGTATTCATGCCAAAGCCCGCTGCCAAATCAGCAGGGTTCCTTCCTGCCCTCTCTTACTGCTCTCTCATAAAAAAAAGTGCAGAATTTAGAAGGACCAAAGGTTCTTATAATTCTTGGCACACTGTAGTCCTCTCTCCATATGTGTGCTCTCTTAAACGGCCTTTAAAATGTCTCTGTATCTTTAACTTTCCCTTTCTAAATGCTACAACATGAAACTTGAACAACTTCCAAGGCAAACCCTTAGCCTTGCCTTGCAATCACTGGCCAGCTAGGGAGCGTAGTTACAGCGGGGCCTTTGTGATATTCAAAGTTCAAGGCTGTCACACTTGAGCTCGGTCTCTCAGTCTCTCCATTGGTAAGCACACTGGACACGGTAAAGGATTAGAAAATAAATCTTTACTTGTCAAGTTATAAAGAAGCATAATTCGCTCTTCATTTAAAAGGACTTGCTTAGTAATTATGAAAATGAAACCCTGTAATTCTAGTTCTTTATGCCTTTTCAAGTATCTCACGTAGAAGATGAGTGAATCATACGATGTGCTCTTCCACTGAGAAGTGAGGGCAGGTCTCCTGAAGTCAGAGCAGAATGGCAGGAGCCCAGGGCCCAACGTGCCCAGTGGAGTTAGGAATGGTCCAAGCTCTGCTGCTGACTCACTCCTCTTCTGTGGGGATCAGCACTACCAACCAATATCTAAGTCTACCTATTCCCCCTAGATCCGACATGACTTATTTGAGGTCGATTTGCAGGATGCTTAGGAAACATTAGCCTAAAACCTTAGAATATACTGTCTCCATCTGAGTGACTTTGTTATTAAAAATGTTATTGGAAGAGAGAGTGCATGAAAAAAAGCAGAAGTTAAATATATCAAATGTTCACTGAATTGTTCTAATATTTCCTTGTGAGAATAAATTAATTAACTTACAGATTGGTAAAAACAAAACAAAACAAAACAAAAAAACCTCTAATCTTTTGGAGACCACAAAAAAGCAACAAATGATCTGCTTCTTTCATTCATTTAGCATTCATTGATCATCTAAAGCACAATGTCCAATGCTTGATCAGAAATACAAATACTAAAAATAATTTCTATATGACATGTTTAAGAAAGACAGTTAACTGGAAACTAGCATGTTTATCATAGCCAATTATAGATGCTTGTTTAATGTGCAAGATAAGTCCCTGGGATTATTTGATTTCAAGTGCTTTCACTCATACAAAAGTTACATACTTGGCCATTCCCCACCTCATTGCCCGTCATTCAGCCTATGTTATTTAAATCTGAAGAAAAACATTAAGTAAAGACATTATGTACAGTAAGCATCCTGTAAGGAACATAGGCATCAGAAAAACTTGAGGCCTGATCTCTTTGCACAAGTGAGCTACAAATGGAACAGTTAGGCAGTTCCACATGTACCAAACTCAAATACAGTTTGTCTGAAATATCCAACAAATGGAGGCTATGACATTTTCTTGTCTTGAATTATTCACATGATTTCTTCCACTTTCCATCTGGCTTTGCATAGACAAACCCAACCCCAAATCTGGAAAAAACCTCTTTGCACCAAAGCATATCCTCCACGGTCACCACTTCTACTGTGACTATTAGAACTCATAAGGGCTAGAATTGTTGATTGGGGCCATATTGTTGAAGGCAGGTTAGCAAAATGAGCTAGAAATTGTGTGAGAGTCTGTGAATAGAATGTGGCACTGCTGTGCATGGATTGGACTTAGTCTTAATTGAGGGCTCCAGAAAGGTGGGGTGATCCTCAGAGAATGTTAAATATAACTTACCAGCCTGACTTCTGATGAGATGAGAGGGGTAAAGGAGGATTTTTTTTAAGTTTGTTTATTTAGGGGGTGCCTCGGTGGCTCAGTCACTTAAGCATCTGACTTCCTTTCAGGTCATGATCTAGTGGTTAGTGAGTTTGAGCCCCACATTGGGCTCTATGCTGATGGCTCAGAGCCTAGAGCCTGCTTCAGATTCTGTCTCTGTCTCTGTCTCTCTCTCTCAAAAATAAACATTAAAAAAATATTGTTTATTTTTGAGAGTAAGTGCATATGTGTGTGTGGGGGGGGGGGGGGAAGAGCAGAAAGAGAAGGAGAAAAAGAATCCCAAGCAGGTTCTGTGCTGTCAGCACACAGCCCAATGTGGGACTCAATCCCATGAACTAGGAGATAATGATCTGAGCTGAAATCAAGAGTCAGATGCTTAACCAACTGAGCCACCCAGGTGCCCCAGAATATTTAAAAAAATGGCATCATACTTATGCTACCAGTCAAGATACATTAATAAGGACCCTTGCATAAGAAACTAAAACAGCAACCAAAAAAACCAAACAACTCTCAAACATAACCCTCCCACCACCACCACCCCCGGGGCAAACTGGCCAAAAATCTATGAAAAACCAAGTTTTCAAGGCATCATGCAATGAGAATGGGCAAAGAGACAGGTCAACGCAGTTATTGATGAGATGGATGGGGTAAATATATTAAAAAGTGGCAAGAGATTTCAAATGCTGGGAGATGAGACAGGTCATGTAAGGAAGCACTTAGACAAGCCAAGATTGTAACGACAGATGAAGGGTGATGCTTTAATTTGGGTTTTACCTTTATTTTTGCTTTTTTTGTGTCTGTTTTCTCCTAGACACATGCTCCAAGTTTAGAAGAGAGATAGAGAGGCCCTAAACTCAGTGAGATTTATAGCCAAAAGATCAGAAAATCAGGACCAGGAAAGAGGAATTTTTTAAAAAAAACATACACTGACTGGGGGCAGCTATACTTTAAAGGGGATAGAAGTTCTGCAAGGGAGTTCAATTCAAAACAGTTGAATGTTAAAACTGATGCATGTTCCCTAGAAAGTGTCAGAGATGTATTTCATTTTATCTTATCTTTTATCTTTATGACCCAAACTGTTGTGGAGGAGTAGAAATTGTCCCCTGACTTGAGGCAGTAAATAACTCAGCCTGAATCCCTGTAAGTCTTCAGTTTTTCATAGCAGAGTTGAAAAGCCGCTAAGAGGTAGTTCTCATTTGTCTGTGTTTGGAGGGTTTTCTTACTATTACCACTGACTTCAGCATAAAGTAACTTCACGAGCTAGTAACATTATTTAAATACACACACACACACACACACACACACACACACACACACACCATACACAGTCTTTTAGTTTCAGCACAAACACATAGGCACTCCATCCCACTGAATGTTCTCCCATCTTTATGACATTTGTTTGCTCGTTTATAGCTGGGATTTCTGCCAAGCTTCTAGTGAAATAAGGCAAGTTTATGACTAAGACTTACTTTCATAGCTTTGAAAAACCTTTCAACTAGATACTTGAGGCACTTAACAAAATCTTCCTTCCCTCAAGTCGCTATAATTCATGCAGATATCAACGTCAGGCAATTTGAATTTCTTGTAGTGGCCAAGAGTTACAATCAGTATTTTATAGTTAGTGGACCTATTAAGAACACCTTTAGTTCTCTCTGGAGTTTGCCTGAAGAGTAACTTGATTTCTTTGACCTCTTTTCATACCTTCCACCTTATGGTGTTATGCCATGGGGTTTTAGATCATTTCTCCCAGTGGAGAACAGAAAAGACTTTCATACACAAGAGCCTGATATTTAAAATGTTGATTGCTCATCACATGCTTGGTTTGCACTTACTTTCTCCCATTCTTTAGGTTGCCTTTTCATTTTGTTCATTGTTTCCTTTGCTGTGCAGAAGCTTTTAGTTTGACATAGTCCCACTTCTTTCTTTCTGCTTTTGTTACCTGTGTTTTAGGGTCATATTCAAAACTTCATTGCTAAGATCAATGTCAACGAGATCTTCCCTTACGTTTTTTCTAGGAGTTTCATGGTTTCAAGTCTTAAAATTTAATTCTTCAATGGATTTTTGTGGATGGTGTAAGATAAGGATCTAATTTCATTCTTTTGGATGCAGAGATCCATTTTCCCAGCACCATTTATTGAACAGACTATCCTTTCCCCATTGTGTCTTCGTGGCACACTTGGCAAAGCAAATACGATATAAACTCTCTCATATGTGAAATCATTAAAAAGTCACACTCATAGAATCAGTAGAACAGTGGGTTGCTAGGGGCTGGGGGAGTGGTGAGGAACATGGAGAGATACTGGTCAAAGAATACAAACTTCCAATTATACGATAAGTTCTGGGGACCTAGTGTATAGCATGGTGCCTATAGTTAATGCTCTGTCACATATTCTAAATTTGCTAAGAGTAGATCTTAAGCGTTCACACCACACATAAGAAAATGCTAAGTACGTGAGGTGATGGATATGTTAATTAGCTTGACTGTGGTGATTATTTCACAATGTATCTGGATATCCAACCATCACACTGTACATCTTAAACATATAATTTTTATTGGTCAATTATATCTCACTAAAACTAGAATAACATAAAATAAATGTTCAGTGCTTCTTAGTGTTCCTATTTGGTAAGGAGATCCAGGATTGCAAGGTCACTAGCTATGTGGTGTGTTTGAATTTTTAAATTTCTTCCAACATGCACTGTCAAAACAATTTTGCCTTGATTTTGAACACATTACCAGCAGAATATTAATTCCTGGATGACTTAGCTCAAAGTTCAATTCCGGAAGAGCTTCTGGCAACACCCATGTACTCTTGTAACAGATTCTAATAATAAACACAACATATAACTCCTATAACCCCAAGCTTCAGGCACTACTTTGGACATATGGAAAAAATGGTAGTAAAACAAACACTATTGTATTTCCATATGGCTCCTCTACCAGGCCTACAAACTCTTATTCTGTAGGCCTAAGATCAGCCAGGACACTTTCCTGATACTTATTACATATTTTAAAATAATTTTATTCTAAAATTGATGGTTAGTAGAAAAAATTTAGAAAATCTGGAAAATTATGAGGAAAGTAAGATAACTTATAATTTTATACTTAAGAGAACTTTATTTTCTGTGTATACTATATTCTATTTCTTTTTGCTTTGTTATCACAACTATCTTTTCTTATCCTTAAGCATTCTGTAAAGTCAGTTTTAATGGTTATGTTTTATTAAATTCTAGTAATACATAATTTAGTTAACCACCTCACTATAGTTGCGAGTCTATTTTTAACATTTGTTAATATTGAAATGTGGTGCATATATTGCAAAAGAATTCTGATTTTCAGCAGATGTATGCTTTATTAACCTATTTTTTATTTTAGTCGTCAGCTATCCCAGTTTTGGCTCACCAACATTCTCCATCACACTCTTAGGAACAGTGACTAATTAGGGAGTGTTTTCATGACCTAAGTAGGTTAATCTGAGACCTTTTTTGGTCTGAGAGAGAGATGCTAGGAGAATAGGTGAAGAAGTCTTCTCCATCTGGAGGTGCACAAGCAGGATGGGAATCCATAGCTGTTGGGGCCATGTTTTTTTCTTGAGAGGAAAACTCTCTAAAGAATGAAGTTAAGTGCAATGATAGATGGAGTCCAAGACAGTCCTGGCATATTCTGGTTATTACTGTCAGACCTTGGACCCTGGGTGGTACAACTCTTCCTTCAATTTTGTTAACTGCCTTAGTATTCTAATTTTAGGAGAAGCCACATTTCCACTTTCTGCATGAATTATTTTGAGTTGAGTAACCATCACTTAAAACTGAGACAAAACAAGACAAACCTTATTTGGGTATCTCTTTTTTTTTAAAGGTTGAGTTTTGAGAGAGAAAGCGAGCAAGCAAGCGAGAACGCACCAGCAGGAAAGGGGCAGAGAGACAGGGAGACACAGAATCTGAAGCAGACTCCAGGCTGTTGAGCTGTCAGCAGAGAGCCTGACACAGGGGTTGAACTTGTGAACCACAAGATCATGACCTGATCCAAAGTCGGACACTTAGCTGAGCCACCCAAGCGCCCCTCATGATTTCCTTTTCAACACTGCTTTTCTGAAGCAGAATTTAGGGCTAAAAGAATAACAGTATTTCAAAGTTCTTGATATGTGCTACATAACTGAAATCCAGAAAGTTAACATCGATTTGCACTCCATTAGTAATGACTGTATGCCACAGACAGGTTTCTGAAAAATCCCCTATGATAATGCATCTGTGGGTTTGAGGCTGTTTATAACTCCGAATCTTCATTTTATTTATATTACCAATGATTATATACCAGCTGGTATAGTGTGCCAGGAATTGTTCAGAATTAGAGTAAGAAGATGAGGAATACAAAAGCCTAACTTAAAGATGCTCACGTCCAGTGGGGGAACCAGACCTCCCATCCAAATTTATCAGTGATACAACAATCACATGCTTGAAAATGGAGTAAAGGGGAGGCTATCAGCCTCCAGGCTGCCTTTGCAGGAATGAAGAAAGGTATTTAATCTTAAGAGTTTTTCGAAAATAAGGTGGAGCAGGCATGTCCGTAATAAGATCTGAGAAAGCCTTACAATCCCTAACAGAGTTAAAGGAAAGTACCTCTCTCAAAAAGCAGTCAGTAAAAGCAGATAAAGTCCGTCGCATTTCTACACAGTAACAATGAATCATCTGAAAAATAAAACAATCCTAATTCTAATAGCATCAAAAACAATAAAATATGCAGGAATAAATCTAACCAATGATGTTAAAAAAATCCGTTTGCTGAAAATAAAACACTGATGAAAGAGATTTAAAAAGACACAAATAGGGGCTTCTGGGTGGCTCAGTTGGTTAAGCATCCAACTTCGGTTCAGGTCATGATCTCGCAGTTCCTAAGTTCAAGCCCTGCAAAAGGGCTCTCTGCTGTCAGTGCAGAGCTTCCTTCCCATCTTCTGTCCAACCCCCACCTGCTCTCTGCCCCTCCCCTACTTGTACTCTCTCTCAAAAATCAACATTAAAAAAAGACACAAGTAAATGGAAAGTATCCCATGTTCATTGTTTAGAAGACTAATATTGTTAAAACGTCCACATTATCCAGAGTCATCTACAGATTCAATGTAATCACTATCAAAATTCCAAAGAAATTTTTCACACCAACAGCAAAACAATCCTAATTCCTATGAAACTATGAAAGACCCTGAATAGAACATTCTTGAGAGAGAAAAACACAGCTAGAGACACAGCACTTCCTCATTTCTAAATATATTACAAAGCTACAGTAATCAAAACAGTGTGGTACTGGCATAAAAAACAGGGACCAATGAACAAAAGTGAGAGCCCAGAAATAAGCCCTTGTGTATGTGGTCAACCTAATATTTGACAAAGAAACCAACAACACTCAATGGGAAAAAGATAGTTTTTTCAGTTGATGGTGCTGGGAAAACTGGATAGTCACATGTAACAAAATGAAATTAGACCCATATCTTACATCAATCACAAAAATTAACCTGAAATGGAATAGTCTTAAAAGTAAGACCTGAAACCATCAAGCCATAAAAAGAAGTCAACACAGACAAGGAAAAAAAAAAATACTTGACATGGGTCTTGACAATATTCTTTTTAAGAGATTTTTTTAAAAAATAATCTCTACATCCAGTGTGGGGCTTTAAACCCACACATCTTAGATCAAGAGTTGCAAGCACTGTTGACTGAGAAATCCTGGTGCCCTGACAACGACTTATTGCATCTGATACCAAAAGCACAAGCAACAAAAGCAAAAACAAACGTGGAATTATGTCAAACCAAAAAGCTTCTGCAAAGCAAACAATAAAATGAAAATAGAACCCATGGAATGGAAGAAAATACTTACAAACCATGTATCAGATAGAGGGTTACTATACAAGAAACTCCTACAACGCAAAAGCAAAAAAATATGACTAAAAATGGGTGGGGAACGTGCATACATATTTTTCCAAAGAAGACATTCAAATGGTCAACAGGTACATAAAAAGATGCTCCACGTCTTTATAGACAATTCCCCTGAAGAATCACGAGATGCAACACAGGATTAGGTGTGGTATGTTCCAGGTATTAGTGGTCCATGGTTCCAAACAGATAACATTTAAAAGAACACGTGTGCTAGGTGAGAGAAAAACCACTGGCAGACCTGTAGATGTCAAAGCTAGTTTGAGGGTATGATGTGACAAAGAGTACATTTTGGACTTGCTTTGGGATTCAACAGAGCTTGTGAATTTCTCCTGATGGCAAGGTGGGAGGAAACAAAGACAAGACTGCATAACTTACAGCACTTTATTTTCTTTGAGAAAAAGTGGGAGGAGGGGAGGAACAGAGAAAGAGAATCACAAGCAGGCTGCACACTGTCAGCACAGAGCCTGACATGGGGCTCAAACTCACAAACCCTGAGATCATGACCTGAGCCAAAACCAAAAGCTGGATGCTTAACCTACCGGGCCACCCAGGTGCCCCAGCTACAGTACTTAAATGCCAGCAGAGGACCAACATGGAACAAGATGGAAATTAAATGCTGCCTCCCCACCAATGATATAGTAGCATGTGTGTAAGTCAGAAGAGTCTAACATCAATCCTGAAGAGTTACAGTTCAAATTCTGAATTAGAGTTAAACCTTCAATGACTGAGAGGGGCACCTAGCTGGCTCATTCGGTTAAGCATCTGACTTCGGCTCAGGTCGTGATCTCAGTTTGTGAGTTCGAGCCCCATGTCAGGCTCTGTGCTCACAGCTCAGAGTCTGAAGCCTGCTTCCGATTCTGTATCTCCTTCTCTCTTGGCTCCTCCCTACTCACACATACCGTATCTCTCTCAATAATAAATAAATGTAAAAGATGGAAAAATCGCCAAAGTATGCTGATCTGGAGGTGATAAAATCTTAATGTCATCATTGCATCAGAGAGAGCAAGGGTCTGGGGTAGACAACACTGATAGAAATTAGGTTAATTTGTGGAAAGAAACCAAAGTTAAAATCTGTCACCTAACGCCTGTGTTGGTGGTTTGTGAAATTTACATCACTAAGTTTTCTTTAACCAAGTCTATTCTAAATAGAATACTAGATGTATGACTTTCTAAATTATCATGTACTATTATAAATACCTACACAGTACTACATAAGAATTCAAGATTTCATGTATTTTACTAGCTGGACAAACATGTTTTGACTAAAATCTGTATTATGCTTTTTCAGAGTCAAATGATCAATATTCTTTACTAATGTTCAATATCAAAAAAATAAATGGACCACCTGAAATACAGAAATAGGACTCATCTCTTTTTGTAATGTAAACTCCTTCCAATGGTTACTTATGACTACTCATTCACCCTTTAAGACAAGTCAAGTTACTCCAGGACACAGGACCACAGCCACTCTTGGATCCCACCTTCTGGTCCTTGGCCTTTTCCTTAGAGCAAGCTTACTCAGGACAGTGTCACTTCTGCCTTCTAGTCTATGCCCTTCCAGGTTATGCACAGCCACTACCCCTTTCCCTGCTTATTGGTTATTTTTGTCCCCTTCAGTGAAAAGTAGGTTTTCTTCTGGAAAATATCCTGGAGACTTTGGTCTTAGAAGTTTAATGGCTCTTACAATAACTTGTGATAGAGAGCAACAACCTAACAGTTTCCTAAACCAGCTACATGTTCTACATGATACATATATTTAGGAGTATCATTTTTTTAAAAGTTTTATTTAATCTCTACACCCAACATGGGGCTCGAACTCACAACCTCAAGACCAAGATTCACCCACTCCTCCAACTGAACCAGCCATTGGCCCCAAGAGTATCATTCTCTTTAATTTTGCTTTTTATCCCTTCTCTAATACCATGTTTTCCTTTGGAAACCTAGTACAAAGGAGGCACACAACGCTTCCAAGAGTATCTCTTGCACTGTTTATACTTCCTTGCATAGGTGCACCACACCTCAAGATTCTTCTTCACGAAGAAGTCTCCCCTTAACTGCCTATCAAGCTGGCTTCAGGATCTCAGAGCAGCCCAAGTAGTAAGAACACTCTTGAGGACCTGGTCCCTCACTGATAGCTCCTTCTAAGCCTGGCCGCCCCCCCCCCCCATCATTTTACTTCTTGGCTTTTCCTAGAATTTAACATCCACCATGAGGAATGCTTTCTTTCCCCCCATTCTTGCTGCCTTCTTACAGTAGTCTACAGTAATCTACACAGTGTATTAATCCCACGAGGATAGAAGACCTTGTCTTTATGGTCCTTTGTATGTTCTGATGTTTAAAAATAAAGATTCAAAGTTGGCTTAGTTAGGACCACTATAGGGTAGGAGATAGCCTGTGTTTACTAAAATGATGGGCTCACTAAAAGGTTTTACACCAATTTGCATGGGACACAAGAGGTCTTGATTTTTATTTGCTTTTTTGTTAAATAAAACCAGAAATAACTCACAAAGTATTCATGGTCCCTGCACTCCTTTAAGAAGAAGGTAGTTTGTTAGGAAGATTTCCATGGGCATATGAATAAGCAAAGGCCACACATAAAAGTATGTACTATTGTACTAATAATTACTGTTATCATTCACACTGCCCTGTCACATAATTCTCAAGTATTTGAGTACATTGAGATACATTTTACACTCCTCTAAGAGGAAGCTTTTATCATGTTTTTTTTTTTAATTTTTTTTAACGTTTTATTTATTTTTGAGACAGAGAGAGACAGAGCATGAACGGGGGAGGGGCAGAGAGAGAAGGAGACACAGAATCTGAAGCAGGCTCCAGGCTCCCAGCCATCAGCCCAGAGCCCGACGCGGGGCTCGAACTCACAGACCGCGAGATCGTGACCTGAACTGAAGTCAGCCGCTTAACCGACTGAGCCACCCAGGTGCCCCTCATGTTTTAATTTTTGTCTGTGATATATACCAAAGGTCTTTTCACATAGGTCTCTCATACGTGCACATCCTTCAACGCTCTCTTGGTGACTCCAATACACAGGATACTGTATTAAACACACTCAGAGCCCCGGACTTCATTGTCAGTGCTTTTGAAGTGGGTTCTCCTCATGCCTTTCCCTTCCCTCCTTCCTTCTCATTTTGAGGCTTCATCGACGCAAATATGGCCCACCTAAGATCTAAAACTGCATTGCACAGTACACATTCTGGCCCCTTCAACAGCAAAAGTGAATTATCTTTGCCTTAATTTCCCCCTTTTGGGTAAGAGGTAGGAGGATTAGTATATGGAAGTCAGGCCAGACAGTAAACCAAATTCCTCCACATTCCCCGTTTTTCTAAATGGATTACTAAACGCGTATTGCTAATCACATCATTTTGTGTATGGAAAACAAACCAAGAGAAAGAATCAAGATGTTGTTATCCACTGCTAATTACAGATTAGAGGATTAAGTTGGAAAGAATCTCACTGCAGGGAAATGGCAAAAGAAAAAAAAAATAAGCCTAATATCGTTATTATTCAACAGAGACAACAAATAAAGATAACAGTTTAAGCCTTTCTTCCAGAGGACTGTAGAAGCAATTTGATAGATTTTTACAGTCCAATTAACTGGTCTTTTTTTTCTTTTTTAACAATCACAAGTTCAAAGTGCACTGTAAGTACATTTCTGAAGCAAAAGAAGCCACCGAATGGCAACATCTCCCTCAGACCGAAAAGAAAAGGGACTCCATAATCTCATAACAATGGGTTCCTTACCATGAAATTCTGGATCCCTGTCCCCGCTCTGCTTCCATAGTATCTGCTACTCCCACGTAACATCATATGCTTTATACCCGAGCCATCTCAACAGGAATACTTTCCCAGGGAGACTTGGAAACCTTGTTGGTCATGCTAAATTAATCTTAGCCTACAAAGCAGAATACATGTTCTTGTGCCTCAGAAATGGATTTCTTCCTTTTTAGGTGTTTCAAGGAATAAATCATATCACTGCATAATGCAACAAAACAATTCCATGCCTCATTGTGCTCTTTATACTGGTTGAACTTGTCTGCTAAGAGAGGGGGTTTCAAGTTAACAGCTTCAAATCTCCAAACCCAGGGAATTGATATTATCTATCAAACAAACATGGTGTGACCTGGAGAAGTGACAAGGAAAAAGAGGTGGGCCTTTTGCTGAAAATAAATAGCATTTAAATTTCTGTAAGTCTCCATCGTTTAAGAAGAAAATGATTCTTTTAATTTAAACTAACAGTTGTTTTTTAAACTAACAGTTTAAAGTGGGATGGTAGAAAATAAATGTTTTTACCCTTTTTCAATTTGTATTTGGCACACCTCATCATTTTCTTGATTCATGCCCTGTAATGTATAATGTAGCTAGCCTGTATAAAACTTCCATTATGCTTTAATCAATATAGAAATCTAGCTAATCATGAATATTTACAAAAATGGAAGTAATGTTTCTTCAGGTAAGTTAGGATCTCAGTTTTGTGGAAAAACAAGCAGAAAAACCTAAAAGCTAATGTGATGTCATTATATCTGCTAACACAGATAGATCTGCCCCTAGTAAAAGCCAGAGGTTTATTGCAAAATGCAGTTGCAGAGAACACTTGACTATTATGTAAATGATATAATTTTAGCTCGTAGAGGAAGCACAGATAATTGAAATCTTTAGATCATTTCCATAATTTATTTTAGATACTCATCTCTACCTTTTTCTAAATTAAATATTGTGCCATATCTATAGTGTTGTAACTCTGGAATCTAAATATAGTGATAAGAGAGTGACCTGGATGTGATTTTTAGAATTGACAAGCCATTCAGTCATTTATTCTGAAGATCCTCAGGGAGCACCTACTATATGCCCCACGTGCTGAGGGGACAGGACTGGAAGACGTTCACAACCGGAGCCCTAACACAGGTTACAGCTCAGTGGTTTTGAGTAGGCACTATTTTTCCAAGTCTGACAGTCACCCCAATGTCCTTTGCCTAACAGCTGCCTCCATGCTAGACGTGTCACCTATGGCTGGGGCAGAGAATTTTCTCTTGGAGAGTCAGAGATCTCACGGGGTAGGGGCACGAACCCATCAATGCTGTCAGCATCTCTGCCCCACAGACGCAGTGACACAGTAGATCAATCCCGGCAACTTGGAATCAAAATACCACACTTTGGGCTTCATTTTCTCTTTAGGTTAATTTGCATATCAGGAGGAGATGCTAATATTCTAAGAACAACCCAAATGCCTATTATCTTCCTTCATTCTATCTCCTTCCATTCCAGATAGGTAGTGACTTCTCAGAGGACTCTGCCACACGGCTGGCTGAGTAAGAACATGCTTCAGAGGGGAGAAGATAGTACTGTTTTCTGTTTGTGCTTTGTTGGACAGGTTATGTAGTATTCTATTTGTTTTATCCAGTTTTAATGAATTGTAATTGACATAAAATAAACTCCATGTGTGGGGCGCCTGGGTGGTCATGATCTCATGGTCTGTGGGTTCGAGCCCTGCATCAGCCTCTGTGCTGACAGCTCAGAGCCTGGAGCCTGCTTTGGATTCTGTGTCCCCCCCTCAAAAATAAGTAAATATTGGGGTGCCTGCCTGGGTGGCTCAGTCGGTTGAGCATCCAGCTTCAGCTCAGGTCATGATTTCACAGCTCACAAGTTTAAAGCCCTCTATCGGGCTCTGTGCTGACAGCTCAGAGCCTGGAGCCTGCTTCGGATTCTGTGTCTCCCTCTTTCTCTGACCCTCCCTTGTTCATGCTCTGTCTCTGTCTCAAAAATAAATAAATGTTTTTTTTTAAAAAAAACAAAAACAAACATGATAGAGATTAATCCAGTTACACACCAATTAAGACAGATTGTCAGAGTGGGACAAGAATTAAGACCTAGTGTATGTTGCCTATACAAAACCCACTTTAAATGTAAAGATACATATAGTTTAAAAGTAAAGGGATGGAAAAAACAATCTGATTAAAAATGGGTAGAGGACCTTAACAGACTTTTCTCCAAAGACCACATATGGATGGCCAACACACGAAAAGATACGGAGTATCACTAATCAAATAGTGGAATATGAATCAAAACCACAATGAGAGATCACCTCAAACCTGTCAGAATGGTTAGCTAGTCTAAGGAAGAAAACAAGTGTATCCGAGGATGTGGAGAAAAAGGAACCCTCTTGCTCTATCGGTGGAAATGCAAACCGGCATGGCCACTGTGGATAACAGTATGGAGATTTCTCAAAAAATTAAAAATAGAAATACCATAAGATCTAGTGTTCCACTAATGGGTATTTACCCAAAAATGTGGAATCACTAGGTCAAAGCATTCATGCACTCATATTTATTGCATTAGTTACAATAGGCAAACTATGAAAGCTGCCCAAGTGTCCATCAATAGATGAATGGATAAAAAAAAGTTGTGTGTGGGGGCGCCTGGGTGGCTCAGTCGGTTAAGCGTCCGACTTCGGCTCAGGTCATGATCTCACAGTCCGTGAGTTCGAGCCCCACATCAGGCTCTGTGCTGACAGCTCAGAGCCTGGAGCCTGTTTCAGATTCTGTGTCTCCCTCTCTCTGACCCTCCCCCGTTCATGCTCTGTCTCTCTCTGTCTCAAAAATAAATAAAGGTTAAAAAAAAATTAAAAAAAAAAGTGTGTGTATATATATATGATGGAATACTATTCATCCATAAAAGAGAATGAAATCTTGCCATTTGCAATGACATGGATGGAGTTAGAGAATATAATGCTAAGTAAAATAAGTCAGACAAATACTGTACAAGGTCACAATCTGCCAAAACTCACATGACTGGAAAAACTCTGGATGCTGAATAACATTTTGGCTCTAAGCAAAGCACCCCACACAAGTTGCAAATTTATGAATGCCTCCGCCACATTCAAGAAGTAGATAGTTCTTGATCATCAATTTTAAGAGAGCACAATTGCTTTTGCTTATCTACAGTGATTTCTTCCTGTCAACAATAGAACTTATGTGGTGAATACTCCATTTGTGTGTTGTTGCCTACTATAAAAGCTTCTGGATCATCAAGTCTTCTCTGAGGACAGAAGCTGGGATCAGATCTTTCCTTTATGGTGGATTGTAGAACCCAAGTGCCAATGCAAGCAGTGTAGCCTGCAGTGTTATATGCCACCATTTCAGTGCAAGGGAGAGATTTTCAAGATGGATACTTGATTGGTAACAGTATGATTCCTCAAGTTAATATCCCAAGCAAGTGGGATTAATAACCCTACTGGCAACAACTGCCTTTTTTGTACATGAGGCAAACATTATAATTTAAACAAATGCCATTTGAATGTTTTGAATCTGTTTGTTTTGGAGTGGCATGATCCTCTTCGACATTAGAAATGATCATTTCATTTGTCTCCTCTGTCACTGATCATAGACATCATGGCTTCCAGCTCAAAAAGACAGAGCATCAGGGGCTGTGAAATCCATTGTGAAATAGAGTAATTCCAATTAGGGAGGTTTACAAAATAACTGTAAAAAGTTTACCCTCTTCTGTGCCCCTCTTCTGAGTATCTCTTTTACCAGCCTGCCTTAATTGTTGAAACCAATATCCTTTGGGTTAAAGTACTATCTTGTGGATGGCTCTGTGGGAAGAAATAGATGGTACGTATAGGGAATAACATAGATACTGGAATACAGCAGGGGACCAATAAATATTTGCTGAATGCTTTAAATGGCAATACTCTTACAAAGTTATAGTCTGGATGTAGCGTTGAGTTCAAGATCATAAAAATCCTGTGAGGATGCAACCCAAGGCAGAGGAGTATGAGTAAAGTGGGGCAGGACACAGAGCAGGAAGTATGTGAGCGCTGAGGACTATAACCATCTATTAGAATTAAGCTTCAAAAATGGAAGGTTCAAAATGAAGCTTCAAAAAAGTGACCTTTTCTTTATAGGTAACTAATGCCAAGGACAATGGATGGCAACCTATAAGGTGTTCAGGAGTTTTAGTAGAAGAGAATGAATTCAAAATTCACTATCAAAATTCTGCTTGAAATTAGAGGTTATCTTTCTGTTAACAAGCCTTTTCTTTCCAGATGTAAAGTTATTGACCAGCAAGTGCTTCACACATACCCTACCCTGTCCTGTGAACAACTTATTTACAATCCCTAGGATGAAGGCAGCCAATCAATCCCCAGCATATTGATTCCCTGATGCTTCTAGAGAAGCCAGCAGGATATTCAGCAAAGAGTTCAGTATTCATGATCTTTAACATCCAGAAAAAAAAAAAAGAAAAAAAAAAAAAAAAAAAAAAGGGATAGAGAAAATATCCCAGTCAAAACATGGTATTAAAAATGTATAGAGAACTTGTGACAGAATAAATGCAAATACTCAATCAGTATACGAAGGTATGTTCAATCTTAAGCACAGAATAGTATTACAATTTAATTACATTTGCCTATAAAAATAGCAAGTATTTCATTGCTCCCTTTTGGTGGGTGATGAACGAGAGAGATGTTACAATGTCTTATTTGTTGATCATTGCTACAAATTCCCTGCAAGGCAATTCAACACATTGTCAAAAGACTTAAAAATATATTTGCCATTTGATTAAGAAATTTAGACTGACAATTTCATCTCAGTAGATAATAATGAATGTGCACAGATTTTAGCTACAAGGTTGTTCATCACAAAAACATTTACCAAAGTAAGACAATCAGAAGCTAAATATTCAGTAAGTGACTAGCTAAATAAGAATGACAGGAATAGATTTTCTCTTTTTAAAAAAGTTTAGAGAGCGTGCATGTGTGAGTAGGGAAGGGGCAGAGAGAAGAGAGAGAATGCCGAGCAGGGTCCCCACCATCAGCACGGAACCCAGTGCACGGCTCGAACCCATGAACTGTGAGATCATGACCTGAGCCCAAGTTGGACACTCAACTGACTGAGCCACCCAGGTATCCCAGGATTAGATTTTAATATAAGACCAAGCTTACAGAAAAATATCAAATAGTATCAAGTAAGATGCCAAATAGGGTGTGAGTACAAGAATTAACTAGAGACTAAAAATTGGAGAATGGTTTAAGGACTTCACAAGAAATTATTCCCTTTCTATTAAAAAAAATGGGCAAAATAGTCTGTAAGCAAAGGAAAACAAGGGTGAATGGTGAGAGAAGGCAATTAGGATCTTTCTTGCAGTCTCTCGAGGCCTCACGTGAGGTGTTCGTTCCTTCAACAGTCCGTTTGTCAGCTATGCTGTACAACACTTTTGTGCATTATCTCATTCAACCCTAACAACTATGAACTTACACCTGTTATCATCTGTATTTTAAAGAGGAGTAAACAAGACGTTGAATTTCATACAGCTAATAAGGGACAGAACTGAGATGCTAGTTTTCAGAGCTTTTGAAGAGATTGAACAGAGAGTAGAGAACATGAGGACCTGTATATGTAAATAAATTCTAGGGAATGGGGATTCTGAATTTAGAGTAGGTAGGTTGAGACTAGCCCACGAAATTTAGGCAGTGCTTTGACTTTGAGACAGAGATGGCCTGTGTCCTCAACACTAACAATGCAGAGAGGTTTTAGAAGACACTGGCATTCAGGTAAGCCAAAGTCATGGGGAGAGTTTCAGCTTTCATATACCAGTGCTGTCCTTCTATTCGTTATGTATTACTTTCTGAAAATTAAAGAAGTTAAATGTATCCAGAAGAGAGCTGGTATTTGTTGGGTGGCAGGGCACATGACAGTGAAGACCATCTATAGGGGGACACAAATATCACTAGAAATCTACAACCCACCAAACTGCTTGCATGATTTATTTCACTTAATCCTTAAAAAAAATTGAAAAAGTTAAAAAGAAAATCTCCTGAAAAAGGATTTTAGTATCAAGAGTTGAAGAGATTTTGTCTCAATGCCAAAGTGCTAATAGATGGTGGAGTCAGAATTACTTTCTAAAAAAATAAATAGGGGCACCTGGGTGGCTCAAGTCGGTTAAACATCTGACTCTTGGTTTGGCTCAGGTCATGATCTCAGTTTTGAGAATCTGAGCCCCGTATTGGGCTCTGTGCTGTCAGTGCAGAGCCTTCTTGGGATTCTCTTTCCCAGCCCCTCCCCTGTGCACACTGTTTTTGTCTCTCAAAAACAAATTTTAAGAAATTAAAAAAATATAAAGATAAAAAATAAGCAACAGAATGAACAACAGAATGAACCCAAATGCCATCAACTGAGGAATAAATAAGTGTGGCCCACCTATATAAGGGAATATTATTTGACATTTAAAAGCAAGGAAGTACTGACACATGCTAAAACATAAATGAACCTTTACAACATTATGCTTAATGAAGGAAGCTGGTCACAAAATACCACATATTGTAGGATTCCATCTACGTGAAATATCCAGAATAGACAAATCTATAGACACAGAAAGTAGATTCACGGCTGCCAGGGGCTGTGAAGAGTGGGGACTGGGAAGTTGGTGCTGATGAGCACAGTCTCTCTCATTGGGATAGGGAAAACATTCTGGAATTAGATATTGGTTATGCTTGCAGAACCTTGTAGAAATTCTTTGAATGTAGAACAATTGCTCATTTGTATACTTTAAAATGTAAGTTTTAGGGCACATGAATTATAGGTCAATAATAAAAACAAGTAGTATGAGGTGGTCTTAGGTTGAAGGATTACAAATTTCCCCCCCCCAAATGTCTGTAATGTGGTTCATTAAGTTTCAAAGTAAAAAAGTGAAGAAAAAAAACCAAACAGATATAGGTCTAAATAGAAACAGCAGCACTGGTGACAGACACATCATAACAAGTTACCAGATTTGTTCCCAGCTAAAACTAAGAAGAGATCATCACTACACAGGAAATGAGTTTACAAGCACCTGCTCTCCATTACCATGGCAACCCAAAGGTCCTCACCTCCCGGAGATGCAGCATCAGGTAACATCTACTTAATCTATACTGGGAAATGCCTTCAGTCTTTCCAAGTAAAAAGAATCACGGTCAACAGCCTCTTCTTCCTGGAAGATATGTGCCCCAATCCTCTGATTAAGCTGAGGACAATGAGAAGTGTAAGGTGGGACACACTTTTGACTGAATGAGCTGGACAATGGTAGGGCTATAGATCCTTAAACATTATCTTGGCCCAGCACTGACCAGTTCTGAGACCCTGAACAAGTTACCTGGCTTCTCTGAACCTTGGTTTCCTCACCTGTTACCTGCAACTCAGTTGTCGTGAGGACCCAGGGCCACGTTAGCATGCCAAGTGCTTAGCTCTGTGCCAGGCCCCAAGTGAATACTTAATAAACATGGCTGGTCCCATGATGGACTTTTATCATTTTATCAGTGTTTAGAACATTAACTCTGTGCCAGACACTGTTCTAAACACTGGGAAGACAGCAGGAAACAATACAGATAAAAACCACTTACATGCTGGTGGGGGTGCACACAAACAAGAATTTAAAATAGTGTATGTAGTAGATTAAGTAGTGTTAAGTGCTAAAGAGAAAACATTCAAGACGGGTATTAAGTGTCAGTATGGAGAGTTCGGGTGGCCAAGAAAGGCCTCACTGAGATGGGACTTTTGGTCAAAACATGAAGGAAGCGATCAAGAAGCCATGCAGGTATCTCACAGAACACTTCAGGTAAAGTAAACAGCAGAAGAAAAGGGTCCTGAATCGGGGGCTTGCCCGATTCAGGCATGTTTGAAAAATAGCACAGAAACCGCCTTATTGAGATCAGACTGAAGGGGACAGAGAAGAAGTGGAGAGCTCTGTTCAGGAACAGGAATTCAGACCAGAGAAGAACTGGGACCAGGCTGGTGAAGGCGGACATGTTGAGCTGTGCTCAGATGCTGGATGTCTTCTGAAGTGTATGCTGATGGAACAGCCTCATTGTGAGACGTTTAAAGGCCAAGGCTCTATGCTCCTTTGAATCCACTTCTAGGCTGGAAATAATGACTTACTCGTGGTAGGCACTTCAGAAATATTTAACATTCTCAGAATCGGAAGATACCTTCAAGCCTTCTAGTTAAGACATGTTACTCCTTGATTTTTCTTATAACCACTCGGGGTTTAGTCAAACCACACTTCAACTAATGCCAAAGAGCTCACTATCATTAATCTATCATTCATTCTATCCTTAAGCAGTTCTGACCTCAAGGGCAAACTATTTCCCTGTAGCACTATAAAAACAAAAATATGAGGCGTCCCTGCCTGCCTGGCTCAGTTGGTGAGGCATGAGACCCTTGATCTTGGGATCCTAAGTTCAAGCCCCATACTGGGCAGAGAGAGTACTTTAAAACAAAAGCAAAAATAGGAGCATATGTAGATCCATTTCACCTTTCCAACTACTAAGAATGTTTCTGAACTTCCATTCTGCCACTGAACATAGTCTACTTCATACCAGTTATTTTGACAGGTACAGGAAGTAAGAAACCTTTCAAGATTTCACCCCAACTATTGACAGGAAGAGGGTAGTGTTGAAGACAGTGGCCTGTACAAATGCCCCCAGAGTGGATTTCTGCTGCAGCTATGCCAAATCATTTATAAGTACCATTTAAGCCATGATAAACCAACCACATAAAAAAAATCCCTGGAACATGGGATTATTTACCTTTAGTTTTATTTTTCTTTTTTCCCCTAGGAGAATAGTATATTCTAATACTTTCTTGAAATCCAGATCTATATTCTGTATTTCATGGGTCTAGTTGTTCTTCCAAAAAAAATAAATTTGGCTTTTTGTAATTTATTCTTAGTGCATCTATTCAAGATCCATGTGATTAGGGCTCTCTTTAAAAAGTATAATATTGGGGCACCTGGGTGACTCAGCCAGTTGGGGATCTGAGTTTGGCTCAGGTCATGGTCGCATGGTTGGTGGGTTCGAGCCCCATTTGGGGCTCTGCATTGACAGTGCAGAGCCTACTTCGGATCCTCTGTTCATGTCTGCCTGTCTCTCTCAAAAATAAACATTAAAAATTAAAAAAAAAAAGTAGAATATTAAAGAGGTACTTAGGTGGCTCTGTTGGTTAAGTGCCCAACTTTTGATTTCTGCTCAGGTCACGATCTCACGGTTCTGAAGTTCCAGCCCCACGTCAGGTCTGTGGGGACTGTGTGGAGCCTGCTTGAGATTCTCTCTCTGCCCCTCCCTCGCATGAGCTCTTTCAAAAACAAAGATTTTTTTTAAAAAGTAGAATATTAGAAAAGCTAAAATAGAATATTAGAAAAGTTAAAATATAGTATTTAAAATTCTTTTATTTATCTATAATAATGGCTGACTTTCTAGTGATACTACTTGCCCAAGGCTATATAGATCATGTCATTTTTTCTCCTTTCCAACCTGAAAACTGGAAATGTAGGTGTACATATCTAACCTGATGGCAAATGTCCATGTCTTCTGGATTCTTCGGAGAATATTCAAACTTTGATAACCTCATTATATATTACTCTATAGTGCAAAATCTTGTATAAATTTGATTTTTTGGACAGTTCTCATACTTTCAAGTCTTTAGGTGCAGTTTTAATCTGACAACTTGGCAGAACACTGGGAGAGGAACAGGCAGGCTGTACACCCAGATTTTGCTTTGCATCAAAGCAACCATATATGGAAACATCCATCAAGTACTCCAAAAACATACTCCTTCTCAACCGGGAACTGTTCTCCCTGAAACACTTCACCAACTTGCAACCTGGAATTTCTTCTTAATTCATGTTTGTTCTTTTTAATAATCACTCTACCTAATGGCGGGGGGGGGGGGGGAACCCCGAAGTATCATGAATGAGGTATTTCCTTTCTGTTATCTATTACCATGACATCAGCCCATCTTTTCCCTTATTCTACTTACTGCAAATATAACTTAGAAGTGATTTATTCTTATCCTTCACATAGTATAGATTTTAATTGACCTGATGCTTTTCTTATGGTTACACTCTTCTTTTGGCTCTATTTTCCACATATGATCTTGAGAAGAGCAGTCTTCTTTAAATGTAGTTTTAAAAATTAACACATCTAACTTCCTAAAGGGATGAGAAATTTAGTGGATATTTGGGAAAAATCTCACTTTCCTTTCAAAATTCATTTATACTGGATGTTGGCAACCACAATTGCTTTCAAACAGATAAAGCTTTTCCTCTAATTTAAGATAGGCATGGCCATGCATATAATCTTTACAGAGCCAACATTTGAAGATTAACACACACCCCCCCCACCAAATATTAGTGACTGATCAAGTCATTTAGGAAATCAGGTCTGCTATGAAGAAGGAAGAGGACAACACTACTTAGAATAGCAATCATGTCCTTTCCTTTATACTTGTAAACAACTTTTTTCTGAGACAACATTCCTGTCTGGAAGCCAGCCATATTACCAACCCCATGGCCCCATGGTTCCCTCTATGCAGCCTTACCAGACACCCTGGCCTCAGCCATGTGCCATCTTGGACCTCTCAACACCAGCCCTCCTTTCCCATCCTTCATTTTTTGGTTTTTATTTTTTGTAAATCTTAATTTTTGAGAGAGAGAGAATGCAAGAAAGAGGGGTGGCGGTGGGGGTGGGGGACAGAGGATCTGAAGTAGGCTCTGAGCTGACAATAGTGAGCCTGACACAAGGCTCAAAGCCACAAACCAGGAGATCGTGACCCTAGTTGAATCTGGATGCTCAATTGACTGACCCACCCTGGCACTGCTGGCTTTTATATTTAAATCCAACTTTTGGCTTGAGATCTTTGAATTTGTCCTTTCACTCAAGAATTTCTCATATACCACCCAGCCAATAATTGACTTCAGATCTATTTTCTTTGGAAAGCAGAGGGGTTGCAAAGACAAAATGAGAATGATTGTATTTTGATTTTGCCTGGCTTTAGAAAATTGTCACAGTACCTCCATACATCATAGGTTTATCCATCATTACAAACTCTCGGTTAAATAAAAGATGGATTCTCTTGCTCTAGAAAATAGACATCCGAGAGGTTTCAACGGGACTTATCCATAGCAAGGAATTTGGATGTGGAGCACAAGAAGGTAAGAGCATCAACAGGCATCACTTGTACTGGAGGTCTTTAGACTACTGTGAAAAGGAGTCCCCCTCAAGTGCTTGTTCAGCCCCAAGGCCCAAGCAATGGAAAGTGCCTTGAATTAGGGGTTTGGCAGTGGGTACTGAGGACTCCATTTCAAACGGGTTGCTGTGCAACTTAACAATGCCCCAATATTGTGGCCATTTGCTGTACAACCATTCACTCCTAACTAGACGGTTTGTTCAAGGGCCTACCTGTTCCTCCAGAGCTCCACTGACCTCTTTGTCGTGACTTTCCTTCTAGTATTTATTTTATTCCTCAATCCAGAGGAAGGCCTACAAGCCTCAACACAGAGCCTCAGCACTTCCCAGTCTCTATTTCTTAAACATCTTTCCAATCCCTATGAGACATTATGAAAATATATTCTCAGCGTTTTTCAAGTGTCTCAACAAATTTGGTGAAGCTGTTTTAAGAAAACACCAATTTTGTCTTCAAAAAGAGTCAAAGATTATCTTACTTTGTGGAAAATGCCACTCTGGTCCTGCTAGAAATAGACTAACATTTTCAGGGAGATGACTGACCTGTTTTCTTTTTAGGTAAGTGATTCTCAATCTGTCTGCTCATAGGAATCACCCAGGACCTTAAAAAACCCTGATGTTGGAGTTTCATCCCCAGACTGATTCAACTGATTTGGAATGAGGTCAGGAGTTTGGAGGGTTCCCCGCCCCCAAAGTTTATTTATCTTGGGGTGGGGGTAGGAGGTAGAGGAAGAGAGAACAAGCTGGAGAGGGGTAGAGATAGGGAGAGGGAGAATCCCAAGCACGGAGCTTGACATGGGGCTTGATCTCAAGAACGGTAAGATCATGACCTAAGCTGAAATCAAGAGTCAGACACTAAGCCAACTGAGCCACCCAGGCACACGGAGTTTGTTTTTTAAGTCAACTTCATGCCCAATGTGGGGCTTGAACTTACAACCCTGAGATCAAGAGTCAGATGCTCTACCAACTGATCCATCCAGACACCCCCAAGCTTTTGGAGTTTTTAAGAGCTCTAATGTGCAGTCAAGGTACACACCAGCGGTCTAGTCCATTTTTACCTAACACCCTTGAAACACAGAAGAACTATCTCAGAACCTATGTAATCTATATTTTAAGACAAATTCTATCCTACAATACAGCTGTTATTACTTTGATAAATTCCAAACAGCAATTTTTCAATGCCTCTTTGATTTCTCACAAAGGTATTCAGAGAAATGCTTGAGGGCATCAGATTTGTCTCATGGGAAAATAAAAAAAAGAGGTACATACACACTTCAGCATCTCTTTCCATGGAACTGAAGGAAGTCAATAGATAAATTTGTCTATTACTTTGATTGTGGTGGTAATTTCAAGGTATATTCACATCTCCAAACTTATCAACTTGTATGTATTAGTTTTTTCTTTCTTTTTTTTTTTAATTTTTTTTTTAACGTTTATTTTTGAGACAGAGACAGAACATGAATGGGGGAGGGTCAGAGAGAGGGAGACACAGAATCTGCAACAGGCTCCAGGCTCCGAGCTGTCAGCACAGAGCCCAACGCGGGGCTCGAACTCATGGACAGTGAGATCATGACCTGAGCCGAAGTCGGCTGCTTAACCGACTGAGCCACCCAGGCGCCCCGTACGTATTAGTTTTATACACCAATTATACTCAATGAAGCTGCTTTAAAAAAAAGTTATCTCAGCTCATCCACCCAGATAGTTTTCCAGAAAGATTTACTTTATGCCTAGGTAGCAGAAAAAATTGCTGTAGGATGGACCTTTTACAGACAATCTTAATGCAACTGCTAGCTATTTATGAAACATCCATTTAAAGATTTAATTTTCAAATGTTCAAAGAAACTAAGGGGGAAATGATTTTTAGCATGCCATTGTAGATCTCTCTAGAATGGTCTTGATTCTAAACTTCACATTTGTTCTTCTGACAGTCTCCCATGGATATTCAGTAACACAATTCCTTACTTTTTTCCTTGTAACCCGAAATCTTAGAAGGTCTTAGATTCAGACTACATATTACTCCTATGTTTGGTCCCCAGTTGGGCAAAAGAAATATCTCCTAGAAACATTATAAAATTTCACATCTCAGCATCACTGAGAATTACTGAATTAGACACTCTGGATATGGGACCCAGCAACCTATGTTTAAATAAATGTATGATTCAGGGGGGCCTGGGTGGCTCAGTTGGTTAAGAATCTGACTCTTGATTTCAGCTCAGGTCATAATTTAAGGGTTGTGGGACTGAGCCCCCATCCAGCTGTGCGCCAAGTGTGAAGTCTGCTTGAGATTCTCTCTGCCTCTCTCCGCTCCTCGTGCTAAAAGAATAGAATATATATGATTTAGGTACATACTAACGTTTAAGAATCACTGGCACAGGGGTGCCTGGGTGGCTCACTTGGTTGGGCATCTGACTTTGGCTCAGGTCAGGATCTTGCAGTTCGAGGATTCAAGCCCCGTGTGGGGCTCTGTGCTGACAGCTCAGAGCCTGGAGCCTGCTTCAGATTCTGGGTCTCCCTCTCCCTCTCTGCCCCTCCCCCACTCACACTCTGTCTCTCAGTCTCTCAAAAATAAAGATAAAAAATATTAATAAAAAAATCACTGGCACAGAATATTTGTGTTTATATTCTACACCAGAGAACTTTAACTTTATTTGGCCCTAAAGAAAACTTTGGACATTAGTATATATGTTGTCCCTACACCAGGATCCAGACATGTAGAGAAAACCCCTAAAGGAGCCAAGGTCACAAGACCATTTGCACAATGCTTTTACTCTTCTTTGACTTTCTTGATAGTTTTTGCTTCTTGGTGACTTTACAAGTCAATAGCCAAGCCATGCCCATATCTGCTTTATCTCAATATGTAACAGTGTTGATCCTAATATCTGCATGGAATTCTTTTACAAAAAAATCTTCAAGGGCAAGAAGGAGGACAGATTCCGGACAGGCTGCGCTCTTCAGAGAATTCATGTTTGTTCTGGCAACAAGACTTTCATTTCCTATTTCAAATTCATTACCCTTCGGATGTCCCTAAGAAAAACCTCAAGGGAAACAATGCTTAAATCTGGTAATTTCCCTCCTTCATGATGTTCATGTTTCTGTTCTTTTCTGTTTCATGCATCTCACTATCGCCTGATTTCTATGATTTCCCTTATAATGGGCTTCCTTTTCCTGTTTATGACAAGAAGTCTCCCTCATCTTCCTAGGATTCCCTCTTATATACCACCCACTGCATGCATGCACTGAGCCATTCAACATCCTCAGCTCAGGAGCACCTGTGTGGCTCAGTTGGTTGAGCACCTGACTTCGCTCAGGTCATGATACTGCAGTTTTGTGAAATGGAGCCCCACATTGGGCTTGCTACTGTCAGACTGTCAGTGCAGAGCCTGCTTTGGATCCTCTGTCCCCCTCTCTCTGCCCCTCCCCCACTTGCGCTTTACCAAAAATAAGTATTTTTAAAACCTCCTCATCTGAGTCTAAGTTCCTTAGAAAAGAGTTTCTAACAAAGCTTAAACTCTAATGTTTCATTGAGGATGGAGTAGGAGGAGTGTGAAATCCCAGGGAAGCAAGTGATGTGACAGGGGAGGAACTGAGGCCAAAAAGAAAATACACACAGAAAAATAAAGGAAAATAAATCTGATGGACTGTACTATCAAGCGGGTCACAATTTCTTAAGAAAACGTAGCTGATTGCTTGATCTCATAAGCCAGCCCCTGAGAGGCTATAGGTCATTTTACCACAGAAGAGTATGTGAGAAGAATGATTAGAAATTAACAAAGCCTTGCTTACTGTTTCACACTACACAAGGTTGCCACACGCAACGTCAATTTCCAAAGCCTCCAGGTTGTGTTACTGAGCTCTTCCACGGAGCCACCAGGAAAAAAAAAAAAAAAAAAAGATCAAACCCCATTTCAAGGGGCAGGATATCCTATAAACCACAAAGCAGGTGAGAGGAACAATAGCTTCTCTGGGGTATAGCCCTGGGGGTTCTGAGCTGTGGTGCCTCCTGCTCTGGGACCATGGAGAAACCTAGGATCATCCTGAGAGTCTGAGACAGCTGGGAGTGTTAAGACATGTAGCCAGGAAAATGACGGATGAGGCCATCCACTAAGGAGGTAAGTCTTTAAGTGGTGGTTATGGAGTGATGTAGGTCCAAGAGAACCTGGGGAAATGAAAAAGTGAGGGTAATCAATTGTATCCATCCTATCTACTTGCACCATGAAGGTGAAAATCCAATCCTTGTCAGCTCTAATCTCAAGATATACTTTTACAATTACTCTTGTACCTAGTCTTGAGGCTGTAATAGACATACATCATCTTCCCATTGACTGGAACTAGATATTTCCATCATCATCTGCCAGTACTTAGTCTTCTCTGGGTTGCTTTCCTGGTAGTATAAACCCAACCTCATTTCCAAGGGGTCTATGCCCTTGTTAATCTTTTTCTTGTTCAGTTGGTATGTTGCTAGTATTGCCCATTTACAGCAATTCTTGGGATGGAAGCAATGAGAAGTGCCTCAGTGAAAAACCTAGGTGCAAGCTACAGCCCCCTCTGCTCCTCTTGCACAGTAGCATCCTTGCTCTTCAACAAAGTATATTCCGTCACACAGGTCAGTCACTTGGACTGCTTTCCCATGGACAGAAGCAGTCCCAAATTGACAGGTGGTCGTTGTGCTTTCAATTCAGTGGAATTCTTCAGGTGTCACTGTTCGTTTATTCCCTTTCTGGAAACTATGACTTCTAATCTGGCAGAGTTAGATTCCCCAATGAGACCAGTCAAAGTGATGGTGAAACGGGCCAATGCTACTTCTGTGTACTGTAGCTACTGAGGACAAAGCACTGGATGTTGGTTGCTTCAGCATATATACTACACTTGGGGACACTGCTGTCATCCATATATGGGATGACTCCTGTTTTGAGTGGGGTCCATTTTGAAAGAGGGATCTTCAGCAAGTCCAGTGTGAGGAACAAGTTGCATTAACCCTTGGGTCACAGGACTTACATCTGGTTATGCTAGAGGTATCCAGGTTGGATAAAGCTACTGTGTGAAGTCACTGGCAAGTCCCAATAGGAAAGTTGCAAAGCAGAGTTGGAGAGTTTTTGGAGATACACTATATCCCATATAACAAAGAATTATTCCTCTAAAATAAACTCCCCAAATGAGCTCCTGGTGTGCTACTGGACCCTTGTAAAGACAGAGCACCTAGATACTCGGTGGCCAAGTGACTTGAGCTGCTGATCATAAACTGGTCGTTATTGAATCCATTGAGTTTTAAATTGAAACTGATTTTAAAAATAAGTGGGGGGGGTTCATAAACTGGGTCCAGAATAAATCCTATTACAAGACTGTTACTGACTGTAAATTTGTCACACTAAACTTCCTATGTTGAAGTCCTAGTGCAAAATGTAATGGTACTTGGAGAGGGGCCTTTGGGAGGTAATTAAGGTTACATGATGGGCCCCTCATGACCTGATTAGTGCCCTTAGAGGAAGGGACACCAGAAAGCTTGTTATCTAGGTGTACAAAAAATAGGTCATGTGAGCTTGGGGAGAGATGGTGGCTGCCTGCAAGCCAGAGAAGAGGTCTCAAATCAACTCTACCTTGTCAGCATCCTGACCTTGGACTTCCCCATACTCCATAACTAGGAGAAATAAAATTCTCTTGATTAAGCAGTCTATGGTATTTTGTTAGCACGGCCTGAGTTGACAAATATGGAAACCAAGACAAATCACAAAAGTTTAGAGGTACAAAACATTAAATATTAGGAGATAGAAGCTTTGTGAATTTATCAGTTCACTTTACAGGTAACTTGCAGAGTTCCTCAGACTACACAAACAGAGAAAGATGGTATTCCTGATGTTCCAAGGTCAACTAATGATTGAATAGGACCAACGCAAGGTCATCATCTAGTACTGTTTCCATTAAAGCACTTGGCAGCATTTAAAGACAGACAATGTGAATGAGAATCTAGAAAACTCCATTTCACAGAACCAGCTGTTGAAATAGTACATTATTCAGATTCAATTTAACACATCGTCCAGTACATTAAGACTGTTATCAAATAAGGCTCTAATAATGTCATGAAGTATACAACTGAGAATGAATGTCCTCTAATATATACAACATCTTTGTAGAAAAATTTAGAGCTCCTTTTTGCATCTAAGATGAATGGAAAGCAAAAATAAGAGGAAGTTTAGAGATTAAAAAAACTATGTAAAACTTTATCAATGCTTCATATATATTACACATTTAAGTTTATAATAAACTTATGAATCTCTATTATCATCCTCTTTTTACAAGTAAGAAAGCTTTGTGACCTAGAACAACTCCATTTTCTGGGTTTTGCTTTTCTTATCCGAGGTTGATAACTGCTTTACAGTCATGGAATCAAACGTCCTATTTTAAATTCAGGTACAAAGTGAACAAGGAGAGATTTCAGTTTTATAATTTGTACTGAATGTCATAATTCAAAAGTTTCAAAATTATCCTAAGTCAGCAAGAAGTATCACCAGACTTTAGGTTTTCATAAGATTCACAAATACTAAAGGAAGATCAGTCATAACATAATTAACTATTCTCCTCTCATAAAGCAATACTGAAATAGAACTCAGATTTGTAGCAACTGAAAGGTTAGTAAACCAGTTACAAAAACGTCTGCGGATTCCAAAAAAAAACTTCAAATTGCAGGGAAAAATGTTTACAGATATTGCAAATAGCCCATATTTGTAGTAATAAGAATAGAGTATTTTTATTTAAGTTGAATGTGTTAATATCACCACGGAGATTCATTTCTGGGGAAAAAGCTAGAACCTTTTTCCCCCTAAAGTTCGAACTCTGATAGAAAATCAACTTACAGAGACAATAACAATAATGTTGGGGAAGTTTCTCATCTGAGAGATTCAGAAAGGGAGAAAACCATCCTTCTGGCTTTTGGGACATTGCATTAAGCAGTGGACCATGATATAGAACAATGACCTACTGTGCAGGAAGCATGCCACTCAGGAATTGCCATGAACTGCAAATCTCCAGCAAGCCCATGAGAGGTCACTAGTATACTTACTGAACAACAAATTTCCTAAATGGGTGTGCGACTGTCATGGGGTGTAAAAATGACAACACATTCTGTACAACATTGTATCTGGCCTCCATCTTCAGCTACAGATATATGCTGGATCACATAGAAACAAGTGGCATCTGAATGACCTTGTAGAAGAGACTTTCAAAGATTTCTGTCACGACAATCTAGACTGTTTTGGACAGGAAATGGAAGTTAGCTTTTTTTTCAGCTGACCGGGGACCCTTATCTGAAGCTATTAGCGCTCTCTCTACTTTTGCCATTTACCTCAACATATTAAAGGCTACCTCCTGCAAACACTTGATACTCTCTGCCTCAGGGCTTTTTTGGGAACCAGATCAGTCTGTGTAGTGGGCAGACTAAAGTGCCCAGCAGAGTTAGTACACCAAAAAACAGCTCTCAACCAAAGATGGGCAGGCCAGAGGTTCTGAGTGGGTCTAAGCTCCAATTGTTTGCGGTAGTAGTTATCTTACTAACACACCATTTATACCTTCTCTTTCTTGACTCATTTTACTATTCCCCAAAGAGTTTCTAAGGAATGAAAAACTTCTAAATAAAACACTTATCTCAGGTTCTGCCTTTTAGGGAACCCCACACAGGGTTCCAACGAAGCATTTTTAAAGTCCTTTGAATGGCGAGAAACGTCCTTCTAGGCCATCAGGCCCAGAATAAATCATATAGATGTTATGAATGAAGTTAGTTTTTTATTTTTAGTAAACATGAGCTATGTCCTTTAAAAACCTCACCAAACAGGTACACAGCTTAAAAGATTTTTGAAAGACAGAAGTTTGGCCTGCTTTGGCGTGTTACCAGTAAGGAGCTCGTCACTTGTTAGATACAAGATATATTTATATAGGTGAACCCAGGTATTTGAAGCACCACTTATAAGAGCAATTTTTTCCCCCATTTTCTTGACCTTTACTTTTGCACTCCTCAAATCGCTTCTTCGTTGGATTCATTACAGTGTATTCAGATAAAACCAGATCTTTACCTGTCAACGTTTCTTAAGCCTTGGGAAAACCGTTGAATGGCTTCCTACCGCAGACACCGAGTTGGGAGTTTTCTCTTGTCCAGCAAGAAAAGCAGACACAGGACTGAAGAGGAAAGAAGCTAACTTTCGGGAGAAAACAAGAGACCCGACCAGGCCTTTCGTCTCCATATTTATTGAGCTCACAAGATAATATCCATGTGGTGAAGGTGAAAAAAACAAGATCTTACACACGTGGTGAAAGTGAAGAAAACAAGATCTTACACACGTGGTGAAGGTGAAGAAAACAATCAGATAGTAATCGTTAACTTGTGTGTGTAAGAAGCAAAGGGTCTGGGGGGCAGGGGGAGTTTGTGACCAAAGTACAATAGTATATTGGCATCAGTTGGAAAGTAATTTACTGCAGGTGATGTAACAAGTTACTTGTGATCCCATTACAGTATCTAGCTAGCTAACCTTGGGCGCTTTTGCCCTGTGGTGGGGGCTTTCCGCCCTAAGCTTTTTTCTAACCCATTTATGTAAGTAGAACTTACTTCCCCACAGCTTCCCTTGAGGAGTTGGGAGTAACATAGTCAGGGAAGACGGGTGGGCCAGGAACAAAGGAATAGATACAGATTTCCATCAGAGAATTAGGAAGGGCAATATTCCCAATGTTTAGATTTCTCAGCTTTGTTGAGATACCTCTTCCTCTCCACCCAACATTATTGCCATTGATGAATTTCAAGCCTTTTAAATTCGTGTTGGTGCCTTGAGGAGAAAATTCCATGTGTGCTTTTTTAAAGTTATGCCTTTATCACTCTGATAAATATGTCTCTAGCACTTCTTGGTGGCCAGGAAGTTGCAGACAAAATTGTAAAACAGAAAGAGCATGACCTCTTTCTTTGACAATTCACGATCCTCTCATTCAAGTACCATCTTTCCTTCCTACTTTATCTTTATTTAGACCCAATGTCAGGAGGTATCTTGACTTCAATTATTTATAAATTAGTTGCATTAGCTCTCCTAAGAGTGTTTGAATTCTCCTTAATTATGTAATGGAAAGTTTTGTATCTCATTAATGATGTTTAAACACAAGCAAGTAGGTGAGTAATGACTGTAGAAGTGGGGAATCGTCTACTTAAGATTAATTCACAATTGCCTGTTTATCAATCATCTCTAGAATTTCCCACAGCCATTTCTCCATAGAATTTATTTTTTATGGACCTTAAGTGAAAACATTCTATCTGTAATTTTGATTCAAAGAATCGCTGTTATTTAGATATATGGCAAACTACATTGATGCAGACTGAACCATGGAAATAAAAAATGTGGTGAGGATAATCATTTCTTTAACATTTGCAACATGATTCTTCACGGTCTTTTAAAACTAATTTTATTTGAGGGTTCAAATGTTGCTTTCCTGAACAATAAAAGGCTTAGTGTGAAGTGATCCTGGCCCTTTAAAGGAGAGAACAAAATGGAGTCAGCAGGTCCTCAGGGAAAGCATGCAGAAAGATCTAGGAACACATGCCCTTCCCACACCATTTTATTGAAAACAGAGAACTGTATTGGCCCCATTTCTACCCTATGAGGCCTGGTGCTAACTGAATCTCTATTCATTGTAAGGTAAAAATTTGGAGACAGAGGTAAAAGGTATTAGTAGGAAAGATTTGTGGTCTTTCTTGCAATTCTGTAACATGGATGGTTACTAGATATTCTTTCTTACATATTCGAGTATGAGAGCACATTATTCTTTTCAAATAATGCTAGTTACAGTTGCATTAGTGTAAAGTGCTTTCTTAGTAGTTAATGTAAAGATAAACATTTAAAAATGAATAATGGTATCAGAAGTTTGTCCAGGATCCATTCCTATTGAAAAAAAAATCATATTTGGGGATTTTTAATATTTAAGAAGAATTTTTATATTTCTGTGAAAATGGCATTGGAATTTTAATAGGGATTGCATTGAATCTGTAGATCGCTTTAGTAGTATGGTCATTTTTTAACACTATTCTTCCAATCTAAGAACACAGGATGTGTTTCCCATTGATTTGTGTCTCCTTCAATTTCTTTTTATCAGGGTCTTAGCTTTCAGTGTACAGGTCTTTGATCAACTTGTTTAAATTCATCCCTAAGCATTTTATTGTATTTGATGCTATTGTAATTGAGATAGCTTTTTTTAAAAAAAAAAATGTTTATTTTGAGAAAGAGTGCAAGAAGGGGAGGGGGAGAGAGATAGAGAATTCTAAGCAGGCTCTGAACTGTCAGTGTGGAGCCTGATGTGGGGCTTGAACTCACAAACCATGAGATCATGACCTGAGCCAGAGTCAGACACTCAACCAACTGAGCCACCCAGGCACCCTGGGATTGCTTTCTTAATTTCTCATGCAGATAGTTTGTTGTTAGTGTATCGAATTACAGGGGATTTTTACATGTTGATTTTGTATCCTGCAAATTTACTAAATTTCCTCATCAGTTCTAACAATGTTTTGGTGGAGTCTTTAGAGTTCTTTAAAAATTTTATTTTGAGAAAGTGTGTGTGCTAGCAGGGGAGGGGGGGGAGAGAGAGGGAGGGAGGGAAAGAGGGAGAGGGAGAGGGAGAGAGAGAGAGGAACAGAGAGGAACAGAGAGAATCCAATCAGGCTCCACACTATCAGCACAGAGCCCCACACAGGGTTAGGTTTTACAAACTGGGAGATCATGACCTGAGCCAAAATCAAGAGTTAGACGTTTAACCAACTGAGACACCCAAGCACCCCTAGAATTTTTTATGTATAAGATGCCATTATCTGCAAACTGACAGTTTTACTTCTTCATTTCCAGTTTGGATGCCTTTTCTTTTTCTTGTCTAACTTCTTTGGGTTAGGACTCCCAGTTACTATATTGAATGGAAGTAGAATGGGCATCCCTTTCTTGTTTATTTTAGAGAAAAAGTTCAAAAATTAAAAATTTTTAACTTTATAAATAAAATAAAATAGAGAGCGAGTGTGAGTGAGGGGCAGAGAGAGAGGGAGAGAGAGAATCCCAAGTAGGCTCCGCACTGTCAGCATTGAGCGTGATGCAGAGCTCAAAACCACCAACCCTGAGATTATGACCTGAGCTGAAATCAAGAGTCAGACACTTAACCAGCCGAGCCACCCAGATGCCCCAAGAAAGCTTTTATCTTTTCATCCTGGAGTATAATGTTATCTGTGGGCTTGTTATACCAGATTTGTTGAGAATATTTTTAACCATGAAAAGATGTTGTGTTTTGTCAAATCGTCATCCTCCATCTATTGTGATGATTTTTATTCTGCCTTCTGTTATTGTGGTGTTTTTCATTTAACTTGCATTTGTTGAACCATCCTTGTATCTTAAGGATAAATCCTACTTGACATGGTATATGATCCTTTCAACATGCTGCTGCATCAGGTTTCCTGTATTGTTGAAGATTTTTGCATTCATCAGGTATAATCCTTTAATTTTCTTCTCTCATATTGTCCTTACTTGGCTTTGGTATCAGGGCAATGCTCGTCTTGTAAAATGAGGTTGGAAGTGTTCCCTCTTCTTCACATTTTTGGAAGAGTTTGACAGTGACTATTAATTCTTCTTTAAATGTTTGGTAGAATTCACCAGTAAGGTCATCTACTCCTGGACTATTAGGTTTTGGAAATTTTTTTGATTACTGATTCAATCTCTTTATTAGTTATAAAATTATTCAGATTTTCTATTTTTTATGATTCAGTCTTATTAGGTTGTATGTTTCTAGGAATTTATCCATTTCTTCTAGGTCAGAATTTGTTGGTGTATAATGATTTGTAGTAGACTCTCTTATTCTTGGTATTTCTGCAGTATCAGATATAATGACTACTCTCATTTCTGATTTTGAGTCTTGCCTTTTTTAGTCTATCTCCCTAAAGTTTAATCAATTTTGTTTACCTTTTCAAAAAACCAGCTCTTGATTGTATTGACGCTTTCTATTGTGTTTTATGGTCTCTATTTCATTTTTTTTCTTGTTTTGATCTTTATTTCCTTCTCTCTGCTAACTTTGGGCTTAGTTTTTTTCTTTTTTTAGTTTTTTCAGGTATAGATTTAGGTTGTCTGAGATCTTTATTACTGGGCATTTATTATAAACTTGCCTCTAGAATTGCTTTAAGTTCTGTTGTGATTTCATTTTTGTTTTTCTCAAAATATTTATTCCTCTTTTGATTTCCTTGACCCATTGGTTGTTTAGGAGTATATTTCCACATATTTGGGATTTTTTCCTCTTGTTAAATTTAGTTTCACACCACTGTAGTCAGAAAAGGAAGTTGGTGAGATTTCAGCCTGCTTACATTTGTTAAGACTTGTTTTGTGACCTAACATAGGATATACCCTGAAGAATATTCCATGTGTCTTTGAGAAGACTGGGTAGTCAGATGCTGCTGGAAGAAGTGCGGTTTAATATTTTCACTTTAATATTTGGCTCCTGGAGACAGTTTATACTGCCCTGCACAACATACACTTCATTTTATAGGGAAACTGGTTGGTGTTAATGACACTTTCTTCTTAATTTGTTCAAAATAGTGCGCAGAGGCCTGTGAGGTAAAGTGGGCAGCACCCATGAATTTGTTTGCACCCCTCAATGGAAAAAAGAATCCTATTTATAATGCTTTATGTAGCTTTTGGGCTAATATAACATTTGTTCTGAAAATAGTACACTGCTCACTAAAAATATTACCCAGCTATGGAAAAATCTGACATTCCCAGAGGACAAAAGTTTGAGAATTAAGTTGTTTTTAAAACAAATTATAGAAAGGGTAAATAAGACATTAAGTTGATTTATTCTTTTTTTAATGTTTATTTATTTGAGAGAGACAGAGAGAGAGAGCAAACACAAGCAGGGGAGGGACAGAGAGAGAGAGGGAGACACAGAATCCAGACTCCAGGCTCTGAGCTGTCAGCACAGAGTCCGACGCGAGGCTCAAACTCACAAACCACTAGATCATGACCTGAGCCTAAGTCGGACACTTAACTGACTGAACCACCCAGGCTTAGATCTGCTCCCAGACCTGTAAAGAACCCCAACATCTGCATCCAGCATGGTAGCCACACATTCTTTTGAAAACTCTATAAGAGCACACACAAAAGAAGAAGCAAACTGCAAGATACATTTGAGGCCTGTTGTCTGCCTTCTTCTTATCCCAGTTTGATTTCTTTGAATGATTGACCAGGGGAGCCAGGCTTTCCTGATCACTGTAGTCCAAAAGATATTCCACTGGAGAAATTGGCAACTGTCTCTACAAATGGTCCTTCACTCTGAACAGGGCCTTTCTATAGCTCATTGTGGTTTGCAATACTCTGCAGGTGAGTAGGACAGTATTTTGATTAGTTGTAGCAAAGATGATCAAAAAATGAAGCTGTTTCTACAGCAAGAAAGCTGCTAAGATTTTCTCCCCCCCGGCCCAAGAAGAGAAGCCATTTTAATAAAACCAAGTTGATTGGCCTTATAAAGCTTTTTCATTAGAGGCTAAACTGGTAGCTAACAGATTCTGTCCCTCCAATATACTGTCTCCTTAAGGGACCAGCAGCACATGTGATTTGAAGAAGAGAGGAGGAGGAAGAGGGGGGTATTGTCTACAAAGGCTACTACTAGAAAGGCCCTAATTAATTAAGCAATCCTATCTGACAGGCCTCAGCTGTATACTTTGCAGGGAATGCCAGGAGGAATGGTGCTTTGAGGCAACATAATCTGCAGGATGTACACTGCCCACAGCACCAGCTTGTTATTAGGTAAGGGCATTCTTAATAAAATTAAAGAAAAAATGCCAGTGCCTTTTCATTTCCAGGGCATTATTAGCATGAGCCTGACAATTACTGATAGCTAGTCAGAACCTTGTTTGTTTTCATCGCTCTCTGGGCATTTCCTAATTATGAATAATAATTCCATTAATCATGCACTTGAAACAAGCAAATTATCCAGCAAGATCATCATAATCAGTTGCATCAAAGAGCCTTTAGGAAGCTCCCACATGGCTTTGTTTCAGACTACCCGTTTGCAGCTCTCCCCAAGTATTTTCTGGAAGTCAGGAGTCAATGGCTTTCCCCTAGCACCGAAAAGTATCCATCGGTAGATGACTTTGCAAATGAAGCCACCACCTTGGTTCTTAGTTATTTAGGTTTAATGGCAGCCTTCTGACTTGCCATACCGACCCTGTGGATGGCCACCAGGGGATGCTACGCATTGACAGTCATCACTTGCTCCCTTTTCCAAAGCTTACAAAGGACAGGTCCTTTGGCAGCTACTAAGGGTTCCCGACATTCACGTTTCATCCCAGCTTACCAGCTGGACTTTACTTTTCCCTAGGAAAAGAAGTTTCGTTTTTGGGAGGAGTCTCAAGTGGCCATTGTCTAACAAGAAGGTTTGGTAGACACTGCCCAAGTACAGAGAATGCAATATCTCTAGAGAAATACTAGAGAATAAACTACTAAAAGTTTGTATGCACTTATCAGCACATAATATTTTTAACTAACAGTAATAAACTAGATTTCTCTGTCAGGATGGAAAGCTCCCACACCTCCCACCTGGGTACACTGTGATCTGGCTCAATTATAAATGTGAAAGTCTTTACTTTTTACTATGAAATATCAAATTTCCCCCTTTCCAGTCCATTATAAAATTTGGTAAATCTTTTATTTCGGGATATTAGGTTTTTGTGCTATTTATAAATTTTTTTAATGTTTATTTTTGAGAGAGAGATAGAGAACAAGCAGGAGAGGGGTAGAGAGAGAGGGAGACACAGAATCTGAAGCAGGCTCCCAGCTGTCAGCACAGAGCCCGATGAGGGGCTCGAACTCACGAACCGTGAGATCATGACCCGAGCTGAAGTCGGCCGCTTAACCAACTAAGCCACCCAGGCACCCCAGTTTTTGTCCTATTTCAATTTCTAAAGATCTTACAGTTAGCATCGAGTTTGTGTGTCCAGGGAAGTGGAATGATACAGGTTGTGGTTTGTTTCCCTTCTCACTCCTACTTCCTACAACATAGTACTTTTTGTATGTATGCGTTGGAGTCTTGGATATTTCTTCCACATTGTTCTTACACATGTAGCTACTGTAGGTTTGGGAACAGGGAGGAAAATCAGGGGCATAGAAATACTCATACGTGACGTTGCCTGTTGGAGGCCGGTGTCTCAGTTTAATTTGTTCTATTTCTGCCTCCGGCTACTGCTATGTAAGTGTGTGGTGGGCATCAACTTGACTCTGCAACACTCTAGCAGCAATAATGGATTATCTCCCTCTGGTCTCCCGTCAATACGTCATACTTCCAATACCTGCTCTGACTTGAGCATCCCGATGTTTAGCCCGTCAGGGGCTTGAGAAACACTGGAGCTCCTCCCAGAGCTACAGGAACCACCATTGCCCCTTCTGCAAGAACTATGAAAAACTGGGATGGGAAGAAGAGGCTCCATATTTTTTCCAAGCCTTCCTACACCAGTTTCTGGAGTCTTTTATTTTTAGAAAGAGAGGGAAAGAGAGAGAGAGGGAGTGCATGAGTAAGGGAGAGGTGCAGAGGGAAGGAGGGAGGAGGAGGAAAGAGAAGAAAGAGAGAGGGAGAATATGTTAAGCAGGTTCCATGCTTAGTGCAGAGCCTGACACAGGGCTTGGTCCCACACCTCTGGGATCATGACCTAAGCTGGAATCAAGAGTGGGACGCTCAACCACCTGAACCACCCAGGTGCCCCCGTAATCACTGAAGTCTTACTGGTCTAAACCACTTCAGTGGGACTCGTATCTTCAGAAATGTCTAGATCAGAAAGTGGCATCAATCTTTCTATTCATAATGCCATGACCTTGCAGAGAATTCCTGTCAAACTATTCCCAAAACTCTGATCACTCCCCCTTACATCCAGCGTTATGCCCAGAATTCATGATCCCCAAAGACCACCAGGGAGCCGAGTCCGATGCAAAAGCAAAGAGCCTTTATTCGAGCTAGCTCGAGCTCAATCTCCTAGCTGCAACGACGCAGCGGTGAGATACCGAAGAGAGCGAGTTTCAAAAGTACAAAGGTTTTATAGGGATCATGGCCTTAACCGATTGGCTGGGGAAGGGTCGTGGACTCAGCCGACTGGCTGCCAAAGTGTGGTCCCAGATCAGCAATTAGCAGCATCACCTGGAACTTGTTAAAAATGCAAATGTTGGGCCTGGTGGTCACAGACCTACTGAATCAGAAACTCTGGGGGTGGTGCTCAGCAATCTGTGTTAAGAACCACTGTGTTTGAGGATCTCTAACATGTTTGGTCTCAGTGTATACAGAACGTTTCTCACTGGTCACCTATTAACCACTGGCTGTCAGCCTTGCTGTGCTATATAAATACCTAACACCAAACACCATCCCCAGAGACTCTGATTAATTGGTTTGGGGAGGGGTAAAATGCTCCCAGGTCATTCTAAGCCTGGACAGGGTTGAGGGCTCCTGCCTCTGGCCCCTACCTGAGAGAAGCCCTCCCTCTTCTACTCACACTTTCCATGCCTCTCACACTCCCCTTCCTCCCACCTCAGACTTCGGAAGAATGCATCAATCCGTAGCCTGCTTTCTTAGAAAACATAAGTTACTCAAGGGGAGGAGGCGTGTTCTGAGGTTTGAGCAGGAACTTCTTTCTGCGGCCATGTCGGGGACATAGTCACTAGTCAGCTGGCCTAGGTCAGCTCTTTCACCAGTTGAGAAAGTAGGAAAAAAGAACCCAGTCTCCCCTTCTTGAAGACTCAGCCACAATTTAGAATAAATTCCCTTAGAAAAAACCCATCATTATAACCACTTGGATTTAGGAGGAGTATTTTGGAGAGGAAAAGAAGGAGCCTTTCTTTAGGCACTCTGCATTCTCTCAAAACTATCAAGCATGAGGACTCTCCTTCCTCCCATGTCACAGACTATGAGCCTGGAGTTCTCTCTCGTCCAGCAGGAGAATGAACAAGAAAGAGTAATGTCCGAGAGGAGACAAGACCCCCACACAGGCCTTTCGTCTCCGTATTTATTGAGCTCATGAGCTATATTATCCATGTGGTGGACATGAAGAAAACAAGATCTTACACACGTGAACGTGGAGAAAACAATCAGACGGTAATCATTAACTTGTGTGTGTAAGAAGCAAAGGGTCTGGAGAGCAAGTGGAGTTTGTGATATTGGTACCAGATGGAAAGTAATTTCCTGCAGGTGATATAACAAGTTACTTGTGATCCCATTACAATATCTGGCTAGCTAACCTCGGGCGCCTTTGCCCCAGGGTGACGGCTTTCGGCCCTAAGCTATTTTCTAATCCATTTATGTAAGTAGAACCTATTTTCCCAGACTCCCATCTCTAGGTCTTGGCTAATTTTGAGATGAGAGCGTGCATGATTAGTAGCAGATCTGATTCTGTTCCCTCTAAATGCCTTTGAGTAGATGGTCCTCATAGAAAGGCCATTTTAAGATTAATTGGATTCATAAGATCTTCTTTTTTGTTTTTTAAACCAACTGTTTTTTTTTCACCATCAAGTTTGGACTAACAGGGAAAATCCCACTCAATATCCTAGTAGTCCAGGTTCTCGCCTATTCAATTAGGGATTAGACAAAATAATCCCCCAAAATTTCTTTCAGTTCTAATAGTGTATGAGTCCAATATTTCTTACCAAAATCAGGATTATATTTCTCCACCCCACTGAAGCTCACTTACTTATCACACATTTATCGAATCCTAACATTTGCTCTATATCACATCACTACATAATTTGTTTACATATGTCTCTTCCTATTTTTACAGAAGTTCCTCAATGACAGAACTATGTTTTATTCTTGTTGTGTCCCTATCACAAAAGGGACTCTCAATAAATCCTGTTTGAATGAATGTTTGTTGAATGTCTTTGAAGAAATGCAAGTTACAGATAACTGTCAGTTGTGGTTTGTGGATAAAAAAAAAACTATCAGTGAAGAAACCAATGTTTGTTATTCTCTTCTTATGAGCCTAGCACCATGCCATGATTCTGGAAGACTGAGGGGAAATAAAAGACATGGTTCCTGAACTCATGAAAAACGAACTCCAACTGCAAAAGAAAAAACGCTACCAAAGCACACAGAGCTGTGTTCTGGTACATTAGCGGAGTTTTCCTAGAAAGCATATGAACAAAAAATCCAAAAGCAAATATACTTCCAGCCACATGCTCTTAAACTGCTGTGATAAGACGTGAACTAAGTGGTTTTCCACAGTGGACGAAGATGCATTTTTAGCCGAGGATCACCACATCACAAATATCATACCCATCTGTTGTTGGTGCAGCTGGGCGATAGAATAGAATGTTGTAATTAAGCCCATACACACCTTATTTGTTTTGTTATACCGAAAAAAATTAATAACGTTGGGTCTTAGCTTCCTCATATGTAAAATGGGGACAATAGAATTCATCTCATCGGGTTGTTGTGATCATCACGTAAGTAATTACAAGTAGAAACCATGGCTTGGCTCTTAATTACCACAGTATCAATGTCTGACCTTCCTTATTACTGAACATATCACACTGCTGAGATTGTGAAGATACTAATGCAAAATGTTTGTTAATCTCAACTAAAAATCAGAGTCCTTGATAAAAGCTGTGCACGCACACACACACACATTGTTTATGCATCTCTCCGACTTCAGTGAGCATCTTTATGTTCTTTTGAATTTTATCAGGTAATTTACATATCTGTACTTCATTAGACCTGATTTATCTTATTTGGAACATACTTTCCTGTTTCATTATTTTCCTTTACTCTGTGTTAGGGTTTGTGCATCCTAATAGCCACCTCTCCCAGTCTTCACAGACTGGCCATGGACAGGCGAAGACACTAACGCATCAGCCCAACCAGAAACTGTAGGTGCTTTTCAAACCTTTGTGTGATTCCAAGCCATGGTCTTGTTCATAGCAGCCCTCAGGCTTCTGGAGTACATCACGTCCCGTTGATGCTCTGAGATAGGCAGGACTGAAATCAGTTCCTTGTGTAGTAGCAAGAAATGTTGGGGTGCTCCGTGTGTGGTCCAACTTCTTTGCTCCTGATGGAAAAGCTTGGAGGTTGAGTTTATCACCCATTTGCTCCACACTGAGGGTGTGAGGGTGTGAGGAGGAACACTTGCCCCAATGCTCATTCAGGCTTCTGCTTTGTACTCTCCATAGCCTCCAGCACCTGACACAGGTCCCATCCTGTTGGCTCTCAGAGACAGGTAAGTAAGATGCCACATTCTTTTTTAAAAAAAATTTTTTTTAACGTTTATTTATTTTTGAGACAGAGAGAGACAGAGCATGAACGGGGGAGGGGCAGAGAGAGAGGGAGAGACAGAATCGGAAACAGGCTCCAGGCTCTGAGCCATCAGCCCAGAGCCTGACGCGGGGCTCGAACTCACCGACCGCGAGATCGTGACCTGAGCCGAAGTCCGACGCTTAACCGACTGAGCCATCCAGGCGCCCCAAGAAGCCACATTCTTCAGCAGCAGAAAATCTGGGGTGCTAACTGTGCAGGTTAACTTCTTCCAAGGAGAACTTGGGAGCTGGGCTTTATTACCTGCTTGCTCTGTGCTGAGACAGGGGAGGAGCTGTGGGAAGTGCCTACAAGTCTATTTAAAATAGTCACTTTCTTCTCTATAGCCCCTGAGGGAGTAGCAAATGCCAGCCCTGTCAGCTCCCAGAGAGGTGAATTGGAAGCCAGCTACTAGGGTACAAATAGCCAAGGGACAACATTTGAGGTATAAATAGGTAATCTGGTGTATTACTCATCAGAGGTGGACTCCCTAGGAAGCAAAATGATGCTTCAGCATCATCAGAACCTCTCAGCTGCATGGGCCTGTGGGAATGCTGGAACTTTCTGAGGAGTTGCAGAGTATTCTAGGTAGAGAGAAGGAGCTAGGTTGCAAACAGGAAACTGATTTATAAAGGCATTGCTGGAAAATTTCCTAAGGTTTCTCAGAGAAAGGAATCTGAATTCTGAAGACAACCAAAATTTGTAGTCCTTCCTTCTCTCATTGCAAATATGTACTCAGTTTTTTGCCTAATTTTGTATTTATAATCTGGCATCATTATCCTTACATAAGGATCTCAAAATTGTATAAACTTCTTATCCCACAACACCTGGACCCAAACTTGCAACTGACCTCTTAACTTTGCACTTACTTGTATTATTTGCTCTCAGATCCTTTCTCCATCCTGCCTATCCCATTTAATTTCTGTTGGTCTGCACAATTCTAATTAGTAGAAGAAAGGTAAATATTCCCAAATTACTTCTTTTCATGAATCAGCGAAATTGATAGAAAGTTGGACTATAGATTTAATTTGGAATGTCAATGAAAGTAAGAGCTGTTGTTCTATGTTTACAGCTGCATTATATTCAAATTGGTACTGAAGTGAAAAACACACACTGATTTCACAGGTAATCTAGTTCTCCAAGGCCATACAATGTATGAATCAATTATAGCCTTTTATACTGATTTAATCCTTTCTTTAGTGGGACCTAGCACACAAAAATACAGTATTTCTCTCTACTATTTTTGATCATATAGTAGCTGACCCTGTTTTATTCCTCAAGGGCCTGAGCCTAATGTGCATCACATCCTATGCACTGAAGGAGTATGGATAATCTAGCTGCTGAAAAAAGAAGAATGTTTTTAATCAAATGTTACACATATAAAATAGTATGTATAAAACATATAACGCATTTAAAGAATAATGAAATGGTCAATCCCATCACTAGCCAATACGATGCCTTTGTATGATTAAGAGAAAGCTGTACTTCAGGCTGTGCCTTCCCAGGATCGTGGGGGAAAACATGGCAACATAGGAGAACCCAGTTTTCAGAACCCACCACAAAAACTAATGACTGGACACTATCCACAGACAACTATGGCTCTGGAATATCTCTAGAGTCAACTTAGGCAGTTTTAACAACACAGTGGAACCAAAAGGCCAGAATAATTGCTCGAGAAAAGAAGGATGATGACTTCATTTTGCCTACATTATCCCACCCCCCAAGCTGGAATTTTCAACACCAAGAAAGAACTCAGCTATAAAAAGTTCCTCTGGGCAGGAAAAGAGCAGGGTGACTGGCCAGCTTCTTGGGACACTGTGTAAAGGTCCTGCTTTGTTTTCACTGCAGCCAAGCCAGCAAAGCTGAGATACTATGAATCCAGCTAGGAACAGGGATGGCAAGCAGAGGCTGTCATTAGCATATAATAGGAGCAATCATGATTTCCACAAACCTGCTCATCAAACTCTGCAGAATTCACCACTTATGAAGCCAAAGGTCGGTCTTCCATCGCAGATCCCTGAAAATCTCTCTAGCTCTCACCCAGTAGGTTTTCACATTTGCCGATGCCAGGTTCCCGAGTCTCTCCCTGCTTGCCCCCACCCACCCACCGGACTCCAGGACCTGCACTGGCAGAAATCCATTGTCTCTCTACCTCTGCAAATATAAGATGCCAACTGCCTGAGTCCCTATGCCTCATCCCTACAAGCTCGGGAGCCACACTTACAGCCAGATCTAACTTCTGCAGCTATGAGGCTGCAAACACCAGCCTAGAACCCCCTGGCTGAACCCCAGCATTGGTCCCATGCTCAAGGCTAGCACATCCAGCTGTGTACCTGCACATCACCTGCTTGATGCCAGTCACTGGCATCTAGTGTGCATGCCTGGGGGAGAGTCTACATCCACAAGAGAGCACATGGACAACCAGGGCCCTGGCAGTTGCTTGTAGGTCAAAATCAGGTGTTCCTTTATCACTGGCTGACATCAGTGTGCTCATGTAGAGCTAGGCCCTCCAGCTGTGTACTTGCACACCACCAGCCAAACCTTTCTAACTGACTCCATGGTAGTATGTATGCACAGGGGGACACTGTGCATCCACAGGACAGCACACCAACAGCTAGGGCCTTCACAACTGTCAGTGAGCCCATAGTGGGCAATGGCCCTTGCTACCTGCCCTGGCCCCTATCACTATGAACGTATCTACAACTGGCTTCTGCCACTACATAGGCACCTGCAGATTACCACCACAGCTGAATGTGTGCAAACCATTGGCTCTGGCCACCATCACCGCCTGCCCTGGTCCCTAGATACCAGACCTGAGACACATATTAGGACCCCAACAGCCCTAGTAGCCATTGTAATCCTCTAACAGTGCTCACCAAGGACCACAGAGTTGTCAAAGGTATGAACTGCAGTGACCTGAGCTGAAGAGGCCTCACACCCTCTGTGACCTGGTGTCACCAGGCGTCTCCACACTTGGCACCCTATACCACTAACCTCAAGGTCATACCACAAGCCATTATGTTCTTATGCACAGGTGAAAGGCTTCCCTTACTGAAATTAGTCCCTCAAGCCTGGAAGAGGTGACTGCTTCTTCAAGTGTGCAGGCATCACCCCAAGGCTAAAGAGATTATGAAGAATCAAAATGGGAAATAGGTCTCCAAAGGAATACAGCAAACCTCCAGCAATTAGCTCCAAAGAAATGGAGATTCAGGAATTATCCAATAAAAGAACTCAAAATAATTGTTCTATGGATGCTCAGAGAGCTACAAGAGAAAATGGACAAACAGTTTATTGATATCAGAAAACAATACAAGAATAGAATGAGAAGTTACACAAAAAAATAGAAAACAAAAAACAACCAAATTTTGGAGCTGAAGAATATAATGATTGAAGAATTCAATGCAGAGCTTCAACAGCAGAGTTAAACAAGCAGAAGAGAGAATCAGCAAGTTACAAAGACAGATCAATTGAATTACCCAATCAGAGATGAAAATAGGAAAAACAATGAAAAGAAATGATGAAAGCCTAAGGAACTTGTGGGACACCAGCAAAAGAAATAATGAATGCACTGGTTGCAGTCCTAGAAGAGAGAGATAAAGGGCTAGAATGTTTCTTTTAAGAAATAATGGCTTAGAAACTCCCAAATCTGGGGAGAGATTTGGACATCCAAGTTCATGAAGCTAGTAAGTCATCTCAAAATTCTATCCAAAGTGATCTCCTCCAAGATACAATAATAAAACTGTCTAAAGCCAAAGAGAATTTTAAAAGTGGCAAGGAAAAAAAAATCTCTCATATAAGGGAAGCCCAAAAAAGCAATCAGAAAATATTTCGGCAGAGAACTTACAGGCCAGAAAAGAATGGGATGCTATATTCTAAGTACTAAAAGATACTGCCAGCCAAGAGTACTTTACCCAGAGTTACCCTTCAGAACTCAAGGTCAAATAAAGACTTGCCCTAATAAACAAAGCTGAAGGAATTCATCACTACTAAATCTGCCTTACAAGAAATGCCAAAAATAGTTCTCCAAGCTGAAGCAAAAGATAAAAAAATAGTAAAATAAAAACGTAATAAAATATACAATACACTGGTAAAGGTAAACATATAGTCAGATTCAGAAAACCGTAATAACTGCAACCTAGTGGTATGTTAACTAATTAGCTCTAGCATAAACTTTAAACAACAAACATATTAAAAATAAGGACAATTTATTAATGGATACAAAACATAAAAAGATGTAAATGGTGACATCATAAACATAAAATAGGGGAGCAAAAGCAGAATTTTTGTATGTAATTGAAATTAAATTGCAATTAGCATACAATAGACTGATAGATATCTATGTATCTCTGTCTCTATAGGTAGGTATAGAGATATAGATAGATGTTTTATGTAAGCCTCATGGGAACCACAAAGCAAAATTCTGCAATAGATACCCAAAAGAAAAGAGGATCAAAGCATACCACAACAGAAAATGATCAGTTTATAGGGTGCCTGGGTGGCTCAGTTGGTTAGGTGTCCGACTTTGGCTCAGGTCATGATCTCATGGTTCACGAGTTCAAGCCCCATGTCAGGCTCTGTGCTGATAGCTCAGAGCCTGGGGTCTGCTTCAGATTTTGTGTCTCCCTATCTCTTTGCCCCTCCCCTGCTCATGCTCTGTCTCTGTCTCTCTCTCTCAAAAGTAATAAAAACATTAAAAAAAAAAAGAAAATGATCAGTTTATAAAGGAAGGCAACAAGAAAAGAAGAAAAAATATGGCACTATAAAACACCCAGAAAACAATAAGATGGTATTAATAAGCCCTAGTCTGTCAACAACTACTCTAAATATAAACGGATTAAATTCTCCAATCAAAAGACATAGAGTGGGTAAGATGGGCAAAAACAAACAAACAAAAACAAGCAAACAAAAAAAAATCAAAACGAAAAAACTCAAACCCCCCCAAAACAATAAAACAAGACCCAGCTACACACTACTGACAAGAGACTCACTTCAGCATTAAGGACACACATAGGCTCAAAGTATAGGGATATTAAAATACATTCTGTGCAAGTAGCAACTAGAAGAAAGCAAGGTAACCATAATTCTATCATACAAAATAGACTTTAAGCCAAAAATAGTTAGCAAACAAAAGTAGTCATTAAATAAGGGGGTCAATTCCTCAAAAAGGTATAATCATAAGCATATATGCACCCAACTTTGGAGCACTTAAATATATTACACAAATACTAACAAATTTGAAGGGAGAAATAGACAATAATCCAATAATAGTAGGGGACTTTAATGCCCCACTTTTAGCAATGGATAAATCATCCAGACAGAAAATCAACAAGGAAACTTGAATCATACTTTAGATCAAATGGAATTAACAGACATATACGGAACATTCCATCCAACATCAGCAGAATACACATTCTTCTCAAGCACACACAGATTATCTCTAGGATAGATCATATGATATGTCACAAAACAAGTCTTAGCAATTTTTTTTTCTTTTTTAAGATAGAGCACGAAAGGGGAGGGGGCAGGGGGAGAGAGAGAATCTTAAGCCGGTTTCACATTCAGTGTGGAGCCTGAAGTGGGGCTCAATTCCATGGCTCTGGGATCATGATCTGAGCCAAAATCAACAATCAGACATTCAACTGACTGAGCCACCCAGGTGCCCCAAGTCTTAGCAAATTTAAGAAGATTTCAATTGTACAGAGTATCTTTTCTGACAACAGTGTTATAAAAATATAAATCACTAAGAGGAGGAAAGCTGGATAAAGCACAAACATGGGGAGATTAAACAACATGCCCTTGAACAACCAACAGGTCAAAGAAGAAATAAAAAAGGAAATTAAAAAATATGTTGAGACAAATGAAAATGAAACCACCACATAGCAAAATTTATGGGATGTTACAAAAGTGGTTCTAGAGGGAAGTTTATAAGAGATAAATGTCTAGATTAAGAAATAAGAAATATATGGGGCATCTGGGTGGCTCAGTCGGTTGGGTGTCTGACTCTTGATCTTGGCTCAGGTCATGATCTCACAGTTCATGAGTTTGAGCCCCACATTGGGGTCTGCACCGACAGCACAGAGCCTGCTAAGAATTCCCTCTCCCTCTCTCTCTGCCCCTAACCCACTCGAGCTCTTGCTCCCTCTAACTAAATAAACTTAAAAAATGTTGAAAAAAAGAAATAAGAAATACATGTCAACTACATCTCAAATTAAAAAAAAAAATCAACAATAGCCAAACCATGGAAAGAATGTCTATTGCGATGAATAAATAAAGAAGATGTGGTATATATACAACAATGGAATATTATCCAGCCATAAAAAGGAATGAACTCTTGCCATTTGCAATGACGTGGATGGAGCTAGACTGTATTATGATAAGTGAAATAAGTCAGAGAAAGATAAATACATGAGGTTTCACTCCTATGTGGAATTTAACAAAACAGATGAACTTATGCAAAGGAAAAAAAAGAGAGAGAGAAAGAAACCATAAGAGACTCTTAAAGATAGAGAACAAACTGAGGGTTGATGGAGAAAGGTGGATGGGGGATGGGTTAGATGGGTGATGGGTATTGAAGAGGGCACTTGTAATGCACACTGGGTATTGTATGTAAGTGATGAATCACTGAATTCTACTCCTGAAACCAATAGTTCACTCTATGTTAACTAACTAGAATTTAAATAAAAATTTGAAACAAACAAGAAAGTTCTCATGATCTCACAGTCCATGAGTTCACGCCTCGCACTGGGCTCTGTGCTGACAGTGAGGAGCCTACTTGGGATTCTGTCTCTCTCCCTTCTCTCTCTGCCCCTACACTGCTCATTCTTTCTCTAAAAAATAAAAAAATAAAAAAAACTTAAAAAAAAGAACTACCATATGATCTAGCAATCCCACTTCTAGGTAATTATCCAAAGGAATGGAAATCAGAACCTTATAAAGATATCTGCACTCTTATATCCATTGTAGTATTAGTCACAATAGCCACGATATGGAAACAACCCATCCATCAATGGATGAACGGATAAAGAAGATGTAGTATATATGCAATGGAATATTATTCAGTCACAAAAAAGAAGGAAATCCTGTCATTTCCAACAAGTTGGATGAAACTTGAAGGCATTATGCTACATGAAATGAGTCAGAGAAAGACAAATACTGTATGATCTCACCTGTATGTGGAAACTAAAAAATCCAAACTCAGAAAAACAGAGTAGATTGGTGTTTACCAGGGATTCGAGGGCTGAGGAGTAATGGGGAGATGTTGGTGAAAGGGTAAAAATTTTCAGTTAAAAGATTAAAAGTTCTGGGGATCTAATGCACAGCATGGTGGTTAGAGCTAATAATACTATATGACATATTTGAAGGTTGCTAAGACAGTAGATCTTAAATGTTCTCACCACAAAAAAATGAACTGGTACTTATGTGATGAAAGAGTGCGCCAGCTAATGCTATGATGGTAATCATTTTCCAATATACAAATATATCAAATCAACACATTGCACACATGCAATGTTATATGTTGATTACAGCTTAAAGCTAGAAAAAAAAAGTTCAGGTATTCCCATGTGTCTCATTCTGAAACACAGGCTCAAAGGGCAGTGGCTGGCTACCTGGGGCATTATTCTTCCCATGGCAGAAATCTAAATTTTCCAGAAGGGTGGGAGGAGACACACAATGCCTAGGTTTGGAACTGGCAAACTGTCACTTCAAACCATTTTCTATTGGCCAAAGCAAGTCATGTGGGGAAGTTAAACATCAGTGGGCTGGGGAGAAGCCGGCATACTCCTCTCTAGGAGATATGGGAGGTAGATAATTATTTACTGAAAAATAGTATAATTTATTATAGTCATAATAAAAAAAAGAAACCCCTTTTCTTTCTTTAAAAATAATTCCAGGGATGCCTGGGTGGCTCAGTAGGTTAAACGTTCAACTTTGGCTCTGGTCATGATCTTCAGGTTTGTAGGTTTGAGCCCCACTGTTGGGCTCTGCACTGACAGAGCCTCTCTCTCCCTCTCTCTCTCTCTCTCTCTGTCCCTTCCTTACTGGCATTCTCTTTCTCAAAACAAAATTTAAAAAAAATGCCAATATGTCTGATAATGTCACTATCTACAGACTCTGTGAATCTTTTTATCAACATTCTTTCATGGTACTTTGTCTATGTGTTTTATTGTGGCATTATTTATCACAGAACTTTCAATGAAGTAAGTCTTGGAGTTTAAAGTAAAATCTTCCAGAGATAATTTCCTTTACTTTTGCTAAGTAATTGATGATCTATTCAGCCACAGAAGCTGTGAGAATTCCAGCTCCCATATACCTTTTTTTTAAAGTAGGCTTCACACCCAGTGTGGAGCCCAATGTGGGACTTGAACTCATGACCCTGAAATCAAGACCTCAGCTGAGATTAAGAATCGGATGCTTAACTGACTGAGCCACCCAGATGCCCCCCAGTTTCCATAATTTTTGAAGGAAGAGGCAGTCAGTCAGAAAAAACAAATTAGCAAAGGGGCCAAATATTCTTCAGAAAAAAAGATCTATATGGGATCTGACTACTGTCTATTTTGTGATCCCACATTCTTTGAAAACATTTCATAAATAAACCAGGTAAGAGAGCAGTAGGAAGGAATTTGGAATGATAACTAAGTCTAAATGAGAACTTAAACTATCAGGAGGTATTAGACTAGGAAAGGTAACCACTGTAAGTATCAACCCCCAAATCTTAGCGGCTTAACAGAACTCAAATGTAGCGCTGCCTCCTGCAACACTTTAACGTGGGTGTTTGATGGATGGCCTTCAATGGAAGGACGCAGAAATCAGGCTCCTCCCTCCATAGCACTAGTACTGCATAGGACCTCAAGATCTCCTGCTGGTATTCCTTTTTCTGTCTGTCAGAACAGAGTGGAGGATAGTTCAAGAGACATTTTATTGTGTTGGACCTGGAAATGGTGTCCATCATTTCCATCCACATGGCCCCATCTGTTGCAAGGGAGGTTGGAAAAGGTACACATGAATAAAAGGAAATGGATTTGGTAAACAACCACCCAGTGTCTCTGATGCGTGGGGTTATAAGCATCATTGGCTGGACCTGAAAACTTCCCATGACTAAATAACTCCAATACCATGGGATGGCTTGGAGATTAATGGCTGCATATTAATGGTAAAAGAACAGGTTATAATGTAGTCTGTAACATAGTTTACAATGACCCATGGTGCTCTGTGGCAGCCACAGCTTACTGTGACAGTGAGAGCAGAGAGGGCATTTTATCTCTACTCTCTCCTACCCTTCTCACCTCTCAGCCCCCAGATAACAACAGGAACAGAAACCAAGAGAAAACCTGTGCTTGCAAAGGTATTAATGTATCAGTAATCAGGAATGATGTGGGACTGTTGAAATCACATGGAAGGTGACACTGTGAGGTAGGGGCAGGGTGGAGTCAAATTTGGCTCTCTGGGTGATGCTACAGTGAGTCACCCTGGCGAGCAGTAGAGGTTTGGGAACAGCCTTCCTAGATTTCTTTGCATGGCAGTTAATCTCTGGCTTCACAGTGAGCTACCGGTCACCTGCTTCCAGTGGTGGATATGGAAATGCTCAACTTCTAGTTGGGTTTCAACTCCAGACATGTTCCCACAGAATACAATATTCCAGAAAGTGATCTCTGACTCATCTACCAGGAGTGGGATGATGTTGGTGATGCGCCTATGGGAGGAGAGGTGAGTAGTCTTGCAATGCAGATATGGGACCTCAAAGAAATACTGACTTTATTAAAACCATTGTGAACTTACTTGCACCCTAAGCATGTGAAGAGGGCTTTGTCAGTTACAGTTAGAATTTGAAAAATTTTATGGCCGCCTGTTATGGGGAGAATGAAATTGATCATCCTACAATATACCCACATTTTATCACATTTTATCATAGCTGTGCACGTGCACAATTGCATGTCTATTCAGCCTGGCTTTCATTCCTCCATAACTTCTGAGTCCTCTGAAGCAGGTGACTCACATATCTGTAGGGGAGGACTTTTCTTTACTCAGAAAAAGACTGACCTTGAACACTGCCATAAGCTGGCAAGGTAATGATCCCATTTCCTGTCAAAATAAGCTATCCATTTGCTCCAAAAATATCCGTTGTAGAAGAGAAAAAAAAAAGGTTAAAAATGCCCTGAAACAAGAAAATTCGAGTTCACAAAGAGCATGGTTTATACCCTGAAAGCTGAAGGCATGGTTTCATGCCAATCCTTTTTCTTTTGATTATCTCGCAAGGCTGCCAGGGCCACGTGATAGAAGAGTGGTGAGCCAATGGTCTCTTGGAATAAATCTGGCCAAGGTCAGTTTTCATTTCATTTCCTTCATATCCTGCTTTCCATTTTCCTCAAACTTCTTACTTATGTTTTTCACAGTGATTACAAGGTGTTCTATCTGTGCTCAGTGTATCTGAAGAAAAGGCTGACTCACAGGGGCTCCTTCAACTCTGATGCTTATGCCCTAGGTTGCACGCTCTGCCTTCTAGACCAGGTTGTTAATCCTTGACTTTGAGCAGGAGATTCTTTGTCCCCATAACACCAAACCATCTTACTCACTAACCCATAGATTCTCAAGAGACTGCAGTGATTTATTATAATAAACTATTCCTTGTTTCTGACCTCTGAGACATGGCATTAGTAGATGTTGTAAATCATGTAGAATCAAGATTTGGGATCTAGAATTTGAGTTTTGCATTGTATTTTGGAAATATTCCTAAGGCAGAGAGAGGAACTAGGCAAGTATTAACCAAGCAAGGGAGATCCAGATCTCAGATTTCAGGATGAGATCCCAATGGGTGCTACATTTAAATAATAGGCTCCCCACAGTCTGAGCTCCAAGCCCTCAAGGATAAAACAAGCTGATTTTTGGAATGAAAAAAGTTTTATCACAAATGCAAACAAATATCAGGAATACAAGAAAAAAAGAGGGGACACTGGGGCTCCACCCTATGCAAAGAGCCACCAAGATATACCATCTAAATAATTCTCATGTATGGTAAAACAAGAAGGCACTGATTGCATTCCAGGTTCTGTCTTAACACGTATGCCATGGAGAGGAGAGTCAGCAACATATCTGCGCTCCTTGAATCAGGCTTTAGAGAAGGCCAAGTGAGTCCTACACAGGGTTCCTAAGAAGAAAGTTAGGATGGATTCTACATAGATGCTTTCAGGGAATAAGCCTCAAGTGAGGGCTAAGTGAGAGGGAGTCCTTTGCTGGTTTCCTAAGAGGAACATACAGGAAGTGGCCCACTTATGTGCATTCAAGGAACCATAGACCAGAGAAGGCATGGCGATGGGGCATCCACTGCAGGATCCCTAAGATGGAAGGAGGGAAAGGCACCTGCATGTTTGCATTCAGGAATCAGACTTGAAAGAAGGCCAAGTGAAAGTCTATGCTGGATTACATAGATATTTCCTTCACAAAGGGGAAGGACAATTCCGGCATGTGTGCCCTCAGGAAAAAGGCCCAAGAAAAGGCCAAGTGCTTTCACTTGATCCTAACTTAGGTGACTAAGAAGTAAGGATGAGAAATGTCCTATTTGTGCACTGAGTGATTCAGTCCCAAGAGAAGGCCAAGTGAAACTGAGTCCTAAGGATTCCTAAGAAAAATTCCTAAGGGAAAACGGTGGGAAGAGGCTTCCATGTGTGCATTCAGGAATTAGCCCTGAGAGAAAGCCAACGGAAGGGAGTCCTACACAGAATTTCTAAGTGGAAAGGGCAGGAAGGGGCATGCATGTGTGCTCTATGAAGACAAAAATCCAAGAAAGACCAATTGAATGGAGTCTTAATCCTGATTCCTAAGAAGTAAGCATAGGAGGTATTCTGGATGTGTGCACTCAAGGAATCAGCCCCAAGAGAAGTCAAGTGAAAGGGGACCTAGACTGAATTCTTCAAAGGTAAGGGCAGGAAGAGAACAGAAGGGTAGGTTCTCTCAGGCACATCTGTTATAAATTGATGAAGAGTATTTAACCAGATGTCATACAGAAAGAAAGTGAATTTGATGGAGCTCTTTCTTCTCCTCCACTTTGGCTTTGCGTCAGGGACATGAATGTCAGAGCTACTGCTCCCTTACTGTATTTATTTATGAGAGTTCACGTTATTGAAAACAATGAGGTACCTTCTCTTATATAGGTCCTTGGTTAAACATAATTACACTATTCCAGGAGGCAATATATGGATAGCACATAGCCCAAGGGTAGAAAATAAGTCACAAAGAAGAGATCAACCTCAGACTGCATAGGCAATCTGTTAAGACTCAATTCTCCAAGGGTCTCATGTAGTTCTGCACATATTATTAACAGAGCCTCTAAGTACCTTTGCTCTAGACTCTTTTCAAGGATGTTTGTATAATGAACAATCTTGGAAGATAGAGTTAATGTCTCTGGAACAAAGGGCAGGTTCACTTCCTGTCCTATAATTAACACAGTATTTCCCTCCAGATCACAGGGAAGGCATGCTGATTACCCATTATAAAGTGGCGGAGATTCTCTGATCTCAGGGATGTTCTTCTGAAATGCAACTCACTGTGCAGACATCTATAAAGTCCCATTTGTTGGCCCTACAGAACTTGGGGAAAAGGAAACTAATGCAAATATTCTGATACATAACTCACAGCAAATAGCATGCAAATCTCTGACACAGGAGTCTTGTGTTTTCTCACAATATCTTTGAAGCAGACTAACTTACTAGTTTGCAAGGAGTGTAAATTGTGAGACCTTTCATAGTTGTTGACATAGCCTAGGTAGAAACTCAACTCCCAAGCTCAAACAGAAGCACATTAGTGATCTAGGGTTTTCACATTAGGGTATTTTGCTGCGGTTTACAAAAATTGATTACTCACCAAGAACTCAAGATCTATATATTAGATGTATTTCTACTAGAGACTTACTTGTGGCAGTGTTGAATTTTCTGTTACCTGAATTACATCATGAAGGTGAGGATAACAGACAAGCTTAGGTCACACACAAAAATTTCCCGAGAAAACTTGAATTATTTAAGATCTCTAATATGTTCATATTGATAACTAGAATTCAAGGAAACAAAAGGGCAATTAACAGATGGAAATTCAGGTATACAAATTATATACACATTTAATTTAGGGAAATTCAATTTTATGTTTTTAGGAGGATAAAGTGACAAATTCTTATCCTAAAGGAAAAATAAGGTGAGAAGCATGAATATACTGTTACTTTGGCTGGTCCCAGGGCAGGCATGCCTCTCAAAGTATGTAGCTGTTTGAGTGTGATTCTAGTGTTTAAATTTATGTGCTTTTCATACAACATGGCTTCTAAAAGCCAGCCAATCACTTCGTTTGGTGTTAGAGAACAGCAACCTACTCCCATGCTTAGAAAACAAATCATGTGTTGGACCCTTTAATTTTTTAAGCCCCTAATGTGTCACCTCCCCAAGGAATTTTCTTTTTTTTTTTTTTAACGTTTATTTATTTTTGAGACAGAGAGAGACAGAGCATGAACGGGGGAGGGTCAGAGAGAGGGAGACACAGAATCTGAAACAGGCTCCAGGCTCTGAGCTGTCAGCACAGAGCCCGATGCGGGGCTCAAACTCACGGACCTTGAGATCATGACCTGAGCCAAAGTCGGATGCCTAACCGACTGAGCCACCCAGGCGCCCCCCCCCAAGGAATTTTCAAGCATGATTTTGACTTAATGACTTTCGTTCCTAACTCTCCAAATGTTTCTTGCTCGGCATGAGATATGGATCCATGATTATCCATCAGAAATCAGTCTGCACGACAGAGGCTACCCCGAGCATCTCAAGCAGAAAGGGATTTAATATAAGAAATTAGAGTATTAATCATTGAATGCACTAGAAAAGTAAAAGAGAAATAACACTGCACTTTCAGGAAATCTGGAAGTGTAGGAGTCTGTGCAAGGCACTGATGATGGCCTCAGCTGTCTGTAGGACAAAAGCAAGTGATTCACAGGAGCTCACTCTAAGTCTTCTGCAAACTCACCTGCAATTTCCCAAGGGTTTCTTTTTAATGCTGCTGGGTAAGCACAGCTTCTATTCCTCTTCTGCCTTTCAAATCTGATATAGATGCTTCATATTGGCAAAACTTAACTCAGAACTCTGCTGGCAGTGGAGTCTTAAAAAATCTAATTTTGAGGCTTCCCCTCTGTGATACAGAAGCAAGTGTAAATCAGGGTCTGGAGCATGTTGATTTGACACAATGTGGCACATTCTGCCCCTTTGACAAGTCAACATCTATACATATCATAGTTAACTTTCAAACAGCAAAAATGGCAACAAAATCCTGCTTTCACCTAACCTCATGTGGTTATCTCTGATATAAATAAGACACCCTCACTTTCTACTCCCAATATGAAAACTTAAACTCCCAATATTCCTTTATTACTCCGTGTTATTCTTCTCTTTTAGTCAGAATTCTTTTTTTTTGATGTTCTGAAATCTTAATATTAAATTTTAAGGTTAAGGACCATGAACACACACTATAGAAAATAGTACTTCAAGAGAAGATAGAGGCCATAAATTGGGTAATACAAATGAATATATGACAAAGCCAGCAAGAAAAAAAAAAAGCTTAAATCTAACATCTTGATGTTTTATTGTTGGTCACAACATAGGTATTTTTAACTGCCTTCTTCCATTACCCAATTTTTCCTTTGCTTACAGCTGATCATGGTTTTTCATCTTTATTCCTAAAAGATGTGAGTCCTTAAAGATCCTGTCTGCCTTAGGTTGCTATATATTCCATCAATGTTTATTATTAGACACAGAAGTACAAAGAAGTCCCTCAGGGAATCTCTTGAATTCCATACCCAACTCATATTCACTTTGACCCCACTGTGAGGCAACCACCCTACTTTCTCTTCATAATCAGGGTCAACAAGTATAGGAAATAGAGTAATATTTTGCCTGCTAATTAACTGGCATGCTGAATCTTAAATGGATTATTTGGCAATTTCAGTTTTCACTTTACTGGGAGAATCCTGGCTCTGGTTCAACTAATCCTTTAAAACAGCAGAGCTCTCAAGATATAAGGTATTAATTGTAATCAACCTTCCATCTGGTAAAATTATTTCCCTCTCCCTCACAAAGGCGCCATTTTGAATTCTCAGCATTTGTCTTCACTATTGGCAGATTCATCACTCAATAGTGGAAGGAATCAGTAGAAAACCTAAGAAACTGTGACTTGCCTAAGGTAAAGGGAAAAATTAGGGCGAGCCCTTTTGTCTCATACTTAGGTATTCTTAAACCTAAATTGTTGTTCACATCATTTATATAAGGTTTTGTACCGATTAAAAAAAAAAAAAACCCTGTGAATTAATGTATTTTCTTTTTTTAAATAGTTTTTTATTTTTTTATTATTTTTTATTTTCTTATTTTTTTAAATGTTTATTTATTTTTGAGACAGAGAGAGACAGAGCATGAACGGGGGAGGAGCAGAGAGAGAGAGGGAGACACAGAATCCGAAGCAGGCTCCAGGCTCTGAGCTGTCAGCACAGAGCCCAACGCAGGGCTCGAACTCACGGACCGTGAGATCGTGACCTGAGCCGAAGTCGGATGCTTAACCGACTGAGCCACCCAGGCGCCCCTTAAATAGTTTTTTAAAATAATTATTTATTTTAAAATTTACATGCAAGTTAGTTAGTGTATAGTGCGACAATGATTTCAGGAGTAGAATCCACTGATTTGTCCCCTATGTATAACACCCAATGCTCATCCCAACAAGTGTCTTCCTGAATGCCCCTTATCCATTTAGCCCATCCCCTCTCCCACAACCGCTCCAGCAACCCTCAGTTTGTTCTCTGTATTTAAGAATCTCTTATGTTTTGTCCTCCTCTCTGTTTTTATATTATTTTTGCTTCCTTTCCCATATGTTCATCTGTTTTGTATCCTAAATTCCTCACATGAGTGAAGTCATATGATGAATTAATGTATTTTCTTCCCCATTCGCATGCACTGGCACCAAGGAATCTGGAGACAAAATTCTTTTTAAGATTGTGCAGCCAGATTATTCTACACCATCTCAAATGGCTAGATCACATGCTTTCTTCATATTGAAAGCTGGAAACTGGTCTTAAAATACTTAAGTTTTACTGGGTACAATATTGATAATGCCAAAATAATCTAATAAAGAGTAACGATTTCAAGGCACTTAAACCACTGTGAATTCTTTACATGTAATGACTCATTTAATCTTTGTAATACCCTGAAGGAGATAGGTACTAAGTCATACCCATTTAACAGACGTAAGAACTAAGAGATGATTAAGTTGCTTGTCAAAGGTTACACAGTTACAGTGTGGTGCAGTGGGCATTCAAATTCAAGCACTTTGGCTTCAAAGTGCATGCTACTGTCCTCTTATACTATATGCCTCACAATCAGCCCACAATGGCACTTTTTGGTAATCATTTTGAATTTTCATCAGTAATCTACCTCCTAGTTTGCTGATAAATTTCTCTAGGAGAAAAATCAGTACATAGTCTAAAAACCATCATGTTTAAAAGATGTTGAATTCAGGCTTCTTTTATAACTTTATTCTAAATTAAACAGTAACAAAAATTTTTGAATTTAGATGTGGATAGCCTATTGTTTTGATCATTAGCATTTCCCCCCATTCCCCTCCCCCCCCCCAAAAAAAACCCTTAGGATCTCCTCTTGGCAACGTCCAAGTTCCTTATTAATCAATTAATCAGGTATAATCTTAAACAGTATATATCCTAAGGCTTTGATTTGTCTAGATATTTTCCTGTGTCAATTTATTCCCTCCCTTAAAAAAATCATGCAATTTTATGGTATCTTAAAACTTTTACTATTTTTAAATTTATTTAAAAAAATTAAGCTTATTTATTTTGGAAGAGAGAGCACAAGCAGAGGAGGAGCAGAGAGGAGAGACACAATCCCAAGCAGGCTCCACACCCATCAGTTCAGAGCCCAATGATGCGCTTGAACCCATGAACTGTGAGATCACAACGTGAGCCGAGATCAAGAGTTGGTCGCCTAAGGGAATGCAACACCCAGGAGCCCCTTACTCTTTTTTAAAACTAATCTCTGAGCCCAGATATCTAAACAGGCTTGAGAAAATTAAATTGGTGAAGATGGAATAAAAGCCCTGAAACATTACTGATCACAAAAGTAAGCCTGGCTAATAAGTGTGTTGGTACTGAGTGTTGGTTGAACTTGGTATGTTAAATTAGAGGGAGAATTGATAGAATAGAAACCAAATGAATGTTTGCCAAATACATAGGATAGCTATTGGCTTCCTCACTGCTACTCTGGAGTCATTTAGCCTTTCAGTTGAATATATGGCGGGTTAAGACAGAGAGGAAAGACCTGAGAAATACATCCCCACTTTTATCAGTACATTCCATCTCTGCCTACAGATATTTACAACATAAAGACCATGCCAGGAATATTAATTGAGAACACTAGTCTAACATTATTTATCACATCTGCGGATGGTCTGAAGGAAACAATATTGGGAATGTAGATAGATCCATAGTTTCAGAGCAAAATCTAAACAATACTTTAATAAAGGTATGGAATTGAATTATCCTGGGTTGTTTTTGTGCATCTATAATCACAGATCAAGTCCTCCTCTTCTCTGAAGCAGGCAAAGAGTCGTACTTCTTTGGCGAACATAACAGCTGCACTAGCTCCTTAATTATCTATGCAATTAGCATAAAGAACTGTAACAGAACAAAATGGTCACAGCCAAGAAGCCACCTACAAACACTTAATATTCAGAGGAAGAGTACTGGCATTTAACTGTGGAGACAGTCACACTAAACAATGACATTTTAAAAATTAAAAAAAAAAAAGAAAAAAGAAAATGTGACTGATGTGTAAAAGGAAAAAAAATATCATCACCACAGACAGAACCTTCACAAGGTCAGATGGCATAAACTGGAGAGTCAATATAAGCTTCCCTAAACACCTAATGTAAAACGTTTACCCTAGATATTTGACTTAGGTTTCTCCTTTGATTACATAGAATGAAACACAATTCTCTCTTCTCTCATTTACCTATTTCTTTCCTTTCTGCTCCATAAATCTAACTTAGATTTCCCACTTTTCTTGCATCTATTTCAGGTTGAATTGTGTCTCCCCGCCAAATATATTCAAATCCTAACCCTTACTACCTGAGAATGTGACCTTATTTGGAAATAGGATCTTTCCAATTGTAATCCAGGGAAGATGAGGTTACACTGGATTAGGATGGGCCTTAAATCCTTATCTTGGTGTCCTTATAAGAAGAGTCAGAGACACAAGAAAAGACGACCCTGTGATGATGGAGACAGAGGTTACCGTCATACATTTACAAGCCAAGGAGCACCAAGGACTGACTGCTGGTCACCACAAGAAGCTAGGAGGAGTCCAGAAAGGATTCTCCCTTGGAGTGTTCCGAGGGAGCTTGGCCCTGCCAGCATCTTAGTTTTGGACTTCTAGACCCCAAAACTTTGTTTTTTTTTAAGCCATCCAGTGTGTGATATTTTGTTATGGCAGCTCTAACCAACTAATATAGCATCTATTCAATGGTTCTCTTTCCTCCCCTTGTTCTCCAAATCTTCTGGTGGATGACTATAAAAACAGACTCCAACATGGAGTTCATCCATTTCAATGTGGCCATAATCTACGAATTCCTCACTCAGTAGAATTTCTGCTGACAAGTCTCTAATTGTATCTTACTGTATCTAATTGTATTTTATCTGCTATTGCAGATATCACTATTTGTTGACAAAGAAAGTTACAAAAGTAAATTGGCTTCGAATCAAAGCAATGCCTCCAACCTCAGCCAGGTCCTCTTTATGACTTGTTGTTTGTTGTTTTTAAATATGCATTGTTCTATAATTATCAACATTGTGTTCCTTTTATCACATACCAAATTCCTACCTTCAGTTCTCAAGCATCCAATTCTACCTCTATGAAATTCTGCTAATCACTTGAGGTTAAACCTCATGTTTTTTAAAAAAAAATTTTTTTAAACCTCATGTCTTTAATATTGCATTTTCTCCCTTGGTCTCCCTCATTTATCACCCAACATTTTTTATTGCCATAAATTTTCTCTGGACCTGCCTGTAGTCTTTTATTTTTTTTCCCATTGCAGAGGGAAAATTATCCTTCCTCTTTCCCAAAGGTTTCTCCTTTCTTTTCAGTGAGAATGGTATTATTTTTTTGGTTATTCTATCTTTTGTTTAACAACTAAACAGATAAAAGTCATAGAACATAAAATTCATCTATTTAAATTTATAAAATTCAGTGGTTTTTAGTACTTTCAAAGTTGCACACTTATCAGGATAATCAATTTTAGAATATTTTCTTCATTCCAGAAGAAAAACCTGTAGCAATCATTGACAATTACACACTCTCTCCATGCCATGGTATTCTCCTACTTCTATGGGTAGGCCTGTTTTGGACCTTGCATATAAATAGAATTATGCAAAACGTGGTTCCTGTGACTGACTTCCTTCACTTAGTTTAAGGTTTTCCAAACTCACCCATTTTCCAAACTCACCCATATTGTAACATGATCATTACCTCTTTTTTATTTTTGCCAAGTAATATGCCATTGTTTGGATATACCACATTTTGCTTATCCATTCATCTGTTGATGGACGTGGAGGCGGCTTTCGCTTTGGGGCTATTAGGATTAATGTTATGAACAGTGGAGTATATAAGCATGTATGTAGGAATAGGTCTTCATTTCTCTTGGGTGTAAGTGTATGAGCGGAATCCTGGGTCACATAGTAACTGCTTGGGATTCTCTCTCTCCTACTCTCTCTGCCCCTCCTTCACTTGTGTTCATGCTCTCTCTCAAAATAAGCTTAAAAAAAAAGATGATCACAGACCAACATCCCTCATAAATACAGACAAAATATTCTCAATAAAATACCAAGAATTGAATAGCTAGTATGTTAAAAAAAATCACAATCAGGAAGATTTTATATAAATAATGCAAAGTTTAAAACCAAAGTAATTCACTATGAAAGCAGAATAAAGAAATATCATAAAATCATTTCAGGAGACATAGAAAAAAAGTTGACAGAATTCAGTATCCATCAATGATTAAAATCATTAAGATGCTCTTGCAAACCAGGAATATAACGAATTTCTCAAAGTGATAAAAGACATCTATGAAACAATCTATACCTACAATGTTCTTATTGGTGAAGGAATATATGCACTCTCACTAAGCACAGAAAGAAACAAATATTGACCATTCTTGCCATTTCTTTTCATTATTATACCGGAGGTGTTACCAGGTACAGTAAGGCAAGAAATAGTATAATCTATCTGCATATGACACAACTGCCTAGAGAAAAATAATTAGAATTGATGAATTCAGCAGTCACAAGATATGTAGTAAGGGTTTTTTTATTTATTTTGAGAGAGTGGGTGCACATGAGTGGGGGAGGGGCAGAGAGAGGGGGCAGAGAGAGAAGCCCAAGCAGGCTCTGCACTGTCAGCATGGAGCCCAAGGTGGGGCTCCATCTCATGAACTGTGAGATCACAACCTTGCCAGACATTTAACTGAATGAGCCACCCAGGTGACCCAAGATTGTAGTAAATTAAAAAGCCAATGTATTACTATGAACTAGCAAACAATCGGAATATAAAGATCATTAAAAAATACAAAATAACTTTGACAAAATATGGGCAAGAAATAGGACACGAAGATTCAATACTGCTAAGATGTCCAGGCTCCCTAAATTCACCTACAGATTCAACACAACTGTAATAAAAATACCAGCAGTCTAATTGTAGAAATGCACAGCTTGTTGTAAAATTATATGGAATCATAAAAGACTAGATTAGTCAAGACAATTATGCAAAACAAGGGGGAAAATATCAAATATCTCTACTGATTCAAGAGCTAGTATAAATCTCGAGTAATATGACAGTGCAGTATTGGCATAAAATAGACACATAGATCAGTACAAGAGAATACACAGTCCAGAGACACACCCACACATATGTAATCAATTCATTTTCAACAAATGTGCCCATCTATTTCAATTGGAAAAGGATAATCTCTTTAACAAATGGGGCTAAGGTGCTTGAAGAGTTAGATACCTAAAAAGGGTAAACTAAATCAACTCATACCATACCAAGAAAAAATGCCTAATAGGTTGGATCTCAACATAAAAACCAAAATTAACATTTGTCCAAAAAAAAAAAAAAGGGAAAAAGTGATCCTGAGATATTTTTGTGACCTTTAGATAGAATACAAAAAGCACAAATCATAAAATAAAAAATAAACTGCTTTAGGGCACCTGACTGACACATCCAGTAGAGCATGCAACTGGCTGTTGATCTTAGGTCGTGAGTTCGAGGCCCATGGTGGGTATAGAGATTACTTAAAAAAAATTTAAAAATTAACTGCATCAAAATTGAAAACCTTGGCTCATTAATGAAAAGTATTAAGGAAACTAATTAAATAAAGTCATAACCTAGGGAAAATTATTCCCAAAGCACTCATTTGACAAAGGACTAGTATAAATATTATAAATATAAATATTTAATGTATTATCAAATATATAGTGTGTGTTTTACAATTCAATAATGACAAGACAAATGACACAAGTGAAAATTGGGAAAAATTTGAAGAGATACTTCAAAAAAGAACATAAAGGAATGGCCAATAAGCACATGTGATGACCAACATCATTAGTCGTCAGGGAAACGCAAATTAAAACCACTATGTGATACCACTATGCGATACACGTCTTCCAGAAGAGCAACCACTGGTGTGGATGTGGAGCAACTGGAATTCTCATACTTTACTAGAGCCAATCACTTTGGGTAACAATTTGGCAGTTTCTTTGAACATTTAAAATATACTATGACCTACCCATTCCACTCCTAGTTATTTAGAAAAGAAAAATGAAAGCACATGTCCACATAAAATCTTGAACATGAGTATTCCTAGCACCCTATTATTAATGTCCAAAATCTGGAAACAAACTGTATCAACTGATAAATAGATAAACGTACTATATTATACACATATAATGAAAAATTACTCAGCCATAAAAAGCAACTACTGATACACACAACAACATGGATGGATTTTAAGAACAGGTTTATTAAAAGAAGCCACAGACACCCCCCCCCCCAACAAACAAAAACACAGACTATCTAATTTCATGTGCATGTCTTTAGAAAGTACAAATTTAATTTATAAAGAAACCAGAGCAGGGTGGGCAGATGGGTTCAATAGGTTATGAGAACCAGGTGATGCATGGAATTATTGAATTGCTATATTGTACACCTGAAACTAATATAACACTGTTAACTGGACTTAAAATTTAAAAATAAAAATGAAAAAAAAAAAAGGAATCAGAGGTTATGTGCATCAGGAGGTGGGAAGGGATGACAGCACGGAACATGGGTAGACTTGGTTGGTTAGTGAAAAAGTTCTGTATTTTGATTAAAACACTGGCCAAAAGGGTATATACATTTTTTTTTTGAAACTCAAACTATATCCTTAAATGGGTGCATAAATTATATGTGAACTTTAATACAGTTTATTTAAAAAAAAATAATTGGAGAGAATAACCATTTAGGTAAATATTCATCTCACCATCACTATCAAAATCAATAGAGTTGGAAAACAAACATGTGTTCTATTAGTTTTCTAGAGCTGCTGTAACAAAGTACCACAAACTCCGTTGCTTAAACAAAAGAAACTTATTGTCTTATAGTTCTGGCTCTCTCCTACCTTTTGGTATTTCCTTGGCATGTGCCCACAGAACTCCCATCTTCCCATGGTGTTCTCCCTATGTACATGCCTATCTGTCTGAACATGGCTTTCTTTTTATATGGACACTGTCCTATTGGATTAGAAGCCCACCTTACTCCAATATGACATCATCTTAACTTATTACATCTGCAACAACCCTGCTTCCAAAAAAGGTCACAGTCTGAGGTACTGGGGGTTAGGACTTCAAAATATGGACCCCCCCCTTTTTTTTTAGTGGGTGAGGGGGTGGACACAATTCAACCCATGTGTTTAAAATGATGCTGCATCTATAAATCAAATTAGCATTCAGTTTTTACAAGTCCTATTTCCCATAATTAGCGATATTATAAAATATTAATTTATGTTGTCAAACGAGTAAAATCAGATTAATATACACATACATTATAGAAATATAGGTACACATCTATTTATGTATCTATAGCATGTATGTCTGATTTTTCTAAGTACAATTTGGTGCATAAGGTAGGCACTACAACATTAATATTCTGTTATTTTTGTGGCAGTACCATTATAAGTTTCTTGAATGGGAAGCTATTTATCTTGTGAGTCCTCCTCATTCACCACAACTTCACGTGAAATAATAACAGCTAATTACTTTAGGTGACAGTTGGAAGCTATTCTATCATGCAGATATAGTCTGTATTAATAGGCTCAGTGTATCATTGTTTGAAAGAAGTTTCTCCAAATGTCTCCAGATGTTAGGAACATAATAGAAACATTTGATTTCAGACAGTATAGCAAGTGATGGACAACTGGTTCACTGATTCTAAAACTTTGGATTCTATAAACAAGTTGTCCAATCCCCTTAAAAAAGTCAATTTAAACTAGCTGTCTTATACATAATATTACTTCCACACAGACCAAAGAGTATCCAAGTTTGACAGGAAAGCAGCAACTGAGACAGAAAACATTAAAAGGACACTCTGAGCATAATAACAGCAATGACTTGATCCTATAAATGTATTCTATTTTTTATTTTTTTAAATATTATTTATTTTGGGGTGGGGGATAGAGAGAGAACATGTGCACGCAGGAGGGGCAGAGAGAGAGGGAGAGAGAGAGAATCCCAAGCAGGCTCTGCACTGTCAGTGCAGAGCCCATTGCAGGGCTCAATCTCAATGAACTGTGAGATCATGACCTGAGCTGAAATCAAGAGGTTGACACTTTAACCGGCTGAGCCACCTAGGCGCCTCCTAAACGTACTTTAGATAGGTCACATTAATATGAATTAAGAAACTAAGAAGAAGAAAAAAAAGAAACTAAGAAAAATAAAACTTTAAGGTATAATTATATGCAATGGAAAGAAAATCTCTTTAAACTTTTAGAGAGCTCTAGGTATATTTTTAATGGAGGATTGGCGTGTAACCTGCCTCAGTTTTCTCAACAAAAGTGAGAGCAGGCCAGGTTGAGAGAGACAAGGATTCCTCAAAGTTCAAGATTTATTTAGGCACCTTCTGAGCTCATAGAAGGCAGACAGCATGGACACATGTTCACTGGTGAGCACACAGTCCCTGCATCCACACCATGAAGTTTACCGTGAATAGCACATACTTGGTAATTGCTGATATTATTTCAACTTACTTGAAAATTCATCTACACTTTCTCTGGAAGAATAGCACATATATATTTCTGGGTTTCACTGGACACAGACCAAGAGAATACCTGGGAACTTTTAACAGTTACTTTGTCAAAGACAAGACTCTATCTTGCATAACTCATGAGGTCACAAATTTAATTTCAATGTCAGCTATGGACCCATGACAAAGCCCTATTGATATACATGTTGTCCTAGGTGATGTCAGCCATCTAACTATTTTACTGAGATTATTTACTGACTCTTCACCAGGCCAAATCTCAGGTATGTAAAGCTGAGTAGTTCAGACTCATGTTAAAATACACGGACATTCCCCATCTATGAGTGGCATCTCTCTTGTGCATTTAATTTTAATTTTTACCTTTTCCCCATTTGTGCTCCCATTATATTCTCTCTTGTACTCGCTTCCTCTAATACATAAGCCATATTACCCTACATGTGTTTAATCTCATAAAAAATTTAGTGTACCTTTTTTGGAGTATCTGTGTATGTGTGCATATGTGTACTCATGCATACTTTTGAGTTCAATTTTGGACATGAGGAAATTGAGTTTTCTGTGCAGACATCCAAATGGAGGTGAAACTACAGAACTAGGTACGCAAGTTTCAAACTCAGAAGAGAGATCTTGGTTACAGAGAACATGGAGGGTTCACTTTCAGGTGACCATAGCTGACAAGGAGCTAGTGTAGAGAGAGGGAGAGAAGATACACATGCATCAAACAACGCAGTGCATTTAAAATTACACTATAAATGTTCTGTGCTCAGGTACACATGTAGAGTGAAATATGAAATTAAAGAAATGATCTGCATACTTAAGACTAAAGTAAATAATTTAAAATGATGGCTTGAATCAATCAAGTTTAAATCATTTTCTTAGATTTCAAACTGCATCATGTAAGGACCTAGCATCAGAAACTTTGATGTGTTACAACATATTTGAGAGGAATTGTTTCCAAGATGCATTAAAAATATTATCTTTGTGCCATTGCTTGTAAGTAATAATAAATTGTCAGAATAGTATTTTTCTGATAGAGAAGCTATAAAGGGGCAACCAAGGAATTTCCCTAAGATTTGGGGTAAATATAATGAGTCAAGTAAGTTAGCCCTCTATCCTGATCGTGTTTTCCCAGAAGTTGTAGCATGATCTTGTTCCCTTAGTTGGTTATATTATTGCTTCAAGAATTTGCAAGACTCTACTTCATTCTCTTTAATGTTGGTTTAGAGAAAAGATTAAGGAAAACCACTTAATATGTTCAAACAAAAGTGACCTGCCAATGTTGTCAAATGGCAAGGAAATGGCTACAAAACATGGGATCCTGCTACTGGTATGCTCTGAATTGACTTCCTCCATTAATACCCAGCTTTATCTGTAAAGAAAAGCAGTATATTTCTAGGCTATGATTTTTTTTTTTTTTTTTAGAATGGAAGGAATGATGTTTCCTGGCTAGTGTGGGGTCTCTGGCTAAGAGCACAAAAGATCAGAGTGACATCAAAGCCATATGGTTAATGGGCATTTGGAGCTTGTTGGGAGTTCCCATGCAGTGAGTGGGATTTACTCAATGTTCTGCATCAATGCATTAGCTGCTGAGGTTAACAAGAACCCTGTGGAGAACTTTCCATAAATATGACACCTTGGAGAGTGGGACTTCAAGCAAATGAGAGTAGTGCTAGTATCTATATGTTGGTTATAATGTTTCCTGGTTTTAATTATAACATTAAACACATTAGGTGAGTGGCTTAAAGCTGTATAGGGACTACAGAAACAAAATTACTTCAGCAAGTTCCTGTCAACACAGTTAACTAGCAAATGGGATTTCAAGCCAATTTTAATTTTTAAGTGTGCAAGTTTAGACAATAGCTAGATTTATCACTATTGACAAGAATGAGATACCCTTTGTTCCTGGCCACTCACTGTTCCTGCCTTCATTCACGCCATGACATAGTGTTTGTAGGGAGGAGAGGTGCACTGCCCAGGGAGAGGGCAGACCCCATGGAGTTCATGGTTCAATCCAGGTTCTAACACAGAAACTCATGCCTAGAGTTTCTAGGCATGTCTAGAATGTCTAGAACAAAACATTTTTCATGGACAGACCATTGCTTGTATTTGTTTCATCAGAATTTTGAATGACAGAAGTGAGGGAATTATGAGTGATTCATAACCTTTATCACTAGATTTGTATCCTTAAGAAAAATCGTATGTTTAGCTAAGTGAGCTGACCCAGCAGAAGAACTTTCAGCTTGTGAAAGATTGTTTTTGATTGAACTTAGCTTTCCTTACATTTCATGTAATGCTGCTTTAGTACTTTTTGAAATGGTTCATACTTTTTGAAATAGCATAGGCTGTGGACCGAATGTTTGTGTACTCCCCAAATCCACTATTTAAGTTCACGGCAAAAAGATGGCCATCTATGAACCACAAAGATGCCCTTACTAGACACTAAATTTGCTGGTTATTTTATCTTGGACACCTCATCTTTTGGATTTCCTCCAAAACTGTGAGAAATGACTTGGTTAAGCCACCCAGTCTATGGTATTTTTGTTGTAGAAATCCAAATGGGCTAAAACAGTGTGTTACTTTAACATATTCTGAAGTCAGAGAAATCTTGATTAAAATCTTGGTTCTGTCCTTTTCTAGCTGTGTGACTTTGGGTCTCAGTTCCTTTATCTACAAGATGGAGACAAAAAGGGTACCTCCCTCATATGTCTCTGAGGATTAAAAGGTGGCTATAAACTAGTATTATTTTAACTCTGATATATTCACCTTCTTGTCTTTCTTTGAACTGCAATGCATACAGAATTACTCAGATTATTTTACCTTTTTTTGGACTGTAGCCATTGAGGAACTGGTGAAATCCTCGAATTCTTCATAAATTGTGTAATTTTTCTCTATCCTAAGTATCCATATCATGATTTTCCCCAATCACCCAATCACATATATTTGATTTTCAATGAAAGGGATTAATGTAGTCCAAGGAAATTCTTTAAGAAATATATATCTATTGAGCATGGAGAATGATCAGAGGCACAGGATATAAGAATGAATGAGATGTTAGGTCTCAGCTCAACAATCTTACAATGCATTGAGTGAGATGGGAATGTAAGATGTAAATAACAACACAGAGGCAGAAAGCTAACTCTTCTGGGGAAGGACAATCAATAAACTTTTCATTGAGGATGTGAAGTTTGAGTGGAGTCTAGAAGTGCCAACTTGGGCTCGTGAGCTCTCTCTTTGTCAAAAATAAACATTAAAAAAAAAAAAGAGGGGTGCCTGGGTGGCTCAGTTGGTTAAGTATCGAACTTCAGCTCAGGTCATGATCTCATGGTTCATGGGTTCAAGCCCCGCACTGGGCTCTGTGCTGACAGCTCAGAGCCTGGAGCCTGCTTCAGATTCTGTGTCTCCCTCTCTCTCTGCCCCTCCCCACTCATGCTCTGTCTCTCTCAAAAGTAAACATTAAAAAAAATATATTAAAAAAAGAAATAAAACTATATATATATATAGTCAACTGATCTTTATATATACTGTATATAAGTATATATATATATATATAATTTATATATATAAAACTATATATATATATATAGTCAACTGATCTTTGACAAGTGTACCAAAAGTACACAATGGGGAAAGACTAAAGTCTTCAACAAATGGTGATGGGAAAATTGAATGCAAATGAATAACACTGGATCCTTATCTTATACCATACACAAAAAACAGCTCAAAATGGATTTAAACATATGATGTGAAACTGTAAAATTCTTATAGGAAAACATAAGGGAAAATATTCAGTGACATCAGTCTTCATAGTGATTTCATGGATATGACACTAAGCACAGGCAGCAAAAAACAGACAAACTGGACTACATCAAACTAAAAAGCTTCTGCATAGCAAATGAAATGGTCAACAGAATAAAAAGGCAACTTAGGGAATTGGATAAAATATTTGCAAAACATTTCTGATTAAAGATTAATTTCCAACATATATAAGAAACTCCTACAACTTATTAGCAAAGCAAATAACCTTAATTTAAAAATGGGCTGAAGATCTAAACAGACATTTTTCCAAAGACAATATGCAAATGGCCAACATGTATATGAAAAGATGCTGACCTCACTAATCACCATGGAGATGCAAATCAAAGCCACATGGACCTATCCCTTCACACCTGTTAGGATAGCTATTATCAAACAAAAACAAAAGATAGTAGATGTTGGTGAGGTGGGGGGTAAGTTGAAACCCCTTTATACTGTTAGTGAGAATGAAAAATAGTGCAGTGACTACTGAAAAGAGAAGTGCCTCAAAAAATTAAAAATAGAATAATCATAGTATCTAGCCATCCCACTTCTGAGTATTTATCCATGAAAAATTGCAAACAGGGTCTCAAAGAGGTATTCACACTCCCACTGTAGCACTATTCACAGTAACCCAAATGTGGAAATCACCTAAGTGTGCATCCACAAATTACTGGATGAAGAAAATGTGGTATACACATACAAGAGAATTTCAACCATAAAAAAGGAAATTCTATAATATAGGACAACATGGACGAGGCTATGCTAAGTGAAATAAGCTAGTTACAGCAGGACAAATATTGCATGATCCCACTTATAGGAGATATCAAAAATACCCGAACTCATGGAAGAAAACAGATATACAATTTCAGTTACGCAAGATGAATAATTTATAGAAATCTGCTATACAATATTGTGCCTATAGATTATAATATTGTATCGCACATTAAAATTTCTTAAGTGTGAAGTTCTTATGTTACACATTAAGTGTTCTAACTGCAATAAAATTAATAAAAAGAAACCAAAGCTTGGTGGCACCTTGATCCTAGACTTCCAGCTTCCCAAACCGTGAGAAAATACATTTCTGTTGTTTAAGCTACCTAGTCTGTGGTATTTTGAAATGACAGCCTGAGTAGCCCAAGACACCAGTGAACTCACTGCCGTGTTATGCCTCCAGTCCAAAAGTCACTAGTCATCTCATTGCCTTTCTGACTTTCTGGGTCTTCCTATGCTTGGTGTATTAGGCTCAGCACTTTTTGTCTTAAGACTGAAGACCTAGGGGAAAAGGGGGGCTTTGCCATCTTGGCTCTAACTGGAAGTCTGCTGCTCTGTTCTTTGAATGCAATTAAGAGCCACCAGGCAGAAGTATGGGAAAACTTCAATACCTAAAACCTTTCCAATTTTTAAGGATCAAATGAAATAGGCTTATCTCAGATAGGTGTCAGGATTAGATACCTTTTCTGTGACCCTCCTCTTTATAGCACTATACTCTCAACACGAATGGGAATGAAATAAGCATCAGATTCAGTTCCCACTTGACTATTCTTTTCCCTTTTAATTTAGTCTCTAAATAACAATACTGCCTAGAGACCCTGACCAGCTTAAACACCTAGACTTGTTTTTTCTTCGCTCGTTTGTGCATCCATGGGAATTTACCTTGCTTTAAGGCACACATAAACACCTATCTGTGCCTTTGTTCCAAATCTCCATAGGTGCAGTCTTACATTTGCTCCTTGTGCTGCTTATTACTAGCCTATTGCTGTCGCTATCTACAGGTAGTAAATTATTTTTTTTAAGTTAAGCGTCTCTGTAACAGGACCGAGGTTTGCACAGAGAGTTGTGACACCAAGGCTTTTCTTTCCAGGAAGCAACTTTCTTCATACCAGCGCGGGCTCAGTGGGTTCATACCCGAAAAACTGAGTCCTGAGCACAGAAGGATGTAGCCTTTTATACAATTTCTACTTCTTTGTCTCCCATACATGGTAACATAGAGACATACAACCTGATTGGGTGGTCTCATGGTACAGAGTCGTAAGGGATGTCATGTGTGTGCACATAGCCAGGTTGCCTTCCCTTGTCTTCAGATTTTCACCACATTTCTTTGGGAGGGGCTCTACCACATCCACCCTTTGTTGCTTGGACCCTCCTCTTTTTGGGCCAATGAGCATCATCTTGGTTTAGAGGTTTCTATTTCCATAACATCATCACTTAGGGGGCCATTTTCCTTTCAACCATTGCCTCAATGAGGCTGAAGACAGACCAGGGGAGCTAGGCAAAGTAGGATTAAGCAAGCTCCCCAAATTAAGAGGATAATACCTATGAGGGTTTTGACTCCACTGGGAATTGAAAACCATCCTCCAAATAACTCCCCAGCTTTCCAACCTTTCCAGGTCTGGACCAGGACATGAGCATCCTTTCTCATTCGATCTGTGATCTCCTCTATGACTTTTCCTTCATCATCTATCTGGAGGCAGCAGTTGCTCAGGTTAATCTTTCCACAAACTCCTCCCTCAGAAGCAAGCAAGTAATCTAAGGCCAAGCGATTTTGATAGATGGCATTGCGCGTTTTGGTCTGCTGCTTGGCTAGTAAGTTGAGAGCCCTGGAAGTCTCATTGGTTATACTCTCTACAACTGTGTGCAGTTTGATTATGTAGTTTAGCATGTAAGTGGGAGTGCGGTAGCCCCAGGACCCATCCTCTGCACAGCTGGCAGGGCCATAATATCGGCTCTGGAGTCCATTCGTTATCTTTCCAATTGTCAATTTGTAGGGCATGTTGTTTTCTTTGAGTCTCCCTGTCCCCATACACTTGGACTCCCAAATGTTCCCCTCTGGCAAGTGGGAGCAGGAAGAAGGATGGACAACTAGTTCCCAGCACACATGACCCTGACCAGCCTGAGAGAAGTATAGGCTGTCCTTACAAATAGCCAGTATAGTCCACCTGAGGCCCGCCATTCAATGGTTGGGTCGACATTGTCCCAGGCCTCTCAGAGATGAGAAAAGTTAGACAAAGCGTGGGTATCTGGCTCAAGGTGATCTGGGAATGCCCACCATTGGGTTTCCCATGAGGTTAAGTTATAAAATCTTTGGCCTAGGCACGTTATGCTTCCAACAGAGATAGTGAACTTTCTTCCCCATCAGGCAAGGCAGTTTTTCCCCATAATTGACGTTTTGAGGAGCCAAACCCCAGGAATACGATTGGGGTATTCTGTTCCATTATAAGGTTCATGGGGATCTAATTCTTTAGCATCCCATGGCCATTGATCCCCCATGTTGGTTCCCCCACACATACAGCAAGAAGAGATCTTTAGGGTCTAGGCTATAGTTTCTGCTAAGGCAAGAAACAGGTTTCTTGTTGTGGTAGAGATGGGGTGAGGGTTACTTTCTATTTCCTCATAAAAGGAATGAAAGACTTCATGAGTTGAGGCTTGGAGTGAGACAGCAACCCTCTTGAAGTACAACATGGTTCCTGGGTCAGTGCCTTGCCCATATACATATACACCAATCCTGAGGCCATTTTCCTATTTTGGATCTTCTGGATTAAAGATAGTAAAATTAATGAGCTTAGAGGCTCCCAATTTATAGTTGGAGGTTGCAGCCTCCTTTTGGAGGAGTGCCGCTTTATCTTTACCTTTCCAATTGCCCATGAGACACAGCTCCAATAGTGGCAGTAAACCCAACAGTCATGGTAACACATGGATTGGGACAAGGCCTGTTCACACATATACTTGTCATTGAGCCTGTATCCTCGTTCCCATGGTAGAACTCTGCAATTTTGAGTGAACAGAGAGTTTTTGTTAATAGCTGCACACAGGTCAAAAAGTACTGATACTGGCATGTGGGGACTAGTAACCTTGGTTTGGCTGATTAATTCCCCCCCATCCTGGGAGTGTCAGACCTCCAAACATTCCTCAGTTGGGGAGTACTGCAAGTCAAAACAAGGGAATTGACTCTGCCTTGGGCAGATAGAAGAGGTGATCTTACTGTGTCTGCAGGTCCCCAGGACTTTTTCTTGGCATGAGAAGTAGGTATGGTATAGTAAGGTCCAAGTGACTCCCTGGCCTGACCCGGTTGTGCGAATGAAAACGTAGGTCACATGATGAGGAACTGAGGTCTACAGAAGGGGTCCAGATTAGAAGCAAACAATACCAACGAGGCATCTTATCCACCAAAGGAAGGCGAGTGCTAACAGAAACCTCTCACCACACTCCCAGATGGCCGGGGCGGCCTCTGCCAATCCTATGGCGAAAAGGAGAGCAAGAACCACAACAGCGAGGAACAAGGGGTGACAGTGCATTAAAGTAAGGAAACAGATATAGAAAATATGAACAGTCTATTTGTTCGGCCGGACCATCGATTCCTCAAGCTTCTGCTGTGGGTAGATTAGTCAGCTTCTGGAGTGACTGAAACAAGGCTGCAGTTTCCCGGAGCCTCTGGAGTTGCAGATGGCTTCTTTGGTAAGGTCAGTTTGCACGGCATTGATGGATCAGGAATGCACTCCCAGCTCCGAGATGCCAGCTTCACTCTGCTGTAGTGAATCCAGGGACCCACCTCAGCCACCTTTACTGCAGTAGGGGTGGACAAAATGACAGTGAACAGGCCCTTCCAGAGGGGTTTTAGAGGTTGGACATTTCACTCCTTCACCCATACAGCATCTCCCAGTTTAAAGGGGTGAGCATCTGTGGTGAGACTCACAGGTAATCGCTCCCTAACCCAGGGGTGTGAGGTGGTTAGGGTAGAGCCAAGGGCCCACATCTGTTGCCTTAGAGTTAGACTGTCTATCTCATTTAGAACCCCACTTATGCCCCTGATCATGGGAGGAGGGCACCCATAAAGGATTTCATAAGGGGAGAACCCCGTCTGCTTAGTGGGGCTACACCTGATTCTTAACAAGACGATTGATTGGCAACACCCAATTCCAGTGTAGGTGGGTTTCCTGACATAGTTTACTTAATTGCAGCTTCAGGGTTTGGTTCGTTCATTCCACCTCCCCAGAGCTCTGGGGTCGGTGTGCCGTGTGTAACTTCCAGGTGATCTTTAACTCCTTTGCCACCAGCTTGTGAGGCTTAATGAACAATTAAGAGCTTTTTAGACGAATGCTCATTTATAGTAGCATGTGTGTCTAAGTAGTTGTGTTGTACACACATATTCACATGCATATACATTATGAGCAATACATGTGCATTTATGAATCGGTACTCAGAGAAAATGATAAAACACCTATGTTTGTCAAAATGCCACTAATCTTGAATTATGAAATCTTATCCTAAACTCCTAACCTTTGCAATATTCTATTAGTTATCACCTTTGAGACATACCGGATTTAGTCAGTGTTGTCTGTCATATGCCTCTCTGATGATTTATGATGGACACTGTGCTGTGGACATTTTACGATTAGCAGAGAACAAAAAGTGAAAGGTTGGAAAAGCTCTGAGATAAAGCTTGACACTGACAGTCCTCTGGCCTGTGGTCATGTGATTCCGAGTTCTTTAAGTATATTAAATTGAAATAATAATGAATGGTTTCAGGGAATTTGTTAAATGACAGCTGTTTTTATCTAGATCTATAAAGAAAAATGAAAAGATCTAATTTATGTTTTATTATTATTGAGATATAATTGACATATAACATTGTAAGTTTGAGGTGTGTTGGTTCAGTACATTTATATATTGCAATGCAATTACTACAGTAGCATCAGCTGACACCTTTATCACATCACATAATTATCATTTCTTTTTTGTGTTGAGAACAGTTATGATGTAGTCTCTGGCAAACTTTGAAGTTTATAATACAGTATCACTGATTATAATCACTATGTTGTGCATTAGAACCTCAGAACTTATTCATCTACTAGCTCAAGGTTGTGCCCTTAAACATGTCCCCAGTTCCCCCACCCTGAGTCCCTGGTAACCATCATTCCAACTCTCTGTTTTCACAAGTTCAGTGTTTATAGATTCCACAGATGAGTGATATACAGTATTTTTTTTGTCTGATTTACCTCACTTAGCACAAAGCCTTCAAAAGAGAACATGGATGGACCTTCAGGGCATTACGATACTTTTTATATTAAAAGAGCTTGCTTCCAATTCACATTGCTAATTGATATATGAAAAGGTGCTCAACACCATTAGCCATCAGGAAATGCAAGTTCACACCTCAATGAGGTATCAGTAGACTACCACTAGAATAGTTAAAATTTAAAAGACTGGCAATACCACATGTTGGCAAGGATATAAAGTAAGTGAAACTCTCACACATTGGTGGTTGGAGGGGAAATTGATAACACCACACTGGGAAACTCTGACAGCAACTAGTAAAGCTATAAAACAAACACTTTAGGATCCAGCAATTCCACTCTTGACTATATACTCAATAGAAATGTGTACCCATGTGCACCAAATAGCATCAACAAGAATGTTCTCAGCAGCTTTGTATATAATGACCAAGACCTGGGATCAACACAAATGTGCATCCATAGGTGAAATGATAAATACACATGATATCTTCATCTAATGTGACATGGTCATCCAATGAGATATAACTAACTCAGCAATAAAAAGAAAACACTACTCATAGAAGTAAACATGTGGATGAATCTCATAGACAAATATTATGTGAAAGAAAGCCAGACAGCAAAGAGGACACACTATAGGATTCCATTTATATGAAGTTCAAAACAGCCACAACTATTCCGTATCGATAGCATTTGAAATGGGAGCAACCCGATGGAGAGAGGGTTAACTGGAAGACAGCACAGTGGAGCTTTCCTGGGAACTGGCTATGTTCTATATCTTGATCTGGGTACTGGTATCATAGGTGTATACAGAAGTAAAAACTCATTGAGCTTTACACTTGAGATCTGTTTACTAAAATATTTTTAATAGAAAATAACATTATATATTCAGAACTATAGAAGGGTCCTGTTGCAGTGACAGTTCTGGACTGGCTGATTTCCAAGTACCCAATGCTTGGTCCCAGAGTGACCTTATTTCTGGAGATTCTCCTTGGGCAATGTAATTTAAATGTTGTGATTAGGAGCCAGTGATGCTGAATTATAGACTTAGTATCATCTCTTTTTATTATAAATCCCACTCAGTCATAGGACTCATCATTTTCTATTCTTAAACACAGAAGTTAACAACATAAAACAATTTATAGCCTGCATACGTATGTAGCCGCACAACTTACACAACTCCTTGTAAGCTACTATTTAAGTAATGACTAGGTATATCTATTCCTGGAGGACTGTGGTATAAGTCTAGGAGCTTTGCTTAATAAAATATTTATCTTTTTTTGAGGTTTATGAAAATAAATGTCTTTTTAAAAAGTGTGTTTATTTTAAGGGTGAGAACAAGAGCAGGAGAGGGGCAGAGAGAGAGGGAGAGAGAGCATCCCAAGCAGGCTCCATGCTGTCAGTGTAGAGCCCAATGTGGGGCTTGATCCCACGAAACATGAGAGCATGAATTGAGCTGGAATCAAGAGTCAGAGGCGTGGGGCGCCTGGGTGGCTCAATTGGTTGGGTGTCTGACTTTGGCTCAGGGCATGATCTCATGGTTTGTGAGTTCGAGCCCCACATCGGGCTCTGTGCTGACAGTTCAGAGCCTGGAGCCTGCTTTGGATTCTGTGCCTCCCTCTCTCTGCCCCTCCCCACTTGTGCTCTGTCTCTGTCTCTCAAAAATGAATAAATTAAAAAAAAAGAGTCAGAAGGCTGATGGACTGAGCCACCCAGGCGCCCTAAAAATGCCTTATAAATAACTTATTTCTGAACTTTTTTCATATACATCTTATTTTCAGATGTATCACTATTTCAAAGAATGATAAATAATATGCAGACCTGGAAGAAAGGAACATGACCCACATTTCCAATTTTAGTATTTGTGCTGCCACAGGAAGCACCAACCCACATTTCCAAACCATAATCTGGATGGGACCATTTTCTACCTGAGCTGGACTATCCTACAAAGGCACACAAGGCAGGAAGGTGCTCTAGACACTGAGGATTTTCAGGCCACTAATACTTCTACGGAGGGGTTGACTTTTGCTTTTGTTCAAGTTTTACACGGTCCTCTGTGAGTGGTTGTCCCAGATACGAAACCACACAAGGATGAAGCTGAAGTCACAGGTTTTGTTTGTCTCTGGAAATTTCAGAATGCTTTTTCAGCACTGCATTTCTGATCTCTGAAATGGAACAAACCTTCCTACTGTGGAGATGATTTTTTACACCAGAGAATAAGCTTGCATAATCATTTTTCTCTTGGGGAGTGTCTGTTTCTTAAATGGTAACCTTGGCATATTATTAAATGTGTCACCTCTCCCAATTAAAATATCCTTCTATAAGCCAGGTGCCACTCGCAGCATTGCAATGGCTGAAACAAGTTAGAATACGGAAGAAGATTTTTCACATCAGTGGATTCCTTTTAGATGAATCTTTTATGGATCAGCAGGTTTATTCAGAGTTACTTAAAAAGCAGTTAACATTCCATTAGCCACAAACTGTGATCTGTGTCAGCAATAAGACATTCCTCAGTCATTTATTTTAGTGCAAGAAGTCACTTCAGAAAAAATGCAAATATTGAATATCTAAGGGGCAAATAAGTATTGAGGAAAAATTAGGTCATTTTTCTCATAGAATTATGGACATTATGCTTGATTCCTTGCTTCATTTAATCAAAGCATCTGGATGTTTTATTTTTTTAAGTTTACGATCAGCAAAGAGGAAATGGTTTTAAAAGAACAGTAAAGCTAACATATTTTCACCAAGCTCACAGCAATGACCTTAGTAACAAGTGCTTGGAGCTATTGTCAAAGGGGGCAGGAGATGTTCTTTGGGGTTTCCCAAGCCTGTGTTGTGGGACAGGGCACTGCCAGACATGTAGAAAGGCCTGGACTCAAATGCTGAGTAAGCTTGCAGAGGCTAGTGTTCAGAGGCTCACTAATGCAGAGGGCCCTTTACCTTGACTGCATTGGGTGTAACCTGGAGCCCTACACTTTAGAAGTTCTATTGATATTGACAAAACGGAAGCAGATAGTAGAAAAATACCAAAGACATCTATGAGTCATGCTGAAAGTCAGCTTCCCATAGAGTAGAGAGGTTAATAGCACCAAGCTCCTTTTGACTTTTGAAATAAATGGATGACAATCATGCTGAAAGCATCCACTTTTTTTTCCCCTCTGAATTAAATGAATATGAAGTTAGACCTCCTCTTCTGGGAAAATGGAGTAAATGTATTTATCCCCTGTCCTCCCAATACATACAACTTAAGTATGTATAATAAGTTACGCATATAATTCTGAAAGATGAAGAGAAGAAGGCAGACTGGCTAAGGACAACCTTGGAACTCAAGAAAGGACTAGGACAAGGTCAGCCTCACAGACAGAAAAATCAGAAAATAACATCTTTACTCCAGCCCAAAACCGTAGGAAAAACTTCACACTCACCCTCACCAATAAAGGCCACATGGAGGCACAGAATTTCACAATCATACTTGCCAGACTGTAATGAAGTGCCACAACTCCCACTAGAGTGGTGCCAGAGAAGGTTGGGTGCAGGGCAGGGCTTTCATATTTATCCCTGCCAGGAGGTAGTAAGACTCTGCTCCCAATACTGTCAGGGGAGACCACATGGAAGGCCTGGGCAGCAACGAGATGCACCTGCCCCTCCCAACTGGGGTGATAGAGAGACAGGACTTTCACCACCTCTCACTCAGGATGAAAAAAACAAAAAACAAAACAACCCTCTTTGTAGTGTCGCCATGTGAAGAGCAGGCGCGAGGCATGCCTAGCCCTTCCTGCCATAGAGATATCAGGGGAAGCCAAGTGGAAAGGAGGAACTCCTACCCCACCCAGCAGTAATGAGAAGCCCCCCACATCCTTGAGCATCAATGGAAGTTGAGTGATTCACCTGTACTTTTACCCTCATCTGGCAGTGACAAGCTGGTGTCCTACCTTCTGCTGGAATGCTGTCATATGAAACCAACTGAAACAGAAGGCTTAAATACTATTCAGGATCTCATAACATAATACTCAAAATGTACAAGATTCACATTAAAATCTTTCTTCATATAAATAACTGGAAAGATCCTTATTTGAATGAAAAAGGACCATCAATAAATGCAAACAACAAAGTGGCAGGGATGTTAGAATGATTTAGCAAAGATTTTAAAGCAGCCATCTTCAACAACAAAAAATAAAAGTAATATGAACATGTTTGAAACAGAGGGTATCTCATTAAAGAAATAGAAAGTCTCAGCAAAGAAATGGATGATATAAGGAAGAATCAAATTTTAGAAGTGAAAAACACAATAAGTAAAAATTTAAAACGCCATTGGATGAGTCCAAAAGTACAAGGGAGGGGACAGAAAAAAGGACTACTGAACTGAAAGATAGAACAATTCTAACTCTAATGTGAATACCAGAGAAAAGGAGAATTAAAAAAAAAAAAGAACAGAGCCTCGGGGACAGAAATCTAATATTCATGTCATCAGAGTCTTAGAACGAAAGGAGAAAAAGGATAGGGCTGAAAATGCATTTGAAGAAATAATGGAGGAAAACTCTCAGAATTTGGCCTACAACAGCAGATTGAAGAAGCTGACAAAATTCTAAACAGGATAAATCCAAAGCAATCCATACCAGCCCACATCAGAGTCAAACTTCTGAAAAATGAAAACAAAGGAAAAACCTTGCAAGCATCTAAAGAAAAACGACACCCTACTTAGAGGGGAAAAACAAGGATAATGGCAATGAATCTCTCATTAGAAACCATGGAGGCACAAAGGTAGTGGCACAACATTTTTTAAGCCCTGAAAGTAAAGAACTGTCAACCTAGAATCCTATGTCCACTTGAAAATATTGTTCAGAAATGAAGAAGAAGCCCAGATAATCTTAGACAAGGGAATATTAGTGGAATTTGTCACCAAGAGACCTACCCTAAAATAAAGGTGAAAGCAATTTCTCTAAGCAGAAAGGATGTTATAAAAAAAGGAATACTGGAACATAAGAAGGGAAGAAAGAATACAGTGCAGAAACATATGGGTAGATACTATAGACTTTCCTTCTATTGAGTTTTCTAAATTATGGTGATGTTGGATGAAAAAATTATAACACTATCTGATATGGCTCCAAATACATGTAGAGAAAAAATTCTTTTAAGTATATAATAAAGGAGGATAAAAAGAGGTAAGGGTGAGGGGTGCCTGGGTGACTCAGTTAAGCATCCGACTTTGGCTCAGGTCATGATCTTGCAGTTCGTGGGTTCGAGCCCTGTGTTGGGCTCTGTGCTGACAGCTCAGAGCCTGGAGCCTGCTTCAGATTCTGTTTCTCCCTCTCTCTCTGCCCCACCCCTGCTCGCATTCCATCTCTCTCTCTCTCTCTCTATGTCTCTCTCCCTCTCTCTCTCCCTGTCTCAAAAATAAACATGAAAAAAAGAGGTAAGGGTGCTATACTTCACTCAAACCAATAAAATGATGATACCAGCAGACTGTGATGTTACAAATATATAAGAAAGCTACCATAACAAACTTATACAAAGAGGTACTCTTAAAAACCCTTTAGATCAATCAAAATGGGATTTAAAAAATGTACAAGTAACCCATAGTAGGCCAAGAAAGCAGAGAAACAATGGAGTAAACAGAGAAAAAATTAAAAATAACAAGAAGAAAAATAGGGAGAAACTAGTATTTTTCTAACCGTTGGAAAAAAATAGGTTGTATCATTACAGACCCTGCAGGCATCAGAAGGTTAACAAGGGAAAAAATGCAAAAGAAGATCTACACATACACACATTTACCAACTCAGTTGACAAGGATGTGCATGAATCGAAAACCCTTGTGCATTGCTGTTGCAAGTGTAAAATGGTGCTGCACTATGGAGAAGAGTATGGTGGTTTCTCAGAGAACTAGAAACAGAATCACCATATGATCCAACAATTCCACTTCTGGGTATATACCCAATAAGTGAAAGCAAGGTCCCAGATATTTGTACACCCATGTTCATAGCAGCACTATTCACAACAGCCAAAATATGGAAGTGACCCAAGTGTCCATTGATGTATGAATGGATAAACAAAATGTGGTGTATGCATACAGTGGAGTATTATTCAGCTTTAAAAATAAGGAAATGCTGGGTCACCCAGGTGGTTCAGTAGGTCGAGTGCCTGACTCTTGGTTTCTACTCAGGTCATGATCGCCCGGTTTGTAGGATCAAACCCCATGTTGGGCTCAGCGCTCACAGTGCAAAGCCTGCTCAGGATTCTCTCTCTCTCTCTCTCTCTCTCTCTGCCCCTCCCCTGCTTATGCTCTTGTTCTCTCTCTCTCTCTCTCTCTCTCTCGTCTCTCTCAAAATAAATAAGCTTTAAAAAATAAATAAAAATAAGGAAATTCTGTCATATGCTACAACATGAATGAACCTGGAGGACAATATACTAAGTGAAACAAGCCAGTAATAAAAGGATAAATGCTATATGATTCTACTTATGTGAAGAACCTAGAGTAGTCAAATTCAGAGAGACTGAAGTAGAACTGGTGGTTGCCAGGGCTCTAAGGAGTGGAGAACTGGAGTTACTGTTTAATGGGAATGCAGTTTCAGTTTGGAAAGATGAGAAGGGTTCTGGGACAGATGTTGGTAATGGTTAAACCACAATGTGAATGTATGTAGTGGTTAAAAAGGGAAATTTTATGTGTATTTTATCACACATAAACACAAACGTGTGAGAATGAAAAAAAAACAAGTACTTGACTCAGATATATAAATAAGGTACTTCCTGGTATTTATTTCTGTATCTGGTTATACCTTACCTCCCTCATCCCCAACTCGATCTGACTCCAGTGAAATGTGGAGGCCATCAACCTCCTATATCCCTTATGCCATATATTAGTATTCTTGTGCTTCCTGTTTAAACAGATTCAGAGTAAAGAATTAACACCTGAATTTGAAGCATAAAGGAGCTATCTGTCAGGATTCAGGTGTAATTCAAGGAGAGGAATATAGACCGACCTCCCCAGTGATGTGAACAAGCCACCGGAATGGTAAGGAAGATATATCATAGCATCTCCAGTTTGTCTCTCCACGAACATGTAACTTCTTTCCCCCTCTGAAGTCGGGACTTACTGACGTTTTGCCTGCTGTGTACATTGCTACCCCTCAGCACCAAAGTTTACCTAATCAAATAACTGAGACCAAAAGAGTCTCTCCAGTTCCAATGCCAAATTTCTAGAGAGGGAATCTGATGGTTTTTCCCAGATCAGTCCCTTGCTCTTTAGCCAACTGACTGTGGGCTCATGTGAGGATTAACATGGATATTGCGGACTTGTATCTAGGATCCAGTGATATTTGCCTTTTGAAAGAGATGATGCGCAACATGCAACTACTGGTAACAGAATTATAGGCATGAATGAAGCAGGTAACTTTGGATGAACATTTTCTTGGTGTCACACAAATACTGCTCACCTGTGCATGTAATAAGGATGACCTTCTCTCTCTGTTACACAGATGTCAAAAGTGCCTACATCAGTATCAGAGGATGGGGGTGATTTATTAGTTCCTGTTAGTACATCCACCATACTCTTAACACTCATTGTCCAGTACCAGACAATCCTGACTCATTGCAAGTTTCTGCCTCTCGGTTTTCTTTCACGCCTGTGAAATGTTTTGTAGTAAGCACGGCTGGGCTACTCAGATTAAAAATTAACATTCAAGAGTGAACAAGAAAATATTAAACAAGAAGTTACATTTATTAAAGAGGTAAATATAAAATACTAAGTATGAGAAATAATAATTATCAATATGGACAATAAAATCAATAGGATAAACTCTAAAAAGAACATTACTGCAGAAATTATTACTGATTTGGAAGATAGCACTGAATACTTCACCTACCACACAGCAAAGAGATAAAAGTGGTAAAATATACGCACAAGCCATTACGACTCCAAGATCTACTGAAATCCTTTACACTTAAACTTTAGGCCTGGATCTCTTGGGATGCCTTTCCCAGTATACAGAATACAGGCAATGGCAGACAAGGAATATGCGATAAGATATCAACTGAGAATTTTCTGACACTGAAGAAAGATAAAAGTATTCAAATTGGTAGTGCACTTTGAGTACCAAGTAGAATAATACTAATAATAATATAACAACATGATAAATCCATTGCTAGATACATAATCGAGACTTTTTAGGAAATCAACAATGAAAGAAAAAATTCTTAAAGCTAAAAAGAAATGTAAGTTCACTTAAAAGCTAAAAACTTCACATACAGGAGACTTCTCTGAAAGGTCATAGAAAATAGCTTCAGGGGTGCCTGGCTAGCTCAGCTGGAGCAAGCGACTCTTGACCTTGGGGTCGTGAGTTCAAGCCCTATGTTGGGTGTGGAGATTACTAAAAGAAACTTGAAAAAAAGAAAAAAGAAAAAGGAAAATAGCTTCAAAGTGCTTAGGAGAAAAATAATAATGAACTCAGAATTGTATACTAAGAAAAAGCGTAATTCAAAAGTAAGGACAAGGTACCTGGGTGGCTCAGTTAGTTAAATATCCGACTCTTGATTTCAGTTTCAGGCCACGATCTCACTGTTCACGAGATCCAGCCCCACACCAGGCTCCGTGCACTGACAGTGCAGAGCCTGCTTGGGATTCTCTCTCTCTCCCTCTCTCTTCCTGCCCCTCGCATGCTCACTCGCTTGCTCGCGCTCTCTCTCAAAATAAATAAATAAACATTTAAAAAACAAGGAAAAAAAATGAAAGGACAAAATGAAGACATTTTTAGAAATAAAAAGACTGAAAGAAGTTGTGTGAAAGGTGAAATGAAATGGGTTCACTTACATCCAGGGGTTTTAAAATGGAGCCGGGAGGCCATTAAGGAGGTGGGCCTTCTGCACGTCCTCACTGGCAGAAGCATGAACTTTAGAAATGGACCAGACCCAAATACTCCAAGGACTCAGCCTGAACACCTGCAACTTGTTATAGGCATGCTCCTTTGCCTAGTGATAGCCTTAGCAACCAATTACAGTCAGCCCAAGATTAGTTTCATGCCACCAACACCAATCACAAACCTTTGTAAACAACAGATAAAAGCTTTCCCCTTTGCCTTTAAAAACCTTTCACTTTTGTTCCCTGAGGGGACACAATTTCGGTTGCTGCCCAAATCTGTGCTCCCCAAATTGCAATTCTAAGACACCAAATAAATGCTTTTATTTTAGCTCTGCCTGTGTTCCCAGTCAACAATTGCTACAAACAAAACCTTACAATATTCATTTTGGTTAGAAGAAAAACCCTAAATGAAAAACATTTTTTTTTTTCTTCCTGCAAGTATCTTTCAACAATGTGTCAACAGGGAGGTTGGATTAGGCTCAAAACTTTCCCCAGGTTTCTTACAATCCCCCTTTAACCCTTTCTTTCCCAGTGGCAATTACCCCACCTTGTCCTGTCTGTTCTCTAGGAACTATGCTCTGTCGTTGGTTGGCTCAGCGGGGACAAGAGCCCTGACTGGTGTACCCCAAAGTCAGGAGCAGGATCCAGGTGTTTCTCCTCTCTTTAGCCAATATCTTCTTGGTTTACACCATGGCCTCTTTGCTATGCTTGCTACTCTTTAAATGTTTTTTCAGAGTTTTATCCATGCCCCTCTTCTCTTCCTCAATATTGTATCTTAATGTGCAAACGTTAGAAACACCTAAGCACATATTAAAATGCAGAGTCTTGCTTCTAGCCCCAAATATACTGAATCAGAATGAAGAAGAGTAACCCCTGTAAAAACTCCTGCCAAACAAGAAAGAACTGAGGCTGCAAAGCAAACCAAAAGTTTATTTGGGGTCCTTAGGAATTCGAATACCAGAGGCACGGATTCGGTAGGAGCATAAAATGTGCTACGAGGAAGGAAGAGAAAGACAAAGTTTATAGAGGCAAAAACAGCAGGCTTATGTAAACTGTATTGAAAGAATTATGATTGGCATAGGCAAAAATAATTAGCATTGGTCTATATACGATAGGTTGATTACTGTGCTAGTTGCTAGGTTGTAGTAAAGAAAACTAAGCCTCATTCTGAGAATTCCAACAGCCTGTGGCAGTTTGTGACTGGCACAGTCTAAAAGTTCATGTTCCCCCCCAGGTGTGGATGTGCATAAGACCAGCCTCCCCAGTGGCCTCCCACCTCCATTTTAGGGCCCCCTGACATTCCTACTTCATTTCAAATGTTTCTGTTCACACTCTGCAGTTTTAGCAGGCAGCTCGGATCATTCTACTGCATACTAGAGTTTGAGAACCAGTGCTTTTATAAGCTTTCCCTAAGCATTATCCTGTACAGCTTTGCTTTTGACTCCTAACGATTCACCAATAAGTCATAAAACTTGTATCAGCATCAAACCCATGTTCTAAGTTCCATATGAATATATCCATCTGCTAACTGGCCATTTCAGTATACATATCCTATATTTACCTAAAGTAATGCATCCAAATTTGAATCCATTTTCTTACCCCTTCATTCCATATAGTCCCTGAGCTAAGAATGTGAGTTACTTCAAGCTCCTGTGTTCCCACCTGCACTTGTCTCCACATTTTCTACCACTCCCCAAATCATTTATCCTCACCACCAACCACTGCTTGTCCCTGGGTATGCTATGTTCTGTCACATCTGTCTGCTTCAGCACATGTTCCTTCTCCCAGTCTGGGGTCATACTCCCCTTTCATACCTGGGAGACTCCAACTCCATATGGAACATCTTCCTTGAGGCCTTTTCTCACTCCATCGGCAGGGCCTTACCTCTGTGTTTTTACAAGATCTCAGTCACAGCACCTTCCATATGGTCTGGAAACTACCTGCTCACATCTGTCTTCTCCATTAGTGAGGGGGCACTTGCACTAAAGGTCTGATTAGGGCTCGTTTGTTTTTAAATCAAGGTTGAGCACAGACCCTAGCTTGGAGAAATACTTAGCACCTGTTTTATTAAGTAAAGGCATAAACACATGAGTAAATTAACAGATCTTTGGCCAAGGTTCAAGGATTCTACAATGATAAATCAGCATATGTATTTCTTATTTTTATTTTTTTAAATTTATTTTGAGAGAGAGAGAGAGCACGCGCACAAGTGGGGGAGGGGCAGAGACAGAGGGAGAGAGAGAGAATCCCAAGCAGAGTCCACACTGTGAGCACAGAGCCCTGACTGGGGCTCAAAGTCACAAACCATGAGATCATGACCTGAGCCGAAGTCGGATGCTCAACCGACTGAGCCACCCAGGTGCCCCAGCATTATGTACTTTTTAAAACATGGGGTACGTGGGTGGCTCAGTCGGTTGAGCGTCCGACTTCGGCTCAGGTCATGATCTCACGGCTCGTGACTTCGAACCCCATGTCGGGCTCTGTGCTGACAGCTCACAGCTTGGAGCCTGCTTCAAATTTTGTGTCTCCCTCTCTCTCTGCTCCTCCCCCGCTCATGCCGTGTCTCTCTCTCTCTCTCTCCTTCAAAAATAAATTAAAAAAACATTAAAAAAAATTTAAATGTGCAGTGTCAACACACATGGAACCTTTAGATTCCAGAAAAATCTTATCTTTCATTCTATAGGAAATTCACTTGCTAAAGAGAAAATTAAAGTCCCCAAATAGGAAACTCCAGGTAAAACCTCCTACTGCCTTTTTAGACTCCTTTTTCAATATAAAGCCACAAATGTCGGCACACTATAGTATGTTACTTGTCCTCTAGAGATAAGGAAGAAGTTTGTGGATATTGTTAGACTTCTTTCTGGTTATTCACTCTATTCCCCATGTAACTGCTCTAGTCTCTGAATTAATGTGATGCCTTTTGGCCTTAGGAACCATTGATAGTCACAAGTGCTGGACTAAGAAATAGTGGAAAGTGTACAGTGTGACAGTTTCAAATTATTGGAGCACTTCAGATAGGAGAGCAGTTGTGATTCTTGGAACAATCAATATAAGAAGGTTTAAGATTATGTAAATATAATGCATTACCATAAACACCAAAATATAACAGCACTTAGATCTCTTCATACATTCATGGCAAGTATGATTTTACTTTCCTAAGGATTTGGAGAAGTTTTACAAAGGCTTTGTGAGAAATACACTCAGAGACTGACCAAACCCCTCCTCCCACATACGGTATGGCAGAAGAAAGGACAGACAAATAATCTATGACTCTATACTCAAAGAAACATGTTTAGAGAGCCAGAGAACAATAGAAGCTTTTGAAGACTCACAGAATTTTAGCTTTTGTCCTTTTTTGGGGAAGAAAAATCTGGGACACATGGGCCTCTACTCTCCTCTACTTGAGTATCTGCAGACAAGACTAATGGACTGCATAGACGTTTCCCTAGAATTCCACTTAACACCATGTGAAGAAATTATAATCAGTCCATTTACAGTGATTCCTAAAGGCCATTTCTGACCTAGTACAGGGTTGCCGAATTTTTCTATAAAGTACCAGAGAGTAAATATTTTAAACTTTGTAGCTTTATGGTTTCTGTCCATTGAAGCTTGCTGTTAGAGCGCAAAAGCAGGCACAGACAATACACAAAGAAATGACTGTGGCTATGTTTCCGTAAAACTTTATTTATAGACAATAAAATGTGAATTTTATGCAGTTTTCTTGTGTTACTTAATATTCTTCTATTAATTTTTTCAACCATTAAAAAATGCAAAAGTCTCTTATTTGTTAGTAGGGGTATAAAAAGAAGTGGAAGACTAGATCTATGGTTTGCAAATTCTTGTCCTGGTATAGTTCTTTTGTTTTGCACGTAAGAAAATAGGGCACAAAAAGGGGAAGCGATTTGCTTAAAATCATATGAATGACTAACTCATGGCAGAGCCAGTCATTTTGTGCCAAAGTGTCTTAAAGATGGTCCGTATTTGCTATTTATTATTATATTTTTCTGACTGACAACTATCGAGCAAAATGCTCTCTTTTACTTTGAGAAAATGAATTTTCTCCAGGATCATTTTGAAATATATCTATATTGTTTAAAGACTCACTGTAGAAGCATATGGACTACATATACTTATGTGCATGGATTTCTAAGCTGAAATCATTTTTCTTTTGCTACAAATGTACTCTGTAACTTAAAAGGGAACCAATCCCAATAATTTGCAACCAGTCTATTTTCAAAGATACACATAACAGAAATCAGGTATAACACAATTCAGAGAATAGATTTAGTCAGTTTAAAAAGTAGAGAAAGCCTATTATAACTGAAATGTCACTCCTTAGAAATATTCCAGAAGACGAAAGAACAATCATGAAAATATGTTCAATTCTACTGAAGCTCAAGAAATATTTTGGGAAAAAGTATTTATTTATTTTTCAACATCAAAGGCGCACCCTTGATGGTAGAGGACACCCCTGTCCTTATGAGTTTAGCATTTTCACGGATAAAATTGTGCTGACCAACTGGCCTTCTATCAAACATCTTGTTAGTAGTGTCAACTTTGGCTTTGACATTCATCGGTGGCTTGGTAACTTGAGGTAACCCATTGATACCATACAACCAGTACATGTCCGGTGTCTGGAAACAAAGAGAGGAGAAATTTCACATGAAATATTCAAGGATTGAAAGAATACCTTCTCTCTTCTCCATGCAAGGTATGGGAAAGGTACAAAACTGAAAGTGTGCTGGTAACAGATAATTAACATGGAAAATAAATTCAGGAAAGCATTTGGTTTTATGAATTAAGAACCACGGGGCACCTGGGTGACCCAGCTGGTTAAGCATCCAACTCTTGATTCTGGCTCAGGTCACAATTTCATGGTTTGTAGGATCGAGCCCTGCATCGGGCTCTATGCTGTCACTGCAAAGTCTGCTTCGGATTCTCTCTCCCCTTCTCCTCCTCCCTCTCAAAATAAATAAACATTAAAAAAAAAAAAAAGAACCACTCACTACAAGGTCCCTCAGAGATAGAGGTCTGCACCAAGGGTGAACTCAGCATTCATATGATCTAAGGGGAAGCAATCTATTTTCTTTGCATGAAACTGTTGCCCAGCATGAACTACATAACTAATGGAAACCATGCCTTCCAAGATGAACTTATCCATGAGAATTTAACTGTGGCTATAGAACGGACTGGTAAACTATGTCGAGCTTCTGTTTTTTTAGATTATGAAAGTCTATAAATAATACAACCATTTGAAATTACTGAGCATTGTATAAAATCATTAATGACAGTCATAATCTAAATCCAAGTTAGTACCACTTAGGGATTTCTTTAAAGATCCATCGTTTTTGGTTTTTTTTTTCTGTATATATGCACAGGACGGCAGAAGTGAATTACAAAGCCTAGCATTTTCTGCATGTTTATGTTCATACTTAAATCCCACTGCTCTTGCAGAATTTCCTGATGCTGTGTTTATCTAGGCCTTCTTCCCCACGATAAGATTAGGATCACGTGTGTTCCGAAAACTCATTCAGGATAAATCCAGGCTAAGTGAATATTGCAATAACATGAGTCAGGGTGTAAGGGGTAATGTGATATCCATCGAAGAATGTTAAGTGCAGGATTTTCTTGCACACCTGGAATGACCCTATTTTAATTGTTAACTGGCTCTTCCATCCAGTGCTCATAGTAATTGTGTATTCAGAATCAAAGAGGTAAAAGTGAAACCAAAAACTATACTATAACTGGGTTAAATAACATTTTCCTTCACATAAGGATGTTCGATTGGTGTAAAAACACCCCCAACTCTCTAGCCCCATTGATGTAAATAGTCTACAGTGTGTCTTCCACACTATTTTCCATAGAAATTCTGTAAGATGAAATTCCAGTTGCCCACTATGGTAATTGACTTGATAAAGCACTCTTTATTGGTTTTTATTCCTTTTCTGTCTCACATCTTGGCTTCCCTGCATCTGTTTCTTTAGATCACATAGCAAATGTGCTACTTGGATTTGAATCCTTATTTTGGATTTTTGCTTAAGAGGAAATACAAACCAAGATATATATTCTATACATATAATATATATATATATTCTATTTCTTACAGTTTTATGACAATGATTTATTCCCATAAAAGCAATGTATTTATATACATATTACTTATGTCTGGTTATGTCTCTAGCTATAACAGGTCCATCTATGTTACTTTTGCACAAGCGTATGTTTTATCTTGGATAATTTTGGTAGCTTTCACATTTTTGTATAGACTACTTAAGATTTATTATGTCAACCATGGAAAGTTGAGTGGACTACCTATTCTCTTTGAGTGACATTGCTTTTTGTAAACAGTCTGACCAAGTTACTTAAGTCTCTCAAAACTAGTGATATATGCCTTCTTTAATAGTGGGGAAAAGGCAGTTTTTAATCATTCTAAATATGGTTTAATTGAAAGAGAACTTATGAAGCTTGCTAATTTAGTTGTTGAAGTTTGTGTGGGCTAATATTTAAAGTGTTCTTAAAGATCCTAATTTTTGTTTCTAAGTAAAGCACAATGAAGATCATATGTTTCATATATAAGTATTAATTGATTTAATGCTTAACATCAATAGCTTAAAAGATGATAATACCATATGCAGGGTAATTTTTATTTAGATAATGAAACTTTAAAACTTCTTCACATTTATCATGTGAGACATCATGTGAGACGTCATGTGAGACATCGTGGGAGACATCATGTGACACATCATGTGAGATGTCATTAAGAGCAGGGTTTTGAGTCAGAAAGATAATGTTTGAATCATGATTTCAAAATCATTGATTTGATATCTGCAATAACTTTTATGAATCTCGAGGGCATTATGCTCAGCATAAAAAGCCAATCTCAGAAGGTCACACAGAGTATGATTCCATTCATGTAATGTTCTAGAAATTAGAAAATCATAGAGATGGAGAAAAGATCAGCAGTTGCTGTGGTAAAGGAGGAGTTATGGTATTGGACGTGACCATAAAGAGCATGACACAGTTTCCACAATGTTACCAATTCTCTCAGTTGTGTTGGAAGAGTTCTGTATGTCAGTTGTGATTGTAGTTATACAGATCTACACATGGGTTCAAATTGCCTGGAAATACACACACACACACACACACACACACACACACACACACACACACACATACCACATACACGTGGAGGAAGAAGACCTCTAGCTTAGTTAACAATGTTTTGTCAATGTCAATTTCCTTCTTTTGATATATTACTGTAGCTCTATAAAATCTCACCATTGGGAAAAGCTGGGAGAAGTATTCATAGGACTTTATGTACTATTTTTGCAACTTCTTATAAGTTAATACTTTTTTTAAGTTAAAAAATGAGAGATGTGTGAGTCAATTGGAAATTTGAACACTAAATGGAGATTTGATATGTTGTGATACTAAGGGATTATTGTTAATTTTCAGATGTGATAAAGGTATCATGGTTATGATTTTGGTCTTTTAGAGATTAATAGGAAATAGTTGAAGATAATATGATGTCTGGGATTTTCTTCAAAATAATATGGAATATGGGGAAGGGGGTGGGAATACACTTGAAGTGACCTTGATTTGATAAGTGTTCACCCTGGATGATGAGTGTATGTGGAGTAATTATTCACTTTCTTCATATTCACATTTGGAATTTTCAAAAATAAAAATAGAGTCAACAAAAGTGATTTCTTCAACACATTTCAATATCAATTTTTTCCCACATAAGCTTTATCAAACTGTACCACTTCAGACTAAATGAAAATTTCATATTTTCATTTGATCCCATATGTCAACTTACTCTCTCACAGAAACCCTTCAATTCTGCTGCCAGTGATTTAATTGTCAAATCAACATAGGGAAAACAGGCACAGCTTATCTTGGGAAGGCCTCCAAAGTAATTCATTTCAAAAATGTCAACTGTGCACTAGGTAAAATAAACATCATTTTCGTTTGTAAACCTGCTTTTAAATATATCATTTAATCCCTTAGAGTAAGAGTATGTCATTATTTCTTAAGAAATAGGTACAATATGATCATTTTAAACCAAGCATCAATACAGCAAAGGGCAATGTGCGGCAAGGCCCCAGAGGCTTTGTATTGTTATTACCTGGGTTGTAAAAACTCCCAGAAAGATGAAAAATATAAACAATTTTCTCAAGAAATATTCAACATTATTCTTTTCTCTATTCATTAAAAGGGCAACAACACATCTTTCTGCCCGTTGCACTGCCTAATTAGTGTCTGATTTAGAAGTCTAGTAATCACTTTGGCACCAGTGGTTGTGTCTTGAAACATAACTACACGTCCTTTGTGTCTGTGCTACTGAAAATAGACACTGGCAATAGGCATCTTTTCATAAATAGTTTGAAAGCTGTCTTTAGCCTAGAAGCTATTAGCAAAATACATGTGTGAAATCTTATGGAGAAATTTTGCTTGCTGCATAAATTTTCAAAATTGTGTTTACCTTAACTTTATTAAGATGATCACTTGAGCAGACTTTTATATTAATGGCCCACTTTACATTGTTTTTCTCAATTAAAAATAAATTTTATCTTCTATTTAATTTTCTTCATTTTATTTATTTAAGTTTATTTATTTATTTTTAGAGAGCACAAGAGAGCAGGGGAGGGGCAGAGAAAGAGAGGGAGACAGAGAGAATCCCAAGCAGGCTCCACACTGTCAGCATGGAGCCCAACACAGGGCTTGAACCCACGAACCACAAGACCATGACCTGAGTTGCAATCGAGAGGCAGATGCTTAACCGACTGAGCCATCCAGGCACCCCTAATTTTCTTCATTTTAGACTTTAACATTTTGGCAATACCTTATGGCTTCATCAAACATTCCAAAATCTCTATCTCAAATCACCTGAAGTTCTTGAATAGGTTATTACAGAAAACAATATGTGAATATACAAATCACTTTACCTGTATTGCTAATGTTGCTTTGTACTTCCTACTGTACATTCGGGGTTTAAAACCCACAACGATGAGAGTTCCTTCAGTGTCAAAAGGAAGAAGTTTTCCAACCTTAGGTTTTACAAAAAACTCAGGATCACTGCCAGGTAGGAAGTATGCAGTGAATGGCTCAGGATTTCTAGAACAAAAATACAAATAGTAACCTTTAAGTTTTATCATTACTTTTTGTGAGAACTTGATGGATAGAGTTTATATCCTCTTGCACAGGACTACAGTTAAACATTAATGCTGCCATGCATCTGTGAGCCTGATGCTTGTTACTTTATCATGGTGAGGAGGCATTTTTAAAATTACTGAACAATGTCATTCTTCCCAGGGTGACAAGATGGAATTCTAAAGATTTTTTTAAATTATGTCTTATGTTTTTATTGTACAAAGAATAAAATGCTGTCCCTATAAAAATGTGGAGAAGTCAATGTCCCAAATTAAAATGCAATCATTTGTAAATAAATTCATATCTAAAATGCATGGCTAGAACAGCCATCAGGAAGCCTTTGTTTTTATGACTATTCCAATGTGATTGCTCACTTTCCTTTAGCTTTCCACTTGTGAAGTGAGATGAAAGTACTTTGCAGGTTTATTAAAAGATTCTTGAGCCTGAAGAGGAGTTGCTATGATCTGAAGTGAACGGAGAGGCATTTAGGATTCAAGTGACCATTTTCACATTAAGGTTGATTATATCTGAGATGAGGACTGAGAGAGAAGTTGAGAAACTCCTCTGGTAGAATAAAGCAGGGGAGGAGCACGCTGCATGGCAGGCTGTACATGAGGAATTTTGTAACCAAAGGGACAGGGGAGATGCAAGTAGAAGGCAAAGAACGGTTTCCTAGAACAGATCCAACAATGAATCACAGAAGAGGAGGTGCGAGATTCTGGTCGGGACTCAGTGATCCACCTAGCAAATGTATTGAGTATCGTCGCAGAGGGTTTGAGAAAGTGGACTATGGATATGGATGGCCTGGACTGGAATCCCAGCTCCATCTAAGTGCATAACTTGAAACAACTTACCTTTTTGGACCTCAGTTTTCATACCTGTTCAATGAAGGTAATAACCCCTATAAAGCAATTAGCTCAGTACCTGACATGTGGCAAATGCTCTATATGGATTAATCAATATTAATACAGTCAGTCATTATGATTGTTGTTTAAAAAAATTTTTTTTTACATTTTTTATTTATTTTTGATAGAGGGAGAGACAGAGCACAAGTGGGGGAGGAGCAGAGAGAGAGAGGGAGACACAGAATCCGAAGCAGGCTCCAGGCTCCGAGCTGTCAGCACAGAGCCCGACATGGGGCTCGAACTCACAAACCGCAAGATCATGACCTGAGCCGAAGTCGGACACTCAACCGACTGAGCCACCCAGGCGCCCCTATTGTTGTTGTTTTAAAACATCTTACTACCAGTGCTAGGCAATGACGCATGATGCAATAAATAAGATGAATTTATACAACAGAATACTCAGGGGTTCTGGTGGAACAGAAGACCCAGAACCTCTTTTCTCGCAAGCAACAACAATACAAAGATCAATTCCAATTGTGAGACATTCAGAAACCAGTTGAGAGGCTTCTGTCTTCCAGGGGAGCACAAAATCAGCTGTTTGGAAGTCAGTAGAAAAATCAGTGGCATGCTCTCAGCACAGTCTGCCCTCCTCACCAGCGCAACACCACATGATTAGGAAGAAATTCTCAGTTTCCATTTCTCCCCGGGGAAGGAAACAGAAGGGTGGACCAGATATCCAACAATTGGACTTCTGGTTGGAATGTGAGGACAGCTGCCCAAGAGACTGGCTTCTGTCTTGCTTATCTTGAAGTCCTGATGGGACCTGACACACTGGAGATGCATGGGGGCTTCTAAGAAACAAAGTGGGCAGGGTGGTAGTGCTCCAGAGGTGCCAGGGTAGAGCAGACAGAAATTGTACAGCTCAAAATCTTCTCCCTAAGTGTGGAAAAAGAAGAGTGGAACATGTGTCCAATTTTCTGGATTTTCAGTGTGCTGCTCAAGGTTCTGGTTTCTATCTTGTCTCAGAAAACTGACAGAACGTGGCAAAATCTAGATGCCTGGAGGCTGCTGAGGGGGAAAATAAAGATCTGGGTGGTGTGCTGCTGCTTCAGAGTGCCTGTAGTATAGAAGACAGAGAGCAAAAGAGCAAGAAGCTAGGAACACCTGAAAAAAAAAAAAAAAAGAAACCAGCAAACTCCTTTAATTAGTAATCTTCACACACAAGTTCAGAGAGATATACTCACAAAAAAAATCTGAGAGGTCCCCAGGATCCCCACTTGGTCTAAGTGGTGAAGATCTTTCCCTGCAAGAAGCTAGTCCATAAAGACCGAGAGAGATAGCTATTTTTTCAAATGTGTGAATACCAACACGAAGTTAGAAAGAACATGAAGAAACAGGAAAAAAATTACCCAGTTAAAGGAACAAAAGAAATCTCTAGAAACACACCATAAAGAAATGAAAGTATGGGAATTAGTGACCAATTATTCAAAATAACTGTCATGAAGATGTTCGACACTTTCAGGAAAACCATACATGAACAAAACAAAGAGGCAGAAAATATAAAAAAGGGCAAACCAATTTTAGAGCTGAAGACAGCAATAACTGACCTGAAAAATTCACTAGAGGGGTTCAACCATGGATATATATGATCAAGCAGAAGGAATTAGGGAGTTCAAAGACATGTCATTTGAAATTATTCAGTTAGAGGAACAAAAAGAAAAATAAATGAAACAGAGTAAATAAAATCTAAATGACTTATATAACAACATCAAGTGGACCACTATATATGTAATGAGTCTCAAAAGAAGAGGGAAATGAGGGCAAGAAAACTTACTAAAAGAAATAATGCCAAAAAACTCCCAAATCTGAGGAAGGAAAGAAACATAGACTCATGAAGTCCAACATATTCCAAATGGGATGAAACTAGAGAACTCCACAATGAAACACACAATCAAAATGTCAACAGTTAAAGACAAAAAGATAATTTTGAGAGGAGCAAAGGAAAAAAGGATTCCTCATATATAAGGCCACCCTTGTAAGACCATTAGCAGATTCCTTAGTAGAAACCTTGTAAGCCTGAAGTGAGTGGGATGATATATTCAAACTGCCGCAAACAAACTGTCAACCCAAAATACTATATCTAGCAAAACTGTCCTTCAAAAATGAAGAAGATAAAGAATTTCTTGATAAACAAAAGCTGAGGGAGTTAATCACCATTAGACATGTCTTACAAAACATACTAAAGGGAGTCCTTCAAATTAAAATGGAAAGATGTTAAACAGCAACACAAAAGTATTTGAAAGTCAAAGCTCACTGGTAGGGGTAAATACAAAGAAAAATACACAACACTGAATACTGTAATGGGGGTATACAAACCATTTTTTAATTGTGGCATAGAAGTTAAAAGACAAAAGTACAAAAAATAAAAATTATAAAACGTATTAATCGTACACAATATAAAATGTGTTATCTGTACATCACTAACAAAGTATAGAGATTTTGTATTCAGTTAAAGTGGTTATTAGCTTAAAAGAGATTTTTTTAACCTGTAAGTTGTTTTATGTAATCTTCATTGTAATCACAAACACCTATGGAAGATACCAAAAAGAAAAATGAGAAGGGAATCAAAGTGTGTCACTAAAAAAACCATCAAAACTACACAAGGGAAGACAGCAACAAAGGAAAAGATGGACAAAAGAACATAGAGAAAACAACAAAATGACAACAGTAAGTACTTCCCTACCAATAATTATTTTAAATATAAAATAGACACCCCAGTCACAAGACACAGAGCTAATTGAATAAAAAACAAGTATATGCTGTCTACAAAAGACTAACTTTAGATTTAAAGATACACATAAGCTGAAAGTTAAAGGAAGGAAAGAGATATTCCATGCAAATGGTAAACAAAAGAGAGTGTGGATAGCCTTACTTATATTAGGCAAAATAGACTTAATAAAACTCTGTAACCAGAGACAAGGACATTATATAATGACAAGATCAATTCATAAGAATGATATAATAATTATACATGTCTATATATATATGCCCAACAGCAGAGCACTTAAATGTATGTACAAAAGATTGACAGAATTAAGGGAGAAATATACAAATAGAATAATAGAAATAACATCATGTTCAACACTGAAAAGCCAAAGCTTTTCCTCTAAGACCACTATCTCTGTTAGCAGATGACATAATCATATATGTAGAATGATTACACAAAAAATCTCTTAGGACTAACAAATGAATTCAGTAAAGTTGTAGGATATAAAATCAATATGTAAAAATCGGTTGCATTTTTATACAATAGCAATGAACTATTTGAAAAAAAAATGGAGACTTCAATACCCCATTTACAATAATGGATGGAAAACTCAGAAGATCAATAAGAAAAAAGAAGACTGGAACAACACTACAGACCAAATGGTCTGACAGATATATACAGAACACTCCATCCAACAGCCACAACATTTACATTCTACTCAGGTGCACATAGAACAATCTCCAGGGCAGATCACAGGTTAAGTCACAAATCAAGTCTGAATAAACTTAAGAAGACTGAAATTATACCAGCTATCTTTTCCCACCACAATGGAATAAAACTAGCTATCAAGAGCAGAAGGAAAACTGGGAAATAAACAAATGTGTGGAAATTAAACAACGAACTCTTGAACAACCAATGAGTCAAAGAAGAAATCAAAGACATATTAGAAAATATCTTGAGACAAATGAAAATGAAAATACAACATACCAAAGCCTATATATAATGCAGCAAAGGTAGCACTTAGAGGGAAGTTTGTGGTGAAAAAAAGCCTACATTAAAAAAGAACAAAGATCTCAAGTAAACAACTTAATTCTACACCTCAAGGTGGTAGAAAAAAAAAGAACTCAACCCAAAGTTAGCAGAAAGAAGGAAATAATAAAGATGAGAGCAGAAATAAAACAAAGAAAGAATTAAGAAAATCAACCAAGAGTCAAACTTTGGACAAGAGTAGGTTTTTTGAAAAGATCAACAAAATTGACATTGAGCTAGACTAAGAGTGAAGACTCAAGTAAAATCATAAATGAAAAAGGAGATGTTACAACTGATGCTCCAGAAATAAAAAGAATCATGAGACTGTATGAACAATTATATGCCCAAAAAATTGTGTAACTGAGAAGAAGGGAATAAATTCCTAGAAAAATGCAATCTACCAAGACTGAATCATGAAGAAATAAAAAATCTGAACAGATCTATCAATACTAAGGAGACTGAATCAGTAATCAAAATCCTCCCAACAAAGAAAAGCCCAGGACCAGATGGTGACTTCTACCAAATATTTGAAGAAGAATTAACACCAATCTATCTCAAACTCCTCCAAGCTAGTGCAGAGCAGCGAATACTTCCAAACTTAATTTATTTATAGCAATATTATCCTGATATCAACACCAGAAAAAGACACAAGAAAAAAACTACAGGCCAACATCCCTGATGAATATAGATGCAAAAATCCTCAACAAATACCACCAAATGGAATTCAACTGCATATTAATAGGATCATATACCATGTCCAAATAGGATTTATCCATAGGATATAAGGAAGGTCCAACATAAGAAAGTCAATATGATAAACCACTTTCACAGAATGAAGGATAAAAATACATAATAATCTCAATCTATGCAGAAAAAGCATTTGACAAAATTCAACACCTTTCTATGATAAAAACACTCAACAATCTAGGAATAGAAGGAAATTACTTCAACATAATAAAGGTCACATATGAAAAGCCCACAGCTAACATCATACTCAACACTGAAAAGCCAAAGCTGTTCCTCTAAGACCACTATCTCTGTTAGCAGATGACATAATCGTATATGGAGAATGATTACACAAAACATCTGTTAGGACTCTGTTAGGATTCTGTTAGAATTCAGCAAAGTTTCAAGATATAAAATCAACATGTAAAAATCAGTTGCATTTTTATACAATAGCAGAAACTACTTGAAAAAAAATTGAAAAACCATCCCATTTAAAAGAGCATGAAAAAGAATAAAATATTAGAAATAGATTTAACCAAGGAGGTTAGAGATCTGTACACTGCTATAAGATAATGTTGAAAGAAATCGAAGAAGAAACAAATAAATAGAAAGATGTCCCTATGTTCATTGACAGGAACACTTTAATGTTGCTAAAATGTCCATACTACCCAAAGCAATCTAAGTAATCTACAGAATCAATCCAATTCCCACCAAAATCCCAATGTCATCTTTTCAAGAAATAGGAAAAAAATTGTAAAATCCACATTTAGTGTCAAAGGATCCTGAATGGCAAAAAAAAAAAAAAAATAGTCTTTTCAATAAATGTGGCTGGAAAAAATGGATAACCACATGCAGAAGAATGAAATTGGATCCCTATCTTACACTGCACACAAAAATCAACTCAAAATGGATGAAAGACATAAATATAAGACCTAAATCCCATAAAAACAAACTGTGGAAAAAAAAAGAAGAAAACACTGGGAAAAAGCTTCTTGTCTTGGAAATGATTGTTTAGATACGACATCAAAAGCACTGGCAACAAAAGCAAAAATAAAGAAAGAAGTGGGACTATATCAAAAGAAAAAAATTCTGCACAGCAAAGTGAAAAATCAACAAAATGAAAAGGCAACCTATGGAATTGGAGAAAATATTTGTAAATCATGTATCTGATTGGGGGCTAATATCCAAAATATATAAGAAACTGGGGCACCTGGTTAGCTCAGTCGTTAAATGTCTGACTTCAGCTCATGATCTCATGGTTCATGAGTTTGAGCCCCATGTTGGGCTCTGTGTCGACAGCCCACATGCTGGAGACTGCTTCAAGATTCTGTGTCTCCCTCTCTCACTGTCCCTTTCCCACTTATGCTCTCTCTCTCTCTCTCTGCCTCTCAAAAATAAAAATAAACAGTAAAAAACCACAAAATATATAAGGAACTAATGCAAGTCAAGAGCAAAAAACAAACAAACAAACAAACAAACAAACCCTCAAATAACCTTGTTAAAAATGGGCACAGGACCTAAATAGATATTTTTGCAAAGAAGACATACATATGGCCAACAAATATATGAAAAGAATGCTCAGCATCACTAATCATCAGGGAAATGCAAATCAAAACCACAATGAGATATCACCTCACCCCTGTTGGAATGGATATTATCAAGAAGTAAAAAAATAAGTGGCATGCATATAAAGGGAACACTTGTATGCTGTTGGTGGGATTTAAAAATGGTACAGCCATTATGGAAAATAATATGAAGTTTCCTCAAAAAAGTGAAATTGAATTACCATATGATCCAGCAATCCCACTTCTGGTTATACATCTAAAGGAAATGAAATCAGTATCTTAAAGAGATTTCTTCATTCTCATGTTTATTGCAGCATTAGTCATAATAGCCAAGATATAGAAATAACCTAAGTGTCCAGCAACAGATGAGTGGATAAAGAAAATGTGGTTTATATATAAAGTGGAATATTATTAAACCATAAAGAAAACAGTTAAACATTGTCATTGCAACAACATAGATGAACTTGAAGGACGTTATGCTACGTAAAATACACCAGATGCAGAAAAACAAATTCTACATGATCTCACATATAAGTAAAAGCTAAAAAAAGTAGAACTCATATAAGCAGAGTACAACAGTGATTGCCCAGGGGCTGGGGATTGGAAGAAAGGGGAGGATTTTGGTCAAAGGGTACAAACTTTCAGACTAGGATAAATAAATTCTGGAGATCTAATGTACAGCATGGAGACTATAGTTAATAATGTATTGTATACTCAAAATTTACTAAGACCGTGAATCATTAGTGTTCTTGCCACACACAAAAAAGGTACCTATGTGAGGTGGATAGGTTAATTACTGTGATTTGGAGAATCATTTCACAATACATATGTATATCAAATTGTTGAGTTGTACACCTTAAATATATACGATGTTTATTTGTGAATCATACCTAAGTAAAGTTGGAAAAAAATTGAAAAAAAAATTAAAAATAACAACCTTAACAGTAAAGAATAAACTTCTGACAGAAGAATTGCAAATCCCAGTTAGGACAGATACTTACAGAAACTAACCCTTCAAGTATGCGGCATTTCTTAAATTATACTGTTCAGTAGGGTGCCTATTTTGCTTACATCTGCCAAAGTTAATGCTAGCTATAAACCTCTAAAGGAACAGAAATATTGATCAGTGTCCCCAGGGCTACCGATACTGAAAATATAGCTCGGAGGTTTGACATGTTCTCTAGCCTACCACAACTCAGAACGGTCTGAATGTGAGGTTGATAGGATACCAAGCTGAGATAGGATGTGAAGAAGGGTTTCTCTGTTGAGGTGTCAACTGGAGGAGAGGAGACAGGAGCTGAGGCATCTTATCTAAATGGACACTCTGCCTACTACACATTACCAAAGCTGGTAATTCGCTTTGTTCTTTGCAGTGATTGTGTAAAGATGTGTGTTTGTGCGTGTGTGTGTGTTTAGGTAAAGTGGATACAGTGATACCTATTTAGTAGTATCTTAAAAATTAAATACTTCTATACATGCTAAACATTTAGTAGGAATGAAACACATATTTACTATTTTGTTTACTGTGTTGTTCTTAATGTAGAGCAGCAGAGGAATAAGAAAAATGGGGTGATAACGAATATTAACTTAAGTGGACTCATATTGTCCTGTATTTAACACAGCTCTGATCTTTACTGAAAACCCATTATTTTCAGGTTTTTTTTTTTAAATAACAATATCACTAAGAACAATAGATAAGCTGTTTTGAATCTCTGAATTCTCCTATGTGTTTCTCTGAACTCTTCAGAACATTTTGCATCTCTAAATCATCATACCCACAATTATCCCTCAACAAACTATGGTCTTTTTAATTTTTTTAATGTTTATTTATTTTTGAGACAGAGAGAGAGAGAAAGAGAGAGAGAGAGAGAGATTGAGAGAGAGAGTATGGGGGAGGGGCAGAGAGAGGGGGAGATGCAGAATCCGAAGCAGGCTCCAGGCTCTGACCTGTTAGCACAGAACTAGATTCAGGGCTCGAACCCAGTAACTGTGAGATCATGACCTGAGCTGAAGTCAGACACTCAACCGAATGAGCCACCCAGGTGCCCCAAACTATGGTCCTTTTAAATAATGAAAATATAAAATGAACTGTATTTCTTAAAATAGCCTTTCTTGGTTCCTTCTCTTTCCTCCTTGCCTGGAGATTCTATGTTGTAGGGATTAATTTAAGAGACAGAATAGCTACCACTTCATGGCTTGCCATACAGTATTTTCTGCTCTTTTCCCTTCCCTGTATGCTCAGCAAACAAGAAAAATGGGTAGTCATTAGGGCACAGGGTCATTTACCTTCAGAACTTACTTCACTCTTGATAACTGAAAAACAAAAAAAAAACCACCCCAAAAAGAACAAAAAACAGGAGATGCTGAGTTGGTTTGTGGGGAAGCTTGTCAAATGCTGAATATGGTTAGGTCAATCTGTCTTCCTGACCCATCTTGTTTCTTTTTCACACGTTCCCCCACTAATTTCATAGATCTTCTGAATGACTTGAGATTTCTAACACCTGACCAGGTATAGCCTCCTCAGAGATGGGAAGTAAACTGGATATAGTCAGTAGCTTATCTACATCAATGAGTCACCTAATATAAATGTAAAGACAGACTTGGTACAGCATAGTTTTCAAATGCCCTAGAAAATTGATCCATGAAGAGAAAATAAATTCACCCCCTTCTGCTGCTTGGTATGTTGCCCACCATGATCTGACACTTGTCACTCAAGAAGAATTCCAGCTGGTGATGATATCTAGGAGGAACCTGGGGAGAGTTTATTGACTTAGAAGATGCTTAAAATACTCAAGTAAGTAGATTCCACTATAGCATACTGACACATTCTTTTAACACTTCTGCCATTGAAATGTGAGGCCTACGTTCCATTCCCTTTCATAAATCCAAGCCAGCATAGTGACTCTCTTGTAACCAACAGGATGTGGCTGAAGTGATGTTGCATAACTTCCAGGTCAATGTCAGAAAATGCCATGTGGTTCTTTTGGAATGCATACTATGAGGAAGAAGTCACCATGTACAAAATCCAACTACTTGAGACACACGTTATATAGACACTACATGTAGGCACTATTTGCCAACGAGAGCTGCACTGTTAGCCAACAACTAGCATTCACAGCCAACTGTCAGAGTTAACCATTTTGATCGGCTAGCTCAGTCATGCCTTCAGATGACTGTAGACATGATCAATATGTGATTGCACCTTCATGAGAGAGCTTCAACCATTAAAATGTACCAAAAATGTATCCCAAATCTGCACACTAAATGTGTTTAATGAGGACAATTCTATTTTCTGTTGAATCTTTAAAAAAAATCCTCCTGTGTCAATAATATAAGGGTTGCATTATTACATCTTCAGAGTGGAAACTGAACAAAGTTAAAATCTATACTTTAGAAAATATTCTGTTGGCATTTTTGGATATTTCAGTAACTTTAATTCATTTACTCAATATAAGAGGGCTGTCAGAGTTCAGCACACAAGAATCAAATTTTATTTCATATTTTGAGTGCATTTGACATATATGATGAAATATCCTAAAATTTCTGAGAAAGGCAATCATCCACTAGGAAAATGTTTATTGAAATCTATAAAAGTACAGGTATATTTAAGATTTCTGTTGAGACTCTCTTGGCACTTAATGCTTCTGGAAATACATTATAATAAAAGATATTAGCTGCTTCTGATTTTATTTTTATTTTCAAAAATTTTTTAGCTGCTTCTAATCTTACATAAAACACTTGAAAGAATATCTGTAATATTAATTAAAACTGAACACAGAAAAGAATTGTAAAGAAGAATGATTGTTTCCCTTTTGCTTCTTCTACACAAATACATTGCCGTAATTGCCTTATTCTCTGACTTAAAAAATATACAAGGGCATAAAAAAACTGTATTGTTTTAGAAACTGAATCATATGCCACACAGTTTCTGTTGTAGCATTAAAAAAACAACCCTCAAGATATTAAAAAAATCAAGATGCCCAGTGAAAACACAAAAGTAAATTCAATGGCAGTTCGAAGAAATTGATTTTGTAACTGTCTTACTTTTTTCCAAACACCAACTGAAAGTATGAAAGTATGTTCCAAATCAGTTGGGATTGAATTGAGAAAAAAGTTAATGTAAAGAAATCAAGAAAGTGAGAACTGAGCTCCTAATTTATTACTTTGAGAAGGCTGAGTGAGACATAGATGCAATCTTGACCTTGTATCATAAAAAATATCAGGTTCAGCATATCTGTAAAATATTTTTACAGATATTGTCAGAGCCTATACAAACTAGGATATTTTCCAAGACATTGGGGGGAATGAATCATATTGGTATCTGAATTAAAATGGATATTCAGTAGGATGTAACATGCATAGTCTTTCCTCCTTCTGACAGTAAACATGGGCCTTGGTTGATGTCTCTCTTCCACTAACTATGCAAATGCAAGGGGTTTCCAATTAGATCTGGAGAGAAAATAGACCAATGAGAGTAATTTTTCAATTTAGACGAAATAATCATGATGCTATTCTTCCAGAAAACTCATACATTTCATTTTATATCTTTATTGACTGTTTTCCTTTATAAGTATACCCCAAATTTTCAGACTTTTAAAACTGTAATCTCTTATAACTGATTATTGAATTATATAATTGTAGCTGTCAAAAGCAATCCCAAATAAGGCAATGAAGGATGGAATTTGTGTTATTTTGAATTCAAATGCTTTCGTTTCTACCTTTTCATTAAGTTAAACACAGGATAATATTACACAGTGATTAATTAATATTAACAAGGATAGAATACAATGGCTCAGATAGTCTGAACTCTATGAATTATTTATTTCCCACAACCGGGAAAGAATAAAGATCATTTTACTCATTAAAGGCCCATACAGGTTATGAAATCAGTTCACTTTCTCATATTTTAGGGAGCAACTCTTGCTTCTCTTTAGTTAATTTTCACCTGTAAGGGAAACATGTTGTAGATCATCTAAAACAGACCTGTAATAATGAAGACTGTGGGCAAAGCCCAAGTGTTGTGCAGGCCAGATGTACATATAAAACAGGATGAAGGAAAATGGATTTCCTGCTCAAGAGGCAATTTTCTCAGAGTAAACAATTATGATATTAAAATTTCTTTCCTGCCAATAAACAGAAAGTCATTTTTGCACTCCTGATTGCAAAGGTGATAGTTTAAAACTGACCAAAATGAGAAAGTTATACAGGCCAATCAGTAAAGAATATTTATTAAGTTATTAGAAGAGCAAGAGTTCTAATCATGCCCATAACTGTGTTTATTTGTAGCTGATTGAGCCATTAAAAATTTTCTTGATTACAGTAAACAATTTACTTTGCAAAGACACCAAATATATGGATGTCATGGTTTTATGCAGTAAATAGGGATACAAATAGACACTTCTTAACAAACTATGACTGAACTTTAAAAAATGTTTTTAAAAGTTTTACAAGATTTTTCAATAGAAACCACAAATAATTATGTATGCTAGTATTTACCAGAAACCTAAGAAATGCATCAAGCATTTGTTTTGTTCCTAAGTACATTTTGAGGCAAATTTATATGAAATAATCACTGTTACTTATTGTCATGGAAACCAAAATACTTGGGGATTTTCATTCTTTCAAAGCATACTTGTTAAGCATCTCTTATTAATCATCTAATAATTGTCTGGCACTGACCAAGACAGTCCTAGTCCCTCTCTTCGTTGAACTCAAGCTAATGGAGACAGTAGACATTAAATGACAAGACTCATAAGCAAACTTCTGAAAACTAAAATCAAAGAAAACATCTTGAAAGAGACTAGAGAAAATGCAATGTTACCTACAGGGGAACAACAATTTAATGACAGCACATTTCTCCTCAGAAACCATGCAAGCCAGAAGGAAGTGGCACAATATTTTTCAACTAATGAGAGAAAAGAACTCTGAACCATGAATTCTATATCAAACAAAAATATTCTTCAATAATGAAGGGAGAGTAAAGACAGGATCAGATTAAGGAAAGCTAAGTGAATGTGTCACTAGCAGAGCTAACCTTATAGAATAGTTAAAGGAAGTTCTTTTAACAAAAATAAATGAAAATAGAAGGAGGCTGGTTCTTCAGGAGGAAAGAAAAACAATGGAGTGAGGAAAAATAGGGGTAAGTACAATGGACTATCCTTCTCATGAGTTTTTACAATTATATTTTACAAGTGAAGCAAAAATTATAGCATCATCAGGCATGATGCTCAATATATATAATGACAATATTTAAGACATTTACATTTAAAAAGTGAGGAGGGTGAAGGAAGCAAATGAAAATGAAGTTTACATACTTACCTCGAGGTAGAAAAATGTCTATAGCAGTAGACTGAATTGTTGCATATGAATATGGTAATATTGACATCAACTACTAAAAACAAACTATGCAATGACACATATATTTAAAAAACTATAGGTAAATAACAACGGGTTCTAAAAACAGTTCAGATTACCAATAGAAAGGCAAGAAAAGGGAAGTAGAGGAAAGGAAGTGAACAAACAGAATGAATAATAAAATGGCAGAAATAAATTTAAGATATTAATAATTACTTTAGATATTAGTAATGCAAATTCACACCAATGGAAGATAAGAGATTAGCAAAGCGAATCAAAAATAGATGATCAGGGGCACCTGGGTGGCTCAGTCGGTTAAGTATCCGACTCTTGGTTTCGGCTCAGGTCATGATCTCACAGTTTCATGAGTTTGAGCCTCACGTGGAGCTCTGCACTCACAGTGTGGAGCCTGCTTGGGATTCTTTCTCTCCCTCTCTCTCTGCTCCTCCCTCCCTCACTCTCTCTCAAAATAAATAAACTTAAAAAAAAACTGATTTAAAAAAAACAGATGATCAAACTAGATGCTGCCTATAAGAAATTTACTTCAAATTAATGACATAGGTAGATTAGAAGTAAAAGGATGAGAAACATTATACCATGGAAACATTTATTTCTTAAAAAGCAGGAGTAGAGCAATAGTAATATCTATACTAATATCAGGTAAAATAGTAATATCTGTATTAGTATCAGATAAAATAGACTTCAAAGCAATACATTTATCAAAGAAAGATATATGATAAAGAGTAAATACACCAAAAATGATGCAGAAATCCTATGTTTGCATATCTGCATGTACCAAATATCAGAACTTTAAAAAGACATAGAGTAACACCAGAAAAAAAGAAATAGATTATGAATTAGAAATACAATTATGAAACAGAAATACGATTATGCCTAGAGATTTCAATACTCCCCCCTCATCAATTTTTAGAAGCATGGGGCAGAAAATCATCAAAAAAAAAAAAAAAAAAAAAAAAAAAAAACCAAAGGAAGTGAACAATATGATCGACCTCTAAGCTTTAATACATATTCACAGAACACTCCATCCAACAAAAGAAAAATATTCATTCTTTTCAATAAACATAAAAATGACTTAAATCATAGAGTATGTTCTCTGACCATAATAGAATCAAACTGGAAATCAATAACAGAAAGATAACAGAAGTCTTCTAAAATATGTGTAAAATAAACCATACTTTTCTTGATAAAAGGGAAGCCCAAAGGAAATCAAAATACATTTAGAAATGAATAAATATGAAAATATAGCATATCAAAATTTGCGAAATGCAGCTAAAGCAGTGCCTAGAGGGAAATCTATCACAACAAATACTTAAAATAGAACAAAGTACAGATCTCAAATCAATACTCTAAGCTCTGACTTCAAAAAACTAAAAAATGATAAAAACAGGAACAACATCAAAAGATGACTGAATAAGATGTCCTTCACTCATATCTTCCATAAGAACAATAATATGGTATCCATCCATAGACAAAAGTACCTTTGTGGGAGCTTTGGGATCCATGTAGGAGATTGTGCATGAAACTTTGGTGCAGTCTAAGACTGAGGGCAGCCATTTTGAGAATGCAGCTCCATATCCAGGCGACTGACTTGCTGACTGTGGTCATGGCTACAGGGAAGGAAAATGGTCCCTACCTACCAGGACTCCCCCTGGCAGAGGAGCTGCTGGAAGAGTAAGCATAGGACTCTTAGAAGACATTAAAGGGACATGGATACTACTATGTCACAGACTCTAAGAAACCCACACAGGGATGCCTGGGTGGCTCAGTCAGTTAAGCCTTTGACTCTGGATCTCAGTTCAGGTCATGACCTCGAGATTTGTGAGATTGAGCCCCATATGGTGCTCTGTGCTCATAGCAAGGGGCCTGCTTGGGATTCTCTCCCTCTGTCTCTCTGCCCCTCCCCAGCTTGTGCTCTCTCTCTGTCTCTCTCTCAAAAATAGACATCGAAAAAAAAAAAAAAAGAAAGAAAGAAAGAAAGAAAGAAAGAAAGAAAGAAAAGAAAAGAAAAGAAAAAAAGCCCACACAGAACCAATGGGGATACTTCACCTGCAGATCCCCCAGCTAGCCCACAAGCATCCCTAGCACTCTGGGTGCCTTGCCCCCATACATTCTCACCCCATGGTGACTTCCTTGTGTTTGCCCCCTACAGTAGCAAGAGAGAACCTTTATAGGTGGCTAGTGAGTAATGTGCAGAAATCTGCCCAACTCTGAAGGTCTGTAAGAAACCACAAAATTGAACATTCAGCACCACCCAAGGGAAGGTGAAAGGGAGGCTGTCAGCCCTCAGAGTGGCTTGACATGGTGGACAGAATTTTGCCATAACAATAGAGTAAGAGGTATGGAGCAGACATACACATAGAAAAGCACTGAGAAAGACTCAGAATCCCAAGTAGGACTGAAAGAGGTATTTCTTTATTGAAACCAGTCAGCAAAGATGGAGGAGGTGACTGCTACCTTAAATGCCAAGAGAGCAGTATGAGTCAGGAGATTGAATCAGTAACTAAAAACCTGCCAAAAAAGAAAATCCCAGGACCAGATGGTTTCACTGGTGAATTCTACCAAATATTTTAAAAAGAATTAATACCAATCTTTCTTAAATTCTTCCAAAATAATGAAGAAAAAGAAACATTCTCCAACTTATTTTACAAGATCAGCATTACCCTGACGGCAAAGCCAGGTAAGGAAACTACAAGGAAAGAAAACTAAAAGCCAATATTCCTGATAAATATACGTTCAAAAATTCTCAACAAAAGACTGGCAAACTGAATTCAACAGTACATTAAAAGTTTCATATGCCACAATCAAGTGGGATTTATCTCTAGGATGCAAAGGTGGTTCGAATAAACAAATTAATAAATATGACACACCACATTAACAGTATAAAAGATAAACATTACATGATCATTTAAATAGATACAAAAAAGGCATATGACAAAATTCAACATCTTTTCATGATAAAAACTCTCAACAAATTGGATTTAGAAGGAACAAAACTTAACATAATTAAGGCCATATATGACGAGCCCATAGTTAACATCACACTCAGTAGTGAAAGGTTGATAGCTTTTCCCCTAAGATCAGGAATAAGACAAAGGTGCCACTCTTACTGCTTCTACTCAACGCAGTACTGAAAGCCCATGTGAGAGCAATTAGGTAAGAAAAAGAAATAAAAGGCATCCAAATCAGAAAAGAAGTAAAATCACCTTTTTTCTTACAGATGATGTGATCTTACATATAGAAAATCCTGAAGACTATACCAAAAAATCTGTTAGAATCAATAAGCAAAATTTTTAGGTTACAGGATACAAAATCAACATACAAAAATCAGTTGCATTTCCTTACACTAACAACAAACTATCTGAAAAATAGAGAAAAGAGTCCCATTTTACAAGAGCATCTAAAAGAATAAAATACTTTGTAATAAATTTAACCAAGGAGGTTAAGGATCTTTACACTGAAAACTCTAAGATTTTGATGAAAGAAATAGACAAATAGGAAGGTATACTGTGTTTAGGGATTGGAAGGATTAATATTGTCAAAATATCCATACAACCAAAGCCATCTATAGAGTCCATGCAATTTCCATCAAAATCCCAATGGCATTTTTCATAGAAATAGAAAAAAAAAAAGAATCCTAAAATTTACATGAAACCATAGGAGACCCTGAATAGACAAAGCAATCCTGAGTAGAACAAAGCTGAAGGAATAACATTTTTTTTATTTCAAACTATATTACAAAGCTATCGTAATTAAAACAGTATGGTTCTGGCATAAAAACAGACATGTACAACAGAACAGAATTGAGAGGCCAAAGCCAGAAATAAACTGTCACATATGCTGTCAACTTATATTTGATAAGAGAGCCAAGAATACCCAATGGGGAAAAGACAGTCTCTTAATTAAATGGCTCTAGGAAAACTGGATAATTCTATGCAAAAGAATGAAATTGGACACTTAAGCCATTCATGAAAATTAAAAAAAAAATGGATTAGAGACTTAATTTAGGACTTGAAACTCGGGCGATGGGGTGGTTCACTTGGTTAAGTGTCCGACTTCGGCTCAGGTCACGATCTTGTGGTTTGTGGGTTCGAACCCCATGTTGGGGTCTGTGCTGACAGCTCAGAGCTCGGAGCTCGGAGCTCAGAGCCTGGAGCCTGGAGCCTGCTTCAGATTTTGTGTCTCCCTCTCTCTCTGCCCCTCCCCCACTTGTGCTCTGTCTCTATCAAAAATACATAAATGTAAAAAAAATAAAATATTAAAAAAAAGAGACCTGAAACTATAAAACTCCAAGAAAACACAGGGAAAATGCTCCTTGGCATTGGTCTTGGCAATGATTTTCCAGTATGACACCAAAAGCATGAGCAACAAAAGCGGAAACAAACAAGTGGGATTACTTCAAACTACAAAGCTTCTGCTCAGTTTTGTAGAATTTTGAGGAACTGGAGGGAATATTTGCAAACCATCTATCTTTAAGAGGGTAATAACCAAAATATATCAGGAACTCATATAACTCAATAGCAAACAAACAAATAATTCAGTTAAAATACGGGCAGAGAACCTGAATAGACATGTTTCCAAAGAAGACATATGGACGGCCAACATGTACATGATGATTACTAACATCAGGGAAATGCAAATCAAAACCACAATAAGATATTACCTCACACCTGTTAGTCTTATCAAAAAGACAAGAGACAACAAGTGTTGGTGAGGACGTGGAAAAAGGGACCCTCTGAACACTGTTGGTAGGAATGTAAATTTTTACAACCACTATGGAAAATGGTATAGAGGTGCCTCAAAAAATTAAAAAATGGACCTATTATATGATCCAGCAATTCCACTTCTGGGTATATGACCAAAATAAATGAAATCACTACTAGAAGAGATATTTGCACTCCCATGTTCATTGCAGCATTATTCACAAAAAGCTAAGACATGGATATAATCTAAGTATCTACTGACAGCTGAATGGATAAAGATAATGTGATATATACTTACAATGGAATATTATTTAGCCAGAAGAAAGAGGAAATCTTGTCATTTTCAACAACATGGATGCACCTTGAGGACATTATGCTAAGTAAGTCAGAGAAAGACAAATACTCTATGAGCTCACGTATATGTGAAATCTAAAAAAGCGGAACTCATAAAAACAGAGAGTAGAATGGTAGTTGAGAGGAATTGGGAGGTAGAGGAAATGGGGAGATGTTGGTCAAAGGGTACAAACTTCCATTTATAAGATGACCAAGTTCTGAGGATCCAATGTGATATGGTGACTATAGTTAAGAATACTGTATCATATACTCAAAAGTTACTAATAGAATAGATCTTAGGGGTGCCTGGGTGGCTCAGGTGGTTAAGCGTCTGACTCCTGATTTGGGTTGAGGTCATGATCTCGCAGTGTGTGGTATTGAGGCCTGCATGTATCAGTGCAGAGCCTACTTGGGACTCTCTCTCTCCCTCTCTCTCTGCCCCTCCGCCAGCTTACTCTCTATCTCTCGTCTCTCTCTCTCTCTCTCAAAATAAATAAACATTAGAAAAAGAATAGATCTTAAATATTCTAACCACAATAAAAATAATGGTAACTAATTTTAAAAGACCAAAGTAAACCCACAGCAAGTAAAAGACAACAAAAATAAGAGAAGTCAATTAAAATCAAAACAGAAAATCAACAGAGAAAATCAATGAAACAAAAAGTTGATACTTTCAACAGGGTGAATAAAAGTGACAACCTGCTAGCACAATTCATAGTGATAAAAGAAAAGCTGCAAATAACCAATTTGAGAAATGAAAGAGGGGATACCACAAAAGCACTGCAGATATAAAAAGTAAGGGGATATTATAAATAACTACACACATATATTTGATAACTTAAAAAAATTTTAACATTTATTTATTTTTGAGAAAGAGAGCGAGCATGAGTGGGGGAGGGGCAGAGAGAGGGATACAGAGGATCCAAAGCAGGCTCCATACTGTGAGCACAGAGCTGGATACAGGGCTCAAACTCACCATCTGTGAGATCATGACCTAAGCTGAAATCAAGAGTCAGCCTCTTAACCGACTGAGCCACTCAGGCACCCCTATATTTGATAACTTACAAGAAAAGGAACAGTTACTGAGCAAGAGCCATTACAACTCACACAATGTGAAATAAATAAGCTGAATAAGTATACAACTATTAAAGTAATTAAATCAGTAATTTTAAAAAGTTAGTGAAGGGAAACTTCCAGGCCCACATGATTTCACTGGATAATTTTGCCAATCATTAAAAAAAAATTTGTTTCATGTTTATTCATTTTTGAGAGACAGAGAGAGACAGAGCATGAGTGGGGGAGGAGCAGAGAGAGAAGGAAACACAGAATCCAAAGCAGGCTCCAGGCTCTGAACTGTCAGCACAGAGCCCGATGTGGGACTCGAACTCACTGACTGTAAGATCACGACCTGAGCTGAAGCCAACGCTTAATTGACTGAGCCACCCAGGTGCTCCAATTTTGCCAATCATTTAAAGGAGAATTACAGCCAACTGTAAAAAGTATCTTCCAAAAAATAGAAGAGAAAGGAGCATTTCTGAAACTCATTTTTTTGTACCAAGCATTACCCATTTAGCAAAATGAGACAGAGACAGTACACTAATAATAGTAATGACAATAATAACAATTTGTAAGTAAGCTATAAGCCAATATTTCTCATAAACTTAGGTACAAAAATCCTGACCAAATTTTAGCAAACTAATCTGGCAATGCATAAAACACAATATATATCCAGGCCAAGTTGACTTTATTCCAGAAATGCAAATTTAGTTCAATATTTGAAATCTGATCAGTGTAATCCACCATGTCCACAAGCCAAAGAAGAAAGACAGCATGATACCATCAATTGGTGCAGAAAAATCATCTGACAAAATTCAACACCCATTCTTGATAAGGACACTTAGAAAATCAGAGTAGGGAAATTAGGAACTGTCTTCCACAAAATGTATGCTGAAGTCTTAACCCCCAGTGCCTGTGAATATGAGTGTATTTGAAAATGGGATCATTGTGTATGTAATCAAGTCAAGATGAAGACATTCTGAATTAAGGTGGGCTCTAATCTAAGATGACAGATGTTATTACAAGAAGAGATGCAGAGAAGCACACACGAAGAGCATGGCATATGACATGGCATCAGATGCGTCCACAAAGCAAGGAAGCTCAAGGTTTGAGGTCAACCCCGGAAGCAAAGAAAAAGGGATGGACCCAATTCTCCCTAGAACTTAGAGAGAAAGCATCATCCTGCCAACACCTTGATGTCTGACATCTCTCCTCTAGAACTGTGACAGAATAAATGTCTACTGTTTAAAGCCACCCAGATTGTGGTAATTTGTAACAGCAGTTCTAGGAATCTACTGCAGAGGGAAACAACTTCAACTTGATGAGAATTCGCTGTAAAAATCCCACAGCTTACATCATAGGTAATGATAAATGACTGAATACTTTCCAGGTAAGTTTGGGGAAAAAAGGCAATGATGTCTACTGTCCCCATTCTCCTTCAGTACAGTACTGGAAGTCCTAGCCAGTGAAATAAGGCATAAAATGAAATAAAGTCATACTGATTGGAAATGAAGAAATATAACTGTCCCTATTTATAAAAGACATGACTGTCTATGTAGACAATGCCAAGGAATCAAAAAAACAAAAAACAAAAAACCAAAAACCAAACAACAAAGCTTGTAGAACAAATAAATTTCAGCAAATTCAGAGGACACAAGATAAACACATATCTGTACTTCTATATATTAGCAATAAACATTTGGAGACAAATTAAACATAATGTACCTTTTACAATCACTCTAAAATCACAGGTCATATAATCCAACATCCATGCGATATCATGATGTCTTCTACCAGATAGGTAATCCCAGGGCTCATTACTGAATAATCTCTAACAAGGTATAACGTCTTGGTCTCTAAATCCATTATTAAATTCACAGATTTAATCTCTATGAAGCCTCTCTATTCTATAGATTTTCCCTCTCTACTTCTTCCATCAAGTATCCAACCAATCCCTTATTGTCTAGACAACAGCAACAACTAAATAGCCCACCTCTTTTCATACTTATTCTTTATATACATTTCAGCTGAAGTGTTCTTTTTTCCAGATAGATCGTTCCTGTGATTATAATACTTTAATAACTTTCCGTTATTCTTTGGATAAAGAGCAAAGTTCTTACCATGGCCAGTAAGAACTCTAAGTGTTGGTTTGCTCAGACCTGACCCAGCTTACTTTGTTGCCAAGCCTAATTATTAATTGAGTCTTTCATTCTCCAGTAAGTTCCCCTTTGGACAGTGAATTTTCTGGTCATTCTACCTAAAAAGCCTTGCATAGTCTGGCTCTAAATGACCTCTCCAGCATCTCCCTACCCTCCATACCCCAGAAGACACATTTTCTTATCCACTCTGGTGTTCCTTGGCCACCTGTTCATATCTAGCTCTCTCCCACTAAAGAATCTTCGCCCATATGTTTTTTATGCCTGTGATGCTCTTCCCTTCCTCTTCACCTTCTTCCTGTAAATCTTCAAACCTTTCCCCAAGGAAGTTTCCCTGGCCTCCATGCCTTAGCCAAATCTCCTCATTATATGCATTCACAACACCCTTAATTCTTGTCACAAGAGATAAACTTTCATATTTGTTTAAATGTGTGATAAACAAATCCACTGAATAAATGAATAAAAAAATTAAAAGAATGAATGACTGAAAGCAATATGTCCTATTACTGGTTTGGGTAGTGAGACTATTTTTTGGATATGAACATCATTTATATTTTGCTCCCATAGGGTAAATTTATTTGTTATCTTTTGTTTTCCAGAACTGTGGTGAGAGATTTTAGGAGGTCACCTCATTCTGTTTTTCTCATACTTCTAGATACCCTTGAGACTTTTAGTGACCCTCCTAAAATCCAAAATTCAGAATGAATAAATTATTCATAAGCTGCACCATAGCATTATAAACCTCAAAATGTCCAGATTCCCTTCCTTATTATTGTGATAATTTCTCACACTCATGACTGCTACATAATTAAGAAGTTATATCATGAAGCTAAAACTAATAGCAGAGTACAGTATCCCTTCTGATAGTAAACCTATCAGTAAGACAGGTTATTTAAATATTCTTATCAAAGATATCAAAAGAAGATATATGGATAGTGGTTGACTCTGCTTCATCTTGCTTCTTTGCCATTTTTTAAAGCAGATTTTAATTTAATTTAATTTATTTTTTAATATGAAATTCATTGTCAAATTGGTTTCCATACAGCACCCAGTGCTTTTTTTTTTTTTTTTTTTTTTTTTTTTTTTTTTTTTTTTGCCATTTTTATCATTAGCATAAGAAGGTTATCCCCCATGGCCAGTATCCTTCTATATGACCTATAATCTTCTTTCCTTCTCTCTTCTTTAAACTTCAATCCAAAGTTCAACATGATGTTTCCACGTTTATATTCCTAGATTTTCACAGAAGTATATATTCCTTGATATAGCAGAAGTCTTTGTTTGTACTTTGTCTTAGATACTTGTTCTGAAAAAAACATATGCTTCCCTTACTTGCAAATTCTGCCAAATATTTAAATAAGAAGTAATATCAATTCTCTACAATCTCTTCTAAGAAATAGAAGCAGAGGAAACATTTCCTAATTCATTTATGAGGCTAGCATTATCCTAATATGAAAGCAGGATATATACCTTACAAGAAAGTAAAATTAAAGACCAATATCTGTCATCAACAGAGATGCAAAATTCCTCAACAAAGTATTAGCAATTCATATCCAACAGTGTATAAAAAGAATTATACAACATGACCAAGTGGGATTTATTCCTGGTATGCAACATTGCCTCAACACTTGAAAATGAATTAATTTATTTCATCACATCAACAATCCGAGAAATCAAATGACCATTTCAAAAGATACAGATAAAGTATTAGACAAAATCTAACACCCATTCATGACAAAAAAAAAATCTCTTAGCAAACTAGGAATAAAAGTGAACTTTTTCAATTTGATAAAAAAAAAAAGTCTATAAAAAACCTACAGATAACATCAAACTTAATGATGAGAAACTCCCTAAGACTGAAAACAAGAGGAGGAAGTTCCTTCTCACCACTCCTATACAACTTCATACTGGAAGTCCTTGATAGTATAATAAAACATGAAAAGGACACAAATGGTATGCATATCAGAAAGGAAGAAATAAAACTGACCTTGATCAGATGATGTAACAAATCCCAAAAAATTTACAAAAAAAAATTACCTAGAAATAATAAGCAATTACAGCAGAGTTGCAGAATACAAAATTAATTACAAAAATCAAGCACTTTCCGGGGCTCCTGGGAAGTTCAGTTGGTCAAAAGTCTGACTTTGGCTCAGGATGTGATTTACAGTTTGTGAGTTTAAGCCCCGGCATGGGGCTCTGGGCTGTCAGTGCTTTGGATACTCTGCCTCTCCCTCTTCCTGTCCCTCCCCTGCTCGCTCTCTCTCTCTCTCTCTCTCTCTCTCAAAATAAATAAACATTAAAAAAAACCAACCATTTTCCTATGTACCAGCAATGGAGAACGGGAATTTGAAATTCAACACACAACACTGTTTACATTAGCACTGAAAAATGAGGTAAATAGGTATAAATCTAACATGTACAAGGTCTAGATGAGGAAAAGTATAAAACTCTGATAAAGAAACAAAAGAAGAACTAAATAAATGGAGAGAGTTTCCATGTTCATGCCTAGGAAAACTCAATATTATTAAGATGTCAATTCTTCCAAATGTTATCTGTAGATTTAATTAAATGTCAATAAAAATATAAGAAAGTTATTTTGAGACACATAAAAACTGATTCTACAGTTTATATGAAAAAGCAAAAACCCTAAAATAGTTAATAATGAAAAAGGAAGTTGCAGGACTCACATTACCCAATTTCAGATCTTACTATAAAAGTAGTACAGTATAGGGGCGCCTTGGTGGCTTAGTCGATTAAGCATCCGACTTCGGCTCAGATCACGATCTTGCAGTTTGTGGGTTTGAGCCACGCGTTGGGCTCTGTGCTGACAGCTCAGAGCCTGGAGCCTGCTTCCGATTCTCTGTCTCCCTCTCTGCCCCTCCCCTACTCATGCTTTGTCTCTTTCTCTCTCTCTCTCAAAAATAAATAAACATAAAATTTGAAAAAAAGTAGTACAGTATAGGTGAAAAACTTGGTATATACATCAATGGAACAGAGTAGATAGTCCAGATACAGGCTTGCATAAACACAGGCAACTGTTCTCTGACAAAGGAGTAAAGGCAATTTAATGGAGAAAGGATGGTCTTTCAACAAATGGCACTGTACAAATCAGAAACCGATATGCAATCAATCTATCAATCAATCAATCAATAAAGAACCTACACTCAAATCTCATACCTTTCAGAAAAACTAACTCAATGTGGATGTTAGGCCAACATATAAATGGCAAAACTGTAAGATATCTAGAAGAGAACATACAAAAAAAAAAGCAACTTTGGGTTTGGTGATGAGGTTTTATATATGACACTGAAAACATAACCCATGAGGGGCACCTGGGTGGCTCAGTTGGTTAAGTGTCCAACTCTTGATCTCTGCTCAGGTCTTGATCATGAGTTTAAACCCTGCGTTGGGCTCTGCAGTGGGCATGAAGCCTACTTAAAAAAAAAAAAAGTACAACCTATGAAAGAAAAAATTGATTAGGTGAACTTTATTAAAATTAAAATGTTTTTCTCTGTCAAAGGCATTGTTAAGTGCATGAAAAGAGAAGCTACAGACTGAGAGAATATCTTTTCAGAACAAGTACCTGTAAAGGATTTATATCCAGAATTTACAAATGATTCTTAAAACTCACCAAGAACAAAATCAAAAATCCAATTAAAATATAGGTAAAGAATCTTAAACTCCTCATCAATGAAGATATAGAAGTGGCAAATAAGCATATAACAACATGCTCAATGTCATTAACACTAGGCAACTGTAAATTAAAACAATGAGGTACCACTATTTTTAGAAGGGCTACAATGCAAAAAAACTGACACCACCAAATGCTGATAAAGATAGAGAACAATAGGAAATCTCATTCATTGCTGCTGGGGATGCAAAATTATCCACTTTAGAGGATAATCTGGCCATTTCTTACCTACTTAATCATATGCTTACTCTACAATCCAACATTTGTAATACTAAGCATTTGTCAAAATGATTTGAAGATGTACATCCATGCAAAAACCTGCATAAATGTTTACAGCAACATTTTTTCATACTTGCCCCAAACTAGAATCTATCAAGATGTCCATTTTTCAGCTCTAAAAAGAAATGAGCTATGAAGCTACAAAAAAACACGGACCAACCTTTAATGCATATTGCTAGTGAAAGAAGGCAGTCTGAAAAAGCTACATACTATATGACCCCAGCCACATGACATTCTGGAAAAGATGAAACTACAGAGTCAGTAAAAAGATCAGTGGTTGCCAGAGGCTCAGAAAGTGGGGAGGGATAAATAGGTGAAAGATGGGGAGATTTTAGGGCAGTGACAACTATTCTGTATGATACTGCAATGTCTGACACACATTTGTCAAAATCCATATAACTGTATAACACAACAAGTAAACCCTCATGTAAACTATGGTCTTTAGTTAATAATAATATATCAATATGGGTGTGTCCATTGTAACAAATGTAACACATTGATTCAAGGTGTTATTAATAGGGGAAACTGTGCTGGGGTTTAGGGATGGGGGTATACGGGAACTCTCTGTACTTCATGTGCAGTTTTTATGCATACCTAAAAAACTGACTTTAAAAATAAAGTCTTATCAAAGATGTATGTTTTGGGGCGCCTGGGTGGCTCAGGTGGTTAAGTGACTGACTCTTAATTTCAGCTCAGGTTGTGATCTTGCAGTTTGTGAGACCGAGCCCTGCATCAGGCTCTGTGCTGACAGCACAAATCCTGCTTGGAATTCTCTCCTTCCCTCTCTCTCGGCCCATTTGGGCAATTCACATGTGTGTGTGCTCTCTCTCTCTCTTTCAAAATAAATAAGCATTTAAAAAATATCTATAAATCTCAAAATAAATAAACATTTTAAAAAATCTCAATGGTATTATACAATACATTTCTGCTTCCTCATGGCAAAAATACTTTGCTCCTTCTCCAGATGCTCTATATGGCTATACTGAGCAGCTGAAGACATGAATTTCTAATAATTTTCCTTCTTAATTTGTCTTATTCCTTCAATTAATATTTATGGGGTGCCTGTTCATAAGCCAGCTACTATACTACTGGCCATGAATTTCCTGGCACTCATCCTTTCTTGTATTACAGGGGCTGCTCTTAATAATTGGCCATTTGGGGGCACCTGGGTGGCTCAGTTGGTTAAGCATCCAACTCTTGGTTTTAGCTCAGGTCATGATCTCATGGTTTATGAGTTTGAGCCCTGCGTCCGGCTCTGCACTGACAGCGCAGAGCTTGCTTGGGATTCTCTCCTCCCTCTCTCTCTGCCTCTCCCCTGCTCTTTGCTCTCTCTCTCAAAATAAATACATAAACTTAAAAAAAGAAAAACTGCAATCAGAGTGGCCAAAATGAACAAATCAGGAGACTATAGATGCTGGTGAGGATGTGGAGAAATGGGAACCCTCTTGCACTGTTGGTGGGAATGCAAACTGGTGCAGCCGCTCTGGAAAACAGTGTGGAGGTTCCTCCAAAAATTAAAAATAGACCTACCCTATGACCCAGCAGTAGCACTGCTAGGAATATACCCAAGGGCTACAGGAGTACTGATGCATAGGGGCACTTGTACCCCAATGTTTGTAGCAGCACTCTCAACAATAGCCAAATTATGGAAAGAGCCTAAATGTCCATCAACTGATGAATGGATAAAGAAATTGTGGTTTATATACACAATGGAGTACTATGTGGCAATGAGAAAGAATGAAAGATGGCCCTTTGTAGCAATGTGGATGGAAGTGGAGGGTATTCTGCTAAGTGAAATAAGTCATAGAGAGAAAGACAGGTTTTTCACTCTTATGTGGATCCTGATAAACTTAACAGAGAACCATGGGGGAGTGGAAGAGGGGAAAAGTTACAGAGAAGGGAGGGAGGCAAACCATAAGAGACTCTAAAATACTGAGAACAAACTGAGGGTTGATGGGGGTTTGGGGACAGGGGAAAGTGGGTGATGGGCATTGAGAAGGGCACCTGTTGGGTTGGCACTGGGTGTTGTATGGCAACTAATCTGACAATAAATTATATTTAAAATAAAAAAAGAATAATTGGTCATTTTGCAGTACTGTACATACAAGACCCTCAGCAATCTCTCACTTTCTGGTGTGAAGAAATAGATCTTTACTCCCAAAGATTAAATTAGTGTGATAATTTTATAGAAGAATTGAAAAAATATAATTGCTTTACCCATTTCCTGATCCAAATGAGTTTAGCCCTATGACCACAAAAAATTATTAATAGTGTCATTTATTGATTAAATCTCCTCTAAATATTATCCATTTTTTTAAGGAACAATCTTGCGATTTAAGGTCTTGTTCACCACATGCACTATAAACCCACTCAAAGTACGCTTTAAACTATTTACAAGGCTGCTGCTTTAACATCAAGAAATATTTATATCTCCTTCTTTATGAAGAAAAAAAGTAATATCTTTGAATTGTTATGAAAAAGGTAAAGGATATTTTTTGACTCAAGATGTGAGGATTTTATATCATGGACCCTCCTCCTTCCTTTTTTTTAGCTAATCCCAATGACTACATCTTAGGAGGGAACATTAGGGCCTTGTATACCTATCAAACTTACATCAGCAAATTACATTTCTTCCAGATAAATTGTCTCTTTTTCTTTGTTATTCACCCAAATGCATTTGTTTTGAAAGTTGATCACTTGTAAATTTTGCTATCAAAATTCTGTATCATCTAGAGATATCACATGCACTGACAAAGTGTTTTAAATGGCCATGTTAAATTTCAATTAAGGAAAATAAGGTATTACATAGAGAGACATAATATATATATTTATTTATCAGTAAACACTAAAATAGACATCAAAACTCTATATGGAACAAAAAGTTAAAATAGTGACACAATAAATATCTATTTAATATTTTATTTTCTAACTTTTGTGATTTCTAAATATTATTATCCACCTATTATAAGTATCATAAATATTTATATTTATAAATATTATAAGTATTATAAATATTTATATTTATAAGTATTATAAATATTGTAAATATTTATATTTATAAGTATTATAAATATTATAAATAGGTGGATAACAATAATAAGGTGGATCATAAGGATAAGGTGGATCCTTGAGATGTTTCCCTTTATTCTGATTTCATGAATTTATTCATTTACTCACTAATCACTATTTACTGAACTCCTAGAATGTATAAAATACTAAATGTTGATTTTGTGCTCTATAATCTCATGTTCTTAAAGAATGAGAGATAAAAAAAAGATCAAATATATACTCTAATTGTTGACCACACAACAGATTTATAAGCACAGAGGACTGGAACAAGGGAGATGTGCAATAACTATTGAATTAATAAATCAGAAATGGTCACTACATCATTCTGCTCTGTCCCTAATGCATGATGAATGAATAGAATCATAGAGCCCAGGAGCCCAATGGTTCTCTAGTTAAGTACTTCTGAATGGATGCCAAGCTATGTCATCTGCTCCCAGTCTCCCCATGGTACTCCTAATTCCAGCGATTCTAACTACTTTCAGTTCTTTCAATAGAACTCACTGTCTCATCCCTCTAGAACTTTGTATATATAATACCCTCCTGCTGGAACTTCTCCACTCCCTCTTCCCTAATCTGTGTTGCAAATGACAACTTAACCTTCAAGACTCAGTTTAAAATATGTGTTGATTGAAATAGTTTATTGTGCACCTAGGTAGTGAGTTTACAAAGATGAATAAAACATGGTCCCATGAGGATCTCCCTTTCTTTAGAGTAAAATATAATTGGAATAAAACACCACCTTTCCATATGCTTATTCCCTAATGATATGCAATAATTGAATTTGCCTGCAGGAATCAGCTCAGTACCTTTAGTTGATTTCACAATTAAATGAATATTATTGAATACTAACTCTGATTCAAGCATTTAGAGGATAAAAACACATTAAGAATCTTATAACCCTCCAAAATGTGACCATACTATGAGTTTCATATTGGGTTTATATTTCCATATTAAGGTAGAATGTCATTTTGTTCTCTTGCACACAACAACAGTAAGTTTTCTAAGAGAATACCTGTTATTGGCCTAACTGAAACATTAATCTTTGGAAATTTTGGTGAATGAATAAAGTGAATAATTCTAAGTTATTTTCTAAGTTTGATTCATTACTAGATACTTAATGGGAACTAATTCTGAACAAAGTCTAGGACGGCAAATACAAAAGACATAGAAGTTGCAAAAAAATCCTATATACGATGCCTAAGGAATAGATATATATGTAATGTGTGTGTATATATATATGTATATGCATATATGTGTGTACATATATGTGTATATATGTATGCATATATATATGTACATACATAAGTGGTCAAGTAAGATTATATTGTGATGACAAGAGGAATGAGAAGATTTTAGAAATGTGGAGAGGAGATACGATGGAAATTTTAGAAACAGACAGAAACTGAAGACAGGTGAGGAGTAATGGATAAGAATAGTGACTCTTTTTTCCTTAAGAATGAAGCAGATAATCTGTTTCAGACAGTAGAAAGAAGAAATTGGAAAGGTCAGAGTGAGCTAGGACCATGAACAGCATGCATGATTTAGATGTCATCTTGGGAAAGCAATAGGAAACCATCAAATGCTTTTGACAAGGGAAGTCACATGTTAATAACATTGTTTTAAGGAGATTGGTTTTACAGCATTGTAGTAAGTACATTGGAATGAAAGGGACGAGAGGCAGAGAATCTAATGAGGTAATTTCAATTGTTCAAACGTAAAGTAAAAACCGTCTGAACTATTAGTGGAATAAAATATATATAAGTAGCAAAGGGTAACAACATTGGGTATAATAGAAAAGTATAATTTGGGGAGCCTATTTCCAATTGTTTCTTTCTTTCTTTCTTTTTTTTTTTTTTTTTTTTTTGCCAGTATTGCATTTGAGAACTTTTTAGTTATGATGAAATCATTGAAACTGTTTCACTAGTCCTGGAAAACTGTTTGAATGCATTAAATCAATTCACATGTAAACAAAAATATCTAATAATTTGAAATATCTTTGGAAGTTGTAGAATAAGACTACCCAACTTCAAGACTCAGTATAAAGCTACAGTAATCAAGACAGTGTGGTATTGGCAAACGAACAGATTGGTGAACAGAACAGAAAGCCCAGAAACAGAAATAGACAGAAGGATATAGTCAACTGATCTTTGACAAAGGAGCAAAGGTAATACAATGGAACAAAGATGGTCTCTTCAACAAATGGTGCTGGAACAAATGGACATCCATATACAAAATTAAAAAAAAAATGATCTAGACAAGTACCTTATACCCATTACAAAAGTTAACTCAAAATGGATCACAAACCTAAATGTAAAACATAAAACTATAAAGCTCCTAGAAGATAAAATAAGAGAGAAAGTAGATGACCTTGGGTATGCTGATGCCTTGTTAGACAAAACAGCAAAGACACAATCCATGAAAGAAAAATTGGTAAATTGGACCCCAGCAAAATTAAAAACTTCTACTCTATGAAGGGCCATATGAAGAGAATTAGAACACAAGCTACAGACTGGGAGAAAGTACTTGTGAAAGACACATCTGATAATGGACTGCTATGCAATATAGGCAGAGAACTCTAAAACTCAAGAATAAAAAACCCCAAACAACCCAATTTAAAAAATGGGCCAAAGACCTTATCACACACTCCACCAAAGAAGATCTATAGGTGTCAAGTTAAGCCTTTGAAAAGATGTATTGCATCATATGTCATCAGGGAAATACAAACTAAAACTACGAGATACCACTACACTTCTTTTAAAATGGCCAAAATCCAGAGGCACCTGGGTAGCTCAGTCAGTTAAGCATTTGATTCTTGATTTCAGCTCAGATCATGATCTCACGGTTTGTGAGTTCAAGCCCCACACTGGGCTCTGTGCTGACAGTGTACAGCCTGCTTGGGATTCTCTCTCTCTCTCTGCCCCTCCCCCTCTCAAAATAAATTAAAATAAACTTTAAAAATAATAAATAAATAAATAAGTCAAAATCCAGAACACTGATAGCTTCATTTGCTGACGTGTAGGGCAACAGGAACTGTCATTCATAACTGGTGACAGTACAAAATGATATAGCCACTTTGGATGATAGTTTGGCAATTTCTTACAAAACTAAGCATATTTTTGCCATAAGATCCAGCAATCATATTCCTGGGTGTTTACTCCAAACAGATGAAAACACATCCACAATAAAACTTGTACCCAGATGTTTATATAAGCTTTGCCCATGATTGCCAAAACCTTGAAGCAACCAAGATGTCCTTCAGTAGGTGAATGGATAAATAAACAGTGGTACATCCAGTGAAATAGTACTCAGTGCTAAAAAACAAATGCGCTATCAAGTCATGAAAAGACATGGATAAACCTCAAATGCATATTACTAAGTAAAAGAAGCCAGATTGAAAAGCCTACACACTATATGATTCCAATTTCATGACGTTCTGAAAACAGGCAAAACTAGGAGACAATAGAAAGGTTCCAGGGGTATGAGAGAAATGAATAGGGAGAGCATGGAGGAAATTTGAGTGCAAATACTCTGTATTGTAATGATGCATATATGCCATTGTTATTCTTTCCAAATTCATAGAATATACAACACCAAGAGTGAGCCCTAAGGTAAACTATGCACTTTGGGTGATTATAATATGTCAATGTAGGTCCATCCCTGGTAAAAAAAAAAAAAAATACCATTCCAGTGGGTAAAGTTTATAATGAGGAAGGCTACACATGAGTGGGGGCAGGAGGTATATGAGAAATCTCTATACCTTCCTCTCCAATCTGATGTAAACCTAGCACTGTTTAAAAATAATGTTTTGTTTTTGTTTTTGTTTCTTTTGTTAAAGAAAGACTACATAGTGGGTGATTTTGTTTATATGAAATATCCAGAAAAGGCAAGGTTATAGAGATAGAAAGCAAATCATTGGTTGCCTGAGACTGGGGGTGGGAACAGGGGCTTGAGGGAAATTTGGGGGGAAATGGGAGAGTTCTAAACCTTGAATGTGATTATGATTACAAATTCTATAATTTTTCAAAGAAATTATTGAAATGTATACTTACAACGACATTTTATGGCATGTACATTATATCTCAAAAACAGGTAAAAAATATGTTTTACATGTGAGATAAGTAAAAGTATCATGGTCATGCTGCCTCTGTTATAACAAGGATAGCTATGGTGGAGCAGAATAATAATACATAAAAAAGAATCAATGTAGGTTACCTGATTGTCTCTACTTAAACCACTTCATAACCCAAGCCATTAAATTGTATGGAAAAAAACATTTCATCTATCTTTAAAATTTTTCCTAGACATGTCTCCTGAGGCAAGGGAAGTAAAAGCAAAACTAAACTATTTGGGACTACATCAAAATAAAAAGCTTCTGCACAGCAAAGGAAACAATCAATGAAACTAAAAGGCAACTGACAGAATGGGAGAAGATATTTGCAAACGGCATATCAGATAAAGGGTTAGTATCCAATATATATAAAAAACTTCTATAATTCAGGACCCCCAAAACAAATAATCCTATTTAAAGATGGGTGGAAGACATGAACAGACATTTTTCCAAAGAAGACATACAGATAGCCTACAGACACATGAAAGGATGCTCAAAATCACTTATCATCAGAGAAATGCAAATCAAAACTACAATGAGATATCATCTCATACCTGTCAGAATGGCTAAAATTAATGACATAGGAAACAACAGGTGTTGGGGAGGATGCAGAGAAAGGGTAACCCTCTTGCACTGTTGGTGGGAATGCAAACTGGTGCAGCCACTTTGGAAAACAGTATGGAGGTCCATCAAAAAGTTAAAAATAAAACTACCCTATGATTCAGCAATTACACTTCTAGGTATTTACCAAAGTATACAAAAACACTGATTTGAAGAGGCACATGCATCCCAGTGTATACGGCAGCATAATCAATAATAGCCAAATTATGGAAAGAGCCCAAATGTTCATGTTCATCCATTGATGAATGGATAAAGAAAACTTGGTGTATACACACACACACACACACACACACACACACACACACACACACACACACACAATGATATATTACTCAGCCATCAAAAAGAATGAAATCTTGCCATTTGCAACATGGATGGAGCTAGAGTATATTATGCTAAGTGAAATAAGTTAGAGAAAGACAAATACCATATGATTTCACTCATATGTGGAATTTAAGAAACAAGACAGAGGAACATAGGTGAAAAAAAAGAGAGATCTTAACTATACAGAACAAACTGAGAGTTACTGAAGGGGAGGTGGGGGGGGGGATGGGCTAGATGGGTGATGGGTATCAAGGAGGGTACTTTTTATGATGAGCACTGGGTGTTGTATGTAAGTGATGACTCACTAAACTCTATACCTGACTAATATTACACTGTATGTTAACTGGAATTTAATAAAAAATTGAAAAAAACCCTACAATGAGATATCACCTCACACCTATCAAAATGGCTAAAATCAAAACACTAGAAACAAGTGTCGGTGAGAATGTGGAGGAAAAGGAACCCTTGTGCACTGTTGGTGGGAATGTAAACTGGTGCAGCCACTGTGGAAGATAGTATGGAAATTCCTCAAAAAATTAAAAAAAGAACTACACTATGATCCAGTAATAGCACTACTGGGTATTTACCCAAAGCATACAAAAACACTAATTCAAAAGGATAAACGTGGCCCTATTTTTGTTCATTGCTGCATTAACCAATGCATAGCCAAATTATGGAAGCAGTCCAAGTGTCCATCAATAGATGAATGGATAAAAAAGAGGTTTTATATATATCATGTAATATTATTCAGCCATAAAAAAGAATAAAATTTTGCTATTTGCAACAGCAAGGATGGAAGGAGAGAGTATCATGCTAAGTGAAATAAGTTAGCGAGAGAAAGACAAATACCATATGATTTCACTCATATATGGCATTTAAGAAACAAATGAACAAAGGAAAAAAAAAAAGAATGAGACAAATGAAGAAAGAGACTCTTAACTACAGAGAACAAACTGATGGTTATCAGAAGGGAGAGGGTGGGGTGATGGGTGAAATAGGTGAAGGGGGTTAAGATTATGATTAGCACTGAGTAATGTATAGAATTGTTAAATCACTATATTTTACACCTGAAACTAACATAAAACTGTATGTTAACTATACTGGAATTAAAATAAAGAAATAAGAGTGGGCTATAAATATACATTAATAACATCCTTTGAAAATCACATAGAAATATGATCCTAAATTTCAATATCTATTGACTTTTGTCTCTTGTTTTTGGTTTTCATTTTGTAGGCTCTGTTTTCCACTGTTTAACTAAAAATTATGAAATACATACAGCTTTGGTTCCTAGTAGCATACTTCTCTGGCTTAAAAAGCAAAAGATGACATAATAGAATTTTCCATCTTAAATTTTGTTTCCCAGTTCAGCATAAATTACATTCACAAAACCAGTTACATACTTTTGCTTGATATATTACCTCGTCTGACTTGTCAGCCTGAAGTCGACAATAGATTCCTTAAATAAACCAACCCCTTCAATATCAATGACATCATCCACATCAGGCTCAGTACCAACCAATGTTATGGGAAACTTCCAGATCCCATCTGTTATGCACTCTATTTTCAGAGTGATTTGAGTCCTTGAATAGAAAAAAAAAAGATTATAAAGGATACTATAGGAAAACAAGCAAAAAGAGAATACGATATAGTAGATCAATATCTAGATTGAAAATGTAAGCAAACCTGGTGGTTTTAGTAAAACACTGGGACTTGTAAATCTTTAAAAAATGTAGATGACTGTTAATTACATTCTAGGAATAACTTTTAGGTCTTTGGTTATATTATCAATCTGCCTGTAAGATAATTATTTTATAGCACAGCTTATCTACTCTGTAGGTATTTACTAAGAACCAGTAAAATAAGTATAATTGACTGCAAATTTTTTGTAACGAGCACAGAGTATAATATTTAAGAATCCAAGGCGAGGCTGGCAAAAGGCCACAGGTGTTATACAAACAGGCCTTCTAGGGGCACCTGGGTGGCTCAGTCAGGTAAGTGCACAACTTCGGCTCAGGTCATGATCTCGTGGTTTGTGAGTTCGAGCCCCGCATTGGGCTTGCTGCTCTCAGTGCAGAGCTTGCTTTGGATTCTCTCTTTCTCTCTCTGCCCCTCCTCTGCTCTCTCTCTCTCTCAAAAAGTGAATAAACATTAAAAAAAAAAACCCAAAACCCAAATAGGTCTTTCACCATATAGAAATTTTCTGAAACATTGTGAAAAAGTTTTTCCAATTCTTGTTTCACATAGAAAAATTATATTTTCCGTGGACACTCACAAAAGCTTATAAAATTGACTTAAAGGCTTTTAAAAATTAAATTGCAATTTTAATTTAAATTAAAATACCACAAACACTTTATAATGAGATATAATTGAATGTCAGCTGAGTTAATGAAATGAATAGAGATAGCCTTTCTAAGCATTTGGCTATGAAGGAGAGTGGACATATGGAGCAATGGGTGAAACCGAGGAATGGTTACTTGTTTGTTTGCTGGCTTAGGGTGGAAATAATGCAAACATGTAATGGTGTGGCTGCAATATCCTTTGTCAGGTTGGACAAAGAAATCACAATCCTTTTATATAAAACTCTCAGAAAGAACAGCAGGTAAAGAGTTTCAGGAGAAAGTTGAGCTAAGATTATTACTTCTTAAGATATCCTAAGACAAATGATATCAATTATTTCTCTATTTATTAAAAATATGTTTAGCCCTGTGTTAAGTGAGAATCATCTGACTCATGACCACAGTAACTAAAGATCTCTCACGTTTTTGTATTAGACCCTTGATTTTTATTGAAAGAAAAGGTCAAGACCTGTAGAAATAATCTTTTATTTGTTTGTTTTTGTAAAACCACCTTTTAGGGCCCTGACAATTATTTCTTTTTTTTAACGTTTATTTATTATTGAGAGACAGAGACAGACAGCAAGCACGAGAGGGGCAGAGAGAGAGGGAGACACAGAATCCGAAGCATGCTCCAGGCTCCAGCTGCCAGCACAGAGCCTGATGTGGGGCTCGAACCCGCAAACTGTGAGATCATGACCTGAGCCGAAGTCGGACGCTTAACCGACTGAGCCACCCAGGCGCCCCAATGACAATTATTTCTATTATATATAACACTATCCTGTGAAAGGATGAATGTGAAACATTACATTGTATTAACTGCTGTGAAATAATGTTATATTTTCTTTTTACCAAAACATAAAAATTTTGTTTTCTTTTTTTACCTTGCCAAACAGGAAGAATTGAACTCAATACTTATTTTACTTATCTAGCATGGTTTAGGTGTAATTATTTTCTTGTTCTTTTTCATAATTTAATCTTTTTCGTGATTTTATTTTGGTTTTTCTCATTTAACTGTGTGTCTTCCAGTGAATCATCCCAAATAAATAATGAAGAAGGAATTATAAAAGTAAATGAATATACACATATATGCACAAAAGAGATTAAACTACATCAGAATGTTATAAAATGCTCACAAAAGTTTATGAATCATGCATACAAGTCGTCCCAGATCAGTTTTTCAAATATTCACCAAGAAGCTCTAAATCCACAAAATGTTGAATGAGTATAAATTCACACTGGTTGTGCTCTTAAAAATAATTTTTTTAATGTTTATTTTTGAGACAGAGAGAAAAACCGAGTGTGAGCAGGGGAGGGGCAGAGAGAGAGGGAGACACAGAATCCGAAGCAGGCTCCAGGCTCTCTGAGTTGTCAGCACAGAGCCTCACATGGGGCTCGAACCCACAAGCCATGAGATCGTGACCTGAGCCGAATGACACTCAACCGACTGAGCACCACCCAGGCGCTCCTATTTGGAAGCAGTCCAAGTGTCCATCGACAGATGAATGGATAAAAAAGAGGCTATATATATCTATATATAGATATAGATATATATCTATATATATATATCTAGATATATATAGATATATATCTATATATATCTATATATAATGCAAAAAGAATAAAATTTTGCCATTTGCAACAGCAAGGATGGAGGGAGAGAGTATCATGCTAAGTGAAATAAGTTAGCGAGAGAAAGACAAATACCAGAGCCTGACAACTCAGAGCCTGATGCGGGGATCAAACTCATAAACCACAAGATCATGTCCTGAGCTGAAGTTGGACATTTAACTGGCTGAACCACCCAGGTGCCCCACTCCTTTTTTTTTTTTTTTTAAGTTTATTTGAGAGAGAGAGAGACAGACAGACAGGGAGACAGGGGGAGGGTCAGACAAAAAGAGAGAGATAGAATCCCAAGCAGGGCTCGATCCCACAAACCATGAGATCATGAGCTGAGCCAAGATCAAGAGTTGGCCACCTAACCAACTGAGCCACCCAAGTGTCCCCACCTCACACTGGTTGTGCTCTTATTCATTAATGGCAACATTCTCCCCTTCTGGTTGTTGCTGGTAATTTCCACATCATTAAGTCAACATAATACAAAGCTAAGTATGAAAAAAAAATAAATAATCATAGAAAACTATCAACATAAAAGAGAAAATAAATGATTACAGTATACTATCTTCTTGCAGATTGGTTTTATTACCGTTTCCTGAAGATGACACTGGTATCTTTTTGTTATTGAACTACATATTCAAAGCCACTTTAAATACATGCCTGGCTGCTTCAAATACATAGTCAAACTACAAAAATTAGTAAAAGCACAGGTAATACTTCGACTGTCTTTTCATTACCAGGCTGAACTTTGTGCTTTGTGTATACTGTGGTTCTAATCGGTATCTCTGTATTAAGACACAAAGAAGGCTCTATTTCACATGTGACCTATCATACAGCATTTGCATGTGCTAAGTACCAGTTACCTAAGAAGGGAGTATAAAGACACTGGATGAGGCTTCCCAGAAGACTTCCCAGAAGTCAGAAGACAGACTATTCTCACAGATTCCACTATTCTCACACTATGATCCTCTTAAACCTTACTAAGGGCAGGGCAATGTTATGGTTTGGTGGCAAAAGCATAATGGCAGCAACTGCCAAGTAGAACACAACTGAGGCACGTTTTATCATTCGAACTGGTTCTGAGAAGTAGTATCAAGAAACATCATGCTTCCAATGCACAGTACCAAGTCAGTAATTTTTAAAAATTTTTTACAGGGGCGCCTGGGTGGCTCAGTCGGTTAAGCGTCCGACTTCAGCTCAGGTCATGATCTCACGGTTTGTGAGTTCGAGCCCTGTATCAGGTTCTGAGCTGACAGCTTGGAACCTGGAGACTGTTTCAGAGTCTGTGTCTCCCTCTCTCTCTGCCCCTCCCTCATTCATGCTCTGTCTCTCTCCATCTCTCAAAAACTGAATAAAAAGTTAAAAAAAAATTAAAAATTTTTTTTTACAAAGTGCACTGTTCTCTTTTGTTAATATTATACCCTAATGATCTTCGGGAGGTCACAATTTGGGAAGGATTTCTTAGATTTCTAATCATTTTGGACTGCTTTTTCTCATCAGAATACTGTTCATAGTTTGATAGATGATAGGGATAATCTAGTCCAAAATATTTACCTCAACAGCATCAAAGAAGTAATACAATCCAAATATAAAGATGGAGAGAAAAATCAACACTATTTTGTTTAAAAGAGTAGTAATATATAGTTTCAAAGAGTAAAAACATTATTTAAAGAAAAAATGCTTACCTCAATGGTTTCTTTGGTGCAAATATCAAATTGAAGACCAATGTTATCACTTTAGCCATAACATTAAAAGATTTTTTGATCAAATACAAAGCCATGCAGGATTCCAAGTTAGACTTCACAACGTCAGATTCAAATTGAATTTCATATTCAAATTCACGTTTTATAGACATATCTAAGAAAATCAAGATTAAAATGCATTTCAATTTAATTCAATATACATAGGTTGAAAATCAATTACCTGTCAACACTAAAATGCACAGGTATTTAGAGGGAGGGAGAAGTGATTCACCTTTGTGTTCGCAATACCCAGTGCATTACCAGGTATATAATGGTGCTCAGTTATGATTTTGTTAAAAGGTAAATAAATAAATGAATGAATGAATAAAAAAATAAATGCAGAAGACCATTCTCACCATCCTTAATTCTTTAAAATTCAGATTTATGAAACAAGAAATAGCCAGATAGAAACTAATTATCAATATTTACCATAAAATATAAATAATATAACAAATGTATTACAAGCCTATAGACTTATAATTTATAAAGAAAGGTTTGAGTTTAAACAATATTAAAGTTTAAACAATATTAAAAACAGCATCCCAATCTATTAGGATAGAATTTTCAAGTTCTGGTATATTTTAATAAAAGAGAGAGTTCTTCATGTTTTAGTCTTGGGGTATTAGAGACAATCTGGTTAACCATATTTTCTTAACCAGGAAAGTTATAGCAGGTTTGTTGGGTACATGTGAAAAATACCTTAAATCCAATACTGGCTCATGTAAGAGAAGCACAAACATCTATTATATTAACTCTCCACATACATGTAAGGATCCCAAATGCCAAATTGAAAAGTTTGTTGCATACAGATCATGGAAGAGAGGTCAGGGAACCATAACTTGACCTTTATACACTAACTTTATAGTGTATAAAGGTAAACGTAATCCTTGGATTCATAGAACTGATGGCCACCCTTCTTTAAGCAATCTTATAGAAACCAGACCATATTTAAGAAGTAGTTGATTATAGGGGTGCCTGGGTGGCTCAGTGGGTTAAGCGTCTGACTTTGGCTCAGGTCATCATCTTGTGGTTCATGAGTTCGAGCCTCATGTTGGACTCTGTGCTGACAGCTCAGAGCCTGGAACCTGCTTTGAATTCTGTGTCTCCCTCTCTCTCTGCCCCTCCTCTGCTCACATTCTGTCTCTCTGTCTCTCTCAAAAATAAATGAACATGAACATAAAAAAGAAGTAGTTGATTATAATATCTGCTATAGAACTCTGAAAAATAGCATGGCAATAACAAGCCCCAGTCACATTTAATGATTATCTGGCAAACCTTATTAATGTAAAATAACTGGCTGATCCACAGCCTTACAAGACCTTTTTCTTCTTTTCACATGTAAAAGTATATTTCTGACATCCTGGATAGCTAGCTGGTTTTCATCCTGTTGACAAAATCAGCAAGTACGGTTCCTATCAATAACCTGTATTTGCTGTAGCAAAATCAATGTGTCTACATATAATGTGTCTATTTTGTTCTGGGAATGAGATATGGAAATGTTCCATAGGAAGCCATAATCCATACAGAGAAAGAGCATTTAAGAATTTTGAGTGTTTAATGGGAGATGAAATTTGCATTGCATTCAAATCACATAATATTTTTAAAGCAAATACCGTATGTAGTTGAGCTCTGCATCTGTTTCTACTTAATTACTGAAGCCTTTATGGGAATGCTTATGTCAGGTTGAAGACAAGAAATGAGAAGCTAAATTTAGTTTCAGAAGCATTGAACCTCCCGTGGGGAATCTGTCACTATGGATGTTATAATTGTAATCATAAGAAGATCCATTGGTACAAAATAGAGACATGATTATCAGCTAGGGGATAGGAGGTGGGACAAGTAGAAACAATATGAATATATTTTTCAAACTACACAAATCCCCCTTGTCTGTAACTGCAACATACTCATATGAGCACCTAAGGGAGAGGGAAAGAATTAGGCTGGATAAAATCACAATAAACTAACATTCTGTATTGTACCATAGAAGTAATCTGTTACAGTCTCTGCATTTTATTTGGAAAGTCTTATTACTAAGTGAGAAACATGCCTTTTGTTGTGCTCATAATTTGGAGAGGGTCTATATAGTATTCTTCTGTGGACTGGGTTGATAGGAGCCCCTGATGCCAGGATAAATTAATTATCTGATTGTTGGATAAAATTAATCTCTTATGACAAACCTAGCTCATAGTTTTAAGAGAATAACTGCACATTTCTAAACACACACACACACACACACACACACACACACACACAAGGCACTTAAATAAATGTAGTTTCCCATAATACACATTATAATTTCAAATTTACAAGTCAACAGTCCTTCAGACTACTTTAACACATTTTTCAATATGGAGGGAACATTCTGTTGTTTTTAGCAAATCCTTTAAAAGGCACTTGAGGGGCGCCTGGGTGGCTCAGTTGGTTAAGTATCCGACTCTTGATTTCAGCTCAGTCATGATCTCATGGTCCTGAGATTGAGCCCCATGTTGAGCTCTGTGTTGACAGCATGGAGTCTGCTTGGGATTCTCTTTCTCCCTCTCTCTCTCTGCCCCTCCCCTGTTCATACATGCATGCGTGTGCATGTGTGCTCTCTCTTTAAATAAATAAGTAAAACTTTAAAACAAAAAGGCACTTGCATTCATGATACGAATAGGATAAATATATATTTAGCTTCAATTGTGCTCTAACAGCATGTAAAAAGCTTTCCTTGAAATGGCAAGCATGGTTTTTGTCATCATGGAGCTTATGTCTGAGAGGAAAGAAATGGCAATAAACTACCAGTGATACCACTAGTTTAGTGACACCACTAATGCTATGAGAGCATTAGTCCTGGGAACCTGGCTGCTAAGGTCCTGAGGAGGAAACAAATACACCAAAACTGAAAGGTGATAAAAGGTTACCTGGAAATAGAAATTAAGAAAGTGCCTCTTAGGCATCAGAGCAGCATGGGGGAATTTTCCATGGTAGAAGCCAGCTTAGCCCCTCTGAGAAAGAGCTTGTGTGGGTAAAGGAGAGGAAGTGGCAAGAATTTGTCAAAAGACGAAGTGCAAAGTAGGCAGGACTATGGAGAGTATGGTGAGGATTTGGGACTTCTAAGAATAACAGGAGGTCACTGAGTGTTTTAAGTATGTAAGTAATGTGCTTTTAATAGTAAACTGAGCAAAAAGGGGTTAGGAGAGAATGCAATGAATTTTCCGCAGTAGTTCAGGCCAGGTGGTGGCTTGCACAAGGGTAAGAGGAAGATTAAGATCAAATAATGCCCTGCCATATACAAAGCAGGAGATACATAAGCAATTATGACTGTCAATAGAATCACAAGCTTATCACTTCTGTCCTGTATTCATACCCTTTACATATATACAAATTATTTCATCAAATAGGTTTCAGAGAATTGTATCTATGTATAACAGATGCCTGTATCTATGTCCATATCCATATCCATGTCTATCTATTGTGTCACAAAATAATAATGGTGATAATCATTTGGGTATGGCAGCAGAGTCATTATGTAAAACAAAAGGGGTATATCTCCCACCCAGATAGTGTCCCCGCATAATTATCATTCAGCCTAATGCCTGTATCATAGTGCCAATAAATCATGCAGCGGGAGCTATGTTGGCCAACAGTTCCTTTTACTACGGTCAATTTTCTCAGGACAAGGACTGAATTTTATTCAATGTGGAAGAACATCAGTCAATTTTTTTTTTAAAGACTGCAACTAAATGTGATAAATAATCCAAAAGTATTGAATTATAACAAATTAATTTACAAAATACACTTTCAAATGATGTATTATTAATACCATATGCATTTTAATCTGTAAGAAATACATGTCAAAGCAAACCCAACAAAAATGTCTCGGTTATGGAGAAAAGACTATCGAGGAATAATGAACGTGGTTATTCATGTTCTTTCCCTAAATTTCTGCAGTTCTCTCTTCATTAATAAGAGGCATACACATTTGTGAGAACATCCTAATCACAGAAGGAATGAATGGAGTGCTAAAGACAAATTTGAAACAGATGAAGACAGTATTCAAAGAAAATGGAGATTATTGGATAAACTACCTACAGCTATTCTCTTTGAACAGGTAATGAAGAATGAGCGACTCTTCTTATTTTTTTACAAAGTTGCAAATCTTTTGGCAGGGGTATTTCATTAACATGTTTTTACTTCACTTTCATAAGGTCATCTAATAGACCAGACATTTTGATTAATTTAAAATAACTGCATGTTCCTCCGCTCTGGCTACAAGTACAGTAAACCACAACATGCAAAATTAAAAATTTTTTAATGTTTATTTATTTTTGACAGAGAGAGACAGAGCATGAGTGGGGGAGGGGCAGAGAGAGAGGGAGACACAGAATCTGAAGCAGGTTTCAGGCTCTGAGCTGTCAGCACAGAGCCCGATGCGGGGCTCGAACTCACAGAGTACGAGATCATGACCCGAGCCGAAGTCGGACGCTTAACCGACTGAGCCACCCAGGTGCCCCCACAACATGAAAAGTTAAAGGAAGAAAGGGGCCACGCATCTGATGCTCTTCTTACACATTTCATTCCAAACAAGGCACCAAAAAGAAAAAGTAAAGGGACTTCTTGTAACATAAATATTGATCTGAACTCTTGGCAATCAGCATCCAGCATCAGTCTCTATCCAATACTTAGGGCCCATATTTTTGTACGTTTTTTTTTCATAGAATACTCTTGTGTGTATTAATGAGAAAACCTACTGAATGACATTTAGAAGACCATGTTTCCATTTTAAAACATCATTTTTCAGTGACTGAAGATGGACACTCTAATACATCACTGTCACAAAATACCCAATGAGAGCTTTGAGTGATAATAATCGTAAGATCTACCACTTACAGAACACACACTGAGAACAATATGCTTTCTAAGGATTCCACGCATTTACATATTTAATCCTCAGAAATATCCTATGAAGTAGATACCATTATTATCTCCATGTTAGAGGTGAAGAAACTGAGTTTATAGAGAGGTAAAGTAATTTTCTCAAGGGCCTAAAGAGATTAAATGGGAGAACCCAAGGTATCTGGCTCTATACTTCACCTAGGATATCAGGCCTGTCATGTGGCACAATTGCTGAGAAGATACCATTAGTAGCTTCTGGAAATGTTCAGGACATAACCTATGTACTGGTGTGTGGCAGCCCTCAGGGCAGAGCCCTTGGTCACTCCAACATTTAGATACTGGTCAGAAGAAGATGAGCCAACAAGAGAAATGGAGAACAGACAACCAATGTGATAAAAATATTAAGACTAGTTTTGAAAACTAAAAGCAGGATGTCCTTCAACTGGGTCAAATGGTAAATGTTGATGACAGGCTGAGTAAGCTCAGGACACAAATCTGACCACAGGCTTAGGCACACTGGATAAGGGTGATCATCTTGTCAAGGGTGGTCTCATTAGAACAGTTGGGACTGAGGCCTTAACAGAGTGAGTTCAGCAGAGAAAGTAAGATGAACAGAAACAGAGGAAAGTAGCAAATCTGGAGGCCAAGGGGAGGACCAATGACAGGTTTCTCAGGAGCTGTTTGTGGTTACAGACCAAACCACAGACCAAATTTACATATGACATGCAAACAACATAGCAAGACGGCTGGAAGGAGACCAGTGTGACACATAAACTAGCAAAAGAGACACACACAAAAGATAAGAGAATAATCAAAGAAAAATGGCCTCAAGTTATAGAACATTTGGAAAATAAAAGAGGCATAAATCTGATGTGCAGTTCTAACCCTAAACAATAAAACCACTCCCACGGAAAAAGTCTCATAGAGATAGTCATTGAATGAACTAATCCCCAGGGAGGCACAAAGACTGCATAGATCAAGAATTACTTAGGAAGAACAAATACAATTAGGGGGAAATTATGCCCACGCAGAGTAACTTGTAATCTTACGGAAGTGACATTGCAAAATACAGTCTAAATATCCATGTATAATAATATTCCAGTAGGGCAATACCAGTTGATTTAAATACTACAGGTGCACAAATTGGACAGATGTTCTTTGAATTCTTTGACAACAGTCTGTGTGACTTGTTAATTTTGGCATCTCTGGGGCTCAGGAAAGTATCTGCCAGCAAAGATGCTCGCAAGACTGTTGCTGAATGAAAAAGATATGAAAGTGATCAATCCTGGTTAACTCAATGGTGTGTGTGAGAAGACAGGGTGGAAAGAGAGCAGGGAAGTCCTGGCATTTTCATTTAATGAGGCCTGGTAGGATTTTTTTGAACTCTTAGGTAAGGATGATGAAGATAAAAGGAGACTAATGGGAAGGGAGCAGTGAGGATTCTTATCCCCTACTTATCATGTTTACCTGGAGGGGTCTATTCACTCACAAGAAGGGAAAAGTAGAGGAAGAAAAGAAAATCTCTGCATCAATCTGCCTCCTCCATTATGACCTGCCATAGGAGGAAAAGCAATGTATTTGATCAGTGAATATTGGTGAAGGAATGGAATATGAGCAGATGAGCAGAACTTTTTCTTTCTTTCCCAGTGCCTTGAATCCCAAATGTATACTTTCTCTGCTTTCTTCATGGGTAGGTTGTTTGCTCTTGCCAGGAGCCTACACAAGTGACTAGTTTGGGGGTGAATGCACTTCATTTTGGTGGCAGGTTTAATTAATAAGCCCCAATTAATAAGGCCACAGTGCCAAGGTCACGTTTCAGTTCACCTTTATAATTCATGGAGGTAACCTTTTGATCTTCATCTGCCTTATTTTTTTTTTAATGCTTATTTATTTTTGAGAGAGAGAGAGAGACAGAGCACGAGCAGGGGAGGGGCAGAGAGAGAGGGAGACACAGAATCCAAAGCAGGCTCCAGGCTCCGAGCTGTCAGCACAGAGCCAGACGTGGGGCTCGAACTTGTGGCTCGTGAGATCATGACCTGAGCGAAAGTCAGACGCCCAACCAACTGAGCCACCCAGGTGCCCCTCCATCTGCCTATTTCTAATCCACTTCTCAGTTGGTCATAAACTTGGATGAGGGAATATAAGGGTTTAATTAGTGATCACACCTAAACCCTCATCACAGTCCAAGCCAGAGAGTTTTTAAATTTCCACCATCATGGATTTAGGAGACCAGTGGAAGGGCAAACTGGCTGAACAACATGACTCTTGTGAACACTAATGTGCTGGGTAAACTCTAATGAAATTACACAGAGAAAAAGAGCTGGTTTGCCTGTATATACACTGAAGACTAAGATAGTATGCAGACAGTGTGGTCAGACTTGTTCTTAAATAGGTGAGAAGGGAAAGCCAAGCAGGCAGACTTACAGAGAGTGCAGGCAAGTTGGTCGCATCTTTCAAACATGGGCAGGGAAAAGAACCAAGATCTTACCAAAGGAAAGGTTAATGGATTTATCAAATATTCAGGTACCATAAAGATAGAGAAAAACATTAAGTTTGGGAGGGGACCGAACAAATCTACTTCTATAGAGGACATGGTTCAGAACAGAAACATTCACAAATTAAAATGTCTTCAGCCAAAAAAATAGATGAGCTCTTTGAGTTTGGTGGTATTGAACACAGAAAAAAACTATTTTAGGGGGAATCACGGGAAGAGATAAGCCTGAAAACCTTTCAAATTGTTTTTTTTAATATTAAGTATTATTTCTCATCATGAAAAGTAATGAAGCAGTGAAATATGAGCCATATCAAAAGGTGTATTTTCAAGAGCTATTTGTGAGAGGTTGTCTTTTTTTTAATGTTTATTTTTGAGAGAGAGAGAGTGCCAGCGAGCATGAGTAGGAGAGGGGCAGAGAGAGAGAAAAGGAGACACAGAATCCAAAGCAGGCTCCAGGCTCTGAGCTGTCAGGACAGAGCCTGATGTGGGGCTTGAAGCCATGAATGCAAGATCATGACCTGAGCCGAAGTCAGATGCTTAAACAACTGAGCCACCCAGGCACCCTGAGAAGTTGTTTTAATATGCCTTTCAAACCTCCCAACATGATATTGGCAGCTTCCTTAGAGACCTTGCTTATATAGAAGGAAGTGGATTTTTTTCAGTAATAACATTTAATCAATTTCTATGATCAGAATTATAATTTTTTTAGCTTGCAACCTGACAAAGGTATAATGCAAATAATTTAATGTAGCAAGCACATATTAAAATGGTTCTCATATATGAGTATTTCTGTACTTTGCTTCACAGTGTCACAGAAGCATCAACGTTTTGCCTTCAACAAGATAAACTGCAAATAGAAATCAAGGTTTGAACACACCATTATTAAAACGTATTTAAGCACAGCAGGATGACACACAAAACAATTACTTCACTTCAGAAAGGTACTGGACATTTACTATAAGTTGGCTGTTTATTAAAATTATGTTCCATTTCAATAAAAAGTGCTTAGATTTATCATTGGAAATTGACAGTTGTGTTACACATTTGAATTCTGAGGTTAGGGGCACCTGAGTGGCTCAGTTGGTTGAGCGTCTGATTTAGGCTCAGGTCATGATCTCACAGTTCATGGGTTCAAGCCCCGCATCAGGCTCTGTGCTGACCGCTTGCTCAGAGCCTGGAGCCTGCTTCAGATTCTGTGTCTCCTTCTCTCTCTGCCCCTCCCTCGTTCATGCTTTGTCTGACTCTGTTTCTCAAAAATAAATAAATGTAAATGAATAGTGAGATTAAAAACACAGTATTTTTATCCCTGATCTACATAAACAATCAGAATTTTTCATTGAAGACAAGAAAGTCAGCAGGGTTTCATTCACTTATAATTCCAACATTTCTCTAATGCTACTACGTGATTCAGTAAGGCAAAATCTGTATTAAACTTATAATAACATTTTTGAGATAAATGGAAATGGATTGCATCAGTCTGATTTCATTATGAACAGATATTCTTTAAAATTAAGAGTAATTAGGGCACCTGGGTGGCTCAGTCAGTTAAGCATCTGACTCTTGATCTCGGCTCAGGTCATGATCTCATGGTCATGATTTCATGGTCATGAGATCAAGCCCTGCTTTAGGCTCAGCACAGAGCATGGAGCCTGCTTGGGATTCTCTTTCTCTCTCTCTCTCTCTCTCTCAAATAAATAAATAAATTTTAAAAATAAAGAGCAATTGAACAGGCTTGCAATAGAAAATTTCCCTCTCCTCATATAAATTTATTTCATTTTTTATAAATTTAAACAGTCTATGAGTAAGTTGACATTCCTGCAATTACAAAAACCAAAATCCAATCAAACAGAAAAAAGAAATATCTAATAAATTAACATAATTAAAATTAAATGTTTCACTGTGCAATCACATAGTTCATATTATCAATAACTAGCTAGTAAATAAAAAGATAATAATTAGCGTGAACTATTTTTTTTTGTAATTCCAAAGATTTTATGAAATGCATTGGGTACATGTAACATAGGTCCTCATTTCATAATTCCATTTCCAGATTTTAAAACATTACCTTCCAAATCTTATAATGAGATTGTGGGGGGGGGCTGGGGGGACAGGTTATCCTGACATTCTTGTGATTCATTTAAGAAATATTTATGATTTCCAGATCTGCTTCTATATTTACTCTCAGAATGCTTGTCTGCAAAGAACAAAACCCTAGTTTGAATGATCTATTTTGGAAGACACCAAGGGTGTTTGGAAGAGAAAGAGGATTGACTGATCATGACTGAGCCATGTGTATAAGTTGATGAGTAGGAAGAGAAAGTGGGCCAGAGAAGAGACGAGAAAGGTAGGCATGCAGAGAAAAGCAGACAAAAAAAAAAAAAAAAAACAACCAAAGAACAAAACTCCTCAGCTTTACATTTTACAACTTCAACAAACGAAGCTAAACAGTAGGACACCTGACATGTTGCCAAGAAAGTGACTGAAACTCTATCCTAAAGAGTGGGGACAGAAGTCTCATGGTAGGAGAGAGATGGGAGGTATGAATTTCCAGGCCCAGAAAAATATTTAACGTATTAAAAGTTTCCAGTAAGGACTTTGGGATGGATTGACAATAGATCTTACCAGTCCATAGTAAATACACTACGGCAGAGTTGCTCCTTGTCTTCCCAATAGTTATGTTTTTCCCTTCTTCTTTTTTGGTAATTTCATCTGGGCCTGGACAAAGAGATTACATCTCCCGGCCTCAGTTGCAGTGAGATGTAGCCTTATGACTGAGTTCTGACCAATGAGATGCAAGTAGAAATGACGTGGGCATCTTCAGGTCACAGCTTTAAAGGGAACCAGCATACTCTCCACTGCAGATGTCCCTGCACAATTGACATGCAGATGAGGACAACATAGTGGATGGTGCAGCAAAGGGAGAAAAGGAACCTGGGTCCCTGGATGATCTCAGGGGACATAGGCACCACACTCCCTGGACCTCCTACAAGTCTAGGCTCTCATGTGAAAGAGAAATAAGCCTGTCTTGTTTCTTGTTGTTATTTGGTCTTGGTTAAAATAGCTGGTTAAATTCCTGGCAAGTTTCCATCCCTCAGGTGTGGCTGGAAGCACAAGGGGTAAATATCAAATTTATTATGTTGTAACAACCACTGGAGTAGGACTGACTTGAGTTGTGGGCAGCTATCCATATCACCAGAAATTTCTTGAATTGTTTAAAATGAGCATTTATTATTTAATAGAAATAGCCACTAGGGGCTCCTTGGTTGCTCTGTCGGTCAAGCATCAGACTTTGGCTCAGGTCATGGTCTCACAGTTCGTGAGTTTGAGCCCCACACTGGGCTGTGTGCTGACAGCATGAAGCCTGCTTTGGATCTTCTGTCCTCCCCTCTCTGACCCTCCCTGGCTTGCGTGTGCATGCGCACACTCTCTCTCTCTCTCTCAAAAATAAACATTTAAAAAATAGCCACTATTATAAAAAATTAAAAACTATTTTACTCTCTTGTATACTCCTTCTATACTCATGTATTCTAGCACTCTCTTCAGTTATATCTCATTTATATTCTTTTATCACAGAAATAATTAAATCAGACACAAAGATAGTAATATTGAGAGTAAAGTAAAAAACTATAGATATGAATGAGAAAACTATGGAGGATATTTTGTTTCTGCAGAAATTTCACACTTAATTACATGGTTGGTTTGGTTTTTCAAATTATACATAAACATTGATTTTCCCTTTGATTTTAATAAAATACTGTCATAGGAAATTTCCCTTTCAACGTGAAATAGGAGAATTCTACTTTAGGTCATCTGGAAGACAGTTGAAAAACAGATCTTGCATCACTGAGATTTGATTTTGCCAGATCTTCATGTTAATTTTGTGAAAGTTTCTTTAAGACTTTAAATTTCAGAGGGATTATTATACAAAATTTATTTGAGGATTACATCTAACTTATGTCACATTTTCGATATATTTAAATAAGGAACTTGCAAAAAAATTTTTTTAATGTTTACTTATTGTTTAGAGAGGGAGAGAGAGTGTGAGCAGGAGAGGGGCAGAGAGAGAGGAGACACAGAATCAGAAGCAGGCTCCAGGCTCTGAGATGTCAGCATAGAGTCCCACACGGGGCTTGAACTCACCAACCGTGAGATCATGATCCGAGCTGAACTCAGATACTTAACTGACTGAGCCACCCAGGTGCCCCTAAATAAGGAACATTTTATTGCAGGTTGTATTTCTGAATTTAAAGCTGCAACACATGACTTGAATCATGTTCTTTAAATTAGAAAGAGAGAGTAAAGGAAGAGATTAAAACTGAAAGGGCACTGGGGCTCCTAGATGGCTCAGTCGGTTAAGTGTCCAACTCTTGATTCGGCTCAGGTCATGATCTCCAGTTCATGCCCGGAGTTGAGCTCAAGCCCCGAGTCGGGCTCCACGCTGACAGTGTGGGGCCTGCTTGGGTTTCTCTCTCTCCCTCTCTGCCCCTTGCCCTGCTCTCTCTCTCTCTCTCTCAAAATAAATAAATAAACTTTAATAAAAAATTGAAGGGACATGGAAATTACAGTTTCTACAGTTTTTTCTCTTTTCACTGATGACAGAATCATAACTGATTCTTATAAATCCATTAACAACTATAATTATTTTCCTTTTGGAAATAGCCACTATGTGAAGAAAACAAACATCACTGAACACTTGCGGGGCACTGTTTAATGACATATTGTAACTGAAAAATACTGGGCATGGATTTTCATGTACCTGAATAATCCTGCAATTTAAGGAAACTGAATCTTACTTATTACCATTTTTGATATCCATGACTGTCGTTTTCTTACCGTCCACATCTTCGTCAAATTTACATGAATTTCTTTTTGGAATCACTACAAAATCTGTTGAATCTAAGATAGGATTTTCTCCAAAAAAATCACCAGTCAGCGTGACTTCCACTTCCTCTTCTACCCGCTTCCTGGACTGACATTTTATAACAACTACAGGAGAGAAATATTTCCAGTTGAGATGGAAGAAAATGAATTATGTCATGAAAAATATCCTTTAGCATACTTTGACTTACTGTGTCTGGCATTAATACACACACACACACATACCACACACAGTCATGCAATATGTATATACATTGACATTTTAGAAGCAAATAAGAATATTAAATAATATATAAAAATAGTATGACAAGAGGTACTGGAAGGTACACACTGCATTTCAGAAGAGTATATTAGGATGTAAAATTTGATTCAGGAACTGACCTAGTTATGTCAGTAATTCAACTGGTAGTCATGAACACATGAATCTTTCAGCTATCTGTATGTCCATTGTGGTAATTACCAAACTCTACTTATAAAATTATATTACAGCAAACACCTTCAAATCATTTTTAAAAATAAGTTCTGTAACATTTATTTTGTAATAACACTTTAAAAAGATTTCCTACTATTTATTCACTTGTACCTTAAAATTCATGTTTAAATCATTTCAGTAAAATATTTTGATTCTCATTTGTGAATTGCTTTAAATTTACAAAATACACTAATAGGGGCGCTTGGCTGGCTCAGTAAGTAGAGCATGCAACTCTTGGTCTCAGGTTTGTGAGTTCAAGCCCCATGTTGGGTGTAGAGATTGCTTAAAAATAAAATCTTTACAAAAAATACACTAACAGATAAAAATAAAATTTAATGAAGTACTTAAAATTAATGTTAAATTTTAATTACATATTAATTTAACATATAGCATTAAAACTTTATATATTTTTATATAAATTAAATTTCAATGTTTTCTTATATCAAGTATAGAAGAAGTTGTCAGTGATCTTGTGAGAAACCAAAATGTTGTTTCTATGTACAACTACTCATTACACATCGGAGTATTAATGTATTCCTTTGGCATTAGCTCTATAATATCATGGGGCCAAGTATACTAGAGTCCACATGTGGGAAATCAAATAGCTATGTCCTGGGTTAGGAGATTATAGGGAATACATTGCAAAGCAGAACACTGCTTTCTGGCCTTGCTGAAAACAGCAGCCATGCCTTGCTTACCTGGTTAATGTGTATCTAGGGGTTAGGTCCTGCCTATGCTCATAAAGTCCTTAGGCCATGTTATCACATGGAATATTTTACCCGGTCTTAACTTGTTTTTCTGACGTTTTCTATATGTTCTTACTGGCACGTAGCCCACCGACATATTGCTGATTGTTTCCCTAAATGTATGCTCAATAAATGCGGGAGCTTGGCACACCTGGGTGGCTCAGTCAGTGAAGCATCTGACTTAGGCTCAGGTCCTGGTCTCATACTTCATGAGTTTGAGCCCTGCATCCACACGTTGGGCTCTGGGCTGTCAACTCAGAGTCTAGAGCCTGCTTTGGATTCTGTGTCTCCCTCTCTGTCCTTCCTCTGCTTGAGCACTCTCTCTCTCTCTCTCAAAAGTAAATAAACATTAAATAAATAAATAAATAAATAAATAAATAAATAAATAAATAAGGAGCTTGAGAGCAGCTTGGGGAGACTTCCCTCTGCCTCCCTCTCACCTCTCTTGACTTGTACAGAGTCTTTGAGTAATCCTTTCTGCCATCCTCGGCTTGGCTGGACAAAGCCAAAAGCTGAACCCACATCCACATAAATAAAAATATTGTTTCTCAAAAATATATTAACTGTTATATTTTTATCACTTCAGATGCACATAAAACATAAACTTAATATAAGGGATAAAAGGGAATGATAATATAAAAAAGCCTATTTATTAAAAAAAGTTTATTTATTTATTTTGAGAAAGAGAGTGAGCAGGGGACGAGTAAAGAGGGAATCCCAAGCAGGCTCAGCGCTGACATTGCAGAGCCTGATGCGGGGCTCAAACTCACAAATTGTGAGATCATGACCAGACCGAAATCAAGAGTCAGATGCTTAACCAACTGAGCCACCCAGGCACCCCCAAAAAAGCTTTTAAAATGTATTGCACTATACTGTGTGGCACCAATAATACTATAATCATCTAAACTGTACAACTAGATAATGTCCTCCAATTTATGTGTTTTCACCATACATATCACATTTATAGTACAAAAATATATAACATCAATTTATTTTTAATTCTAAAATTTGCAGGTTGGTATTGAACATTTTAGACTTAGAATTAAGTAGTGAAATACAAGATGTGGATTAAGAGGGTTGACATGACTGAGGGAAATGTACAAGCTTCTTTGGTTTTAATTAGCTTCAGTCTTAAAGCATTAAATTGGAAATTAGTGTGATCAAAGTTACAATTAGTATCATGTCACTGGTCTTGTCCCTCTAAGTCCTTTGGAAATTAGTGCCCTGGCAATGCACGGATTTCTCAATCACAGTGGATTCACATTCCATTGTCTTCACACTGTGACAGTAGAGGAGTCCTTTTCCAATTATCTGTCCCAATGGATAGGAGCAGATAGGAATACACACACAAAAAAGGTGGCTCATAGAATGACAAAAGTACCCTGGGTTTAAGAATAACCTGAATGACAGACACATAAAAACAGAGGAGAAACAATAAACATCGATGGTGATACAGCTGAGCAGAGAAAGCAATGTGTTATCTCTGATGTGTTCATAAGAATGAAGGATGGACTGTACAGAAAGGAAGCAATATGTATTTATATAATTGTACTCATTTTTTCTTCTCAAGGGCATTTGTAGATAAAAATAATTACTAGAATAGGCTTTAGAATTCTGCTAAAATGATTTAATAACTGGCATACAATCTGTTTCAGAACACTGATGTTACTACGGGGTTGTGCTAACGCGACACAGACTATTTATAGAACTCATACTTAATTTAAAAATCAAGTAATTACCAAGAGAAGTGATTTGATGGAAAATGCCTTTCTGTTTTTGCAGCATGCTTAACTTTCTTTGAAGAAAACTGTGCAAGAAATTTATGCCTTTATGTTTGCATAGGCTTTGTTTCAGACTGAAAGAAAAAAGCCTGCTTTAAAGCTTTAATCTGGGAAAAACAAAACTGTGTCTGCCATCAACATCAGCAACGCTGCTCTTAGTATTTCAACAGAGTAATGTCTAGGCTTTATTACATCACTTTGATCAGATGACTGCATCATAAATTTTGAACCGTTCAGCTCTATGGAAAGTATACAAACAATTTTCTTCTAGAAGGAAATAAAAGAAATGTTTTGGCATTTTGTGAAGCAGTCAGAAGATAATTTAGTATATTTGAAACATTTATGTGTTGATAATTTTTTAACTCAAGAGCAAAAATACTTCAAGTAAAACAAATGACATTTACTGTCAAAGGTACTGCTAGATATGTGGATTTTTACTCCCGTTGAAATTAAATGACACAAGGAAATATGTAACCTTGGCCTTCAATGTATCCAGGGAAACGCTATTATCCACAAGCAAAAGTTAGTATTTTCTCTTCTTTCTCAGTGTGGTGACATAATATACGCCAGCAGAAGACTAACTCTATTTCACTACCAAAGGTTGGTATCAGAAGGAGCAGAAAAATTCAAAATTTCAAGACTGCTTTCAGCTCATCTGTGTTGGTCGAGTGGGGGTGGGGGGGGCTCCAAAACAGATATCCCTTTGTGCTGCTGAGCAATTCAGCAATTGTTAGTTATGAAGAACTATGCCTAAGGCCTAGTAAGAGGTTGCTTTATGGATATCCAAGAGGAATTGCATTTCTTAGGCTGACTGTGGGAAGAAAATGAGAAAAGCTAGGAATGCAGAAGTGAGAAGAGTATTGAGGAAAGAGAACACAAGGAAGCTTGAGAGAAGTTTGGAGTATGTGGAGAAAAAGAGAGCTCACTGAGAAAGAGAAAGGCCTTTTAAGGGAGGGATTTTATGTTGTGTATATGGTAGTGAAGTGAACCTCCTAGAAACCCTGAGTACATTCTGACCGGTTTTTGGAGGACATCATACAAGTTTAGTGTCTGGGACAACTGAGAATAGAGGGATCAGTGTCCCCATTGGATGGTTCTTGGATGAGACTTCAAGTTGCACAGAAGCTGGAATCTGGCAAACAATGTGACCCAAGAACCAAAGTACCTGAGGATCGGATAGATCTAGAGCAGGGCTCTGGGGGCCTCACGACTGTGGGCTACAGGGGCCTGAAGCTAATGTTATTGCAATCTTAGCTGATTTCTAGGTTTCACCAACTGGAAGAACAAGAGGACATGGTATGGTTTGGTGGAAGGATCGTTGGACTTACTGTGAGGAGACCAGAATCGGTCCCAGTGCTCCCATCAGTAGGGCTGTTCAGTTCATGACTTTCTTTGCACCTTCATCCTCTCACTTGTATAAGAAGAGGTGGGAATAAGGGAACCTCTATGATTGATCCCTTTGAATCCTGGTATTCCCGGATTCTAAAATATACCTACCTGGAGGGCATTTAGGATATAGTGCCTGTGGGAGTCCAAGAATAGGGTATATCCAGTGTATTTCTGGGATTTCTCCACTTGCTGTTCCCATTGTTCTAATGAGAAATTAAATGAGGAAGAGTGAACAAAAACTATGAACACTTTGAATACTAGCATAAAAGAGAATATTCATTTTTAACCTAATGGGATTTTAGCACAGCTCATGAATTTAAACTTCGGTAGAGAAAAACTATGAAATACAAATCATTTTCTGCAAATGTTATAAACATATCAAAGCAAACCCTGGGAAATTATCACAAAGAAAAATGTAACACAACCATCATGAGATGGAAGTTAAAATTGAAGAACTTTCCCCCTACTTTTAAAAGTCAGTATTGGCATTTATTGATATGACTAAAACATGATTTATCAGAGGTAACACAGGTCCTGTGGGTTGTATTCTAAATTGCACAGGTGAGGCATAAAACACAAAAATGCCATTGAGTACAGGACTTCAGAAGGCGACAAGGAATTTACTTTTGGGGGGATATCAGCTAAAAGAAAGAGGGCATTTGCGAAAACCATCAAGATGACAACAGTACTAGGACATGGTTCTGGTCATTGCTGAAATGGGCTTTTCTTGTTAGAAACGAAACATAAGACACAGCAGGCAGGACCAGCTGCATGAGCATGTGACCTGTGCAACAAATAGCACGAGGACCCCATGTTTAGAATTGGTCCATGCGTGTTTAACACATAGCGATAAGTGCTTTGAAATTCTTAACCATTTTGAACAAAGGCCCCCACATTTTCATTTTACATTGGGATCCACAAATAGACAGGCAGTCCTGACTGTAGGAATGGTAAAAATTGTGGCAGAATGGACACTAATGGGTTCACAGGAAAGAATTTTCTTTTAATGTTTATTTTTGAGAGAGAGAGAGAGAGAGAGAGAACACACACATGCAAGCAGGGGAGGGGCAGAGAAAGAGGAGAATAGAGGATGGGAAGTGGGCTCTGTGCTGACAGGAGAGAACACGACACGGGGTTCAAACTCATGAACTGTGAGATCATGACTTGAGCTGAATGAAGTCAGACACTTAACCAACTGATCCACCCAGGCAACCCAAGAATTTTTTTAAATGTGGAAAAGAGGGGCGCCTGGGTGGCTCAGTCGGTTAAGCATCCAATTCTTAAGTTTGACTCATGTCATGATCTCACAGTTTGTGAGTTAGAGCCCCGCACTAGGCTCTGTGCTGACACCATGGAACCAGCTTGGGATTCTCTCTCTCTCTCTCTCTCTCTCTCTCTCTGCACCTCCCCCATTCATGCTCTCCCTCTCTCTCAAAATAAATAAATAAAACTTTAAAAAAATGTGGAAAAGAAATAGGCACCCATAGGAAGAATTTTGTTTTAATTAAGATTTCTAGATTGTTATTTAATTAAACTATAAAAGCAGAGAAAACATAGTTTGATCATTATTGGAGTTTGCTTAAAATTCAGTGAAGTAAAGAAGGGACAGGCGGCCCACATCCTGCAAGGACACAGTATGGCAGTAGTCAGGCCAGTGTTTGCTCAGGGTGTCATACCTCCTGGCACAGTGCCATCACTTGGTAAATGCCAGTATCACAAGTCCTATAGTTGGCCAAGACAAGCTATTTCAGGTTGTTCTCTAGAGATTTATTATTTGGCGTCTCAGCAGTAACTGTTTTCCCAGTCAAAAAGGAGTCCTTTGCACGTCTCTGTGATTCACTGACATGATACTTAAGGTTGACTTTTTCATCACCCTGAACTTCAAATCACTCTGAACGTCAAGTGATATATACTATGCCCATATAACAAATGTATTTTCCTCTTCCGAACATATAAATGTCAACACTTCAGAGAATTTAAAATCATGGACTTTACGTTACATAACACAGAAAGGAAAGTGATCATGTCAATGCCAATCAAAATAAAATCATTTTCCTTAAATGTCCTTATTTAAAAGTTACCTTTTGGGGGCACCTGGATGGCTCAGTTGGTTAAGCATCCGACTTCAGCTCAGATCATGATCTCCCAGCTCGTGAGCTCAAGCCCCACATCAGGCTCGCTGCTGTTAGTGCAGAGCCCACTGGGATCCTCTGTTTCCCTCTCTTTCTGCCCCTCTCCCACTTGTGCACTCTCTCTCAAAAATAAATAAAACAATTAAAAATAAATATATATAAGTTACCTTTTCATTTCTGTGTCTAATTCTTCAAAATTGTCAATAGGCCAACTTTCTCTATTTGCCCTCATCATTTGAACAATGACCATTGTTCTGTGTAATTTCATAGTGTTGGGCATAAATAACACTGGGATATCTATATTCTCTTTAGGAGGCAATGTGATTCCTGTAAAAAACACAATTAATTTTTAATGTGGTAAACATTTTCAGAGTATAATTTTAACAGCAGAAAATAATCTCCTAATTCTTTTACTGGTTATCAGTTTTTCATAATCACTTCAGAACAAGAAAATGCATTATGCTAAATAATAAGGGCACTTCACTGGCTTCACTAATTTTCCTCAAATGCCATCAATGCTATTAAAAAAACACATTTTAACCTGAGGCAAGAAGCCTCTCCTGAAGAGGCTGGAAAGGATGAGGAAATGTTGAGAATTCTGGCTTGTGTTTCCCAGAGTGATAAAAGAACCATAAAACCCATGAGTCTTTTCAAGTCTTACTACATTTTCCAAAAGCCAAAGTACTGCAATTTTTGACACTTTAATTTTTTGTCTTTTTTTTTTTTTCTAGACCATAACAGTGCCAGGTTTCTGCTTGGAGCACCAAAATTGTTACCAGCAACCTGTTCATTTATTTACTTGATCCATGAGGGAAGCTGAAGCTTATTTGTGAAAGAAAGGCCAGGTTGTAAAAACCAGAAGACAGAAACACCAACAGCATTTTCTTGTGTTCTAACGGATTCGACTTTTTCAACCTTTGCTCTGCATAAGAACCACCTGCAAAACTTGTAAGATATGAGCTTACTAAGCCCCAACTATATATTCTGATTTATTCAGACTGGGCTGGGGCCCAAAAGCTCCATGTGTAAGTAGCTCCTCACGGAATCCAGAAGCAGATGGTCATGTGACCACACTTGGAAAAAAACATGCACATCCTTCCTATTGGACAAGTACTGGGATGTCCTCCTTTATTTTGAAGAATAACACTATTTCTTTATAAGAAAATAAAAGATTACTGACTACATACTGTTTTTTAAAAATTCTTTGTTATAAAATCAATGATTTTCAGCCATTTTGTCTCAGATGAAAACACTGCACTAAACTATTAAAGACATCAAGAAAGGAAACAGAAAATGGCCCCTCCGCAAAACATCCTGCCTCCAAATTCTTACAAATTTTTCTTTTCTTTTCTTTTCTCTTCTTTTATTTATTTTTAATGTTTATTTACTTTTGAGACAGAGACAGAGCGTGAGCAGGGGAGTGGCAGAGAGAGAGAGAGAGGGAGACACAGAATCCGAAACAGGCTCCAGGCTCTGAGCTGTCAGCACAGAGCCTGACGCTGGGCTTGAACCCACGACTGTGAGATCATGACCTGAGCCAAAGTTGGATGCTTAGCCGACTGAGTCACCCAGGTGCCCCCAAATTTTCAAATTTTAAATTTTAGTTCTTCAGGAAATGAAAATGTTCTTATGTCTCCTATCATAGTTAATAACAATAACTAATATGATTACCACTTAGTATTTATTGAGTACTCACTATATGCCAGGCTCTGTGCTAAGTATTTTTCACACAATACCTCACTGCATTCTCAGAAAATCACTGTAAATTCTGTGCTACTATGTTTCTTATTTTAGAGGTGGAGGAATTGAGACAATTTGCCAAAGTCCCAAAGAAAGACTGTGTGGCTTACTAAGACATCTAAACAATGTCTGTCACTTTCAACGTCATCCTTATGAACTCTAGATGTTTAATGAATCATTGCAGTCAAATGGATAAAAGTAGCAAGAGCTGGAATAGGATAAAAAGAGTAAGAGCGGCATTAAATAAACCATCCCTGTATCCCTAAGGAAATCAAATTAAGAAGTGATCATTTACCCTTACAAAATTTTATGTTATCAGTAAAAATAGATTTTAGAATGACTGAAAATAAAACCTAGACATTTAGATGATATAAGGAGTCAAGACAAAGATACAAAAGAGTAATTCATTGCCAACACCATGCTTTCTTATAATGTTTGTATTGAAAGTGTGGAAAGACAGTGCTATGATAAATAAGCCCATTTAATTAAAAATCCAATAGCCTATTTGCAGCCATAATGTTTTAGCAGTCTACAAGTAGACACAGTTCTCTGCTGAAGTGATCATAAGTTTCTTTAATTATTATATGCTTGAATAGTAAGAAGCACTGTGTTGTTATTACATGAAATCACTAAAATTTAACATCAACAAGAACTTTGAGAATTTATCAAGTTCATCTTGTGTCTCACAAACGAGTTTTATTTTCGTGGTTTTCCCACTATCCTGTGCAACACTGAGTAGAGACAGGAAAGCTGTTCTCACTTCTATCTGCTAAAAAATCTACCCATGGTTTCTTAATACCTATATGCTTTCATTTTTATGGTTCTTTGATCCGTTGGTAACTTATCCATACGTATGAAATGAAGAAGAACGTTTCCAAGGTTACCGATTTCCTATGGGGGACTACTTATACAAACTCACTTATTTAAAAGTTCACTGATTTGCAATGCTGCCTTCATGGCATGTGCATACATATTTGACTCTTTTCCTGGATTCCTTAGATTTCTTTGGTCTTTCTCTTCATTAGTAAGTGACACATTGTCGTAATTATAGATGCTTTATTTTCTAGTGGGACTAACTGACTCCTCCTACAACTCATTTTGTAAAAGAATTTTTCTACATTTGAAATACACAGTTAGTTCCAGGAAATGGATGGGGTAGCAAATAGTACTTTTTTTTTTTAATTTTTTTTTCAACGTTTTTTATTTATTTTTGGGACAGAGAGAGACAGAGCATGAACGGGGGAGGGGCAGAGAGAGAGGGAGACACAGAATCGGAAACAGGCTCCAGGCTCCGAGCCATCAGCCCAGAGCCTGACGCGGGGCTCGAACTCACGGACCGCGAGATCGTGACCTGGCTGAAGTCGGACGCTTAACCAACTGCGCCACCCAGGCGCCCTGCAAATAGTACTTTTAATGGAATCATCCTACATTTATACTTTTGGGATCACTGACATTTTGTCTATTCATGATCCATCCAAGGGCAAGAATATGGCCTTTATTTTATACTTCTCATCTGGGCATTGCATGACGTGCTTCTAAATTCTTGGAAGAGCTTTTCAGATAGTTTTACTTTTCAGACTTGCTAGAGTCTTATATTGGCATTTTCATATGTATTTAGCAGGAGGGTGAGAGAAACCATGTTAGTTTTTTCTATCTTCTGACTAGGAAATCCAGCTAGTATGATGATCACTATACTCATTAGGTTGATAAACATATTCTAAACTCAAAATATTTTCTGAACCTATCTCTGTTTTATTCCATTTCCATAGAGGAAGCACACAAACTAACTGCACCCATATTTATTTTTTTCCATTACAGTTATCATTCTTGAGGTTTGAAACCCTAATAAGGGTTTTAAAAATGCACATTTTATTTTACATAATTAATTTTATGGACTTATATATTTTATGAGAGGTTTAACATTATTTATAGAATTTTTCAAAACCCTGATAGTACTTCACGCTTAGTGTCTGGGAAACGTTACAAAGCGTGATATTACTGTTTTACCTTTAAAATCTCCTATGGCCTCATTGCACTTAGCATTCAAATTTTATTCAGTATATTTTAAAACTGCTATTTTGATTGCTCTTTTGATTAAAGGTGTTAGAAATATTTATGCACTGATCTCCCATTTGAAATATAGAAGTTGTACAATGCTTTAATGGCTATGAGATTTCCTGCCTTCTTAGAAGAAAATCTTCTCAAGAGAGTAAAATGAGCATAATCCTCATTTTAGTAATGGAAGTATTTCATCCTGGGAGAGTCATGTTTAATCACTTTAGTGGTATGACATTACTGCTTCCCACAGCATAATTTCTAATATTTAGCATGGCATTAGAAATGGCCCATGTCAGGTAATCAAAGAGATACTATGAAACATATTAGCACTCTGAGCCATGCTATTATTTTTGTTATAGTGGTTTATTTTAAATAAGAGTACAAGTTTAAAATTTTAATTTTAAATAAGAGTACAAGATGAACATGACTTTTCATTAACCATTTTCTTTTTTTTTTTTTTTAAGTTTATTTTGAGAGAGACAGAGAGAGACAGAGAGAGAGAGAGAGAGAAGGGGAGGGGAGAGAGAGAATCCCAAGCAAGCTCCAAGCTCAGCGCAGAGCCTGACAAGGGGCCCGAACTGTGAGATCATGACCTGAGCTGAGATGAAGAGTTGGATGTTTAACCAACTGAACCAACCAGTCGCCCCTCATCAACCATTTTCAAACATGAAATCTATCTACTTTCTACTTGGATACTTCATACTTTCAATAACTGATTTCAAATATCTTTAAATTATGATTAATAATGACACTGATATGGTGAAGTCCTGATTTCCTGTATCTCAGAACTTAAGGCCTTGGACTTAAGGCCTTTAAAGAGGTGGTTAAGTTAAAATAAGACTGTTAGAGTGGGCCCTAATCCAATATGGCTGGTGTCCTTATAAAAAGGTCAGATACAAAGTCAGATACAAAGTCAGATACAAAGACACACACCAGGTATGTGCACACCCCAAAGGAAAGACCATGTGAGGACACAGTGGGAAGGCAATCATACCTCAGAAGAAACCAGCCACCCCCCCACCCCCCCCGCCACTGATTGCTTGATCTTGGACCTTAATCTGTAGAACTGTGAGAAAATAAATTTATCTTGTTTAAGCCACCCAGTCTACTATTTAGTTATTTCAGTCCTAGCAAACTAATGCATGAAATTGCCTTTTCTTTTGTTATGCTAGAGGCTGAGGCATGGGATGCCACTGAATTTGCTTACAGAAATTCAAATTCCAGGCTCTCAAAACATAGGGCAGATGAAGAAACTTGACTCTGTTATTTGGCTGCTATAATCACGGAAAAGCTAGAGATGAAGCATTCTTCCCTTCCTACGTGTACCTCATCAAATGAATGGGGCATCTAATGAACGGCAAGAAAAGCATTTCAGAGATTGTGTTTCCTTTGTGAAGGATTAAAGCCTGTTGCTGCTTTACTCCATCTTTTGACGAGCTAGCTAATGCTTGAGCTTTAATGAAGTTGTCCAAAGAAGACACTATCAATGGGGCTAGTATAGAAAAAGCAAGCACTAAGTGGAAGGTTATATTTGATAAAATGGGTAACTGGGGAAAAGATACAAATCCATGCTTACTAGAAAAAAAATGTTAAGTTTGAGACATAAAATGTTTTAAAAGATTTTGGAGTTATTCAACACAAATATGATTGCTAAGGTAAATTTTACACCATGAACTAAGCACCTGTAAGTTCACGTTTTGTGTTTGCTTTTTAAATCCAAGAATACATTAGCAAAAATAAAAACAAAGTAATACTTAAAGAAAATATTGATTTTCATGTAAACACTTCATTGTCGGCTCAAAATGAATGAAAAATTCACTATCAGAGTCTCCTGACCAGACACACAGTGAAGGAGAGAATTTTCTATGATTGAAGGCCATCAAATACATGCCACACAAACACTGATGGTGATGACAGCGGGGTTTTGAGCTTTACGGGAGTGTGTGGAACAGAATACCTTAATGTTCTTTCCAGCTGTAATACCCTATGATAACATGTTTCCTTATAAACATAGAAAATAGAAAACATATAAAATAGAAAAGATAAGATTAAAAAAATTAATTTTAGGGAATTGAATATTTTCTTGGAAAGTACCTATTTTTAATTTCAATTAAAATTACCCACAGAAAATTTTAAAATAAAATAATGTCTACTACTACAGCAAATATACCTTATCAATCAATTACCATGTCCTCCTTGCCCCTGCACCATGCTAAGTAGTGTGTGTGTGTATGGGTGTGTGCAAACATGCATATGTGTATGTATGTGTGTGTAAGATCTCTCTCCTTACCTGCAGGAATATTCTATGATACAGTGTAGAGCATGAGCTTTAGAAGTTTAAATCTTTGCTCTGTTACTCATTAGCACTGGGAAAGTTACTTCAATTTCCGAGATTTTCCTCTCATGAAAAAGGAAGCTAATATAATATACATATCAAGGTTTTGCTATGGTGAAGGTACTACTCCAGTTCCATCCACATAATCCCATTTTGTACAGTATACATTGATTCTACATTATTTTATACTTTCACTTGTTCATTCAAAAAATACTGTGGGCCATGCACTATAATAAGCACTAGGGATAAAATAGTGAAAAAAAAATATATCCCCTGCTTTCCTGAGTCATGCATTCCAGAATGCATTAGGAGTCAAATAAATAAAATGTATTTATATGTATGGTGCAAATAAAACAATAAAGGGTGAGAGAGTCAGTAAGGCCTCTCTGATAAAGTGTCATTTGCACAGAGCACCTAAGGAAGTTTGAGAAGCCTTGTGGACATCGGTAGCGGGCACTGTGGAGATAGCGCATGGCTATGTGAATTGGATTTAAGGAGAGGATGAAGCTGGGTCTATCAACTCAGAAGTTCTTAGAATCTCATGTGTGATTGAATGAGGAGATCTCGTCAAGAATGAGCATGGATAGAAATGAAGAGAAAACTGAGCCTTGGGCCTCCAGGAAGTCAGGGGGACAGGAACAGGAATCTCTTTTAGAATATTTACCTGTATTTCTGCAACTAACAAAATTGCATAAAATGGCCAAAAAAGGGGGCACCGTGCCTTGGGTTCCACTTTACAAGCCCAGTCCTTATAAACTATTTTAATAAGTTCAATTTCTGTTGTCTGCATGGAAATATTCTAGTGGCATAAGTGGGTCTAAATTTCAGGTTATAGAGACTTTTCTAAGGGGCAGGCATCCAGATATTTGTGCATAAGAAAAGCTGTAGCTTTGTGTTTTACAACAAAATTAGTAGCTTCACTGCCTAGCTAAGAAATCCACCTGCTTTATGCTATAAATCATAATTACAAATCTGTGTGATTGGAACCTGTGCTTATTTGTGTGAAAAATTGGTCATTTGACATAATAGGAAGAGAAATTTTATTAAAAATGTGAAATCATGCTCAGCTGCTGACATAATTTAATAAACATTCATGATAATTATCTGGAGAACTGGGCATGCTTTACGTTAGGCAGCAGCACATACAGTAAACGTCACTAAGCACTGAGCTCTTAAAGATAGTCTCTAATTCATAAGTAGCAATAGTTTCAAAAACATATTATTACTGCAAATAACATCTTTAGTTACTACAGATATCAAACACAGTGTATGTCTTTATCCTTTAGACTATTCCCTTATAACATGATATCATCCATATACAGTACAAAAATATTTGAAATAATTATAAACATGCAGTTGTAGAAAACGAAAGAGAGATCCCATGTACCCTTTACCCAGTTATCTCTCATGGTAACATCTTGTAAAACTATAAAACAATATAAAAACCAAAATACTTATATTGATATAGACAAGATATAGAAAAGTTTCATCACCACAAAGATCCCTCTGGTTGACCTTTTATAGACACCCTACAGGAACCCCTACTCCATCCCTGAATCATTACAACCACTAATTTATTCTCCATTTCCATAAATTTTTCACATAAAGAATGTTAAATAAATGGAATCTTACCATAAGTAAATTTTTGAGGTTGGCTTTTTCACTCAGCAAAATTCCCTGGGCATTCAATCAAGTTGTGCTTATCAATGCTTCATTCTTTTGTGTTGCCATACTTTCTATTGCTGTACTTCATGTTATGGACTGACCAGTTTGTTTAACCATTCACCCATTGAAGGGCATCTAAGTTGTTTGCGGATTTAGGCTATTATAATAAATCTGCCATGAATATTCTGCACACCCTTACCATTCCCACCAGCAGTGTATGAGCGATCCAGTTTCTTTACATCTTTCCCAACATTTTATGTTGTTAGTGTTTTTTATTTTAACCATTCTAATGTGTTTGTAGTAAAATCTCATTGTGGTTTTATTCTGCATTTCCCTAAAGACTAATTGTATTGAACACCTTTTCATGTGCTTACCAACCATCAGTATATTCTCTTTGGTTAAATACGTATTCATGTTCTTTGATCATTTTTTAATTTAATTGTATTTTTATTAGTGAGTTTTCAGTACATTTTATATATTCTAGATACTAACCCTTTATCACAAGTTTTGCAAACACTGTCTCCCTCCCAGTTTGTAGTTTTCCATTTCATCACCTTCTCATGGGCTTTTACAGAGGAAAATATTTTAGTGCGATGATGTCCAATTTATTAATTTTTCCTCCTTTGGAATTTGCTATTAATGAAATATAAGAACTATTTGCTTAGCACTGTGTGCGTTAAATTTGCAGAAGGTGTGAGCATCTTGTCAGGAATTGCATTATAAACCTGTGGATGAGTTTGGATAGAACTGACATCTTTACTATATTGAGTTTTGCAACTCATGAATACAGCATATCTCTCAATTTCTTTATATTTTGTTTGATTTTGTCATTTTCAGTTTATAGGTCATATATATGTTTTGTTAGATTTATTTCCAAGTATTTTATTTACTTGGAGAGACTGTAAATGGTGTTATGTTTTTACTCTCAGCTTCCATGTTTTCACTACCAGTATATATAAATATGATCTGTGCATGTGTGCTATGTTGTTCTTGTTTACTGTAGCCCTGCGGAACTCACCTTCTACAAATCTTTCTTTTTCTTTTTTTTAAAGATCCCTTAGGATTTCCTGGCAGACAATGATGTGATATGAAAATAAGGACAGTTTATTTCTTCCTTTGCATTCCATTTGCCTTCTGCTCCCTTTGCTTGCCTTTTTGTACTGGCTAGGACATCCAGTAGTATGCTAAATAAGTGATGAGAATGGCATCCTTGTGTTGCTGCCTATTTTAGAGAGAAAGTACTCAATGTTTTATAATTGAATTCAACATTTGCTATCATTTTATCAAGTCAGCTCTTTATCAGGTTGAGAAAATTCCCTTTTATTCTTAGGTTGTAAAGAGTTTTCTAAGAAATTGATATTGGGTTTATTCAAATGCTTTTTATATTGATCGGCATGCAGTTTCTTCTCCCCTTAATCTTTTTTTTTAATTAAAAAAATTTTTTTTAACGTTTATTTATTATTGAGAGACAGAGAGAGACAGAGCATGAGCAGGGGAGGGGCAGAGGGAGAGGGAGACACAGAATTCGAAGCAGGCTCCAGGCTCTGAGCTGTCAGCACAGAGCCTGATGCGGGGCTGGAATTCACGGACCGCGAGATCGTGACCTGAGCCAAAGTCAGACGTTCAACCGACTGAGCCACCCAGGCACCCCTCCCCTTAATCTTTTTAACAGGGTGGATTACATTAATGAAATTTCAAATACTGAACCAGCCTTTCTATGTGGAATAAACCCCATCTGGTTGTGGGCTTATTTTTTGTTATATGGTGATGGATTCAATTTACTGATATTTTGTTAAAGATCTTTGTGCCTAATTTCATCAATAGTATTAGTCTGTGGTTTTCTTTGATTATGGTTTTCTGGGGTTTGTGTCAGGGTAATGCCGGCCACAGAATATGTTAAAGTGTTTCTTCTTTTCCTCCTCCTTCTTTTTTATAACAGTTTGAGAACAATTAATGTTAATTCTTAAAATGTTTCAAAGAATTTGCCATTGAGGCCATCTAGGCCTGAAAATTTCTTTTTGGAAGTTTCTCGATTATGAATTCAATTTCTTTAATAGCTATATGACTATTCATATTATCTATTTCATCTTTGGTGAATTCTAGCAGTTTGGTATTCACTAGAAATGGATCATTTTTTTCCCCCTAAGTTGTTGGGTTTATGTGTTTACAGATGCCTGTAACACTACTTTATTTCTTTCATGTCTTATGTTATGTGTGGTGACACTGTCATGAGTTACTTGAACATGTTTTAGGATTCTAACTGATTTATGGTACTTTTGAGTATATTCATATTATATTCTTAGTTCTTCTCTATTTTTGTTTAAGTTTATTTATTTATTTTGAGAGAGAAAGAGTAGGGGAGGGGCAGGGAGAGAGAGAGAGAGAGAGACAGAGAGAGAGAGAGAGAATACCATGCAGGCTCCACGCTGTCAGTGCAGAGCCTCACATGGGCCTTGAACTCACAAGCTGTGAGATCATGACCTGAGCTGAACTCAAGAGTTGGACATTTAACTGACTGAGCCACCCAGGAGCCCCATCTTAGTTCTTTTAAGTGATAATTTAATATACATATGCAACCCATTGCTCTCCACAGGTAACAATGTTTAGCTACTTTGAATGAAGTGTATGTAACGTACATTTTAAAACGAACCCAGGATTTGTTTTAATCACATGTGGTAACACATGCAGACACAGAAATGACTGTCATGAAGAAATTTTTATACTCACCTACCCCTAGAAACAGGAGACGTGCCATGCCACGCAGTGCCACATGAAGAAGTACCACAGTCAGTCATGAGGTACAGGGAACAGGTGAGAGTCTTTATTGTGGTTTTCATGGGAAGTAATGGGCAAGGTAGGGTAAGTAGGCCAAGTAGGTTTAGGAATGACTAGTTTGAGTAATTTCAGTAGGCTTTGGCGTGTAGGGGTTCCCAACCCTGGAGTGATAAGGATAGGAGAATATTGGCCTAGAACGTAAAAGCCTAATAGAAGAGATGTGGGAGGCACAGGCTCTAGATTTGCTGGTTTGCATACAAAAGGTGCTCTCCCAAAAGACTCATTTACTATCTTTAGGAATTAGCTAACCCTGGGAGAGGCAGGTCCCAACAAGGTCCCAGACACCAGAATATCAAAAGTACAGAAAATAATATAGTTAATATACCTTATTTCCATTTAGATCTCTTTATCTGCTCCACATTTCAAATATAATTATCTTAAGACTTTCTTCTCTCTCTCTAGATAGATTATAGATATAGAGATAGAGATAAATAGATAAATAGATAAATAGATTCCATATCACAAAATTTTGTAATTTTTGCTTCAAACAGCAAATATGATTTAAGGAACTCAAAAGAAGTAAGAGGGTCTATTAATATTTATTTTACCCATTCTGATATTCTTCACTTTCTGAAGTTCTAATTCTTTTTATGTTATCATTTCCTATCTGTTTAGAGGATATTCTTTAGCCATTCTTTAAGGGCTGATTTGCTTATAACAAATTGTCTTTCTTTCCCCTCATCTAAGAATGTCTATTTTCTCTTTATTCATGAAGGATATAGTCTCAGGATATAAAATTTACAGTTTACAGTTTTTCCTTTTCAGTACTTGGAAATTATGTATCATTTCCTTCTGGTCTCCACGGTTTCAGATGAGAAATCTCTTGTCATCTGAATTGCTGTTTCCCTGTAAGTAATGCACTATTTCTCTTTGGCTGCTTTCAAGGTTTGTTTCTTTGTCTTCTGTTTACTGAAGTTTAATTATGATGTGTCTTGCTATGGACTTCTTTTTGCTTTAAACAGTTTGGAGTTTACTAGCCTTCTGAATCTTTAGGTTTATGTATTCCATCACTAGTTTTCAGATATTATATCTCTGAATAGTGTATCAGTCACAGGCTCTCCTCTCCCTCTGGGCTCTGATATGACAGTTATCTCTTTTATTATTTTCCTACATGTCCCTGAACCTCTGTGTATTTTTTTTTCAGTTTATGTTCTGTCTGTTGTTCAGTCTGTGTAGATTCTATTGATCTGTACTCACAGTCACTGATTCTATTCTCCATCATCTCCATTCTCCTCTTGATCACATCCAGCGAGATATTTATTTAACCTAATGTATTTCATCATTACCAGAACTTCAATTTGGTTCTTTAACTCAGATTTTTTTTCTCAGATTTTCTGTTCTTTCATTTGTGTGATGAGAATTCAAAATTATTTGTTGAAGCAGAATGTGAGGCACTGATTTACATCACCTCATTGCAGAAGGGTGGAGTGGAGGTTCTGTTCCCTGATGGGCTCGAGAGAAATGACCAAGAGAAGAAAAGAGAAGGGAAGAAGCAGAGTGCCAGCTAGCTCCACCTCTCACCACTTCATTCTGCCTCACTGATGCTAGGTGGGGCTGGAGGCTCAGTTCTCCACTGGTCCTGGCTCACATGTGGAAAGAAGAGAAGCAACATGCCAACTACCCTGCCTCACATCACTTCATTTTACCTTATTGATGCTTACAAGGGGAGTAGACTGTGGTCCCCACTGGATCTCACTGACTCCAGGGAATAGGATGGAATAGGAGTGGCTGCTGGCCCTGCTATACACCTTACTGGATTTTGCTGACACCAATGGGAAGAAATCGGACTGCTTACTAGCCCAAAATGCACCAATTTGCTCAGTCTCACTGACAACAGGTGTAGGTAGAGGTGACTAGATCCTCCAGGCACCAGCTCTTTAAGTCTCACTGTTCTTGGGTGGGGACACACTCTCAGCTTACAACAATGCTGACACCTCCCTGGTGGGATAGTTTGAACTCCACCTGCTTCTGCCAGGGAATAAAGAGAAGATAAGCTCCTCTCTTGGCTCCACCAACACCACTGTGGTGAGGGAACTGGAGCATCGCCCACTTTAGCCGGCGGGAATGACAGATTAGTTTTGCTGCTTAGCCTTATCAACACAACAGACAGGCAAGGGGGAGGGGAAGGCAATCAGAGTGTGATGTTTGTGAGGCAGGAAGGTGGGAGGGTGAAAATCATTTATCTACTAGGCCTTCCTGAGGTTATCAGGGTGGGGCACATGGGAGTTTTTCCATTGATGTTTGGCTAGAGTGGGGTGGGAAGAAAAGGACTATGCTGTCTTGGCAAAATCAGACTTCCAATAGATAGGAGCATTTTATTATGTATGAATTGTTTCAATATTTATAGACAATTCAAGACAGATCTTTCATTTTTATATTACAATTCTCTTCATTCTATAATTTCTTTTGGAATGACAAAAATATTGGTAAACATTAACATGTAAAAATCAAGGGATATAAATAAACTAATTAGAATATTCAATGCGACTATCCGGTGCCTAGGTGTCTCACTCAGTTAAGTGTCTCTTTTTGGCTCAGGTCATGATCTCACAATTCCTGAGATGGAGCCCCGTGTCCAGCTGCATGCTGTCAGTGTGCAGCCTACTTGAGATTTTCTCTTTCCCTCTCTCTACCCCTCCCCGACTTGTTCACGCATGCTCTCTCTCTCTCTCTCTCTAAATAAATATTTTTAAAAAATTTAAAAAGAATATTCAATGTGACTATCAATAACAACAACAGTGTATTTCACAGAGCTGATGAGGATTTTTCTAATTACAGGGAAACAGTATCTTGTCAGAGGAGGGTCAAGTTTCAAGATACAGGAAACATTCAGGTAAGTTGATTTGGGGATAGAGAGTATTTTCCCTAAGACAAATCATGAATTCTAGAGGATAGTGTGGTAAAGTCTTAGAGTTTGGAAAGGAGAGGATGCTGTGATAAAAAAACGTGGATGTACTGTTGAGCACCGGATATTGTATGGAAGTGTTGAATCACTATATTGTACACCTGAAACTAATATTGCACCGTACGTGAACTAACCGGAATTTAAATAAAAAACCAAAATAAAAAGTGGATGCACTGCTCTTGGGGATATGAAATGCTGAGAATGAGGGTGACTCAGAAGAACTGGTGTTCATATGGTAACAGAAATATAGAGGGCTAACTGGATAATTACATACTTCCACATGGGAGACAAATAAATGGTGGTGGTAAGATCTCACACTCCACCTATCTTTGGGGATGAGACTTTGGAAATGGGAAAGATCAGATAATTTAGCAAATATATATTACATATAAGGACTTGCTAATGGCTTGACAATAGTCCACCGATTATTCAACACTCTCTAACTACCTAAACTATATGCATATATTTAGCTATACATGAACTTAGCTTTCTTAAAACTCAGCCCTCACAAGTAACCAACTACAACTGAACCTTGTACAATGTAGAGGCTAGAGGTGTCAACTCCCTTGCAAAGTCAAAAATCTGCATATAAATTTTGACTCCTAAAGAGTTAACTACTAAGAGCCTACTGTTGCCTAGAAGCCTTACTGATAACATAAACAGTCGATTAACACATATTTTGTGTGTTATATGTATTATATAGTGTATTCTTACAATAAAATAAGCTAGGGAAAAGAAAATGTAATTAAGAAAATCATAAAGAAGAGATGGGGCACCTGGGTGGCTCAGTCAGTTGAGCATCCCACTTCAGCTCAGGTTGTGATCTCATGGTTTGTGAGTTTGAGCCCCACATCAGGCTCTGCACTGATAGTGTGGAGCCTGCTTTTGATCCTCTGTCTCCATCTCTCTCTGCCCCTCCCTTGTTGGAGCTCTCCCTCTCAAAAATAAACAAACATTAAAGAAGAAAGAAAACCATAAGGAAGAGAAAATACATTTATAATATTGCGCTGTAAAAAACAAACAAACAAACAAACAAAAAAAACAACCCTGCATGTAAGTGGACCTGAGCAGTTCAAACCCATGTTGTTTGAGGATCAACCGTAATGTCAAATGTGGAGACTTTGCTAATGTACTCAGGAAGTGAGTACTTGTCTGCAAGGTGTCTTCCCACTTACCTTTTCCCTTCTATCAGTTTTCTTCCTGATAGAAGCTGTGATAAATATCACAATCCCATTTACATATGATAATAAAATGAATAACATTTAATGATGGTTTCTTCTGTTCCTATCAAGGGGTCAGGGAGTCCAATATATGCCAAGTTGCACAGGAAAGGAAACCCATTATAGCTACCAGAATTCAGGTAGAATACAAGTAGCAAAAGGTAACGAGTGGTTATGCCTAGTCAAAATAGAGAAATCCTGGAATGAATGTTTTCATAAAATGCATTCATTGTGTCCCTTTTAGGATATAGCTGAAAAAAAAGTAAATCTAATCCCTCTGTAAGATTAAATTTTGACTTGCCCACAGAGCTGGTGACAGTAGAGAGTTTCAATTGTGTACTTATTTCCTACTCATGGAGATCATGACAACTTATATGCATTTGATCTTACTTTTAGACTTAAATATACATAGCATTGACAGCTAAAAGAAGAAGAAGAAAAAAACTAACAATTTCAGTTCAGGTGTAATTGGATTTTTGATATATCAGATAAAGCTCTGATTACATTTGACAGATGCATATTGATTTTCATTTTAAACTCTTCTGAGCCAACATACTTTGTTATTTCTGGAATTTTTTTTTGCTTGAAATTAAAGTTCAAAGTGATAGAAAATTTTAATCAATCTCACTGAATGTAATAAGTATTCTGGAATTGGAGTCTGATATTATATTTTTTCATACAAAAACAACGAAAAATATAATATTTGTATAGCATAAAGCAGAAATTTTGTTTTTTTTTTTAGAATGTACCAAACATGTCATGAGATGTACCAAATATGTCATAGAACATATTTCACTTAACAGACTCTAAGAATTAAAACAAAAATTCAAAGTCTACACAATTGCATTAAGTGTTCCAAAAGTGACCCAATGTGCTAAAACTGTCACCACCTTTACTATCTCACAACACTTTCTTTACAGCTTCCATCTCTTGAGGCTCTTGCATAGAAGCTGGTGCATTCTATGTTTTTTCATACTGGATTCTACGCCAGTGACCTTCAGTGTTTTTGCCCTGATTTCTTCTCTGTGTTATGGAGGTAGATAAATACTCAATTTTAAGCATATTTTATCATGTTTCTCCTAAGACAGGCACTTGATCCTTGATCCCAACGTAATAAAAACATTATTAGACCAATAAAACTTGAAAGAGTATATTCCACATTACAAAACATAATTTTACTCTCTCACACCTTGTTTGATTCCAAAAATAGTCAAAAAGTATATAATTTGTCTTTTACTTCACTATCTGAGCACTTTTATTCCAAATTTTTCTTTCTTATGGTTTTTTTAGCACCTAAGAAAAAATGCTTTCCATTTTTAAAAATGATTATTTTTGAGAGAGAGAGAGTGCATGAGCGGTGGAGGGGCAGAGAGAGAGAGAGAGAGGGACAGAGGATCTGAAGCTCTCTCTGAGCTGACCGCAGTGAGCGCAATGTGGGAATTAAACTCATGAACTGTGAGATCATGGCCTGAACCCAAATCGGATGTTCAACCAACTGAGGCACCCAAGCGCCCCCAAACCTGGCCAGTTTTTTAAGAAAGACAAAATATTGTAAACCTAGCATCAAAATGAGAATAGCTCTTCCAAAAGCAAACAAACCTACATAGGTCTGTTTTTATTAATGTCATTAACACAGAATGACAGAATCTTTGAGTTCTAATTTAATGGTCCTCACATATACCCTGCCAGTGAATATAGGAACATATTCTAAATAGTACTTGGAAGATGGCCCCTCGGCAACCACTTAAACTCATCCTCTGATGAGGGATTCCTATTTCTTAAGGTACTCAGTTTGTTCATGAAACAAAATTGGAAGGTTTTTCATTGTTTTAGGCCCTAGTTACACTGCTTAGAGCTACCAGTCTCTGGTCGAAGTTCTGCCGTCAGCAGCAGCAATATAGAATATTAAACTCCATCTTCCATATTTGGAAAAGTCACTTTTCCATGCTATCATTTATTCCCTCAAACACTAGACCTGGTTCTATATATTTGTCATGTCTTGCTAGTTATTTAAATCAAAGATTCAAGATTTTGACTGTCTTGACTGTTTTTTTAATTTTTTTTTTTAACGTTTATTTATTTTTGGGACAGAGAGAGACAGAGCATGAACGGGGGAGGGGCAGAGAGAGAGGGAGACACAGAATCGGAAACAGGCTCCAGGCTCTGAGCCATCAGCCCAGAGCCCGACGTGGGGCTCGAACTCACGAACTGTGAGATCGTGACCTGAGCCGAAGTCGGACGCTCAACTGACTGAGCCACCCAGGCGCCCCTGTCTTGACTGTTTTTTGAAGTCCTTCAAGAGGCAGCCCCAAACCAGTAAGGTCAACTGTATGTTATATTTCCACCTATAATGAATGATTTCCTGGGTATCCAAATACTGTCCTTGAATTCCCATTTCCATGGACTACCTGCCCATTGGGACATCACCATTTCTACCTAAATTGTAACATGTGGACTGTTGTTGCCTTATCCATAATGGAAGATTTTCTAAATTTCTAATTTCACTCTTTCTTCACAACTGTAACTATGTGTGGTTTCTGCAGCATCAATGTAAATCCAAACAATATGTCTTGTTGGAGGTTTTGGTTATAAGTAGAGTTGTCTAGCCATTTACCAGGTATTTATTAGCCATTTCCTAAGATATGACAAAAGACCCTTCATCACTCAATATCCATGCAAAGGAGCATTTTATTGTCCAGTATCTTAATATTTGGCCTGTTTAACCGACCCAAATTATCCAGGTATGATCTAATCTGTGCAAAGCGATTTGGAACAATTACCTATTTCTAACACCTGTGAAAAGCAATTTTGCTCAAACTTACTTTAAATTTGAGATAATCTTACTACAAAGTATGTTATCAAGAATTGAGTAAGACAAGGGGTGCCTGGCTGGCTCAGTTGGTTAAGTGTCTGACTTCGGCTCAGGTTGTAATCTCACCATTCGTGAGTTCAAGCCCTGCATCGGGCTCTGCAGTGGCAGCACAGAGCCTGCTTTGAATTCTCTGTCTCCCTCTCTCTCTGCCCCTCCCCTCGTCAAAATAAATTAATAAACATTAAAAAAAAAAGAATTAAGACAAAACCAAAAATGTGCTCCCACGCTGCACACAACCCTATTCAATTTATGCTACTGATGCTTTGCACTCACATGGCAGACATTCTATTATTTCCTTAATACTTTGTCTTAAAAACTTCAGCCAAACATTATGGAATAGTGGGATTAAATATCCATTTAGCATTCTAGCATATTGGCTTTCTCTTCCTGCTTTTTGTGATACATAAATTTGCTAAGTATTCTATGGTTTTACACAAGACATAGACGGTATAGACTCAGATGAGACTCTATCAGCCATTTATAGCCATCTCTGCAGGCCAATTCATTCATGACCCGTTTCAAAACTGCACCTCCAGGGGCACCTGGGTGGCTCAGTTGGTTGAGTATCTGACTTCGGCTCAGGTCATGATCTCATGGTTTGTGAGTTCGAACCCCACACCAGGCTTGCTGCTGTCAGCACAGAGCCCACTTTGTATCCTCTGTTCCCCTCTCAGTGCCCATCCCCGCCTTGTGTTCTCTCAATAATAAATAAAAAAAATTTAAAAAGCCCTGCACCTCTAGCACCAAGACCTGCCTTATCCCCCTCCCCTACCTATTTTCTCTCCTCATCCTATTTGATTATTGCCTGTCATTTCCTACTAGCATGTAAATCCCAGTAGGGCAGAGATTTTTGTCTTTTTAGCTCCCTGCTGTATCAACAGAATTTAGAACAGGATCTTAGGAGATAGTAGCTCTCAATAAATATTAGTATATGAATGAGTTGAACAAGGCACTGTTTTAGTTGCTGGGAATACTGTAGGGAGTGAGAGAAAATATCATTTGTGGTGTGGAACTTAATATAAAGTGGGGGAAAGAAGAGGAGTAAATAAGTAGATAACTACACAGTAGGTTTTAAATTAATTGTTTAGGAAGAGAATTAGTGAAGGCTGTTTTCAGGGAAACTTCTCTAAAGAGAGACACTGAATGGAGGCATTTAAGGGATTTAGAGGTGGGTAATCAAGAAGATGTGGTAAGAGTGTTCCAAGCAGAAGGGTGAGCAATTTAAACTCTTGAATAGAAATCAGTTCAGAATATTGTAGCAGCTAAGTGAAGTGTGGGAGAGATTAGAGGAGGTATGGTCAGAGGAAAAAAAAAAGCATGGGCCAGATAATGGGGGGCCTCTCTGACCTCGCCTCCCAAAGTTTGGGAGGTTTAAAACCTAAAGGTTTTTATTTTCTTAAATCTTTTTATTAAAATTTTTTTTCAATGTTTAGTTTTGAGAGAGAGAGAGACAGAGCATGAGTGGGGGAGGGGCAGAGAGAGAGGAAGACACAGAATTTGAAACAGGCTCCATGTTCTGAGCTGTCAGCACACAGCCCAATGTGGGGCTCGAACCCTAACTGCGAGATCATGACCTGAGCTGAATTCAGACACTTAACTGACTGAGCCACCCAGGTGCCCCCAAACCTAAACCTAAATGGCCCTGGATGACACAGGGAGGTTTAAAACAACATAATGACAGGACATAATTTATGTTTTACAACAGACCACTCTCTTCTGTGAGGAGATCAGAGTATAGGGTGCAAGACAAATAAAACAGGCAATTGTAGTAGTTCGGGTGATATAGATGAAGGTAAAAGTGGTGGAGGTAGAAAAAAGGAGTCAGAAATGAGATACACATTTATGGCTTTGTGATCACCATTCACTGATAGTCTGGGATTTTGCAGCGAGGGAAAAAAAAAGGAATCAAGTATGACTCCTAGGTGTTTGGCAAGATGAACTAGATGAATAATGGTGCCATTAACTCAGATGGAGAAATCTTTGAGTAATAAATTAGCTTGTGAGGGGACAGGTATATCAAGAGTACTATTTAGTAAGAGATACCTACTAGATATCCATGTGAAGAAAAAAATAAGTAGTTGAAACTCAAGAGAAATTCTGGAGTTGGAGATATAAGTTAGGAGTTTACAATGAATAGATAGGATCCACAAGCCTATAAAAATGGCCAGGAAGATAGTATAACTGGGAAAGAGATAAGACTGAGCCTTAAATCAAGCTAACACCTAGAGTTCTCATAGCAGATAAAAGACAAAAAAGATGACTCACAAGGGCTAAACAATGATGGAGGAGGAAAACCAAACATCAAGTTAATACAACATTTCAAGGAGAGAAGAGTCAACTATATCAAATGCTACTGACAGATAAAGTAAGATAAGAACATAGCATTGACCTGTAGATTCTGGGACATGAAGGTCATGATTTCCTTGACAAAAGCAATTTTAGTTGAGTTGTTAAGATTAGGTTCTCACTGAAGTGAATAAGAGAATTGATAATAGAGATAAAGAAGCAGAGATGGGAGCCTAGGTAGCGCAGCCTGCTTGGGATTCTGTCTTTCTGCCTCTCTGCCCGTCCCCCATGTGCACGTATGCTGTCTCTCCAAATAATAAATAAACTTAAAAAAAAAAAAAAAAAAGGAAGCAGAGACAGTAAGGACAGAAAACTTTTCCTAGGAATTTTTCTTTAAAGAAAAAGAGAGAAGTGGGTTGGTGGCTGCAGGGGCCATCAGATCAAGGTGTCAATATTATGCTGGCTTGTGACAGGAACACAAATCATTCAGCCCTAATAATGAAAATAAACTCAGAGGTTTGTTTTGTTTTGTTTCTTTTTCTTTGTCTCCCACCCATATTCAGTTACCTGTGTGCGTGCGAGTGAAGAAAAGACAGAGTTGGTCGGTGGCTACTGTAGGAGACTGGACCACTTTTCCTGATACTTCACTCTTCCCCTTTATTATCATTATATACTCATGGCCAGGGTTTGATTGTGATTAGACTTCAATATTTCCAATGTTAAGGCAGACAGAATATATTTCCTATCTCCAATGATACTAAGTGTGACTTGATTTGACCAATGGAATGTCAGGGTAGGTGACAGCATACAAGTTGGGACCCTAGAACTTCTCCTCATGTGCTTCTTCCAGCCACAATGAGACAATGTTCTAGGTACATCCCACAATGAGTAAACATATAGAGCAGCCCTGAAACTGATAGAAAATCTAAAGAAGAGCTACTCAGCTAATCAGCAGATTCACGAGCAAGAAAAATGAGTGTTTATGGTTAGAAAACATTGAGATTATGAGGTTGTTTGTTATACAGTATTAATGCAGCAATCATTGACTACATTCACCATGGTTGTGGGTTTGCCTAGTGAATAGAAGAAGGAAGACAAACACGGGAGCTGAAAGCATAAGGAAAGGGAGTGACTATCATGACAGAGTAAATGACCATTTATCAGGAGTTTTGGATACAAATGTTTAATATACTGGAATCCATTTACTTGTATCACAAGGATCTCATAATGGAATCTGTCTAATGCCTTGTAGAAAATGAAGAACCTAAGTATTACATATTTCTTAAGATTTGAGAGTTTAGCAAAATAGAGACCGTCCCTTGTAAGTGCAAAAGCAGTACACATTCAGTAGAAATTGTACTTTGAATTTTGAATTTTTATATTTTCCTGGGCTAGTGATATGCTGTACGACACTCTCATGATGCTGGGTATTGAGTGGCAGTGAGCCACAGCTCCCAGTCAACCACCTAATCACGAGGGTGAACAAGTGGTACGCTTTATGTTTGTCACTTTCACATTGGTATTCAACAAATTACTTGAGATATTCCATACCTTTTGTCTTACATGATTTTGCCCAACTGCAGGCTAAGGGAAATGTTCTGGTTTAAAGGTTTAATGTCGACTAGGCTACGCTTTGATGTTTGGTAGGCTAGAGGTGTTAAGTGCAGTTTCCACTTAATGTTATTTTCAACTTACAATGGCTCTATTGGGATATAACGCCATCCTAAGTCAAGGAAGATCTGTAAAACTAGGTTAAAGTGTTAGAGTTTGCTCATAATCAATCCATGCTATTATTACTATTCGTGTTTGTTTTCATTATAAGCATTCTACCTGATTTTGATGACATAGCAATAATTTTTTAGGAATTAACATAAACTAACCAGCTAGCATTGGAATCCTCCTTGTTCTACTTTTTTTTTTCTAATGTTTATTTATTTTTGAGAGGCAGAGCATGAGCGGGGGAGGGACAGACAGAGAGGGAGACACAGAATCCAAAGCAGGTTTCAGGCTCTGAACTGTCAGCACAGAGCCCAACGTGGGGCTCAAAACCCATGAACCGTGAGGTCATAACCTGAGCCGAGGTTGGGTGCTTAACTGACTGAGCCAACCAGGCACCCCTTGTTCTATATTTTGTAAATTAGCAACCAAAACTCAATTTATCATCACATTACCATCCCAAATTTACCTGACACAAAGAAAGACTCACATCATTTTTTTATTTTATTTTATTTTTTTTAGACTCACATAGTCTTACAGAAATTATAAAACATGCTATAGATTTTGAGTAATAAAATAAAAAGATAGTTAGTGTTTGGAATAATTCCAGAGATAATATTTTCTAACTGACTTTAAAAATAATCTTTTATGTGAAAATATAGAATTATCAAAACTAAGAAAGTAACATTGATACAACACGATTAACTATATACTTTATCCAGATATCATTGGGTTTTCCACTAATGTTATTTTATATCACAGGACCCAAGCCAAGATTCTGCATTGCATTTAGATGGCATGTCCCTTGAGTATCCTTCAATCTGTGACTCAGCCATTCCTTGTCTTTTATGATCTTAATACTTTTAAAGTGTACTGGTGGGGCACTTCGGTGGCTTGGTCAGTTAAGCGTACGACTCTTGATTTCGGATCAGGTCATGATCTCACGGTTCTGTTCATGGGATTGAGCTCCACGCTGTCAGTGTGGGATTCTCTCTCTCCTCTCTCCCCTTTCCCCTGCTTATGCCCTCTCTCTTTCTTTCTCTTTCTCTTTTTCAGAATAAACATTAAAAAAAAGTGCACTGTTAATTTATTTTATAGAATGCCCCTCAGTTTGAATTTCTGATGTTTTCTCATAAGATTGAGGGTATGTTTTGGGGGGAATAATACCAGAGAGATTATTTCTTCTTCTCTGTGTCCGATTATCAGGGGATATATGATATTGATATATTTTATTATTGGTCATGTTAATCTTTATTTCGTTAAGATGGTATCTGCCAAGTTCTCCAATGTAAGTTAGTATTTTAGTATTTAATACACATCTAGTGGAAATACTTTGAGATGATGCAAATATTCCTTCTCTTTGAACTTTCACCATCTAATCTGATCACCTATCAGTGGACCATGCTTGTATCAATCAGGTGTTTAGTATTTCTTCAGACCCCAAACATTCAGTTAACTATATGTGTATGGGTCTAAACCTGGGTTTTCTTTCCTGTTCATTTGATCTTTATGTCCATCTTTAGTCAGTACAAATTGTCTAGATGTCTGTTTAGTCAATATAAAATAATGTAGATTTTTAGGTACAGGCATACCTCGTTTTATTGTGCTTCACTTTATTGTGCTTCTCAGATAATGCCTTGTTTTGTTTTGTTTTTCTTTCTTTCTTTTTTTTTTTTTTTTTTTTTTTTTTTACAAGTTGAAGGTTTGGGCAACCCTGCATCAGGCAAGTCTATCAGTGCCATTTTTCCAACAACATTTGCTTATTTTGTGTCACATTTTGGTAATCACACATTTTAAACCTTTTCAGTATTTTTACATCTGTTAAAGTGATCTTTGATCAGTGATTATGACTCACTGAAGGTTCCAATGATGGCTAACATTTTTTAGTAATAAATCTTTTTTTGTCTTTTCAAGATTTTATTTAAATTCCAGTTAGTTAACATATAGTGTAATATTAGTTTCAGGAGTAGAATCTAGTGATTCATCACTTACATACAAAACCTAGTGTGTGCCTCTCTCTCAAAAGTAAACATTTAAAAAAAGAGTCTATAGTAATAAATTTTTAATTAAGCTATGCACACTGCTTTTCAGACATAATGTTATTGTAACTTAGGAGACTACACTATAGTGTAACCGTAACTTCTATATGCACTAGGAAACCAAAAAATTCATTTGACTCATTTACTGCCATATTTGCTTTATTGCAGGGATCTGGATCCAAATCTGCAATGTCTCCAAGGTATGCCTGTACATCTTAAAATCTTCAATGTAAATCTTCCAATTTCATTCTTCCTCATCTTTTTGGAAATTCTAATTCTTTTGTCTTTTCATATATATTTTAGAATCAGCTTATCAATATCTACAAAAATAGTCTCATGAAAAATAGATTGGAAAGGCACTGGATCTATATATCAAATTGGAGAGCACTGACATTTTAACAAAATTAGGTTTTTAGTCAATGAGCATGATGCAACTCTATTTACTAAGGTTTATTGGATTTATTTCATCAGTGCTTTCTACTATTTGGTATATAGGTACTGTACATATTTTGTTAGATTTTTGCCTAGGAATTGCAGGGATTTGTTGTTATCATAAATGTTTTTTTAATTTTTTTAATTTTATTTAATTTTGAGAGAGAAAGACAGAGCGCAAGTGGGGGAGGGGCAAAGAGAGAGGGAGACACAGAATCCAAAACAGGCTCCAGGCTCTGAGTTGTCAGCACAGGGCCTGACACAGGACTCGAACCCACGAACTGTGAGATCATGATCTGAGCTGAAGTCAGATGCTTAACCGACTGAGCCACCCAGGCACCCTGAGAATAAAATCTTTCTAACCAAGACAGGTGACCCTGAGGATATAAAGAGAGGACAATTTAACCATAAAATAGCAGAAAAAAATATGGGAAAAACTATAATTAAACACAATAAACAATAGATTAGAAGAAATATCTTTCAGGGAGGGGTGCCTGGTTGGCTCAGACTGAAGAGCAGGTGACTCTTTACTTTTTTTATTTTTTATTTTTTTAACATTTATTCATCTTAGACAGCACAAGCGGGGGAGGGGCAGAGAGAGAGGGAGACACAGACTCCAAAGCAGGCTCCAGGCTCCAAGCTATCAGCATAGAGCCCAACGCAGGGCTTGAACCCACAAACCGTGAGATCATGACCTGAGGTGAAGGCAGACGCTCAATTGACTGAGCCACCGAGGCACCTCAAGAGCACATGACTCTTGATCTCAGGGTTGTGAGTTTGAATCCCACTTGGGTATAGAGAGTATTAAATAAATAAATAGATAAACTTTAAAAGAAAAAAAAGAAATATCTCTCATGGAGACACCAAAAATGAATTTTAATGGATAATATTAAAAAGTTTTACAAATTAATGACAGAGGTAAAAACAACCTAATATTGGGGCACCTCGGAGGCTCAGTCGGTTGAGCGTCCCACTCTTAATATCGGCTCAGGTCATGATCCCAGGGTCATGAGATCGAGCCCTGCCTCGGGCTTGGTTCTGAGGGGGGAGGCTGCTTTGAATTCTCTTTTTCTCTCTCTCTGCCCTTCTCCCCTGCTCACGCTCTCTCTCCCTGTCTCTCTCTCTCTCTCAAATTAAAAAAAAATTAATAAGAAAAACTCACCTAGAATCATTTAAAATGAGCAAAAGTTATGCAAATATAACTTACAAAAAGCCTGAATGGCTTCATGTTGACAACAGAGGCATTAATTGTCAAAGAACAAAGGAATGTTAACCAATATTTATCTGTCTCCCCATATATCCATATTTAAATAAAGCTAAAATAGAATACTGAAAAAATTTTAAATTACATGAAAATGACACTAACTAAAATTATATCTGGTTTGTTTTATTTATATGTAGAAAATTATGTGATAAAAAAAGGCCAGCTGATGTTTTAAAGAAAAAAAGAAATTTAAGTAGAATAGAGCAATATGGTTAAAGGGATCGTCCATATGCATTTATCGGCCAGGAATATTTGCGTAACCAGAAAGAGGCTTTCCTAATGTTGTGATTACTCTGATGACAACAAACTAAAGTGGGGCTCTAAATCTTTTCTTTAAATTAAAGATAAAATTTAATTAGTCCTTACAGAGATTATTAACATTGTGTAGAATGTTTTGAAGAGTATGCTAATTTTTTACTACTGCATCAGAGAATACCAAGAGTACTAAAGTGATATAATAGTCATTATATAATATTTTTAATTATATTAATCTTTCTCATGAAAATGATTAAAGATTTTCTATTCTTGAGCAAAGAATACTCGTATTGTTTTCAGTAAAGCCTTTATGTGTTCTAGGAAGCAATAACAGAAAATAGTTACTTGTTGCATTTAAAATTGGTAATAAAATACTAAGTATAAATAATCACAAAAGTAGCTTACATTATTTGACAAAAAACTGTGTATTTACTGTTCCTCTAATATCACAAAAAATGAGATATATTATCTATCAGTAATATAATTATTACTATAATGGTTATATTATAATTAATATAATTTATATACTAATATAATATATAATATAATTAATATATAATTATTTTGAGCACGATTTGTCCATTAGAAACATGCAAAATATATAAAAAATATATTTGAAAATACATAAAAAAATACAGGTTAAACATTTCTGAAAACAAAAAGTTGACGAACTAGTGAAAATACATAAAATGGACGTTGAACCAAAGATTCAGTATCACAGAAATGTCATTTTTCTTACAGGTATAAAGTTAAAATTTAAATGATAAATTTAAAATAATTCCAATAAATATTCTTTCAGGTTTTCTCTGGAGGTAATTGAGTTTATTATAAAGGTCATATGGATACATAAACAAGAAAGAATAGCCAGTAAAACTCTGAAAAGGAAAAGTAATGTCAGAGAGCTATCTTCAACACATATTAAAAGACATTATAAGCCTCTCTAATTAAAATAGTGTAGTTTCAGCTCTCAAAGACAGATCAGTGGAACTGTAGTGATAACTCAGAAAGAAACCAAATACACATGGCAGTGTAGTCTATGATAATGCTGACATATCAAATCAGCACAGACAAAATGGCCCTAAATAAATCTTGAAGAGGTAGGAATACAAACTGGGGCAGCCACTCTGGAAAACAGTGTGGAGGTTCCTCCAAAAATTAAAAATAGACCTACCCTATGATCCAGCAATAGCACTGCTAGGAATTTACCCAAGGGATACAGGAGTACTGATGCACAGGGGCACTTGTACCCCAATGTTTATAGCAGCACTCTCAACAATAGCTAAATTATGGAAAGAGCCTAAATGTCCATCAACTGACGAATGGATAAAGAAATTGTGGTTTATATACACAATGGAGTACTACGTGGCAATGACAAAGAATGAAATATGGCCTTTTGTAGCAACGTGGATGGAACTGAAGAGTGTGATGCTAAGTGAAATAAGTCATACAGAGTAAGACAGATACCATATGTGTTCACTCTTATGTGGATCCTGAGAAACTTAACAGAAACCCATGGGGGAGGGGAAGAAAAAAAAAAAGAGGTTAGAGTGGGAGAGAACCAAAGCATAAGAGACTCTTCAAAACTGAGAACAAACTGAGGGTTGATGGGGGGTGGGAGGGAGGGGAGGGTGGGTGATGGGTATTGAGGAGGGCACCTTTTGGGATGAGCACTGGGTGTTGTATGGAAACCAGTTTGACAATAAATTTCATATATTGAAAAAAAAAAGAAATTGTGGTTTATATACACAATGGAATACTACGTGGCAATGAGAAAGAATGAAATATGGCCTTTTGTAGCAACGTGGATGGAACTGGAGAGTGTGATGCTAAGTAAAATAAGTCAGACAGAGAAAGACAGATACCATATGTTTTCACTCTTATGTGGATCCTGAGAAACTTAACAGAAGACCATGGGGGAGGAGAAGGAAAAAAAAAAGAGAGGGAGAGAGCCAAACCATAAGAGACTCCTAAAAACTGAGAACAAACTGAGGGTTTATGGGGGTGGAAGGGAGGGTGGGTGATGGGTATTGAGGAGGGCACCTGTTGGGATGAGCACTGGGTGTTGTATGGAAACCAATTTGACAATAAATTTCATAAATAAAAAGAAAAAATAAATAAATAAAATAAATCTTGAAGAAATAGACAGTCCTTTGGATAAATAGATGGAGGGAAAAGCCAAATGACTAGATTTAAAAGACTCAATCACTCAATATTTCTATCAATATTTCTAAGATGTCAGTTACCCCCAAATCAGTGCACAATTTCAATACAATTCAAATACAAAATCTAGCAGGGGTATGTATGTGTGTATGTATCTGTGTATCTGTGTGTGTTTGGAAATTACCTAGCTGATTCTAAAAGTCTGATAAAAGCACAAAGGATTTAGAGTAAAAACAAAACTCTTGAAAAACAGGAAAAATTGGAAGAGCTTATGTTACCACATATCAAGATTTGCTATATAGTTATGGTAGTTAAGGTAGTACGGTACTGGCACAAGGATAGATGAGTAGACAACTGGAACCAAATAGAAAGTCTAACAATAGACTCACATACATACTGACCCAGGTGGAACTGCTTTCCTGGGGCCGATTGCATTTAATGATAGATTAATGGAGGCAGTGGGCTGGGGCAGGGGACAGGTGGGGTGGTCAAGGAGATGGAGGTATAAAATCCCAGCCTTATCATCTCCACCTGGGGCAACTCTGAAGAGCCAGCCTTTCGGTGCTTGCCATGTGTGAGCTGACACCTTTGTCCCTACCTTCTCCCTCTGTTCAGTCTTGCTTCATTCTCTTCTTCCCTAGTGGCATTGATCCTGAGAGCATTCCCTAATAAACTTCCTGAATCCTAACCTCCTTCTTAGATTCTCCTTCCCAGGAAAAGTGTTTTGCAACAATTATCCTTCAGATAATTCTGAGTGAAACTTGGGCAGATATTTAAAATTTTTATTACATTATTTACCGATAGACATTTTAAAGCTGTCTTCTATTTATAACAGTATTGTGCAGTTGGGTAGAGCCCCAGCCCTATATTCAAACCTGGGCTCCAGTATATATTGTGGGTGTGATCTTGGACATAACTCCTACATGTCTCAGTATACATATCTAATATAGGGGTATCAATACAATCTATCTCAAAGGGTTATTGTGAGGACTAAATCCATTAATATTTGCAAAGTGGTTTTTTTTTAATGTTTATTTATTCTTGAGGTTAAGAGAGAAAGGGCATGAGTGCAAGCGGCGGAGGGGCAGAGAGAGAGGGGGCAGAGGATCTGAAGCGGGCTCCACACTGACGGAAGAGAGCCTGATGCAGGGCTCAAACTGTGAGAATCATTACCTAAGCTGAAGTCAGACGCTTAACTGACTGAGTCACCCAGACTTCCCTGTAGAGTGTTTGAAATAGTTCCTTGCAAAGAGTACATTGCTATTGGTCATGGCAAGTGACTCTGTTTTCCATTAAAATACTATTAAGTAAATTATTATGTAGGTGATACAATGGTATGTCAGAATTTGTGAAAGTGGTATATAAATAACTGAAATTTGGTGATTTTTTTTTTAATGTTTATTGATCTTTGGGGGGGGGGGGCAGAGCATGAGCCAGGGAGGGGCAGAGAGAGAGGGAGACACAGAATCCGAAGCAGGCTCCAGCCTCTGAGCTGTCAGCACAGAGCTCAACGTGAGGCTCGAACTCAAGAACCCGAGATCATGACCTGAGCTGAAGTTGGACACTTAACTGACTGAGCCACCCAGGTGCCCTTGGTGATATTATTTAATGAAAATGTTGAATAAAAGTGGAATACATAAAGGATTAGGGGTATCAAAAGGAAGAACAAAGTTCAATAATTTAAAAAATATAGATATAAATAGGGAAATAGATAACTACTGTTCCATAAGAAATTCTTTTCTAGAAAACTAGTATTCACCTAGGGTAACAAAACTCTTTCATTAATGAGTAATTGATGAAAATTAAAATCATTTGTTAACAACTATTTCACCTAGAAAACAAATGGATTTCAGAAGAAAAAAAACTATTTCTTTATTCATTTTCAGAAATATATTTCCTGGCATGTACCAGCATTATGCTAGTCTTATTTATTTATTTATTTATTTTTCTTATTTCTTATAAAACTGAAGAAAACCAGGAATCCATCTTTGTGTTTACCTATTTTCTCCTATACAAATAATACTAATAACCAATACTTGTACCTAATTTTAGTGGTTACAAATATCTTCATGTACACCATTGTATGTGTTCTTCAAAAAATATCCTATCTGGTAAAACTGATTTTCATTTTTTATGATGTCCAGAATAGGTTCTAGAGAATACAGAAACTAGCTTAAGCTAATACAACTTTTTCAGGTTACAGTCAAAACCAGAATACAACAGATTCTCGGACTACAAGTCTAATGCCAGTCCATGTATCTTGGATCTCTTCCTAGAGTCCTAGGTCTGATTTTATATACACATATATTTGTAAAGTAGTACCTTTTCCTCTAGAGCTATAGCGTGATATAGAATAAGAGTAATCCCCGAACACACACAACCCAGCCCTGTTTTTTTAAATGTCATAGTCAGAGGGCCCAGGAAAATGTTACAGCTAAGATACTTCTTTCTCAAGGGCTTAATCTTGACTTTGCTTCAGTGACATTTGATTACTTCCTAAGTGAAAGAGAAAAAGAACACTTCAAGTCTTATAAATGTATCAGCTTTGCAGCAGCATATCTTCTGAGATCACAATTCACCTATACTCTTATCTCACTCTTGGTTATTCAACCTAATTAGATGTGTAGACAAGAATGAACTTCAAAGTGAAAACCTGGCAGGTTAACATTCTTCACTGACAGAAGACTCCTTCTCCCCTCCCCCAACCCCCCCACGGCCCCCTCCCCACTCTGGTCTAATTCCTGTCACTAATTTTTAGAGGATGATAACAGAAAGGACACTGAAATTATTAAAAACAAAATGAAGTACTGAGCTATCTATACCATAGCATGGAACTCATTCTAAGGAAGAAAAATTCCAGAAAAAAAAAAGTTTCCTTAGAGGAATAAAATGGATGTGAATGTCTTTTTCCAATGTAAAAAAACAGTGTCACTGGCTACATTATAGTCTTGGTAAATATCTTAATATACAGAGATTCAATGTTATTAAAAGATTTTATTTTTTTAATGTTTATTTATTTATTTTGAGAGAGAGAGTGTGTGCATGCATGCATGAGCAGGGGAGGGGCACAGAGAAAGGGAGAGAGAATCCCAAGCAGACTCCACACTCAGCATGGAGCCCTGTGTGGGGCTCCATCTCATGAACCGTGAGATCAGGACCAGATCTGAAATAAAGAGTCAGATACTTAACAGACTGAGTTACCCAGGTGCCCGTATTAAAGGATTTTGTGAATACAAGGGAACTAAAATTCTAGAAAGAAGTTAATATGAGAATGTTTGCAGAAATTATTTTTATCTATGTCCTTTTGCCGATTGTCAAACATTTGTCAAAATGTTCCTGAAGTCAGGTTGAGACTGGGATGATGCATAGAAGAACTAACCACAAAATGAAACAGCAGCACTCACAATGAGACACATACACTAGTCTTAGCAGCTGTCAGTGGTCTCCCTTTAATGTTGAACACTTCACGGAATTGAATTGAATGCACTGAAACAGTATATGGCAAACTGGAGCGTTCACATTTAGAACCTCTCTGCGGAATCAGTTCATCTGAGAGCAATATTTACAAACATATGTTTCTCAGCCAGATATAGATTCCAAAAGCCTGTTGTTTCCTCTATATGGAAATATAAACAGCATTAGAAAAAAAAAGCCCTAGGAAACACTGCCATAAAGGGAACTTTTTTAAGCTGGTATTTCCCAAATTTAAGCATAGAACTTAGTTTTTCTTTAGGCTTTTTTTTTTCATATCACACCTATTTTATCTCTTGAAATTAGTATTTCACTCTATACATTTAGGTAAATATTGGTCAAGAATAAGATAATCTTTGGGGCGCCTGGGTGGCTCAGTTCGTGAAGCATCCAACTCTTGGTTTCAGCTCAGGTCATGATCTCATGGTTTGGTGAGTTTGAGCCCCACACAGGGCTCTGTACTGACAGCACAGAGCCTGCTTGGGATTCTCTCTCTCCCTCTCTCTCTCTGCCCCTCCCCTGCTCATGTGGTCTCTGTCTCCCTCAAAAATAAATAAATAAACTTAAAAAAAAATAAGATCTTTATAGTTCTCAAATATTCACCAAGGAAATGTTCCATGTAGAGGTGGAAAGACTTAGTTTTAAGGTTATAAATGCTTTACATGGTATATGAGATTATCCCTACAGTAATTTTTACAGAATGGCCGATGAATCCCTAAATCCCTAAAAATGCCAATAGCAGGGTAAGAAACAGAGCTCCCGTTTCTGTGGTACCCTTAATGTTTAAGTTCCCCAAATCATCAGAAACACTCCTAACACTAATGCCACATAAGAACACCAGAGCAAACAAAAAGTTTCTAGAGAAAGTTTCTAGAGAAAATAACCCCTTTGGAGATCTTATTATATAGAGCAGCAGGGAGTGCACCTTGAATTGTCAACCCAATGTACAGGCAGGATGTGCATAGTTTACTGAAAAAAAAAAAAAAAAAAAAAAACAAGCCACAGAAGACACTAGGGAAATCAATAAGGAATCCAGGAGAAAACCGGATTAAATTCGAAAACCATGTGAAGACAGTAAGAACAATATAAATTATAATTAACAAAGTACTTTCAGAATCTCTTTTTTGCAAAGCAGAAAATTTAAAATTGGAATACACAATGTTAGGCTCTGTGTTGACATAAATTACATTATATATAATTACTAACTGGATTACTTATTATTTAAATTTGAAAATATGCAATGTGGATGGAACTGGAGTGTTATGCTAAGTGAAATAAGTCATACAGAGAAAGACAAATACCATATGTTTTCACTGTTTTGTGGGTCCTGAGAAACTTAACAGAAGACCATGGGGGAGGGGAAGAAAAAAGAAGAGGTTAGAGAGGGAGGGAGCCAAAACATAAGAGACTCTTAAAAACTGAGAACAAACTGAGGGTTGATGGGGGGTGGGAGGGAGGGGAGGGTGGGGGATGGGTATTGAGGAGGACACCTTTTGGGATGAGCACCGGGTGTTGTATGGAAACCAATTTGACAATAAGTTTCATATACAAAAAAATAAAAAAATAAATTTGAAAATATGTTAAAAATCACTTGCTGAAGAATAAACAACAGGAACTCAAAAAAAAAAACTAGCAAGGAAAGTCATTTAAATATATGAGCAGTGCAAAATTAATACAGAGAGATATAAAGTTTGTAAACTTATGAAATAAGATTCTTGACTTTGGTAAAAGAAACAATAATTTCCATACCCAACTCCACATTTAGAGTAGGCAATTCCCTGGGACTTTATTTTTATTTATGCATGTATTTACTTTACCTTTTGGCCCCTTTTACCCATTATTTGGATTATTTAAACAAAAGTACTGCCACTGGAAGCTTTATGTTTTTTGTCATACACAAAAATGAACTTTATTAACACTTATAAACATTATGCTAGAAAATGAGGAAATAAATGGTCTTGGATAAGGAGATTATTGTAAAGATGTAGTTCTCCCCAAATTTGTCTACAGGTTTAATGTAATGGCAATCAAATGTTTACTGAGATTTCTTTGAAACTTGACAAAAAAAATTATTCTAGGTTTTTTCCATAAGGATAAACAGGTGATAAAAGGAAATAAATCATTTGAAAGATCAGGAAAAGAAAGAAATAGAATAATAAAATGTAAAACTATAGGATTTAAAATGTATAGCACTGGAATAAGACCTAAAATACAGATCTATGTAACAGAATAGATTTTGTCTGAATACAGCCTGCAAAAGTAAATAGCTACAGAATGATTATTATTATTGAATGAGAAGATGGGAAACTTGCTAATTAGATGAGGGGAATCAAATTAGATTATAATTATATAGCAAAAAAGCAAAATCTGGATGAATTAAAGGAGTAAAAGAAAAAGATGTCTATTTACATGTAACTCCCCATTACAAAGAAGAATATGTAGGTGAATTTTTTGATTGATTTCATTATGTGGGAAGACTGAAAGTGTAGAACCAATGGGAGAAATTAAAAAAAAAGAAAATGTCTCATATAATTAATGGGTAAGTAAAATTAAAATATACACAGACATATAAATAATACAAATATAATAAAGTTGTTATTTGGCATTCAGGTGATTTTCAACTTTTCAGTATTATAAACAATACAATATTTTGATTCTTTCTTTAAATGATCTCAGCAGAATTGGAACTACTGGGTCAAAAGGGGGCTAATTTCTAAGTTTCTTTATGTATTACACAAACTGCTTTTCAGAAGCTATGTTGTGATTTGTATTCCTTGAAGCAGTATGTGTTCAAATTTCACCATGGTTTCAATGAAAAATAAAGACAAAAAGGAAAACAAAAACTTAGGCGGCTGTCATTTAAATCAACATCTATTTGAATAATAGTGACTATGAACATATTTGCAATCATTCTTTGGCCACCTGTACCTACTCTTTGTGAACTGTTCACATTTTTTTTTTAAATTTTTTTTTAACGTTTATTTATTTTTGAGACAGAGAGAGACAGAGCATGAACGGGGGAGGGGCAGAGAGAGAGGGAGACACAGAACCGGAAGCAGTCTCCAGGCTCTGAGCCATCAGCCCAGAGCCCGACGCGGGGCTCGAACTCACAGACCGCGAGATCGTGACCTGAGCTGAAGTCTGACGCTTAACCGACTGAGCCACCCAGGCGCCCCTGTTCACATTTTTTTTAATGTTACAAAGAAATTGAAAACAAAGACTTTGAAGTCAGATACAAGGAGGTTCAGCTTCACCCTTAAGCAACTGTCTTGATTTTGTGTAAGTTAATTTTTCTGAATTGTAATCACCTCAATTCAATAAGAATAACACCTACATGATGGAGCTGTATCAAATGAAATAAAATAATGAGATTTAGGATGCTGACATAAATACTACAGTACACAGAAAAAAGTCAGGAACCTATTTGTATTGGGATGCTAGTAGTAGTTGCTGATTTCAGTTAGTTTTTTGGTATTAAGATAATTCATATTTTATCATCTTTATCATAATTGTTATGATTAATTTAATGGAATTTTAAAATATTATTTAAGCAAATTAATATTTTTTAAGCTGTAGATTTTTAGGCGACTTCATTATTTCTTATGCCTTAGATATTTTCCTATTCATCAAGGTGCAAGTGGGATGATTAATATAGTGTACAAAGAGATATCCTATAATAAATTTTCAGGGAATTATTAGCTTTGTAAAGATGCAATTATTTTTCATGGTTATGAATAGCTTTAGCATACTATTTATTTTTAATTTTCCAAAACCTTCTTTGACTCACACACTTACGTATTAATTAAGTGGTATGACTTTTGACCATTCACAATCTCAAAGATAAAATATTTTACAAATTGTACTTCTATGTTATGGAATGAAAGCCGGTGAAGACGTAATGAATATATATAAAGGTTATACTATCCATGTGTTTCTATCAACTTGCTAAATTTGTATCCAAGTTTTTAATTGTATAATAATTATTAAATATGTATTAAGACAACAGACATACAATTTCATCATCTCTGAAATACAAAACCATATAGAAGGACAGAATATAATGCAGAAATCCATACCTTTTGTGTGACTCAGGCCACTAAAACTGAAAGCAGAAGTCTGCCTGAAGAACTTATCCCAGTGATGGTCAAGGATGAGATGCCTGGGCTTTTCCCGACCTAATAAAAATATAAAGAGATATTCTTCAATGTCACATTCAAAAGGAAAAATAGCAGGAGAGATTGAAAGAGAATCAAAACTCCCCTCTAGTGGGAAATTTCTCAGATAATTATTTTTCCAAGTATATTTTAAGATGACATTTAAATGCCATTTTTGAAGAACATAGCCAACATTATAAATGGCTTTCTCTATAATATTATAAAATCAACTCATACATTCTTAGAATTTTAATTTAAACTACTCAAACAATAGATATGAATGAGAGCCTGTTTGAGCCCTCTATCTAAAAATGGCTGGCAGTAGTTAATATTCACATATGCATAAATGAATATGCATTGACAGTAATTTAAACCAATAAATACAAAACCAATTACCCAAAACATACTAGCTACATAACAAGTACTTGCTTTTAGTGCTACCATATATAAAAGATAAAAATTTCTGTCGGCACAAGCATTTATATATAATTTTAAATACACTGTCCTTGGAAAGAAATGTGAGTGCATGATATAACCCCCATGAAGAGGATTTTTGTAACACTTGGTAAAATTGTAAATTTATTCACCATTTTGCCCATCAATACTACTTACAGAAATACACCTTAAATACACATCTCAAACATGAAACAATATACACGTAGGGGCATTATTTGTATAGCAATACGTACTGGGGCATTACTTATATATATATGAGTATATATATGTATATATATATGTGTATATATGTATATATATATGTATATCATGTATATTTTTATACAGCAAATTATTAGATACTCCTTTATCCCTACTTTCATTTTGTTTTGCTCTTCAATAAAACTATTGGTGTCTGGAAAAGAATCCACTTATATCTAAACATTTGAATAAAATCACTAACACTGCATTTAAATTTGAATTTAGCAAAAAGAGTGAATAATCTCAAGACTATAGCTATTTTAGTTGAAAAGAAATCAAAACAGCTATATTATATGCATTGACTACTGCGTCATTCATTTATGTAACTTTTAGGTATATAATCTGTAAGTGATATTTCACAAATAGAATACCACAATGTATATATGTTTTTGTGTATGTATATTACAGATCTAGTAGTTTTGAAATGTGCATATGACAGTTTTGTGCACAAAACAGATGATCAGTATATAATCAGTGACTGAATATTCAATTCCTGCTCTACCAACATATGCCAGCACTGAAATACTCATTTAGGTAGGAATAAAGCTATGAGTGGATATAACCCCTGCCATCAACAAGCACAAATTAGCAGGTCTGGAATGTGGTTATATGAGCAAGGGCACACACATACAAATAATGGAGATGTGTCCTTAAATTCCTAATAGGTACATCAGGCCCTAATTTGTAATGTGTTGACTCAAACCCACCCATGGCTACCTTTCCTTTTTCCACCTTTATTCCTGGCTAAATAGGGTGGAACCTTGACAGCAGGGGCTGGAGTGGAGGGCATTATTATTGATCAGAGAGGATTGTGGGAACTGAGTCCACTGATACCAGTCACTGAGCAAGGGTACATGTCGAGGCTGATCAAGGAGGCCAACACAGGAAGTCCAAGCATGTATTGATGAGGCAGAACCAGGGTCTGATGGCAGAGTTAAAAAGAGAAAGGAGAGATCTGAGGAGCTGAGAAAATGTGAAAGGAGTGGCAGTCAGAGGTATTTCCTGAGGTCCTTTGATTGGATGAAGGGAGGCCTCTTTACTGAGATCTTAAAGGGAAGAAGCAAAAAGAGAGGCAAGTGCAATTCTTTACAGCCTTATCAGTATGGGGCTTTATAAGCACCATCTGTAAGCAGACAACTTAGAATGCCAGTTAGGTGGCCCTGGAGAAGATAGCTAGACGTGATGAGTTCAAGACACTGTTCAATCACTGGCTCACTGCATGGTTTTGGAAAATTTCTAAGCCTCAGGTTCCATATCTGAGAAGTCTCCAAGAGTCTTTTTTTAAAGATTGGGTATAGTCACATTTACAGAGCTCAAGCCTGGTACAAAGTGAGTGTATAACAAATGCGAGTGCCCTAGGTTATTTGAAGCTTTTGTGAAGTAGTATCCTGCTCCTCATGGGACTCATTAACGGTCTGTTTTGGAGATGTCTCTACTATTCTCTTAGCGTTTAGGCCATCTCCTCTCTAGCCTCCCTATCCCATCCATTTAAATGCATCCCATTTAAAGGTTGCATGAAGTAAGATATGAATAGACCCCTGAAATATAATCTTTTCAACACCTTGCCTTGTGTAATGTTCAACTGAAAAAAACTTAGAGACAGGGCGCCTGGGTGGCTCAGTCGGTTAAATGTCCAACTTTGGCTCAAGTCATGATCATGATCATGATCAAGTCATGATCACAGTTTGTGGGTTCAAGCCCTGCATCAGGCTCTGTGCTGGCAGCTCAGAGCCTGGAGCCTGCTTCAGACTCTGTGTCTCCCTCCCTGTCTGCTCCTTCCCCACTCGCACTCTCTCCCTCCAAAATAAATAAACATTAATTTTTTTTTTTAAAAAAAGCTTACACACAACACACAATAGAATTAAAAAATTAAATAGAATTTAATGAAATAGAATAAAAGATTCTTAAATGTCAAAGGGCAGCATTTCTGAAATAAGTTATTAAAATGGAAATAGCTAAAATCTCAGCAGATGAAAAGACATTAGACAATTGGCAATATAAAAGTTTGAGAATGAGTTTGCAATTCTAAAAACATTGCCTTCTTGGAAAAACAGTGCATTCTGAAAGATATCTTTTCCTATATATCTTGTATATCTATTATATCTATCTATCTATCTATCTTTCTATTGAAAGAGAAATCAGGAACGCTGGATCTGAAATAGTGTGAGACTTCTCTCACTCAGCAACCACCAACTTGGTGTTATGAGTCTTGCTACCAACTTCTGTAAGGGGATTCTGTGAATTCTGTAGCATCTGTAGAAACGATGATCTCTTGAAAGATAGCAAGGGATTGCACAGTCCTTTCATGAAATAATGTTAAGATATTTGCAAATATTTAATTAGAAGGTCTTAATTTAGTACCTTTTAAAATTAGTATATTTGGCATACATGTTAAATATTTTTATCCTTATTGTCAGTCATGTTTTCTTGTGGTCCCTTCAATAATTCAAGCCAAATTATGAGGCCCAGTCGCCAAGAATATGAATATAAGACACGAACATGGTGGCTAGAAAAAAAACAGAACCCACAACAGAAAGAAGGAAGAGGTTATGACAGAGAGAGAGAGAGAGAGACAGAGACAGAGACAGGGAGAGACAGAGATAGAGAGAGAGAGAGAGAGGGACTTCAGTACTGAGAAAAGGAAAGGAGAAATATTTTCATAAAGGAAGGGGTGAAAGTGAAAAAAGGAAAGATACCAGAGGTTGGTGTCATTCTTGGTCCCTGGTCTCCTCAGGTTGAAGGAAGGGGGAGTATCTGAGGGTCTAAACATTTACTCAAGAGAGAGCAAGTTTATTAAAAATACTGTTTTAAAATACAAATCGGGTGGCTCAGTTGGTTGACCGTCTGACCTTTGGTTTTGGCTCAGGCTGTGATCTCATGGTTTGTAAGTTCAAGCCCTGCATCGGGATTTGCACTGACAGTGCAGAGCCTGCTTGGAATTCTCTCCCTCTCTTTCTCTCCCTCTCCAGTTAGTGATCTTGCTCTCTCTCCCAGAATTAATAAATACATATTTAAAAAAAATACAAAAGACTAATAAGTCTTTCATTGTCAAGCTTACTGTTTTTTCCTGTTATATATCAAAAGTGTTTCAGACCAATTAAAGAAAAAAAAACAAGCCACAAATTACTTCATAATTTATTCAAAAAAATTTTATGTTTATTTATTTTTGAGAGAGAGAGAGACAGACAGACAGATAGACAGAACCTGAGCGGGGGAGGGGCAGAGAGAGTGAGGGAGACACAGAATCTGAAGGAGGCTCCAGGCTCTGAGCTGGCAGCACAGAGCCCGATGCCGGGCTCGAACTCACAGACCGTGAGATCATGACCAGAAGTCAGACACTTAACCTACTGAGCCACCCAGGCACCCTACATAATTTATTTTTTAATGTTAACAATCTTGATCCAATATGTTTTTATAACATTCACATCCTTCTGAAGTGATTTGCCTGCAATTGTCTCGAAAATTCCATTTCTTGGACAGATCCATTTATCAGCCTTGTATGTTGTTCCCACACCAGGAATTCCGAACCCCAGAAGTGGTACGAACTTCAGAACGGTATTTTCTTGGTGCCTAGCTAAATTTGTAGTTTCTAATCCCAGACAAATGCCTTTTGTATTTTAATTTTGTCAGCTCCACCCTCCATTCCCTGCAGCAATTACTTTAAATCACTGTGCTACTCTTCAAATCTACTCTGTCACTGATCGGCAGATAAAAATATAAATGTAACCGCACTTAATTCCAAAGCCCCTCTAGCACCCTAACAATTTATCTACAGCCACGTTTGTTTTACCCTATCTCCACCTGTCCAAAGGTAGAAACGCCCCTCTTGTTCAAGGCTATTCCTTCTCCTTCAAGTCTGATCCCGGTCCTCCCAGAGCCATACCCATCAGTTAAGCCCTACCTCTTTTACAGCTTTAACTTCTGCTCAAGCCTGTCTTCTTCTTTCTGCCTATACAAATGCTCATGTCTTCCATATTAAAATGCTGACTTCCTTGAGTCTATAATCAACTTTTTTTTTTTAAGAAAACTTTTTAAAAAAGTGTTTATTTTTGAGAGAGAGAGAGAGAGAGAGAGAGAGCATGTGCAGGAGGGGCAGAGAGGGAGAGAGAGGATTCGAAGTGGGCTCCACACTGATAGCAGAGCACCCGATGCAGGGGTTGAACTCAAACTGCAAGATCATGACCTGAGCAGAAGTCAGACGCTTAACTGACTGAGCCGCCCAGGCGCCCCTACAACCACCTTTTGCTAAATACTGACGTGTCTCTCCTTCTCATCACAGCCAAGGTCTTCACAAGACGATTGTACATTAGATGACAGTATGTTCTTAATTTTTACTTAATTATTTTATACCAAGAGCAGGAGGAGGTGATCAGGAAAGACAAAAACTTCAACAAGTAAACGATGCTGTTCAGCTTCAGCATTAATCAAAAAATAGTAATTTGCATTCATGATAAAATACAATCTGCCTCTGTCAGATTGATGGAGATTAAGGAGAATGCTACTAGTCAGGGTTTACAAGGTTCAGGAAAAGAGGGAATGTCTGTAATTGACTCCTCGTAGGAGCATGAATTGCAACAGTATAACCATCCTGGAGAGTAACTTGGTTATTTATATCAAAAACCTTAACATGTATGCATTCCTTTTGGCCTAACAATTGAGCTACATAAAATGAATTATGCCAGCAGTAGTAGTGTTAGTCGATGTAGTAATAATATTTGAAAAGATAAAATTAGTAATGTCCAATATTAGATTTAAAATGTGCTTCAGAAAACTCATAAAGAGTTGGTTTCAATTTCAGAACCTCATTATTTGGTCTTTTAATAAAAAGTGACGAGAAACTCTACAAGATCTAACTTAAAAACGTGTATTTGTAATATGACATGGAAAAAAAAACCCAAGTTTTGTTAGACCCAGAATTTAACCCAAATATGCTATTTATAAAGAAAAGAGGGTGCATCCATTGTGGAACACAGTGTGAAGTTTCCTCAAAAAGTTAAAAATAGAACTACCCTATGATCCGCTATAATCGCACTACTGGGTATTTACCAAAAAAATACAAAACCACTAATTCAAAGGGATACTTGCACCCCTATGTTTATATGATGATGATACTGAGTGATATATGAAATTACTGAATCACTATCTTGTGCATCTGAAACTAAGAGAACACTGTATGTTAACTATATGGGAATTAAAATTTTTAAGAAGGAAGAAAAGCGGGAAATGAAACAAAATCAGAATACTAGAATTTCTAAAAACTTTTAAGGAATAAGCATTGGCATAGTTGAGTCAGGTCATAAAAAATCTTACAAATCTACTAATTTACATATTTGGTTTTACAGATTAAATTGGAAGAAATTGACTTGGTACAGAGATTTCTAATTTCCTTTTTTTTTAATTTTTTAAAATGTTTATCTATTTTTGAAGGATAAAGAGACAGAGCGTGAGTGGGGGAGGGGCAGAGAGAGAAAGGGAGACACAGAATCTGAAGCAGGCTCCAGGCTCTGAGCTGTTAGCACAGAACCTAATGTGGGGCTTGAACTCATGAGCTGTGAGATCATGACCTGAGCCGAAATCTACGCTTAACTGACTGAGCCACCCAGGCGCCCCTAGACTTCTAATTTCTGATTCTGGCTCCACCATTTGTAAACTGTGATTTCAGCCAAGATACTTCATCTCTCACATCTTGTTTTCTCTTTTACAAAATGATGGTGTTGAAACAGCTAATGGATTCCTAAAGTGTCCATTATCTCTAAAATGCTTGGATTCTGTGATAAAACAGGTTTCATTAATAATTACAAAATAACATACGTAATATATATTTAAAAAAACTTACTTGTTAGTATGATATCGATTAGAACATCTTCCTTGGTGGGATTTTGGAAAGTTATAACAACAGATGATTGAAGACTGAGGTATGCGGTCATTCTTTTTATGTCTATAGGCTGGGGGAATAGTCCTATTCCAGAGAGGAAGAATCTCCATTCTGTAAACTGTTTAAAGATAAACATTCATGATACATATATCCTAATCATGTACATTTTATTTGCAACACTTAGTAAATGTAATATGCATAAAAATCTTGGCAGGTAAGAGACATTTTGTTGTTAATATTAATATGCAGTTATATTTTTCCTTTCTTTTCCAAATTCTTTTTGATTTCACTGAAATTTCAGTGTATTTCTACACTTAAAAAAAGGGGCAAAAGACCCATACTCAAAATATTAAACATATTTCTATGCATAAAAGGTTATTTATAGCAACATAAAAGAGAAATCTTAATGAAAACCTTGCATTTCTATTCAAGGTTTTTTAAGAAATCAATTTGTCTAGCAAACTGGATACTAAATACTGCATCAAGTTTCCAAAATCTTAGGGTGAATTTCAAATGAAATTCAGATAGTTATCACATGAAGGCAAAGATGGCGAGGCACAGATTGAAGCCCCATTAAAAGGAAGTGTGCACAATTGCATGGCATATTATTTATCCCCACCGTCTAGTACAGTGTACGTTCTGGTAGGACAAGATAGGGGAGAAGAGCTCAAAAATTACGTGAAGGAGATCACACGTAGCCATTGTTCTTATCTGGGTTTCGTAAGCCTGCAAAGCACTGTTTGAAAATGTTCCCTTTGTGTTCATTTAGAATGAAAGTCTCGAGAGTACAGCAGACTCTGACTCAATTCTCTGCACTGAATACTTTGCTAATGTTACAGATGAATAAGGAGGTCACTAAATGAAAACCAACACAAAATAACCTAGTTTATAATGTATTAAACTACATAGATGTGTCCAAGCCTAAATTCCAACAAAAGAGGGAAACTTTTAAGACTGTTTCGAACGAGGATAGGTGATGAAGTAAATCCATAAAATGCTGTGTCTGCATAGGAAGGATTAAAAGGAAGTTTTACCTACATATATATTCAGATGACTGCATTACTGTTAGTTAGACATTTTACTAACAACATACAAGTACACTATGTTTTCACTTATGATGTCCTTCCTTGATTACACACAACTGAATGACTGGGATTAAGCATCAGGGTTCAATTACATTAACAACTGTTTTACATAAATTACTTACTTCTTTTGGCTACTTGATAAAATTCAATCCTGAAGGACAGAAATAAAGTTACTTTAAACCACTGGGAGTGAACCAAACTACAAAAACAAGGAGGCCAATGTCAATGTGTTCATGTTTTGCCATATGGCCTGGAATACTGGAGCTTCTAAATTAAACCATATCCCATATTACTGAACGCTAGTATCCAACAACTGCTCTGGCATTGCTTAAATTATCCCCTTGGGTTCAGAGAGGGGAAACTAAAGAGTATCCAAATGAACATGTGCATTAAAAAATAGTGACATATTTAGCCCATCTTTATCTCTAACTTTTTTGAAAGAAGACACAGCAAACCCTTTAAAGATCCAATTCCCATGTTTCTGAAAGATAATTAGCAGAGGTAAAAGATAGCAAATCTCGCTTACACACTAAGCAGAGCTCAAGGACAATACAGCCTCCTAAGAATTAACAAAGTTTTCATAGACACAGGCTGCAAGAATCACAGATTCATGCTGGGTAATCAAACCAGTCTGACTTTATGTCTTCTTTCATTTTTGCTATTCTGACCTCTAGATACAGCAAGTCACACGATCAAATATGAATGAAATAATGGCAACTATGTGAAAATAAAATTAAAACAACTGAAAACCAAGAAAGAAAATCTAAGAACATCAGTCTGGTCTCTAAGAGAAGGCCTGATTGCCAGGTTTGCAGCCTACTATTGTTGCTCTTATTCTGTTACACTGTAACACAATCTCATTTAGAGACTCTGGTAGCATAAAGTAGTGAAGCCCTAAGCAAAGTAACCTCAGGATTCAAAATGCGCACAAACAACTTTAGAGCGAAGTTAGAGTTTTACAAAGCAGGGGCTCTTTACCTGGCTCCAAACCGGAAATGAATGAAATAAATGATAAACTATAGCCACTTCCTTTAGTTCAACAAGGACAAACGATCAGAAATAGTTCAAATTTATCATATAAGGACTGACATTTGTAGACTTTAGATTAAGCAGCTACTCATTTGTGTGTGCCAGGTCAACTACATAAGAGAGGGATAGAAACCTACATTAGTGTTTCCCTAATGGTTAAAAGTTACTGTATACTCTTAGAAAAGTAAAACCTTTAACTTTATTTTTAAAAATATCTTCTTTAGATGGCTACATATAAATAATACCATATACCATATTTCCAGAAGTTCATTCAATTAATACTTTCCAAGAAACTGTTTTTGCTGGCTAAGGACGCTGTGTGGATGAATTAGATAAAAGAGGAAGTCCCGAATGATTCAGGGATAAAATGAAAAAGAATGGCAAAGAAAATAAAAAGGAAAGGCAAGAAAAATCTTAACAAGGCAGCACATTGAAAAAGTTGAAGGGGTCTGCATCCGGGAGCTGAAAGGATAAATGAATTATTGATTTAAATCTAACCACAGGTAAATCTTTGGAGATGTGCTACAACTTCGAAGGAGATGCTCAGGGTGACTGAAATCAAGCACCAGTGTTAATCTGAGTTACAAAAGTTGTGTTGATTACATACTTGTTTAAGTTCTTTTGTGTTTGATACAGAATTTCACGGGGTGCCTGGTTGGCTCAGTGGGTTAAGAGTCCGAGTTGGGTTCAGGTCATGATCTCATGGTTCACGAGTTCGAGCCCCGCGTCGGGCTCTGTGCTGACAGCTCAAAGCCTGAACCCTCCTTCAGAGTCTGTGTCTCCCTCTCTCTCTGCCCCTCCCCCACTTGTTCTCTGTCTCTGTCTCTCAAAAATAAATAAACATTAAAAAAATTAAAAACAAAAAAATTTGACATTCAATTTCTAGGCTAGGATTTTCTAAAGCTGAGATGGAGAACTGGAGAACTGAAAGTAGAGTTGCACTGCTGATGTGTCAGACTCTTTGAATTGATACAATTTCCACCAGAAATGCAAACAACTAAATTGTCCCTAACGATTAAGATGAAGGGGCCAGGCCCACTATGAAGCAATGATTTAAAAGATCTGCCTTGTGGGGTGCCTGGATGGCTCAGTTGGTTAAGTGTCCAGCTCTTGGTTTTGGCTCGGGTCATGATCTCATGGTTTGTGTGTTCAAGCCCTGCATTGGGCTCTTTGCTGAGAGAGAGAAAGAAACACAGCATGAGTGGGGGAGGGACAGACAGAAAGGGAGACACAGAATCTGAAGCAGACTCCAGGATCCAAGCTGTCAGCACAGAGCCCGACGTGGGGCTCCAAGCCACGAACTGTGAGATCATGACCTGAGCCGAAGTTGGACGCTTAAATAACTGAGCCATCCAGGCGCCCCTGAAAGTAGCTTCTTTAGACACCTCCACATGCACAATGTATACTGCATTTCCAAAAGTTCATTTAATTAATAATTTACAATGCACTTGTTTCACTTGCAAAAAATGTGAAATGAATGAATTACATTTACTTATTTATTGATTTTGAAATTTAATTGACTTTACTTGGTCCAAGAATACTTTGTCATACCTGAGCACAGTGGAAGATGATAGAAGCCTGATGACCAGTTCTTCCAAGAGCAGAAGGACAGAAATGAACAGATACCTCTTTGGTGGAGTGAGGAGGTATGGTCAGCTGTGTAAATTCAGAGAGAAAAAGAAAGAGAAAGAAAAATCGATACTTTTATTTGAGTCAGCACCTTTGCATGCTAGGTATATGCCAGACTGATATTCACGTGATTAGTATGTTACCTTGTACACGTTATCCGTTCCCAGTATGCCTGCTTGGGGCATACTGGTATAACAGCCATGGTAAACAGTGTTTAGTGGTGTTTGCACCATGTTCTTCTCCCAGACAATGACCACATGGAGTCACTTGCTCTATACGAGGAAATCAGGATTAGGTTTTAAAGCTGAGTAAGAACCCTGAAGAGTAGAAATATTTAAGAACCCATAGCTTATTGATCATCCCGATACATGTTAAACCTCTGGAAACCTAACTTGTAGCTTTGGCGATGTCAAACGAAATGAACTGATTCTAAGCATAGATGTAAGGAAGGCTTCTTTAGTGTACAATGAAGTGTTCCTTTTTGTCCGATCACATTCACACTCCAGGTGTGACCTGTTAGAATAACTTGAGTCTGAACAGTATTAGAATGAGTCACCTCTTTAGAGATTGTGAAAGCCAGCAAGTCCATCACAATATAATAAGGATTTGAGTACCTGGGTAATCAGAATGCTATACCGTGAATAATATAATATCTAACATCAACACCTACAGAATGATAAAATGAGAGGGCACATGTCTGAAAAGTAAGTTTATTTTTTTCACTACCATATTTTGCCAGATAACTTTTGAAAATGTAAAACTGTAAAATAGCAGTGACATTCAAATCCTTGTAGAAGGTAGTACTTAGTGCTTAATAATAATGTTCTGATCATGACCATGAAATACAAATACAAACACAAACTTAATTTTATATTTAGAACAGAGGCAGCTCCTTACTAGATATATGTATGGTTTATCTACAGCAAATATTTATATCTTAGGTTGGCTCTCCCTCTGACGGTTAATCACTTAAGTTCATGCACACATAAGGAATATAAATTAATTTCAATATCAACCTTAGTAAAAAAAATAAGAGGGGCGCCTGGGTGGCTTGGTCGGTTAAGCGTCTGACTTCGGCTCAGGTCATGATCTCCCGGTCCGTGAGTTCGAGCCCCGTGTCGGGCTCTGTGCTGACCGCTCAGAGCCTGGAGCCTGTTTCAGTTCTGTGTCTCCCTCTCTCTCTGCCCCTCCCCTGTTTATGCTCTGTCTCTCTCTGTCTCAAAAATAAATAAACGTTAAAAAAAAATTAAAAAAAAAATAAGGAAAGTTGTATTTCATATTTTCTTTCAATTTAACAAATATGAAAAAAGTTCTCCCTCTATATATATACATATATATGTATAATATATATATATAAAATCATCTATTTCATTGGAAAAATTATATAGTACTACATTAACTTGGATTTTAATTCTAGTTCTACCACTTACTGACCACATGGGTTTTTTTTTAGCCTCTCTGGCCTCAGATTCCTCTTCACTAAATATATGTCAGAAGCATGCGGTGAAGATAGAGGTAGTGTATACAACCAAGCAGTAACTCAATAAAATTCCCTTATTTCCACCTGAAATTCACTGAAAAATCCCATGTTACAAGAAGGAAAGATAAACACCACTGGTTGGAATTTATCTGCAGCAAATATACTGGCTTAGTATACTGGGATATAGACAATATATTAAATATAGGACCTTTGTGAAACTTAAAAACATTTAATTACAAACAAGTGTCATCACGATAACTGATGCCAATACCTGAGCTTACACTGGATCTTAATTCAAGAGAGAAAGATAATTGAGGCAGGTGAATAAACTCAAATTTGGACAGAATACTAGATAATGTGGGAGATTAATTACACTATTAAGAAATATAATCTGAAGTATTTAGTGTTGAAATAGCACAATGCCTACAACTTACCTTCAGACTGAACATTAAGAAATGTAAGAGAAAGAGAGAGAGAAAAATATAGCAAGTCATTAATATAAGAACCAAGGTAGAAGGTGTAAGTTTGTGCATTGTATTAGTCTTTCAACTTCTCTATACGTTTGAAAATTTTTATAATATACAGTTGAAGGGAAACAAGTTTTTTATATCATTATTTACCTTGATAATAAGTCCATGCTTACTTATTGAAGCATTTATGAGTAGTCATCAATATTTTAAAATCTTTACTTATGTAAACACGAATTCTATGCAACCAAGCCAAGAATAAAGTTAGATATGTGTGTGGGTGTGTGTCTCCCTTTCTAGTATATAGTTATATGTACTATATGTATTATATAGTATATATATATTATAGTTACCACTAATATGTGCTCCTATTTGTTCTATGATATATAGTAGTATTTTTCTCATCTATAAATTTATTTTTGAGTTGTTTCCCAGTATTCAAGTTAAGTACATATTCAGGGCTCATGAATATTTTATAAGCGTATAAAAGAATGAACATACTAGAAACATGGTTAAAATGTTAAAGGAGACGCCTGGATGGCTTACTCAGTTAAGCATCTGACTCTTGATTTTGGCTCAGGACATGATCTCACAATTCATGAGTTCGAGCCCCGTGTCAGGCTATGTGCTGACAGCATGGAGCCTGCTTGGGATTCTCTCTCTCTCTCTCTCTCTCTCTCTCTCTCTCTCTCAAAATAAACAAATAAACATTTTAAAATGTTAAAGCAGAAGCTATATGCTTCATTATGCAATATACTGCATTTGTTTTCCCCCGGACTAAAGTTTATATTCTTCTGCAAAAACAATGATATAAAAGATATAAGAAGCACCACTTTCTAATGAGAAATTTCAGTTATTTGTAAACTATATCCTGACCACCATATTCTGGCTAATTTATGGAGAATATAGTGTTAAGTAATATAAGCATGTGTGTATAGTTATTCTGAGATTAAACTACATACAATTTTAGCAATACCATACTTAGTGATATCTCATTTGACACACTATGGCAGTTAAGAACTAATTTCATATCGTGGTATTATTAGCTGGTAACCAGTGATTTACAAGAGACAGGTATTAAGATATAAATGAAATCACATAGATTTCTTAAACAATCATTAAACAGCAAAGAGTAAAAGCCTTTACTTAAATACCATATCTACTTAGTAGGGCTTCATGATTTAGTGTGAGATCCTCTGAAGAAAATAATCTATCACAATTATCATTTTGAAGTTTACCTGAAAACATGGTTTTGGTATTCACTGTACATATTTGGTATCATATGTTTGTAAACAAAGATATTGCTGCTAAACCTTTAGATTTTGTTTTGTTACTTGTGGGAGGAGAAAAGTGACTGGGGCCCATTGACTGGTTCTAGTCGCTGCTAGGGATCAAGGAATGAGAAAATGGGATAGAGAAAGGAGAGAGGGTAAGAGCTGTTCACACTGTTTACCAGTGGGGGAGGGGAGGTGGGCAGGAACTCAAGAAGGGCTGGAAGGCTGCCTCCTGGGGACACTGGAAACACAGGACTGCTGAGTCAAAATCATACTACTAGGAAATTATTTCCAAATCTGATTCCTAAAATGGTCAAAAATAAAGCACAACCAGTTTATTTAGAGTTCAGTGATCATGACTATGACTCTAGCATAGAGAATTTTAAAATTTTAGATGGACACGATATTGGTTTTTTTTGATAAATTAAAATTAGGGGGGATATATATGTATATAAATTCTATTTTTAAATTTTAAGCACTTAAAACCTTATGAATAAATCAAATGCTAATATTCCATGGTGTCCCAAACTCAGTATTGGAAAATGCTCTAGTAGTGGTAGGTAACTTGGCTTTCCAAATATACTTACCACCGATCCGTGAACATCCAAGACAAAATTTTCAGGATTACTGTTTGTTGCTTGCAATTCTAAGGTTTCGTGTGTGGGATTAACTAAAGAAATCATCTGAGCCATGCACCTGGGAGGAGACACAAAGCCAGTAAACTTGTTCAATGATAATTTTATAAGCTTGATGACTATTAATGGGTTGAACTGCATACCCAAAAAAGATATATTTAAGTTCTCACTCCCAATAACCCAGAATGTGACCTGATCTGGAAATAGGGTCACTGCAGGTATAATTAGGTAAGATGTGATCATACTGGAGTAGGGTGGCCCTTAATCCACTATGACTGGTGTCCTTATAAGAAGATAATGTGAAGACACATGAGAAAATGGCCATATAGCAATGGAGGTGGAGATTACAGTGATGCGCCCCTACATCAAGGAATACCAAAGATTTCTGGTTAAGTGCCAGAAGCCACAGATGAAAGAAGGATTCTCTCTTATTGGTTTCAGGGGGAACATGGTTCTGCTGAAAACCCTGAATTCAAATTTCTAGCCTCCAGAACTGTGAGACAATACATTTATGTTGTTTTAATCTACCCAGCAGGTGGTACTTGTTATGACAGGCCTAGAAAACTAACATAATAACTTGTGTGAGTTTCAAAATAAGAATAATCATATATGAACTAATGACATTTTGCTAAATTAGTCCCTGATTTTCTATTTTTGAGACCAAATGTTATTCCACCCTGGGTATTGGAATATATCCCAGTTTTAGGAGCAATATTTACTCATTATTTTATAACTGTTAAATTCAGCCAAAAAAGTTAACATAGTCTAGACATAATAACAAAGAGTAAAAAATTCACAAAGTTCTGTCCATTACATTGAAAAGATCCAGACTAATGATGAGTAAATGCCCTCCCCCCAGAAATGTGGCTATTTATGCTAAAAGCAAAGAATAATCAAGAGCGTTCATAATTCTCACCCCACTATCATTTTTAATACCTTTTGATGTATAACATGAAAATTGTCATCTTGCAAAAATGCAAATCAAACCACACTGGGATACCACCTCAAACCTGTTAGGATGGCTGTTATTAAAAAAAATAGTATGTGTAGGCAAGGATGTAGAGAAAATGGAATAGTGGTCCACTGATGATGGGAATGTAAACTGGTACAGCCACTATGGCAAACAATGGGGGGGGGGTTCTCAAAAAATTAAAAAATAAAACTACTATATGATCCAAAAATACCACTTTGGACTATATTTCCAAAATAAATTAAATCAGTATCTTAAAAAGATATCTGCATTTCCATGGTAATTGCAGCATTATTCACAATAGCCAAGATATGGAAATAACCTAAATGTTCTTCCACAGAGGAACAGATAAATAAAATGTGATATATACAATGGAATATTATCCAAACGTAAAAAAGAAGGAAATCCTGACATTTGTGACAACATGGATGATCCTAGAGGACATTATGCAAAGTGAAATAAGTCAGACAGAGAAAGACGAATGCAGTGTGATCTCATTTATATGTGGAATCTAAAACAGTGAAAAATAGTCTTGTGGGAATTAACATCAATTTCACTGCAAAGATTAATATAACTTGATGACATCTGAAATGGGCAAAGGTGCAAAAAGTAAGAGAGGTGTATGTAGCCTGTGATTGCCAGTGGACCAAGGGGCAAATATGTAAACTAAAGAGGTACTTGATTCATTGTTCATCCAGAAAAATGTTTTCAAAGGAACTGAATCTAATAAACCTTTTTTTAATTGCTAGTTTTCCCAATAATGAGAAATGAAGTTTATAATTATAAATGTGTATACTGAGGATTGTTTTTTTTTTTTTTTAGTGCTTATTTATTTTTGAGAGAGAGAGAGAGTGCGAGCAGGAGAGGGGCAGAGAGGGGGAGACAGAGAATCCCCGAAGCAGGTTCCAGGCTCTGAGCTGTCAGCACAGAGCCCAACGCGAGGCTCAAACTCAGGAACTGTGAGATCATGACTTGAACTGAAGTCGGACACTTAACCGACTGAGTCACCCAGGCACCCCAATATACTGAGGATTGTTGATGCACATATTATTTAGGGACAGAATTAAATTTCTTGAGTTAAAACGTTGTTATAGTTTTTCCTTGGGTTCCATATTCCTCATAATAAAATATTTTGTTATCAAGATGGTTTCAAACTTGTTAATACAGAATAACAAGGGAAAACTAAAATAATATTACCTGTCAAATCAATGAAAAACAAGAAGGTAGTTTTCTTAAATGTTGATTTATTTATTTTTGAGTGAGAGTGTGAGTGGGGAAGGGGCAGAGACAGAGGAAGACAGAGAATCTCAAGCAGGCTCCATGCTGTCAGCAGAAAGCCTGATGCAGGACTCAAGCTCATGAACTTTGAGATCATGACATGAGCCAAAACCAAGTCAGATGCTTAAGTGACTGAGCCACCAGGTGCCCCAACGAGAAGGTAATTTTAATGTGAACCAAGTGGTAGCACCTTAAAAACCATTTCCAGAATGAAGTGTACATGTGAACTCTGCATTATTTTTTTGACTTCTTATGAGTCTTAACCTCTTTTAAAATAAAAAGACACTTAAAAAAAAAAAAAGTGCCAAATGCTGGGGATGAGAAACTATTGTGAACCACGGAGAAGAATGAACTTTCTGTAAAATAATAAAACAAAAAATGCCTCCAATATGTAAAGGTTCCTGAGGTGACTAAATTCAATTAATTTCATGAATTTAATTCTGCAAATTAATTAGTAAGTGATCACTACCTGTCATTCTGAAATTCATTAATAATCATCTGTAAGGCAAACAATAAATTAAAGCTTTCTCTGACTTATAAGTGCAGAGTCCTGGGGCGCCTGGGTGGACCAGTGGGTTAAGCCTCAGACTCTTGGTTTTGGACGGCCTTCAGCTCAGGTCCCAATTTCAGGTCATGGTTTCATGGTTCACCCACGTTGGGCTCTGTGCTGACAGCATGGAGCCTGTTTCAGATTCTCTGTCTCCCTCTCTCTCTGCCCCTCCCCCCCTCAAAATAAATAAAGATTAAAAAAATTTTCAAAATAGAAGTGCAGAATCATACTAACTCCACTCATCTTTGCTTACACTTGATACAAACCTAGGAACTACATAATGTATCTCCAATATGAATATTTCCACTGCACTGGAGGCTTTTTAGCAAACTTCATGCTCATCATTCAGATGTTTAACAGACCCTCACACCAGCTCTTCTTATAGTCTCCTCTATCTCAGTTAATGTCACATCTTTAGTTCCAGTTGGTCAGGTCAAAACCTTTAGTGTCAACCATGCCCTGCTGTTTTCCTTATGCCTCAAATAGTAGTAGTCATTAGCTCCAATTTAAAAAATAACCCATAACTGAACACTTCTCTCCACATTCTGGCCCATGTGGTATCACTCTGGCCCATGCCGCTATCACCTTGGTCCTGAATTAGTGTAATGACCTCCTAACTGATATTCCTCTCACATCACATGCAGATATCAATTCCAGGTAGATTGTACATATAAATATAAGAGGTCGAGACAATATATTTTTCTAGAAAGACAAGTGAAGTTCTTAATGACGTTGGAGTATGGAAGAACAGGAGAAAACAAAAAGGTAGAGAAACGACATTAAAATTAAGAATTTAATTTTGTTAAAAAAATCTATTAAGGGACTGAAAGGGAAACTCACAAGATAAGAAGGAATATTTGCAACATATATAATCCACAAAGGTTTGTATCTAATATATATAAAGACTTATAAAGATATAAAGGAAAATACAAACTAACAGAAAAATGGTGAAGGGACATGAACAGGCACTTCAAAAAAGCCTATATCAAAATGGTCAATAAATACATGGCAGATACTCAACCTCATTAGTCATGAAGGAAATGTAAATGAAAGGTATATTGATGAACCACTTTATACACATCAGAATGGTCAAAATTAGTCTTACCATACCCACGTACTTGAGAATGTGAAGCAATTACAATTCACGTACGGCCGGTGGGAGTGCAAATAAATACAACCAATTCTGAACTCTGCCATTATCCACTACGTTAAAGTGATATTGCATTCCTATGTTTGTACCCAAGAAAAATGGGCATAAATATGCAACAAAAGCATATACAATGTTACATACAACACGTTTCATAATATACCAAACCGGGGGAAAAAAACACAAAAGTCTATTAACGATAAGAAGGATTTTTTTTTTTTGCAGGAACAAAAATAAATGAAGAATCTTACATAGAACAACATGAATGGGTCAATAAGTCCTGAATATCATTCAAATATGAGTGAAACAAGCATCAGAGAAAGTTTTGAATAGGAAAAAAGGAGTACAAAATTTATAATTAAAGAAAAAGACCATGACCTCTTAAAGTGACCATTCATATCTCAAGTATATCACAAAAAATATTACCAACACGAAATAGGAACAGAACATTATAATAAAAAAAACCACATAAATCAAACATCCAAACAACAACAACAAAAATGGTCTTGGATGTTGACAGCTGACCTGAAAATTCAACAGAAAGATTGGAAGATAAATTCAAATAAATCTAACTTAATACAAAAGCACAAATGTTGGTAAAAAAGGCCAAAATATAAGAAAATTAAAATAGCCGCCAAGTTCTAAAACTAAAACATGGTTGTTTTAGGAAGAGACAAAATAGAGAGCATAATTTGAGACTTCCAAAAACTGAAAATCATGTGTTTCCATATTGAAAGGAACCCCAACCACCTAGAAAAATGTATGAAAATAGAGGCACGCCAATTTATAGCATTAAAACATTTTAAAGACACTGAGTACAATTAATGGCCAGACAAACTTCCAAAGAGGATAAGGATCCATAATAAGGCTGGCTCACAAAATAGTTATTATCAAACATGTTTTAATAATATGTAATTTTCAATTATACACAGTACAACTTGGATCAAAAGAAATATGCTTTAGAAAACCATGTACAAAAGTAACAAGAACTTAAAAAGAAAGAGAAAAGGTGAGCACCTTTTAGTGGAATGAAAAAAAAACACATGATTGTAAAACTGGTTGAGCTAAACATTTTCACATAAGTGTATTCGATTTGTTATATACACATATAGTTTTCATACATTAATATATTTTTAAAACGAGAAAAAATATACAACTAGAAAGACATTTGTTAATAACTTGAAGTAGACACTGCTGCTGCCCTACCCAGTTCCCCTAGAAGATCTTCACCAGTTCTCTAGCCCCAGACTCCAACCTCTACATGTCGCTGTTCGCCTTCCATCTGAGACCTTCAGATGATTCCCTTGGGCCCTGCTGTCTCCTCAAGTGTACAGATAGTAGAAGTGCCTGGGAGTTTATACCTCTTCCAAGGAAGCCTATAGTGACTAGTTTAGGGAGTTCAAAAGCTCAGCATCTTGGCATCAGGACAAACTCTGAGATGTCATTTATGCTCCAGAGCTGTCTGCAGGATCAGATAAAGTCTGGGACTGTACCTGCAATCACGAGCTTGCTTACTTCCTCCCTTTTCTTATCCTGCTTCCCATATTCTCTTACTGATTTTTCTCACTGAGATCACTTCCTCAACAAATCACTTGCTAAAGATTTATTTGGCTAACAGATCTGGCACTGGGAGAAATCAACATTCTTCTGGTGTACTAAGGGAGAGAAATTAACAAACAGGTACTGATTTGCCCACTAGTGTGCATGCTCTTTAAAGGTAGGAATAGTGACTTGGTTACCCCTATGTACCAGCATCGAAACTGGTGCCAGACATGTAATAGGAACTCAACTATGTAAATATAAATGGTCATATCTCAAGGGCACGAACTATTAGTCAAGTGACCAAGTATTCTCCACTGCCCACTACTTACCCTCTGCTTTGCTTTGACCAAACTTCAGTCGGCCTTCTATCTTTCCCAAAGACCCCTGAGCTCTGCTTGTTCCCAAGCCTGAGCAAGCACAAAAAAAGTGCAACATGCCTCCTTTCTCTGCTTCTCCTGGGAATTGGCTTACCACAGCATTGCTCCTTTTCCTATCTGTCCCACCAGTCATTTTCCTTTCTATGTCCAGTTTTCCCTCCAAAGACTCTGTTTAACTCTTCTTGTCCCACCTTTACCTTTTACTGTTTGATTGTGAGATGCTTGCAGATTTCTGAGATCAGCATTCTCCAACTATTTCAGTAGTTCCTTTCTTTCCCTTGTAATAATCATTTTGAATAAAGGCCTCTCTATACTAAGCCCTGATTTGTTTTTCTTTCACATAAGTTTTCCATGGGGTAGTTTCAATATCAAACCTTCCCTGGAAAAGAAAATCAATGACTGAAAATATATTTATGTCTTATCAAAAAAGATCAAGTGGATTATAACAATATTCTTTTAGAAAAACTTTTTTCTTTACATGAAATAATTTTATCTATTAAATGGAACTTACTTGCCAAGGTCACATTGTACTTCTGGTATTGTGGTTGGTCTTGGTAATTCAGTAGTTAATCTCAGTAAATACCAAAACTCCAGAGCCACATTAGGTTGAAAAACAATGCTGGTGGAGAAAAACACACAAAACCTTGTCAGTGACTTTAGTTTGTGTCATAAACCTGGCAGACAAAAATCCTAAATAGGTGGTTTCAAGTACAATATTTGACAACTGTTCTGTGACAAATTCTACTCTTGTTGTAGATATATTAAAAATTTTTCATTTTTGGTGAGAAAATCACTTTATTATTCAGAAAAACAGTGTCATCATTAATATCTGTTTAATAAATGCCTGTTGAATGAATGAAAAATGTTTAATGAATTCAAATGTCTTGCAAGAGCTATAACAAGCGAAGTCCTGCTTTCTGTGATTAAAGCCAACTTAGTTTGTTGAATAGAACGCATGTATATTTTCATGCGAAGGCTACCAAGTGACATGCAACTCTGGAGAGCTTCCCTTATAGTCTGCGTGTGCTCACCTTCGGGGGAAACAGAGACAGAACCTGTGACTGTCTACAAGTAGAACCAGAAAAAAAACTAACTAAATAAAAAAATCAATAAAACCGGGCTGGCATCTCAGCTCTGTCATCTTTTATATGAGGAGACTTGAACAAGTCACTTAAAATAATTTTGAAGGCTTAATTTCAGAGGATCGACAATAAAATATAATGCTACACTCCCACCGTACCTTTCATCTCTACAGCCCGGAGTTGCTGGCGAATACCGTGCCACATACTTAGTACATTCTAGTGGATACAGCTGAAGTTTCTTGAGTCCATTAAGAGCAGCATTTGATAACTGCACATCTAAGTGAATAATTCTCTTTTTTGGATTAGAGAGAGGTATTTCAATGCAAATGCTCTCCTAGAATTACAGAACAAATATATAATCAGCTCTTAGTGTCAGCACTGAATTAGTATTCTACAAAAGCAAATGTAAAGAAAACTTTCACACAACAAAAGGCCATTTGTTTCATTTTTCTGCTTGATCTACTATTGAATATATCTCACCTTTAATCTCTTATATGTTTTCCTTGACTAGTTTTGGCAAATGGTAACATTATTATTATTTTTTCAACAACAAATACTCCAAGACATCCATCTAGCTAAATGCTCAGGAAAGTGTAAAATTACTTCTAAAATATAGTTTTCTTCAATACCATTATTACCATGAGGTCCATTTGTCAATGTTTCCCCTAGCTGTGGTACTCAAACTTTAGCATGCATAAGAATCCTCTGCAGAGGTTGCTAAAACATAGATAACTGGTCCCCTACCCCAAAGATTCTGATTCAGTAGCTCTGGCATGGGGCCTGAAAATACATCTTATCTTTTCTTTTCTTTTCTTTTTTTTTCTTTTTCTTTCTTTCTTCCTTTCTTCCTTTCTTTCATTCATTCTTTCTTTCTTTCTTTGAGAGAGAGACCGAATCATAAGCAGCCTCCAGGCTCAGCATGGAGCCCCACACAGAGCTGGATCTCACGACTGAGATCATGGCCTGAGCCGAAATCAAAAGTTGGGCACTTAACTAAATGAGCCACCCAGGCGCTCCCCCACCTCTTTTTAGAAAGAGAGAAAAAATGTATTTGTTTTTTTGAAAAATTTTTAAAGTTTATTTTTGAGAGGGCGGGGGAGGGGCAGAGAGAGAGGGAGACACAGAATCCAAAGCAGGCTCCAGGCTCTGAGCTGTCAGCACAGAGCCCAACATGGGGCTCGAACTCATGAACTGAGGGATCGTGACCGGAGCCAAAGTCAGACGCTCAGGCAACTTAGCCACCCAGGTGCCCAGAAAATATGTATTTCCAAAAAGTCCTATTGATTCAGAGGATATAATCTGTAACATCAGCATTGAGTACTAGGGAAAATCTGAACTAAGAAGACAAATTATGCTGATAATACAAACTATCTTCTTGTTTAGATTCCTTCCTTCTATTTTGGTTTTTCCTGTCCTGCCCCCTAGCTACATCTACTCAGCCCTGGAAGGCACTCTTTACGTTCCAAGTTCTTGATCCCCATGCTGGACTTTTCTGGCTAATGACTTATATTTCATCCCATTACAGCCGTGATCTCCTTGACATTAAAGACCATTAATTGAAACAAAAGTGTTAAAGGTGATTAGCAGGCAGGACATATCTCAATCTTAAGCAAAGACCAGTTGTCTAAAATGCCTTACCCTAATGAAATAGAGAATGTTGGACATTTCATTCATAATTCAAAGCGTGGTAATGGATGTACTTTAGGACTTGGAGGTATTTTGAAACTTATCCAATTAAAGGAGTGACAAAAACAACCTTGATGTTAAGCTGGTAGGTACAGGTGGTGATGGGGAGAGAGTTATTCACAAAACATATCTTTAAGATAGACATTACAGCTTCATCCAAGGAACGAACATTTGCTTGATTACCGATATATAAATAAATGAGTGGATAAATGTAACATTTGGGGGGAATAGAAATAGCATTTAGTATGGTGAACAACATCTGGTAAGGAAAGATGAAAAACAAGAATATATACAAATTTACAACTGAATTGGGATATCATTTAAAAAAATTTTTTTAACATTTATTCATTTTTGAGAGATAGAGAGAGACAGAGCATGAGCAGGGGAGGAGCAGAGAGAGAGGGAGACACAGAATCCAAAGCAGGCTGCAGGCTCCAAGCTGTCAGCACAGAGCCCGATGTGGGGCTCGAACCCACGAACTGCGAGATCATGACCTGAACCCAAGTCAGACGCTTAACTGACTGAGCCACACAGGCGCCCCATGGGATATCATTTATTACAAATCAGATTTAATTATAAATGCAATGGAAAATGGCCACTGCCAATAGTTTCAGAAGATATTAGAATCATGGATTCCTAAAATATATGGGCATTTAAATTGCTATATTAAAATAATCATGTTCATAATCATAAAGAAGGAAAAGTAAAAATATAAAATGCAAAAAACCCAATAATGACATTATGTCACAAGTTTATAATTTCATGAGACTGTTATAGAATTTAGCCTTCTAGGAAGTTTCTAAGGGTCAAACAGATCAACAACTAAACCATATGACCAGGATAACAAATACCAACAACCATATATTAGCCTAGAAACTTTGCCCAGGTCTTTAGACAGAAAACTAAAATGAGACAACGTTGGACTAGACATTTGTCCTGGTCTATTACTCAGATATTTCTTAGAGATGATCGGTGTCAGTCTATAGTAATGCCATAGCTTCTTCTTCATAAAAGTAAAAAGTGATTTTCAAAATGTTTTCACCACAATCTCAAGGAATTCATTTTACATCACAACCCGGCCCACATACACGTACCACTGAAAAAAAAGATTCGCAAAACATTCCTTACTTTTCCCACACGTGACATTTTCTGATACTTTCTATTTTCTTTTATTCTATTTCTTTATTTTGTAATTTTTAAAATTTTTTAATTAAAAAAAATTTAATGTTTAATTTTGAGGAAAAAAGAGAGCATGAGCAGGGGAGGGGCAGAGAGAGAAGGAGACAAAGAATCTCAAACAGGCTTCAGGCTCTGAGCTGTCAGCACAGAGCCTAATGTGGGGCTCAAACCCACAGACCGTGAGATCATGACCTGAGGTGAAGTCAGGCACTTAACGACTGAGCTACCCAGGTGCCCCCTACTCTATTCTATTTCTTAAAAAAAGAAATAATAATAATGCTCATTTTGACCCACTCATGTTTTGAGATCTATACAATGAAAACTCTGGTCTAAAGAGGAATGAAGTACTGGAATACCAAATTGTTTCATGTCTTATCACATATAAACTTTGAGCTCAAAGTAAAACAAAACCACTTTCAATCTAGTGTGATCTCTGTGAACTACAAGCCATGTAACAGAAGCATGCCCCAGTGTTACAAATGTGTTAGGACCTTCTGCACTTGGCCAAATCTCAAGAGATGAAAATGAGGATGCAGCTCTGGGGCATTTGTGTAACAGTTCCTCTTTGATACGTCCATGGCTGAGAAGAAAAGCTGGTAAAAGCAAGATAAGAGGTACCAGCCAGATGTCCAAGGCCGGATACTCCCCTTGCATGCTCTTGGCTTCTGTAACCTTGTTTGCCTCCTGCCTCCACTAACTACCCAAGTAGCACCACTGATAAATGCCCCCTCCCCTTTTTCTTTTTTCTCTTGGACCCCCTCCCATCCCATCCCAGCCATAAAAGGAGGCCAGCCAATGCCAAGGTTCGGGACTCAGTCTTTGGAGGTGACTCCACTGGGCCGGCACCAGTGCACAATGAACAGTCTTTCCTGATTCCCCGAGTGCGTGTGGCTTGTCTCTTCCTGGGCGTGGTGTACTTGCTGTAACATTTTGGAACATTGGCCAGGAAGCCAACAGCTGCACTAGCCCCTTGAGCCACCGTTGTCGGTGGCCAGCAGACAGGCCACTCTTTGAGGGCCCCTGTGACAGAAAAGAAGGCACACCGCTGGTGACTTCACTGGACTCTGACCCTTGCTGGGCTGGCCATAGTCCGCCCCCACTGCACTCGGATGGACTCCAGGGGGAATCAGAAAATTCTGCCAGGATGGGACATCGGACCTGGTAAGTGTCCCCAGGGACCCAGGACCGAGTTCAGGCCCGCCCTAGAGGCAGAAGGGGAGCTTGATGACCTCCCAGGTGGCACAGTCTCTGCATAGCACAGGGAAGTCCTGGGTGGAAGTCTGCAATCTGTGTGAATGTGTGCGTGAGTGCCCATGCTCCACGGTCTCAGCTACGGAGCCTGAGTGCGTCCTACCCTGCAATTCCGCGATGACCTCATACAGTTCAAGGCAGAATCAGGTTCGCAGAGGCCTCATCCGAGTCAGGGGTTTATACTGACCTGCCAATGCTAAGAGGCATCTAAATCCCCGTGAGGGGAGCGGCCAGGCAGACGAAGTGACATCTTCCCTTGTGTTTGTCCTGCAACACCATACATTGGGAAGGATTTATCTAGAATACCAGGATGGGGGAAAATTCCTCAAAACCAACTGTTTTGGAATGTATGATTAAGAATTTTAAAAAGGGATTTTCAGGTGACTATGGGGTCAAATTGACCCCCAGGAAGTTACACACTCTCTGTGAATTAGAATGGCCCATGTCTGGTGTAGGTTGGTCCCCTGCAGGCACCTGAGATGTCCCCACAATCTGAGCTGTTTATAAAGTAGTTAGTGGAGACCTTGGCCACCCAGATCAATTCCTATATATGGATCAGTGGCTGGAAATAGCCCAAGTCAAGCCTACTTGGGTCTGGGTTGATGTTAATAGTAAGGGACAATGTAGGGTCTTAGTGGCACAGGCCAAGAAGAAGACCTCATAGCAGAAAATTCTGCCCTCCATCCTCCAGGAAAATTCAGAAGTCCCTCCATTTCCACCACCATATGCCCCCAGCGCCCCATCAATCAAGGGAGGGGAACCTCCCCTGCCTGATAATCCACCCCCATAGGTCTCGGCTCTGCCAGCAGTCAGACCACCCCAACCGGGGACACCTCAACTGGTAGGAAGATGCCTTAGGTCCGTGGCTCAAGGTCCAAAGCCCCCAATGGCAATGCAGATGGCATTGTGGGAGACTAGGGGCCGCCAGAGAATATGCCCCAATGGGACCCTACAGTAGGGGGGATTGTTTTTCTACTACCAACCGTTCTCTACTACTGACTTCCTCAGTTGGAAATACCACACGCCGCCCTACTCTGAGAAGCCACAGGTGATGACAGATCTCCTAGAATCCATAATCCAGACTCACCGTCCTGCTTGGGTCGGCTGCAAACAGCTTCTTCTTACCCTTTTCAACATGGAAAAGCACTGACAAATTGTCCCCAAAGCCAGAAAATGGCTCCAGATTCAGGTACCAGATGGGAATCTAGATATTGAGGCTTGGGTATGGGAGGCTATGCCCGAAGAAGAGCCCCACTGGGACCCCAACACAGAAATGGGAAGGGCCAGACTAGAAAAATACTGACTCACCTTCCTCCAGGGAATAAAACCAGGGGCCAAAAAGCCCACCAACATGGCAAAGGTATCTGAGGTCTTACAAAAGCCAGAAGAGAATCTGGCTGATTTCTATGAAAGATTATGTGAAGCCTTCAGAGTTTACACTCCATTTGACCCAGAAGCCCCTGAAAATCAGTGCATGGTCAATGCTGCCTTTGTGGGACAGGCCCAAAGTGACATTAGACAGAAGCTCCAAAAATTGGAAGGATTTGATGGAAAAAATGCCACATAATTATTGGAAATCGCCAACAAGGTTTTTGTAAACTAGGATCAAGCTGCCAGAAAGGAGGCAGACCGAAGAATGAAACAAAAGGCAGCTCTCCTGGCCGCCACCTTGAGGTGACCACCCCCTCCGGAAGGGCCCCCACGGAAACCACGAGGGATGCAAGAACAAAGAAGAAGGGCGCCACTGGGATGGGATCAATGTGCCAACTGCAAAGAATTTGGACACTGGAAAAATGAACGCCCCAAATGCCAAAAAGGGAGACCAAACACTTCTGCTCCACCCAGCCACTACCAGCCAGGACCACCTGAGGCTGACCTGAATGGATTGGCAGGAGTGGACTCTGATAAGGAAAGACCAGGTTCTATCCAACTAGGCCCCTATGAGCCCATGGTCAAAATGAAGGTGAGGGCCAAACAATAGACTTCATGGTGGACACTGGGGCCGAACACTCTGTGGTGACATGCAAGGTGGCACCTCTGTTGGGTCGAGAAGTCACCATCGTAGGAGCACCGAGGTGTAAACCCAAAGGCCATGTTGTGGTCTCCGACAATGCCAGCTGGGGCGTCACCAAGTAGTGCATGAATTCCTGTACCCACCTGACTGCCTGGTCTCACTGTTAGGTAGAGACCTCTTAGCCAAGTTGGGTGAAGAAAACCTTCTCCTCAAACAGACGGACACAATTGCGCCTAAAAGAAAAGGCTCAACCCATGATTTTGTCCCTGACGATTTAATGGGAAGAAAAATGGAAATTATATACTTACCCTCCCGGGGAGCCAACTGTGGTCCCCGAGCTAGAAGCTGAATTCCTTTCAGTTTGGGCAGAAGGAAACCCCCCTGGTCTGGCAAAAAACCATCCCCCCCTATATTAATTGGCCTAAAGCCTGGGGCTGAACCTGTCAAAATACACCAATATATGATCCCACAGGAGGCACGCCTAGGGATCCAGACACACTTGGAAAGGCTACTCAAATGGGGACTTCTAAAACGATGTCAGTCCCCATGGAATATTCCCCTGCTGCCCGTGAAAAAGCCTGGGACAAATGATTACTGCCGTGTACAAGACCTGAGAGCCATTAATGAAGCAGCCTTCATGTTGCATTCAGCATTGCCTAACCCATACACTCTACTAAAACTCATACCCTCTGAAGCAGAATGGTTCACACGCCTAGATTTAAAGGACACCTTCTTCTGTCTCCAGCTAGAGCCTAACAACCAACCCCTATTTGCTTTTGAGTGGGAAAACCCTACCACGTGGGCAAAGGAACAATTCACTTGGACTAGACTGCCACAAGGATTCAAAAATTCACCAACCTTAATCAGTGGGGCACTAGCATCTGATTTAGCCAGGTTTCCAAGATGGAACCTAGCATGTGCCCTCTTCCAGTATATGGACAATCTCTTGCTAGCCAGTCCCAAGCAGACCCAGTGCTGGGAGGGAACCAGAGCCCTACTCAGGCTATTAGCAGAGGCGGGATACCAGGTGTCAAAGAAAAAGGCACAGATCTGCCAAGAGGAAGTTCAATATTTGGGCTTCAAAATTACCCAAGGCAAACAGATGCTGGGAGCCAAAAGGAAACAGGCAGTCTGTGCCATTCCAGTTCCCACTACCTGCTGGCAGATCCAAGAGTTACTGGGAGCAGCAGGATTCTGTCCAATATGGATCCCAGGGTTCTCAGAGTTGGCCAGACCTCTATACAAAGCACTAAAGGGGGAAGAGAGAGCACCCCTTTTCTGGGGCCCTAATCAAGAAAAGGCATTCAAAAATATAAAAAAACTCACAGAGGCACTGCTCTTGGGACTCCCAGATATATCATGAGATTTCAACCTGTTCATACATGAGAAGAATGGGGTGACTCTGGGGGTTCTCACCCAGGAACGTGGGCCTTGGCAAAGACCAGTGGCATACCTTTCAAAGCAGATTAACTCAGTTGTGGCAGGATGGCCACCCTGTCTGGGGACCCTGGCAGCCACCACACTTTTAACCAAGAAAGCAGACAAACACGTTGGGGCAAAACCTAAACCTTAAGGTTCCCCATTCTGTCATTGCCTTGATGGATGCCAGAGGGCAACACTGGGTAACGCATGCTCGGTTGATACAATATGAGGGACTGCTATGTGAGAACCCATGAATAAGATTGGAAGCCATAAAAACTCTAAGCCCTGCCGCTTTCTTGCCTGCAGTGGCAGGGCCCTCAGAGCATGATTGTCTAGAAGTACTTGATGAAGTCTCTTCTAGCTGACCAGACCTATCAGACAGGCCCTTACAAAATTCTGACTTCATCCTGTATACCAACGGTAACAGCTTCATGAATGAAGGCAAAAGATATAGTGGTTTTGCAATAGTCTCTGATTTTGAGGTCATAGAAGCAAAGGCCCTTCCATAGGACCACAATGGTCAGCCCAAAAAGCAGAACTGTGGGCCCTAATAAGAGCACTGGAACTCAGTAAAGACAAACAGGCCAACATATACACTGACTTGAGCTATGCCTTTGCCACTCTACATGTACAAGGGGCTCTATACAAGGAGAGAGGACTTGTGAGCGCATGAGGAAGAGAAATAAAAAATCGGGAAGAAATCCTAAAACTATTAAGGGCACTCTGGGATCCAAGGGAGGTAGCAGTCATCCACTGCAAGGGACACCAAAGAGGAAAGGACTCAGTGTCAGAAGGTAACCGATGAGCTGACATCACAGCTAAACAAGCAGCGGGAAAACAGACAACACCCTCAAAAATCATGCTGGCCCTGGAACTGCCAACTTCCCCAAAGTACACAATCCAAGAAACAAAACAGGCACAGCACAGCAGAAAAAGGAGGCCAGACAGAAGACGGATGGTGGGTACTTCCAGACCAAAGAGTCTATGTACGGGAGCAGCTAGCCCACCAGGGGGGTTCTCCAACAGCATGAGCTCACCCACCTAGGAAAAACTGCCCTTGAAACCTTATTAGCCGTTACTCTGTAATTGCTCAACTCCCATCCCTCTGTGCCTCTCTCAACACTGCCTCCTCCGTGCTCAAAATAATGCCAAACAAGGCCCCACTGGGCCTATGGGAATCCAACACTGTGGTCATGCATGCTTCGGCATGCTTCAAAGGTTTAGAGGTAGATTTTACCGAAATGAGACTCAGTAAGGATACAAATATCTTTTAGTAATCATCTGCACATTTTTGGGCTGAGTTGAAGCCTATCCCACACGCACCGAAAAGGCAAGAGAAATAACCAAGGCCTTGCTAAGTGATCTCATTCCCAGATATGGAATGCAATTAACCATAGGCCTAGCTTTTGTGGCCAAGGTGGTGTAACAAGTAGCCAAAACCCTAGGTATCCAATGGAACGTACACACAGCCTACCGGACCCAGAGTTCAGGGAAAGTGGAATGTATGAACTGGACCCTTAAATCAGCCATGGCAAAACTATGTCAGGAAACTAACTTGCCCTGGACAGATATACTACCCCTAGCTCTTCTCTGAATATGCTGTACACCCCAGGCAAAAATAGGATTCTCCCCATTTGAGATCCTATATGGAAGACTCCCTCCACTAGTCAAATTCAAGGGGGACCTGACAGAGCTAGGGAATTTAGAAACACAAAAACAACTCCAAGGACTAGGGAAAACTGTACTTGAGATACATTAGATGGGTGAGAGACAGGATACTTATTTCCCTAGGAATAAGTGTATACCCCCACAAACCTGGGGATCAGGTTTGGATAAAAGACTAGAAAAAGGAACCACTTAAACCTACCTGGAAGGGACCTTATTTAGTTGTGCTAACTATGCCCACAGCTCTCCAGGTTGCAGGGCTTATTGCCTGGATCCACCATTCTCAAGTAAAGGCTTCACCACCTGTCACCTGACAACCACTTGAAATGGAAAGTAACTGCTAACCAGAACAATGCTCTACAGATCACCCTTAAGAAGATAGCAACCGAAAAGCAGCCTGCAGCCAACACCTGAGAACTCTCTGTAACCAGAAGCTTGAGGAAATCACCAAGCAACTTAAATAAACTATAACAAATCATTTTCTCTCAGATTTCATCGTCATCCCCTACCTATTTCTCTTTGCATACTTGTTGCCATACTCTTTGCTGTAGGGCTGACCCAAGTTACTCCCGCAGACTGGCGCCTCAGTCACAAACTCTTGTTGGCCTTCCTCTACTTACTAGTGTCAGGATGCCTTATTCTCTTTAGATGTATATTATCTGAGTTCTGATTGATGTCTTCCTCTGCATGTTGTTCTCTGCCTTTATAACCGTCTCCTACCCCAAGATGGGATCGCCCTATCTCCTGTCCCTGCTACACATACTCCTGTTCCTAACTTGTTCAAGAGGAGTCTTCTCACTCCCACCATGCAAATGCATGAGTTATCATTTGCTCTTGTCCCCTAAAGGCACAAAGAGTCACTCTATGCTTCTAACCGTTGAACCCCATCTACTGTCTTCATGAGGGACAAACATCGGGGTTGCACTGCCTGCTACCCCACTTGGCCTCCTAAAGAGGCCATTTCTCCCCATGTGCCCTTCCCGACTCTTGCTCCAACCCCTCCCCCCTGTGTCAATTCCTGCTCCTCCGGTCTGCAGAGATAAAATGACACTACCACCATGCCCCTGTGCCACTGTGTACCCCCGCATGCCGAATAGATATTATGATACCAAGGGGGTCACCCCCCGTACCAGAAATAGAAAGCTTATTGGATGGGAAAAATTTAAAAAAACACACACGCACTATTGGGGACTGCCTGATCCAACCTGCCCTGATGTACCCCGTGACTGCTGGGTCACTTCTGTCCTAACCCTTCAACCTCTGACTGAACATAAATCAGACCAACTTGTCTTAGATCCCCATCTAGATCAAATGTTAAACACTACACATCGCCTCCTCAATGATACCAATCCCAGCCTGGCCAAGCCTGTTGGCTCTGCTTGTCCACAGGAACCCCCCATTACACAGCTACTCTGACAACACAGGCAACTGTAAATGTTACCCTGTTAACTAAAGACCCACACCCCCACATGGTGAGGCCTGTACTAACAGGAGTCGAACTGTCCCAAACAGCTCAGGTGCCTGACAAACAAAATTGGAAAAGAGCCAGTTGGCAATCTGACCGTTGGCAAATGCAACCAGACTCTTGACTGTCAGAAATTCAGTCATCTTCCTATAACCCAACCCTGGTGTCGACCCCTCCCAGGGCTTCTCTTTGTATGTGCGTCAGATGCCTACCTGTGTCTACCAGCCAATTGGATGGGCATCTGCACCCCAGCCTTCATCACTCCTCAGATAAATATTGTACCCAACAACCAGTCTTTTATAGTACTCTTCGCAGCATACACTCAGTCCAGAAGAACCATTCAAGTCATACGGCTGCTAATTGCCTTAGGAATAACGGCAGAGGTGGGCACTGGAATAGGAGGAATAATCTCCTCAACCACTTATTATCATGAATTATCCAAGGACCTAACAGATGACATAGAACAGGTTACCAAATCTCTGATGGTTTTTACAAGACCAAGTAGACTCCCTAGCAGTGGTAGTCTTACAAAACAGAAGAAGGCTGGACCTACTTACTGCTGAAAGAAGAGAACTATGTCTCTTCCTAAATGAAGAATGTTGTTTCTATGTCAACCAATCAGGGATAGTCTGAGATATGGCCCAGCAGTTAAGGGAGCAAGTCAACAAATGAAGACAGGAACTTGCAGATTCACGGAACTCTTGGAGCAACATATGGAATCGGGCATCCTGGCTCTTCCCCTTAGCTGGTCCTCTCCTAATGCTTTTCATAGCCCTCCTGTTTGGTCCTTGTATCCTTAATATGCTAACCAGGCTTGTTTCCTCTTGCCTAGAAGCTATAAAACTCCAAATGATGCTCCAGTTGGACCATTCTAGCTGTTGCTACTCTCCTTTGGATTACAAAGAACCCTAGCTGCCTCACCGCTCCCTTCAACATCCCTGTGCAGCAGGAAGAAGCCAGAAGGGTCTTTGCCCCTCTTCCCATGGCAGCAAAGGGTTCCCTGATGCCCACAAACTGATTTTTCTCTAAGTCTGCCAGAGTAGCTTGAGAATTAAGAGGGAAGAATGAGAAGAAAAGCTGGTAAAAGCAAGATAAGAGGTACCAGCTAGATGTCCAAGGCCGGATACTCCCCTTGCGTGCTTTTGGCTTCTGTAATCTTGCTTGCCTCCTGCCTCCACCAACTACCTGAGTAGCACCACTGATAAGTGCCCCCCCCTTTTTCTTTTGTCTCTCAACCCCCTACCATCCCAGCCATAAAAGGAGGCCAGCCGATACCAAGGTTTGGGGTTCAGGCTTTGGAGGTGATTCTGCTGGGTGAGCACCAGTGCGCAATAAACAGTCTTTCCTGATTCCCCGAGTGCATGTGGCTTGTCTCTTCCCGGGCACCGAGTATTTGCTGTAACATGGCAAATATCACTACTCGATCACTTCCCTCTTACACAGTAGGTCTGGACACCCCCTCACAATTGAGCAGCCTTACAGAAAGGAATCATTAATTGCTTTGAGCTACTGGCAGTAAGAAGCACTACAATCTCTAGAGAAAGCCTATAATTGAATTCTCTGGGGTCGTCTCAAAACCAGCAATAGACTCAATAGAAATAAATGTTTCATTATGGTAAAAAGCTTTAAGTTTCCAATTAACAGTGCTGTATTTCTAGGGCGCCCGGGTGGCTCAGTCGGTTAAACATCCAACTTTGGCTCAGGTCATGATGTCATGGTTTGTAGACTTGAGCCCTGCAACTGACAGTCGACAGTGCAGAGCCTGCTTGGGATTCTCACTCTCTCCTCCCTCTCTCTGCCTTTCCTCTACTTGTGCTCTCTCTCTCAAAAAAAATAACATTTTTTTTAACATTTTATTTTTTAAAAATCTTTTAATGTTTTTATTTTTGAGAGGGGAGGGAGGGGCAGAGAGAGAGGGAGACAGAAGATCTGAAGTGGGCTCTTGCTGAGAGTGAAAAGCTCCATGCGGGGCTTGAACTCACGAACCATGAGATCATGACCTGAGCTGAAGTCGGACGCTTAATGGACTGAGCCATCCAGGTACCCCAGTAAATAAACCTCAAAAAAAAAAGTGCTGTATTTCTAGTCTGGTAAAATATATGTCAAATTTAACTACAACATTATAAAAAAATAATTTCTAGCTTTCATTATAGTTTGAATATTTTAAGTTTAAATAGATAAAAATCCCCAAATTACACCTTTAAAATCAGTATTGTATGACTAATCCCTTTTAAATATACACCTGCCAAGATACTGTCAAAATTAATTTGGAAAAGATTAATTTTCTAACTATATTTCTTAAGGCCATAAAAATTAGATATTTTATTAAATATTTCATGCATTCAATAAGTTAAAGAGATTTCTGTCATTCATCATTTGATGAGATGATGAAAATTTGTAAGTTTATTCTCGAAATACCTTCTTTGTGTTATCTATATAATCCAAAAATGCATAACTATTTTCAGCATACAAAAGAGAAGGTATAAAGAATTCATCTGCAAAAATGGTTAATAGTCTTATTATCTAAGGCATCCTGCCACCCCCATTCCATTTTATGACAAATAACTCTCATTCAATAGGAAGTATAAAGTCAGTTGAATTTCTGTGCATGCTTTCTCTATATAAAAAGTGTGAAATATTTGGCTGGTACATGTCTTGCCAATGTCATATTCTTCCACTTTGATTAGCTTTTTTTTTTTTTTAAAGTTTATTTATTTATTTTGAGGGAGAGAGAGAGAGCACACAAAAGTGGGAGAGAGGCAGAGACAAGGAGAGACAGAGTCCCAAGCAGGCTCCTTGCCATCAGGGCAGAGCCTGATGTGGGGCTCAAACTCACGTACCCAACTGTGAGATCATGACCTGGAATGAGATCAAGAGTCGGATGCTTAACCAACTGAGCCACTCAGGTGCCCTTTAATGAGTGGTTTTATAAGGCTTTTTATAATTAAATATATATCAGTTTGGATTTTTTTTTTTTTTTTTTTTTTTTTTTTTTTTACAAATTCAAGTGAAATAGTGACTATATGCAATGACTTCAAAACTGTCTTTTGTCTTCACGTGGCCTCTTTTAGGTGCAACAATAGCATTCCTTTGTAAGGTGTCCAGTATTTTTCTCTGGATTGTACTTAAGGAATGCTTTAGCTAACATAATGACTGATTTAAGAAACTGCTTCCATTTCTCATAATTCTTTTGCAAAAGTAATAAATTATGAATATTTAATCCTGTGGAATATAAGTAAAGATTTTAAAGCATGAAGGCAGTCATAAGATGCTGAAATTTACAACACTGAAAGAATTCAAATACTCAGATAAGATTGGAATACAATTCAAAATACGTACAAACAGATATGTTGAATTTTGCAAATTATAAACTTTAGCAGAGGAAGTTTGAATAGCTCTATTCATCTTAAAACAGATATAAAATGTTTTCAGCATCTAAATATAATTGATAAGTTTATTATTTTCTTAAAATAGCAGAAACATTTTGAGAGATTTAAAAACAGAAATTAGATCAGGTCATTCCCCTTCTTTCCACCCTCTAGTGGCTTCTAATTGCACATGGAATAAGATCTCTTATCTTGCCCTCTGAGGTCCTGCAAGATGTGGCCCTGCCGGCACCTCTGAATGAAAGTCACCCCTTGCCATTTCTGTCCAAGCTCCAGCCTCACAACAATCTTTTCTGCTCCTGGGATGCCTGGGCTCCTTCTTACTACCTCCCTTCCCAGCAAGCTCATTTTGTTCCAAGGGCTTGTACATTTGTTAATTGCTCTACCTGGGTACATTTCCCCAGTCCTCATGCGTCCCTCAGTGAAACTCTGGACAATTTTTGTGGGTACAATTGTCACTAAATTTAGCTAAGGCATTTATTATCATGGTAACAGATAAACTGGATGGACTCTCCCAATACTGACCTCCAAACCTGGCAGGATCTCCCTCTTCCAACCTGTTAACTCAGGATAGTTCCCAATGCTGGATCAGTCTCATTGTCAGATGTTTAAAAAGGTACAAAATCAATCAATACTTTCATTTCCTATTGAATGAATGCTTTTACCAATATTTCCTCCTGGCACCCCCTCCCTATCCCGGGGACATGTAGTAATTTTTCAGACTGCTTGTGAGGAGGAAGGTAGACATAACCTGCTGTTTTCAACTTCCTTGCTCTAACTTTTCCTGCAATCACCGCACTAATATGGCTCCTTCAGGTTACAGGATGCAGATGGGAGGTGAGGTAAAAGAACAAAGGCTATTTACCTAATTGATATGGATTGATCTTTTCCAGTTGACATTCTGGGTCCTTCTCTTTTCCCCTTTCTAGCATTACCCCATGTAGACTTTTTCTCCTGGGTTCTTCTCACCCTAGCAGAATGTATCTTGAGTAGATCCTTTTAAAACAGTCCGAGCCCAGTCTCCTGGCTCCTGTCACTGAGTAGAATAGACTTTGATTTACAAGGTCTTGTCATATGCCAGTGGAAGTGCAGCTGCTGTCCCTCTAGCCATTTTCCCTCCATCCACGGTCTAGTCTTTTAGCAGGAACTCACCAAAATCAAGTGGGCATTAAGCTGTCAGTTTCTACTTTTTAAAGAAACCCCTCCCCCTGTCTTGGTGTTCTAGCCAATGTCTTGGCTGGCTGGACATGGGTGATAGCCTAAATATTTTTAATCTTCCATGATAGCAGAAATATCATCTTTCCAGCAAAACTGTGCTCCCCTTCATAACATGAAGATAACATGAGGCAGCAGCTGCCCAACCAGAGGTTACATTTCCCAAACTCTCTTGCACCCAGGCGTAACCAGGTGGTTAGTTCTCTCTAATAGTACATGAGAGAGAGTGATGTATGTTGCCTCTGTGATGAGATGATTAAGAAACCAGTGGAAATTCTTTTCTGTGTCTTTTTCTTTCTCCATCTATATGCAGGAACTGCTGACTTCCTAAAGGTTGATGGAACCACAACTGGGAGGAGCCACCAACTGGGAACAAATGCACCAGAGTGTTACAATTATTAAGAACTTTTATTGTGTTAGGCCACTGAAATTTCAGTTTGTTATGTCAGCTAAAAACATCAGAACTATTTTATTTTTTTTAAGTTGTTTAATTTTTGAGAGAGAGAGAGAGAGAGAGAGAGAGAACACATAAGCAGGGGAGGGGGAGAGAGAAAGAGGGAGGCACAGAATCTGAAGCAGGCTCTGGACTCTGAGCTGTCAGTGTAGAGTCAGGTATGGGCTTAAACCCATGAACCATGAGATCATGACCTGAGGTGAAGTTGGATACTTAACCAACTGAGTCACCCAGGCGCCCCTAAAAATACCATAACTAAAACATTCAGTGAGTCCTTAATAAATGGCATAGCAGCACCTTTCATAACATGGACACAGAATTATCTATGGTTTTCAGGTTTGTGTCTTTAATTAAAAATGTAAAACAATAGGGGTGCCAGGGTGGCTCAGTTGCTTAAGTGTCTGACTCTTGGTTTCAGCTCAGGTCATGATCTCACAAGTTGCTGAAATCAAGACCCACATGGGGCTCTACACTGACAATGCAGAGCCTGCTTGGGATTCTCCCTCTCTCTCTACACCACGTGCTCATGTGCACTCTCTCAAAATAAATAAACTCTAAAAAGAAAATGTAAGACAACAGAAAAATCTCCCATGAAATATCCTATTTCAATGTTATTTCTGTTTTCTGACTCTACTAGACTGTTAGCTCCATATAAATAGGGGTTTGTTTGTACTATTCATCACTGTTCCTCAGTGTGTAGAATAGTGTGAGGGATACCAGAGATAATAAATACTCTTTAAAAAATAAATGTGCAATTTATTAGAGACTTTAGTGTTTGTATATAAATCTAATAGTTAATATGTCTGGTATTCTGGATAATTAGAACTTTGAACTAAATAATACAGCAACCTTTGATAAAATCCTACTCAAAGGAATTTAAAAATCTTGAGTTAACCTAGGCTACCTCCTTTCATGCAAGTTATTGGTAAGGACAGCTGTAAGAAAGACAGTGGGTTAACTTTATCATTTGGTTGGCAGTTCACAGCTTCTCCGAACAGAAAAAATTTAATTCACTGAGTATTTGCACTGAAAACCTCATCACTTCCTATTCTAAATAGGTCAGAGTAAATCAACATTATATGTTTTGCCCATAAAAGCCTAATGGAGTCAATGACAATTCAATATGCACTAGCAGGAAGTATTTTCCACCATATTGATGAGGGAGCATAAGGCAAGCTGAGGGCAAAGGACAGGCTAATAGCATCCTCCCGCCACCCCCTGTGGGATATGTGTGATATTCCTTGGACACTCCTGGCTGCCCAAGAACAAAGGAAAGGAAAAACAAATGGTTAACTGATAGAGATCACAGTCATGCAGGACAGGAATCTCCTTCAGTTTACAGATAACTTAGTAAACTTCAAGAAAAAAAGTAATCTTATCCATAGACTAATCTCCAGAAACCTACAGACTCTGTTTCCTGGAGCCCTAATATCACCCTTACCAGGATGTAAGGGGGTTTAAATGCTTGCCATGGTGATGTGGGAAACTAAAGCAAATGAAAAACTAAATTCCCTTACTGCCTACAGACAATTGACTAGTCCTTGAAACGGGCAGTGTGACCTTCCTCTAGGAGCTCAGCTGCCTCGATGATAACACTTAGCTAGGGGCAAAAGAGAATCTTAGCTTAACATTATCCTAACCTCCAAGATCCTGTAAGTCTACTTTAACATATAAAAATTCCTCTGGAAACTTCCTTTGTCTCAACTCCCCAAGATATAGGCTGGCAATCATACTCTGAGCTTACGGACTGCTGATACACATCTGAAAAGTCTCATGACTGAGGTTTTAGTAAATGGTAATAAATGATGTTTTCCTAACAACAGCTAGCCCCTCAAGGTCCTGGAAACATCGCTTCCAAAATTCCTTAGAGACTTACGTCATCCCTAACTCCCTCCCACCTGAAGGTATATCATCAATCACTCTTCACAACCCTAGTGCAGCTCTTTCTGTCCATGGGTCCTGTCCCCATGCTTTAATAAAATCACCTTTTTGCACCAAAGATGTCTTTAACAATTCTTCTTGGCTGTCACTCCCAACTGCATCTCCCCCCCCCCCACCATTCTAAAACCCCATCAATGTCATCTCCCAGAAGATAATCATGAGTCAATTTTAAAGGAATTACTTCTGGGGTGCCTGGCTGGCTCATTCGGTACAGCATGTGACTCTTGATCTCAGGGTCATGAGTTCAAGCCCCATTTTGTGTGTGGAGCCTACTTAATTAAAAAAAATTAAAGGGATTATTTCTGATGTCCAAAACATGCAATATTAAGTTAACCATGTTATTGAGGAAATTTTCAATTTTAATTTTATTCAATTGAAAAACATCACCAAGCAATAAACAAACTGTACCAAAGGGTATTTATAAAGGTACCATGTAATTCAGAGGAAATGATAACTTATAGTATGTCTCAGTAATTTTCCTAAATTGAAAAGTAGGTGCCAACACTTCAGAACTCAGAGGAAACAGGCAGCTAGCTGTAAACTAGAAACACCATTGTCATTCTTCTGCAACTGCCACCCGCATAACCCTATACCTAAGGAAGTACCCTATATCCAACCTGAGACATACGGAATGCAGAGGTACAATCAAGGCATGCTGCTAATGCCAGAGTGGGGCATGATATGAAGGTGAGGATGTATTTGACAGACACTGAGGAGCTGTGAAAAAGTGAGAAACTCCATTCATGTGTATTCAGACATTTCCCATAACCTTGGAGGCGGGGGGTGGGGGTGCAGTAGTTATTAAAAGCAGTGACAAATAAGGGCACCTGGGTGGCTCAGTCGGTTGAACATCTGACTCTTGATTTCAGCTCAGGTCATGATCCCAGGATCATGGGAATGAGGCCCATGTCATGTTCCTCACTGAGTGCAGAGCCTGCTTAAGATTCTCTATTTCTTTCTCTCTGCCCCTTTCCTGCTTGTGCTCTCTCTCTAAAAAAAAAAAAACAACAACCAACCAACCAAACAAAAAAAAAAAAACAAAAAAGCAGTGACAAATAGAAATATGTCTAATTGCAGGTAATGATCCCTAGGAAGTACCCTCTTGCTTAACTGTTTAAGATAGGATCTCTCTCCCTTTCCTTTTGCTCTCTATATACATACACATACATATGTTTATATGTAGAGAGCAAAATGGAGTCTCTCATGTCAAGCAGGAGCCTGTGTCAAGCAATGATGCAGGCAGTTAAAAGTACCGCAGCTATGAGATGCTGATGCCAGGATCAACATCAGCTGACACACCAGAAATGATACCAAGCAGAATCAGAGCAAGTCTGCAGAGGCCTAAGACCAATTAAATCCCTTTCAAAAGGGGAGGATTTTTGTAACAAGCTGTCAGACTCTTCAGACATGACCTCTCTGTGTCTGACCACTTAAAAAAGGCAGCTGCCGTTGAAGGCTCTGCCCGATTGATCTCCAAACAGAACTGAGATCCTTCACTGCTTGAACATAATAAGCAGTAAGTACCGAGAGCAGACCTAGACAGACAGAGCGGCCTTATCTCAACTGCACGCCCACAAACTGACTTCGTGTTTGGTTTGTTAACTTCTTATACCCTTCTGTTATCTTGTTTGTGTGGCTTGTCTTATGTTCCGCTCTGTGTGCTGTGTAAGAAGCCAAGTTTAATCACATGGGGAAATGTCACTGAATTTGGAATCTTGAACCTCCTTTATAATTATGATTGAATAAAACTGACATTGTGGAAAGACACAACTTGTGTGTGTGCCTTCAAAGCATGTTCATGATTATATATATATATATATATATATGCATATATATGTACATGTACACATAAATATACAGTCTATATTTTATTTTGTCAAGATAAATTCAAAGCAGAATGTTAACATTTTACACTAACATTTCATGAGGAAGAAAAATTTCAGTATCATGTACAACACCCATGACATATGATCTTTCACCCAGAAAAAATAAAGAATATAAAAACACAAAGAAAAGAAAAACATAACAAAATGAAATCATAAAATATATATTTTATTATGGAGGCTAAAATTTTAAGTTAAAAACTTATTTAAAATGATTGGCAATTCACATATGTTTTGTATTAATGTTTTTATGTTTGACACTAAGTGGATTAATAGTGTTATTAACTATGCTCCTATAGGGGAGAAAATTTCACCATCCCAAGATATGCCTCTTTAGAATATTGATTATTTTAAGCTGGTTAAGAAACAAACAGACAAATGAGAAACCAAGTAGAGTTACTGACATTTATAAGGGAAATCTGAATTTGTAAGGGTATCTCCCTTACTGTACCAGGAAGAGGGGGATGACTAAATCTCTAGAGATTCTTATCAATAGAAAAGGCAAAACTTAAATCTGCAAAAAAAGCATTATCCTTGTTTACTGTGCTTTTCCTGGTCACCTCCCAACATTTTGCTTTATCTTTAGCTGAACAAGGTATTTAAGCCCAAGGCTTCAGCCATTTTGGGGAGTTATGCAGTTTCCTGGGTCTCTCCCATGTAAACCAGAAGGAGGTATACATGTTATTAAACTTCTGTTTGACTTTCTGCTGGTAATTTGTCTCATGTCAACATAATTCTTAGATCAGCCAAAAAACCTTTAAAGATATAATAAACATCCCCCCCCAACACTCTTCTTTCTAATATGTGTACAGACTTCTGGGTTGCACCATTAACAATATAGTGAATTTAATTAAAGGTTGATTATAAAATGAAAAAAGGAGTCATTCAATTGTCACTGACAACAGAACAAATATTATGCAGTTTATGACTGATCTAAAGCTTAAAGCATAGATTTTGTTCACACACTTAAGTTTTGTTTTCAGAATGCATTTTTAACTCATGGCTGTATGTTGAAGGTATTATCAGTAGGAAGATGGTGGATTGCTCTTATCATTCTCTCACAGCCCAACTATATGACATACAAGACATTTTTAAGGTCAAACAAAATGGAATAGCAGATATCACATGTTAAAATTTCCAGAAGAATACTAAATAATTTATACCAATTAGAGAGTGGACGACTCACAACCAATTATTGTTCAGTGTCAATATAATCTGATTTTTGGAACCTACTCTAAGAAGTAAACAAATTTATGTGCCTCGAGGATGTAAACATTTCTTACACGAAACCTATTTTAATGGAGATTCTAAACATTCATCTCTAAGGAAGATGTGAAAATTGGGTTGAATGTAACAAAAGCTGAGATACAGATGGAAAATCAGAGATGGGTTAATATCTTGAAAGCTCCATTGCCACATCTGACGATTTAAGGTTTAAATAAAATATTTCTCAAAAGTTTGGCAAAACAGCAAATGCAGTAAAAAAATATTAGGTAAGGACAACAATTTTAGCATACTTTTGATAGTATTCAGAAAACTTCAAGAAATGCACAAAGATTTATTTGATGGGATTATTTAAAAGAATCCAGGGGCGCCTGGGTGGCTCAGTCGGTTAAGCATCCGACTTCAGCTCAGGTCACGACCTCGCGGTCTGTGAGTTCGAGCCCCGCATTGGGCTCTGGGCTGATGGCTCAGAGCCTGGAGCCTGCTTCCGATTCTGTGTCTCTCTCTCTGACCCTCCCCCGTTCATGCTCTGTCTCTCTCTGTCTCAAAAATAAATAAACTTAAAAAAAAAAAATTTAAAAGAATCCATACCATCTCCAGCAACTAGATCATCATGTCTGAGAGTTAATAAGTGCATACATTTTTACCTTAGGCAATTACCAGTAGAAAGGTGGGGAAACCTAATAACTGGGCAACAACATCACTGTCATTCATAGCCCAAATGGACTGAGTCAAAAAAGACTCCCCTTCCCCACCTATCTCAGCTGAAACTGATTACTTAATATAGCACACCTGCCTGTAGCGACAAACGGAGCAATCCGGCAATTCACGATGCTAAGTTCTATTCTTGCATTACAATGTAAAACTGGTAAATGGAATGGGGGCTCAGGAACTGCGTTTTCATCTATGTAGACTTTGAAAGTAAATTATTGAATATCTTTATAAAATAACTATGTTAGCTATTCACAATGAAAAATAAAAGCAATAATAATCAGAAGTACATACACAAACGAGATGAGTTATAGGTATCACACTGTGGTACCAAAACCAGGAAAGGTTTAAATTAAGAACTGATAGGAAGTCAACACAAACTGAATTCAAATTACATGTGTTAGAAAAACAAAACAAAATCAAAAATAACCACAGACCCAAAATGGCATCACTTCAGCCAAGTCCTGAAGTGGGGGGGAAGCTTAAGCGCTTAATACATAATCTAATTGCAGTATCAACTCCCCCAGAAAAGTAGTCTTAACTGGTCAGGAATTTTCTGATGGGCACCAATGAGTGTGCCATATGCCCCCTTCTCTATCCCTCAAAGGAAGATGACCAGATCTACATGATAAGACCCCTTGCTCTTTTTCCTAGGGAAAAGCTACCTTGTCTGGAACAGTCTTTTTCTTTTACTAATAACTTTCTTACCCCACCCTCCAGCTATAAAAACCTTCCACTCTGTACATCTCTTCAGAGCTCCCTCTACTGGCTAAATGGGATGATGCCTGATTCATGAATCATTTAATAAAGCCAATTAAATATTCAAATTTACTCGGTTGAATTTTTACTTAACACACAATAATAATAAAATACATTACATAGGGAGGGGCAAGTCCTTTATAGACAATGGACAAGGGCCATTATTTATAAAAACAATACATTCCTGAAAGTGTATATGCAAATATTAATTTTAAAAATGAAAATATATTTGAAGCACATTAAATGAAACAGATGGTGTCTTTTTGTTCAGTCTTCCTACTTATCTACATCAAGTATACTGATGATGTGTGTTTCTCAGTTGGTGTGACAATCTTTACCATTCAAAGTTGAGAGTTAAAAAAAATCTCAATCTCTATCAATTTTGCTCAAAGGGTTGACAACTCTTCCCAAAAGGGGGGCACATTATATACCATTTCATGAGAAGATGTGAATAGTTATTTGTCTGTAACTATTTTAGAATCACGTCCTTTTTTTGGTTAGTTTGGGTTGCAGATCTCTGATCATCTCTGTATCTATTTTAAACATACAGTTAATAAGGAAGCCAATGTCCATCTTTTTGAGGTGCCACCTCATGGTCTCAATTTCTCCTGGACCAATTTTAAATGTTTTTTTTTTTTCCTCCTGTGTCCTGGTAAAGAGATTGCTGTTAATACAGTAACCATTTTCCACAGCAAGTAGTTTCATAAAATTATGCCAAATTAAAAATAACCCTTAAGAAAGATTTTATTCTGCAGTGATAGTAGAGTCATGGAAATGGGGCGTTTTTATTGGGTGAAATGACTCTATCATCATCATATTAAATCATTTGCCACTTAGAAGAGAACACTTTTGCAAGCTACATTTGAGTGCATCTCAATAGTCTGACCACCCGTTTTCTGACTCAGTGGAGATTTACCCAGAAATGAAGTGGGTAAGTAATTGATTTACAGACTATTTTAGTCTTTTAAAAAATTTTATTTGTTGGAGCAAAAGTTCAAGATTCTAAATAATGATTTTTATGAAAAATCCATCTGCATGTTTAAAAATGAAAATAACCGTTATCATCAATTTAAATATTTGAGTATTAACAATAAGAAAATTAAATCAAATTAAAACATGACTAATAGCCATGAATATTGTCTTCATGTTTCATTTGTTTTTTTTAATTTAGATTCAAGTTAGTTAACATATAGTATAGTATTGGTTTCAGGAGTAGAATTTAGTGATTCATCACTTACATATAACATCTAGTGCTCATCACACAAAGAGCCCTCCTTAATGCCTATCACCCCTCATGTTTCATTTAAAACAAGCCTCAACAGACTCCTAACAAACAGAGGCCAGTGGGACTCCTTTCAGGAGCCAAGGAGTACTTTGGAACAGTTAAAATATATTGCTTTAAATTGGAAGATGCTGGAGGCACTGGGATGTGATATGCCCCTCTCTCTCCCAATCAGAGCCTGTTGATGTTACAACAGGGAAAGATGTGTTAGTTTCTCACTAGAGTTTATGTCTTATATTAAATTGTATACAGTTTTTATTCTAACCACTAACTAGGTAGTATGCCCCTTCAGAACAGCAGAGTGTATCTTTTTTTTTTTTTTTTTTAATTTCTCCTTCCGTTTCTTAATCAAGTATTGTGCAGATTTGTTCAACTTTGTAAATATGGACATCACTTTTTTTTTTCTTTGAAAAAACACTTGTATCAGCTTTGTGGTGTTTTCAGGGAGACAGCTATCTGTACTCCCTGTAGAAACCCAGCAATGATTGTGCACGTTAAGACATGTGCTTTTTATTTCTTAGCAGGATGTTTTATCTCTGTACATAAAGTAGAAACCAAAAGTTAGGGAAACAGATACTCTTTACACCATCATGCCACACATGTTTTTAAAACATTGTGTTTAAAAAAAAAAAAGTTACTAAAACCAAGACGCTGTGATTTTTTTAAGTTGCAATATGTTTTGGGTTTTTTTTTTCTATTTTAATCTTGCAGTTAAGAGAAGTGAAATTTAGTTGTATTAATCTTGCAGAATGTTTGCAGGACTGACTATCAAACTGGATGACTTCCGTTTATACCCCACTGTGTCAGTTCAAGCATCAAACACCTTACATGTGAGGCAGACTTCCTACATCAGGGACAGGTATCTGTGTCTCATTATACAAAACAGTTCGAGGGGGTTGAACTACGTAGTAAAAAATAAAATAGTACTTAGTGTAAAATAATTTTATAAATGATCTTTTGTACTTTAGGACATTAAATTGTACAACTTTTGTATATATAAAAGCTTAGGAACTTTCTGTTTAGCAGGAAGGCAACACATTCCTATACTTTTAATGTATATGTTTGTTATAATGTCCATGTAAACATGCCCTATGTTTGTGCCTTTTAATTAGTTTGTCTCAATAAACAAAATGTAGAGAAAAAAAATAAAAAATAAAACAAGCCTCAATATTTAACTTTATTAATTAATAATAATAATAATAATAATAACAGATTTAGTAACACTTTTTTTAAAATTTATTTTGAGAGAGAGAGAAAGGGCAAGCACGAGCAGGGGAGGGGCAGAGAGAGAGAGAGAGGGAGAGAGAGAATCCCAAGCAGGCTCCGTGCTGTCAGTGCAGAACCTGAAATAGGGCTTGAACTCATGAACTTTGAGATCATGATCTGAGGCCAAACCAAGACTCAGATGCTTATCCTACTGAGCCACCCAAGTGCCCCAGATTTAATAACACTTTAATAATTCACATAAGACAATCCTATTCTTAGTCACTATTATTTAAAGCCCCAAATCCATGCCAGTTACTCCAAATATGTTTCAGAGTGAAAAGCCTGCTATAGAAGCCAGGAAGAATCAGTACTGAAAGAGTGTTAGGAATAAGCCCATTGACCCAATCAAAGGAAAATGTTGATTAAAGCCTCGCTCAACATTCTTGCAAGAGTAGATGTCTCATGGACATGCACACTTGGGGCAGTCACAGCAGACAATTTATCCTTGGAGTATGTACATATTTCCAATAGGTTGTAAACCTACTGTTAATTAAGACAGCACAGCTTTCATTTGGTGTTCCTGAAAAGGAATCATCTTCCTTCTCACAAGAGCCAAGAGACTGCAGGGACCTCAAGATGGCCCACTTTGGCATGAAGACTATTTTGAGTTACAAAGCAATCAAAACCCAGTAGATTGAGGAAAGTCTTTTTTACCTTCCCCACAACTGCCTAAGAAGAATTTAGACAGATCTGAGAGGCTAAGAGAAAAATTACTAGGTGTACTCACAACTGCAAAGAAAAGACCTTTCCCCTCCCCCGCCGTTCCCGAAACCAGCCAGGGCGCACCCGGTTGTAGTCTGACATAAAGGCGGGAACCAATCAAGTTCTGCTGAATAGTTTGAAATAAAGGCGGGAACCAATCAAGTTCTGCTGAGCGTTCAAATCTAAATGTCAACCAATAACAGCTCTGTAACCTCAAAAAAATCCCTAACTTGTTTGTGCCTGTCTATAAAAGAAGCTGTAAGATCCTCGCTCGGGGCCTCTTAGCGTCACCGGCAAGGAGTGCGCGGAGGACCGGGTTCGAACCTGCAATAAACAACCCTTGCCGCTTGGCTTTGACTCTGGACTCTGGTGGTTTGTTTTCGGGGGGTCTCTCGAATCGGGGCATATCAGATCTGCTCCAGGAAGAGAGCTATCGCCACAGACAACTACATTACACTATGAACTGGGGGTGGTAGACAGGGAGGAACCTAGCAAGTCCTGTTTGGTCACAGTTCTCTGTTGTTTCTGAGAGGCCCAGCAAACATTTGCTAACCAAATATTTACACTTTTTCATCTTTCTGTAAATTGCATTCCTTCCCTTTGAAGTCTCAGACCCCTACCGTCTTCTCCTTAACTCACAATGACATATATATGTCCTTTTGCCCATTTTGGAATTTCCATGAATGTGCATTCCCCATATGTACACTATTAAATTTTATTTTCTCCTGTTAATCTGTCTCATGTCAATTTGATTCTTAGTTCAGCTAGTATGAGCCTGAGGGGACAGGATATTCTTGATCCCTTACAAGAGCATAATCCTGCTTTTATTATATGTGTGAGGGCAAGCATGTAGGCTAAAGTTAAGTTTGTTCTGGTAACTCTTAAAACATGCATGTAGAATACTCATCAGTAAAGTCACTATAAGATACTATAGAGCTAAAAGATGTTTTCCATAAACATTTAAGGTCCATATTATTGGATTTAAAACACAATTGCTATAATTTGAATAATTTACCCTAATATACTCATTTAATATGGATGCTTTTTAGGGATAGCAATTTAAGCATACAACAAAAGTTTGGTTTGCAAAAAGACAGAGCCTATGAAGATTTAATGGGTTCTTACCAGAGCAGAGCACTTCATTTCAATAATGTCTACTGGTGGTCCTGGAGAGCTATGGATCTCAAGACTGTACCAGACTCGGATATTACTAGCACCATCATCTGAAGAAAAAAACAAAAAAACAAAAAATGTAGGCTTCTTAATGTAGGCTTCAGAATACCATATTTAACGTAAAAATTTGAGAAACATCAATAGATATCATTTTCAAACTCTTTTTGATGAACTAATTTGTCAAGAGAGCCAAGGGGAGGGTGAAAAGCTGATTGTATTAGTTTGTGAGTGCTAAGAGAAATGCCATTTTGCATGGCCATGAGCAGGCCCTATAAAAGCTCCCTGTCCTGTGCCTGCCCAGAAACTCATCATGTCACCCCCCACCCCACTAAAATAAGAATGCTTTACTTCTTTTCTTTTAATTAAAAAAAAATTATTCATTTTTGAGAGACAGACTGTGAGTGGGGGAGGGGCAGAGAGAGGGAGACAGAATCCAAAGCAGGCTCCAGGCTCTGAGCTGTCAGCACACAGCCGGACACAAGGCTCAACCAGCTCATGACCTGAGCTGAAATCAGACGCTCAAGTGACTGAGCCACTCAGGTACCCCAACAATGTTTTACTTCTAAGAATTAATATTTCAAAAGAAATAACCAATAATTTTCCCCCTAATTGCCCAAGCATTCACATATTATACATAGAAATATCTAAGTATTGTATTACAGTTCAGTGGAACACTTCCTATACCATAAGAATCTAGTGTAAGGTCAGAATCGGGAATAGTTTACAAGATTTTTCTTTTGTTGTTGGAAGTATGAAAAAGGATCCTAGCAATTCACCCTAAAGGAAGTTGGACTAGGGAATGGATTAAGTGATGAGAAGGTAATGTTTACATCTGGGTTCCCAATATTTTTTAAAAAGCAGGCATTTCTGTCACTGGTGATGTCTAAAGTCACACTCCCAAATCCTGACACTGGAACCCTGGTCCACTAAAACAGTCCTGTGTAACAGGGCTTGTACTGGCATCAAACTCAGGTTTTCTACTTGTTTAGCCTCATCTGTTCAGCTTCTACTTTGGTATTCTTTATTCTCCAGGGTTGAGCTAGTTTATGATTTAGATGTCCTCCAACTTCAGTTAATTGTATGTATATTCATATCAGTATTGTCATGTTTTAAAGATTCCAGAGACTACTATCTTTGCTGACCTTAGTCATATAAATCACTAGCCTCTTTGGGGCTCAGTTTCCTCATCTGAAATAAGGAGCCCAGACTAGTGGAATTCGCAGTCACTCTCTTCTGAAAGAGAGTGTTTTGTGTTTTGCAGAGCATAGCATGGCATTGCATTGTATTGTATTGTACGGCATCGAATGACACTGTAGTGAATTGCATTTCATGGTGGAGGGGAGTAGAATTTGCCACTCCAAACTATGTCTTTGGTATAAGGATTATTTTCAGCTGATTATTTAAAAAAAAAAAAACTGCAGACACAGGAGAACTCTGAAAACTGACAAGTTACCCTTTTGTAAGAGATATTTACATTTATAAAGGAAATCTGCATTTGTAAGAGTGTCTCCCTTTCTGTATTAGGATGTTGGGAGGGCTAAATCTTAGGAATGCCTATCAGTGGAGAAGACAGTGACCTCTATCTGCATAACAACCTTATTCTTGTTAATCTTGCTTTTCCGGGTAACTTCTCCTTCTTGGCTCCTCATCCCCCAACATCTTTTTGTGTTTTTTGGTGGGGATGATATTTTAAGGTAAGGGCTTGGCTATTTCAGGGAGTTAATCATTTTTCCTGGGTCTCTCCCATGTATAGGGGAGGAATACAAGTTACTAAACTTTTGTTTTTCTCCTGCTAATCTTTTTATTATTATTATTGTTATTATTATTATCATCATCATTATTACAGGGGGGTATTGGCCAAGAATTTAGAAGGGTAGAGGAAAAATTATTCCTCGCTACCAAGAGCATTGTATCTTATGGCATTGCTTCATACCATATTATACTGTATTGTATTCCATTCTATTCTAATACTTTAGCTCACAAGAAGTACTTATAGAATTAGTGGATCTTAGAACAATTCAGACTTTCAGAACAATCAGCTAATGAGAGGGAAACAAGAGAAAGTCCTTGTGAATTTTCATCCCAAATACTTGTGAGAAGTTCCTGAGGGCGAAACTTACCTTCCCATTTTCAATTGCCTTCAGAGCTTATTTATTTTACAAACACCAGCTGACTACCTTGAAACCATTAATGCACAGAGAATAAGTTACCAACTTTATACTGATGTTTGGTTACTGAGGAAATCTCTGCTCACATTTGTATTGGCTGCTCCTTCAGTTCTATGACAGTGATTTAAATGCCTTTATGGTGTTTAAAAATCTCTTTAAAAGAGATTGATTTTAAGGAAATGGCTCACGAAATTGACCTGGTAGGTCCAAAATCTGCAGGTTAAGTCAGTAGGCTGTAGACCTAGGAAAGAAGTACAGTCCGAATCCAAAGGCAGTCTACTGGTAGAGTTCCTTTTTTGCTCTGGAGCGATCAGTTTTGGCTCTATTAAGACCTTCAACTGATTAGCCGAGAACTCTACATTATGGAGGGACATCTTCTTTATTCAAAGTTCAGCTCTAAATGTAAATTTCACCTAAAATCACCTTCACAGAAACATCCAGAATAACGTTTCACCTATTATCTAGACGCCAGAACCCAATTAGGTTAACACAAAAATTAGCTTTCACACAAGTAATAATACTTAGTATTTGTGACTGCTGTGACTATCACATAAGGCAATGTTGCGATGTAGCTAATTTAATTCCTACAGTGCTAAAAATGTACACTGAATATGAATTTATTGGTTAGAGTAAGATTGGCAAAGATTTACTGAAGAGAACAAAAATAATAATTATTAAATACTGTTTAGCTATAGGCTTTGAACATATTAAAATTTTTTTTTCTAATTATAAAATCAACAATATTCACCATAGTGATTTTAGAAATTCCTGCAAGGCTTAAAGATAAAAATTATTCATTATATCACAACTAAGAGTAAACTATTTTTTTTTTTTTGTATAAATCTCCAGGTTTAAAGTATCAATAAAGACATAGATATTTAGACACACACACATACAAATACACTGGGGTATACAAATTGTATGATTGATATATCCATATATATATGTATGTGTGTGTAAACATATTTTTATCATTCAGAGAGTACTCCCTATTACAACTTTAGTTTTATTGCTAGTCATTAGGGAAAAGCAAATCAAAACCATGACGAGATATCACCTCACACCCATTAGGATGGGTACTATGAAAATAACGGAAAATAGCAAGTGTTGGGGAGGTTATGGAGAAAAGGGCACCCTTGTGTTCTGTTGGTGGCAATATAAATTGGTGCAGTCACTGAAACTGCCACCAGAATGAAGTCTGCTGAAAGGCATGCAGCCATGGGTAAAGATTACTGGGAAAAATGCCAGGAAGCAACTTAGAATATGCTTTGGTTAAGCTAATAAAAATGTAGGGGTGCCTGGGTGGCTCAGTTGTTAACATCTGACTTTTGGGTCAGGTCATGATCTCGCGATTCAAGAGTTCCATTCCCACATCGGGTAAGCACGAGCCCCACTTTGGGTGAGACCTGCTTCTTTCTCTCTCCCTCTAACACACTCTCTCTCTGTCCCTCCTTTCTCTCTCTGCCTCATTCTCCCTTATACCTATTCTCTCTCTCAAAAAAAAAAAAAAAAGATAATGAAAATGTAGGGGCACCTGGCTGGCTCAGTCATAGGAGCACATGATTTTGGGGTTGTGTTTCGAGCCTCATGATGGGTGTAGCAATTACTTAAATATATAAACTTTAAAAAAAAGATAATGAAAATGTAGCCCAAGGGAACAAGAAATGAAACAGCATACACAGTCATCATAACCATCATATATATATACTCTACTTTTGGTAACAAAGATAGTATCACTCACACACAATGCTGAGATGTTTTGCAGACCTGGACCAATGAAGGAAATGACCACCCAACCACGATCTTGAAGAAACAGGTGCTGGCACCAGTTCATCAGTTTTGACGTTTACCAAATCCCTGACCAATCAGAAGAACCCATGATTCCAAACCCCTTACCCTTGATTTCTGGCCTTAAAACCATTACTTGTAAGCCATCAGGGAATTCAGGATTTTGAGCATTAGTTCCCTGTTCGCCAGGGTAGTGCCATACCAAGAAATACACTATCTTTCTTCACTAAAAAAGCTCAGGGTCAGGTTTTTTATTGGCTTGCTGTGTGTTGGATGGATAAACTCATTAGGTTCAGTTATACTACTAATGAAAACAGTATGGACAATCCTCGAAAAATTAAAAATAAAACTAACACTTTGGGGTATTTATTTGAAGAAAACCAAAACTCTTACTTGGAAAAGATGTACGTGATCTTATGTTTATTACAGCATTATTTACAATAGCCAAGATATGGAAACAACCTAAGTGTCCATCGAGGAATGAATGGATAAAGATGTTCTGAGATATCTATATATCTATACCTATATCTATAAAGGAATATTATTTAGCTATTATAAAAAACACAAGGAAATCCTACCATTTACAACACGGATAGACCTTGAAGGCATTATGCACACAGTTCATGGGATTGAACACTATGTTAGGCTCTGTGCTGACAGCATGGAGCCTGCTTGGGATTCTCTCTCTCCCTCTCTCTCTGCCTCTCCCCTGCTCTCACATGCACTCCCATGCACACACACACACACACACTTTCTCTCTCTCTCTCTCTCAAAATAAATACATAAATATTTAAGAAGAAAAAGAACAACAACAGCTCAGGGGGTGCCTGGGTGGATCAGTCGGTTGAGCCAACGACTCTTGATTTCAGCTCAGGTCATGATCCCAGGGTCATGGGATCAAGCCCCCTGTCTGGCTCTGTGCTGAGCATGGAACCTGCTTAAGATTTTCTCTCTCTCTCTTCCTGTGTATCCTCCCCTACTCTTTCTCTCTCAAAGAAATTTTAAAAATTAAAAAAAAAAGCAAAAACAACTCAGAAAAATAGATTAGACTTGTGGTTACCAGAGGCAGAGCTTGGGGCAAGGAGGAAAGGGACAAAGGTGGTCAAAAGATAAAAACTTTCAGTTACAAGAGAAATAAGCACTACAATGTAATTATAACATAATGAGTATTGCTAACACTGCCGCATGACATATAGGACAATTGTTAAGAGAGTAAATCCTAAGAGTTCTTACCACAAGATTTTTTTTCCTTTTTTCTTTTCTTTTTATTGTAACTATATGAGAAGATAGATATAAGCTGGACCTATTGTTGTAAGCTTTTCACAATATATGTAAAGCAAACCATCATACTATATACCTTAAACTTACAGTGATATATGTCAACTATTTTTCAGTAAAAGTGGAAAAAAATTATGTGCAAGTAATACATATCCAAAATTGTTTTAAATAAAATTTTAAAATAAAAAAACTTAGTTTCAGTTATTCAACATAATAAATCACATAAGGAATATTCTTACAGAAAAATACGTGTGCATATCTCTGATAATTTTTTTTATTCCAACTAATTTCTTAAAATGAAATCATTGGATCAAAGGAGATAAACAATATTAAAAATGTTAGGGGTGCCTGGCTGGCTCAGTTGGTAGAGCATGTGACTCTTGATCTCAAGGTTCTAAGTTCGAGCCACACAATGGGCACAGAGAGGACTTAAAATCTTAAGAAAAAAAAGTTTTAAACATATTCCAAATATTCTCAAATTGCCATTACAACGAGTAAGATTGTGTCATTGAAGCTGACCCTCATCAAAACTGGGTGTTACCAATATTTTTCATATTTTCCTATTTGGAAGTTTAAAAAAAAATCTTACTTAGGTGTTTTCATTTCTTTTTTGTTCCAGCTTTATTGAGGTATAACTATTAAAAGTTATATATATTTAAGGTATCACTTGATTTGATATACTATGCATTATGAAATAATCACTACAACCAAGCTAATTAACATATTCATTATCTCACGTAATTACTGATTTTTGGTGGGGGTGGTGAAGACACTAAAGATCTACCTTCTAAGTAAATCTCAAGTACACCCTACTGTACTGTTAACTATAATCATGCTATTGTAGATTAATTAGTTCTCTAGAACTTATTCATTTTATGTAATGGAAACTTCCCTAATTGAAGAGAGATACACTGCTGAGCAATCAGTAAGAAAAAGTCCCACGTTATTATAGGAAACGGAAAGGTTGATCCTGTCTGATATAGGAAGGCCTCTTTGAAAAACTAGGGATACTTGTAATATAATTCGATGCATTTTTCATAGCTCTTAATCTATGTTGCAGCTGGTCACCATGCAGATTTTTTTTATTAGGTATCACTCCATTTTAGCCCATTAACATGATACCATAATATTCTCATTTTCTTTCAAACACTTTTACCTGGCTTTCCTTCATGGTTCTTCTGCCTTAGATTCTGATGAGGGTTTCGCTCCTGGCATAATGCATCTACAACAGTGATCTAGTCTTTAACCTCGCCTGCATGATTTCAACTAAAGAAATCTTAAACCTTAACAACTATTTTTTTTCACCGTGACCCAGCTCCAAATAGTTAACTGATGACTAGGTATAGCCACATAAATGTCTTGCTGTCACATCAAAATCAGAAAGCACAAAACTGTGCCAAGCATTATAATCTCCCAGACTTTTTATATCTTCTTGTTGACGGTCCAACTAAATTACTCCATAATATTGTTGTTTCCACCTCCATTTTGTGTTGCCAAGTGGCTGCAGGGGCCTTGAACTGACACTAGCCCTTCTGGAGAGTGCATGTACTAGATAACAGCCCACAGAGTCACAAGTAAATGTAAATTCTTGATGTGACTCCCTAACCATTCTTGTGATAAGGACTCTCCTCTGCTTCCCAGGGCCTTCCCCGTATGCACGATGAGATCCCCATGATGCGAGCCAAAACCTACCCTTTTTGGTTTGAATTGACGAATCTGGCCTCAGCCCAGGAACCTCAAAGCATTCTGCCTGAAAATCCTAATAAAGATATATGCCCCAGGTGCTTTTCTCTTTGTCTGCACCCTATTTCACCTCCCCAAGTGGTCCATCAAGGAGTGAAGTACATATCCTTCAGGACCTGTGAGTAATCAACTATTTCACTTTCCCTTGTGGCCATTTGTTGAATTAGGACACGCCATCAGACACCTCTGGGGTCTACTTAACAAATGTTATTTCAACAAAGCACCAACACTTCTAAATTAGTATCTTAATATTTTTCTCTTCACTAAGATATGGACAAACCTTGTACGTTTTTGGAATCGATCCTATCTCCTCTCTTAAGAGTCATATAATGCTAGCCTCTGAAATGTTTTCCATCTCTAATAGTATATCTCTTTCACTAACACCACCATAAAATAACATTGTTCTCTTTACTTCAAAGCCAGTTTGCTGTCCCAGTGGCCTAGCTGGCCCGAAGTGTTCTTCCCTTTCCAAACCATTTTTCTTTCTTTCTTTTTTTAAATTTTATTTTTTATTTTTGAAAATTTACATTCAAATTAGCATACAGTGAAACAATGATTTCAGGAGTAGATTCCTTAATGCCCCTTACCCATTTAGCCCACCTCCCTCCCACAAACCCTCCAGCAACCCTCAGTTTGTTCTCTATATTTATGAGTCTCTTCTGTTTTGTCCCCCTCCCTGTTTTTATATTATTTTTGTTTCCCTTCCCTTATGTTCATCTGTTTTGTCTCTTAAAGCCCTCAGATGAGTGAAGTCATATGATTTTTGTTTTTCTCTAATTTCACTTAGCATAATACACTCTGGTTCCATTCACGTAGTTGAAAATGGCAAGATTTCATTCTTTTTGATTTCCAAGTAATACTCCACTGTGTGTGTGTATACACACACACACACACACACACACACACACATACACACACACCACGTCTTCTTTATCCATTCATCCATCCATGGACATTTGGGCTCTTTTCATACTTTGGCTATTGTTGATAGTGCTGCTATAAACATGGAAGTGCATGTGTCCCTTCGAAACAGCACACCTGTATCCTGTGGATAAATGCCTAGTAGTGCAATTGCTGGGTCATAGGGTAGTTCTATTTTTAGTTTTTGGAAGAACCTCCATACTGTTTTCCAGAGTGGCTGCACCAGCTTGCATTGACACCAACAATGCAAAAGAGATCCTCTTTCTCCACATCCTCGCCAACATTTGTTGTTGCCTGAGTTGTTCACGTTAGCCATTCTGACAGGTGTAAGGTGGTATCTCATGGTGGTTCTGATTTGTATTTTCCTGATGATGAGTGATGGTGAGCATTTTTTCATGTGTCGGTTGGCCATCTGGATGTCTTCTGTGGAAAAGTGTCTATTCATATCTTTTACCCATTTCTTCACTGGATTAGTTGCTTTTTGGGTGTTGAGTTTGAGAAGTTCTTTATAGATTTTCGATACTAACCTTTTATCTGATATATCATTTGCAAATATCTTCTCCCATTCTGTCGGTTGCCTTTTAGTTTTGCTGATTGTTTCCTTCGTTGTGCAGAAGCTTTTTATTTTGATGAGGTCCCAGTAGTTCATTTTTGCTTTTGTTTCCCTTGCCTCTGGAGACGTGTTGAGTAAGAAGTTGCTGCAGGCAAGATGAAAGAGGTTTTTGCCTGCTTTCTCCTCGAGGATTTTGATGGCTTCCTGTCTTACATTGAGGTCTTTCATCCATTTTTAATTTATTTTTGTATATGGTATAAGAAAGTGATCCAGGTTCATTCTTCTGCCTGTCGCTGTCCAGTTTTCCCAGCACTACTTGCTAAAGAGACTGTCTTTATTCCATTGGCTAGTTTTTCCTGCTATGTCAAAGATTAGTTGGCCATACGTTTGTGGGTCCATTTCTGGGTTCTCTGTTTCATTGATCTGAGTGTCTGTTCTTGTGCCACTACCATACTGTCTGGATGATTACAGCTTTGTAATATAGCTTGAAATTTGGGATTCTGATGCCTCCTGCTATGGTTTTCTATTTCAAGATCCCTTTGGCTATCCGGGGTCTTTTCTGGTTCTATACAAATTTTAGGATTATTTGCTCTAGCTCTGTGAAGAAGGCTGGTGTTACTTTGATAGGGATTGCATTGAAAATGTAGATTGCTTTGGGTAGTATCCACATTTTAACAATATTTGTTATTCCTATCCAGAAACATGGAATCTTTTTCAATTTTTTCGTGTCTTCTTAAATTTCTTTCATAAACTTTCTATAGTTTTCAGTGTATAGATTTTTCACCTCTTTGGTTAGATTTATTTCTAGGTATTTTATGGTTTTTTGTGCAACTGTAAATGAGATCGATTCCTTGATTTCTCTTTCTGTCGCTTCATTGTTGGTGTATAGGAATGCAACCGATTTCTGTGCATTGATTTTATATCCTGCAACTTTGCTGAATTCATGATTCAATACTAGCAGTTTTTTGGTAGAATCTTTTGGGTTTTCCATATAGAGTATCATGTCATCTGTGAAGACTGAAAGTTTGACCTCTTCCTGGCCAATTGGATGCCTTTTATTTCTTTGTGTTGTCTGACTGCAGAGGATAAGACTTCAAATACTATGTTGAATAACAGTGGTGAGAGTGGACATCCCTGTCTTGTTCCTGAACTTAGGGGGAAACCTCTGTTTCTCCCCGTTGAGGATGATATTAGTGTTGGGTCATTCATATATGGCTTTTACCATCTCGAGGTATGCTCCTTCTATCCCTACTTTCTTCAGGGTTTTTATCAAGAAAGGATGCTGTATTTTGTCAAATGCTTTATCTCTGGCTATTGAGAGGATCATATGGTTCTTGTCCTTTCTTTTATTGATGTGATGAATCATGTTAATTGTTTTGCAGATATTGAACCAGCCCTGCATCCCAGGTATAAATCCTGCTTGGTCATGGTGAATAATTTTTTTAATGTATTGTTGGATCAGGTTGCCTAATATCTTGTTGAGGATTTTTGCATCCATGTTTATGAGGGAAATTGGTCTACAGTTCTCCTTTTTAGTGGGGTCTCTGCCTGGTTTTCAAATCAAGGTAATGCTGGCTTCATAGAAAGAGTTTGGAAGTTTTCCTTCCATTTCTATTTTTTGGAATAGTTTCAAGACAATAGGTGTTAACTCTTTCTTAAATGTTTGGTAGAATTCCCCTGGAAAGCCATCTGGCCCTGGACTCTTGTTTTTTTGGCAGATTTTTGATTACTAATTTGATTTCCTTACTGGTTATGGGTCTGTTCAAATTTTCTATTTCTTCCTGTTTCAGTTTTGGTAGTGTATATGTTTCTAGGAATTTGTCCATTTCTTCCAGATTACCCATTTTATTGGCATAGAATTGCTCATAATATTCTCTTATTATTTTTATTTCTGTTGTGTTGGTTGTGATCTCTCCTCTATCATCCTTGATTTTATTTATTTGGGGCCTTTCCTTTTTCTTTTTGATCAAACTGGCTAGTGGTTTATCAATTTTGTTAATTCTTTCAAAGAACCAGCTTCTGGTTTCATTGATCTGTTCTACTGTTTTTTTCTTTGTTTGTTTTTGTTCTTTTTGTTTTTTTGGTTTCGATAGCATTAATTTCTGTTCTAATCTTTATTATTTCCTGTCTTCTGCTGGTTTTGGGTTTTAATTGCTGTTCTTTTTCCAGCTCCTTAAGGCATAAGGTTAGGTTGTGTATCTGAGCTCTTTCTTCCTTCTTTAGGAAGGCCTGGATTGCTATGCGAACCATTTTTCAATACTGCCTAAATATCACTCTTAATCCATGTATTCTGTGATGGTTAATTTTATGCTTTACCTTCGCTGCTCTGTGATGTCCAGTTATTTGATTAAACACCGGGCTTCAAACTTGCCGTATTTTTTTCCCCATTTTTTAATGTGATGAACACTTAAATCAGTGAAGTTTGAGAAAAGGAAATTACCATACATAATGTGGGTGTACCTCCTTCAATAAGTTGGAGGCCCTAAGAGCAAAGTGAGGTCATCTGAAGAAGAAGCAATTCTTAGTCAAGCCTGAAACAGAAAACCTGCCTGACCTTGCAGCCTGCCTGGCACGGCTGGGGAAGATGGACCCAAGATTGCAATACCAACTCTTACCTGATTCTCTGCCCTGCTTGCTTGACCTACAGATTTTTCACTTGCCAATCCCCACAATCGTGTCAGCCGATTCTTTAAAATCTCAATCTCTCTATCTTTCTGTCTTTGTCTGTCTCTCCATATGTGTGTATATGTATATATGTATGTGCGTGCCTATTTACATTACATCACATTGTATTATGGTAGTGTCTGTTTTACTGAAGAATCCCGACCAAACACAAAGTGATTCCATAAAGATTTCTTCCTTGATATACCTCATTGTCTCCACAGCTTTGCTGTTGTTGACTCATTCTCTAACGCCCTCTTAAGTCCCTGCTACTCACCCTTCAGAGAATTCAGTCACCCATTCTCCAGGAAATCTGCCCTACCCTTCTAATTCTCCATTATCTCAATTTCCTTTGAATTTCTACTAAAAAGATATGATGTTTAACAACGTTCCGATAAAGCTTTAGATCACTGGAAGGAAGAATAATAGGACTGATTTTCTTCTACATATGAGGAAGGTTGCTATCATCTGTTAGGCTGAAGAAAAGCATGTTACATTGTTAAAATAATGTACTCATTAACATTTTATCAGAAATGTACTGTAATCTATTGTTTGATAAGAAATATACATAAGGTTGTTCACTTATGAAAGAGCAAGCAGCCTTCACGTGAAGTATTATAACCTTATGAATGGTAATAGCTATACAAATCTAGAAAGTAAATTATGTAAAGTTATCCGGAACTAATACAAGAAGATTCTTACAGGTATATGCAACACACCTTTGTATATATATTGTGAATGTAAAGTATTAATTAATTTAAAAGGGAATGACTGAAGAGTGATCATGAAACTCTCCTTAATCATAAACTTACTTTGGTCTTCCTCATCAATTTGGGGGGATAGTTCTGATACTGATCTCTGAAAGGAGGGTACTCGAATGTCATGTTGATCTGGTTCTTCCTGAGATTCATCCTCTTGACTTCTTTTAACAGAAAGTGAGATTGCACCTACAACACATAAGTACAAGATGCTATATTAACTAGGGATTTGTTTTCTAAAAGGAAAGGTCAATTTTAGGTATTAAACATGCTTTAGTGTGAAACTAATAAGGAACCAAACACAAATTGTAGGTGTTAGTACCAGATTTAAACCTGATGGTGGTACAGAACAATTTAATGGAAAATCCATTAATATTTATTTTAAGTATAAGTGATGGTCAGTTTTTATTTACAAAGTAGTGTCATACGTAGGTTCACAACTGGGGCTATCTGTTACCAGCTGTGTCCCTCAGTTTGCCCAAATGTGAATTGGACGCGACACTGGTGGCAGCTGGTGACACTGGAGAGTACAAAATGTCCCTGGTATTACACTGACTCCATCTGGGGCTCCGGGAGTGCTTCCAACAGTTTACGCATCTCTGAGTGGGCAGGATTGTCCCCAGACTGTGGCTGAGATGGGCTAGAGCCAGGTCACAGACTGCTTCAGAATCTGCAGTGGGCTTGAGGTTGGCAGGCCTGACCACAGAATATGTATGGGCGTGTCACCCTCTGGATCCCTGGGCAGGCAGGACTGCTTCCAGACAGCAGCTATGAGGGGCTGAAACTGGATTATAGGGCTGCTCCCAGATGTGCAGACAGACCCTGGTCTATGAGCCTAATTCTGGGGCATGCACAAGCACATCTCCCAAGACGAGGGTTCCTGGACCATGGCTGAGAGTGCCTGGCCAAGTTCCAAGGCCATTTCAAGATCTGCAGTTGGACCAAGGCTGAAGGACCTGCCTCAGGGACACAGACAGGTGTGTCTTCTGGCAGGTCCCTAGGGGTGCAGACATCATGGCTGAGAGGGGCTGTGAGACAGATGTGAAGTGATATCTCCTTGTAGTTTTGGTTTGTATTTCCCTGATGCTGAATGATGTGGAACAACTTTTCATGTGTCTGTTTGCCATCTGCATGTCTTCTTTGGAGGAATGTTTGTTTACATCTCCTGCCCAGTTTTAAATTGGATTATTTAGATTCTGGTTATTGAATTGTAGAAGTTCCTTATATATCTTGGATACTAACCCTTTATTGGCTATATCATTATTGTTTTTGGTACAATGGTAAATGGTATTGTTTTCTTAAATTCTCTTTCTGCTGCTTCATTTTTGGTGTATAGGAATAAAATAGATTCCGTCATTGATTTGGATCCTGCAAAATTAACATTTACTGAATTCATTCATCAGTTCTAGTAGTTTCTTGGTAGAACCTTTAGTGTTTTTTTACATAGAGTTACCATGGCTTCTGTAAATTACAAGAGTTCTATTTCTTCTTTACCAACTTCGATTTGTTTACCATTTGTTTCTTTTGTATTTTTAAAAATTATTTATTAATGTTTACTAATTTTTGAGAGCAAGAGGGACAGAATGTGATCAGGGAAGGGGTAGAGAGAGAGAGGGAACACAGAATCCAGAGCAGGCTCTAGGCTCTAAGCTGCCAGCACAGAGCCCGATAGAGGGGTCAAACTACCAACTGTGAGATCATGACCTGAGCCAAAGTTGGACATTATTAAACAACTGATCCACCCAGGTGCCCCGGTTGTCACATATTTCTTTATGTTGTCTACCTGCTGTGGGTAGGACTTCTAGTACAAAGTTGAAGAAAAGTGGTGAGAGTGGAACCCCCTGTCTTACTCCTGACCTTAGGGGAAAAGCTCTCAGTTTTTCACCATTGAGTATTATGTATTATTTCCATTTTAAAGAAGGGAAATCATGTAAGAGAAAAGCCATAAACAGCGTTCCATTATAATTGAAATTTTTGTAACCACTTCACGATGTAAACATATATGAAATCATCACAGTGTACATCTTAAATGTATAGAACTTTTGTCAATTATACCTCAATAGAGCTAGAAAAAAAACCTCCGTTATTCGATGGACACCATTAAGAAAATTAAAACGAAAACCACAGACTGAGAGAAAAAATTTTTAAAGCACATATCTGGAAAACAAAAACCAAAACCATGTACGAGAAAAAATTTTAAAAAGCCTAAATATTCAGCAATAAGAAAACAAACAACCCAATGTAGGACAAGGGATGGGCAAAAGAGTTGAAAAAGCATTTCACAAGAATACGTATAGATGACAAAGAAGCACAAGAAAACATGCTCAACATTATTATTCATTACAGAAATGTAGAGTAAATCCACACTGCAAGTGAACTACACACAGATGAAAATCGATCAAAGTGCAATGGCGAATCCTACAAACCATGGTCAAGGATATAGAGAAACTGGAACTTTTATGCAGTGCAAGTGAGAATGGAAAGAGAGACAATCTCGTTGAGATACTGTTGGCAGTTACTTCTTTAAACATTGTAAATTCAACTACCATATTATCCAGGCATTCCACATATAAGTGATTTACTCAAGATGAATGAAAGTATATGCCCACACACAGATTTATGTATAAATGTTCATATCAGCTTTATTGATAACTACCAAAAAAATGGAAAAACCCAAATGTCCGTCAAAAAGTAAAAAGATCCAAATATTGTGGCGTATCTATTTCATGGACTACGACTCAGTAATAAACGGAATAAAGTATTGATACGTGTACTGTGTGGATGGATCTTAAAATAATTATATTGCATAAAAGAAAACAATTCCCCAAAAGGGTTAAACCTTATGATTTCATTCATATACAATGCTATTAAATGCATATATGGTGACAGAAAACAGAAATGTTGCCGAGGGCAAAGGTATCTTATGCCATGAGGGAAGAGGAGGGTAAAAGGATTAAAAATGGACACAAGGAGACTTTTTGTGGTGACCCATATTCATTATCTGATTTGTAACCATGGATTCATGGCTGTATGCATGTGTTAAAACTCAAAATATATACTTTAAATATGCATAGCTTACTGTATGTCAGGTAAACCACAATAAAACTGTTTAAAAAGCACCCTTAGGGATTCCTGGGTGGCTCAGTTGGTGGAGCATCCCACTCTATTTTGGCTGAGGTCATGATCCCAGGGTCATGGAATTGCACTCTGCATCCGGCTCTGTGATGAGTGTGGAGTCTGCCTAAGATTGTCTCCCCAACTCTCACTCTGACCCTCTCTCCTGGTCATGCTCTCCCTCTCTCTCTTAAAACAAACAAACAGCATACTCTATATTAGAAATTATACTAACTACTGCTGAACAGGATAACAATAGGATAGGAGAAGTGTCACCCCCAACTGAATGTACTGTATAAGCAGGATGTGTAAGGGAAGTTCACAGCCAACTATGGGTATCTTTCCTGCAGTAGGCAATATCATAAATGAGATAATAAATGCAGGAAACTTAATGAAGCCATCCTATTTAGGTATTCAGAACACTTGAATCAATCCATCCATCCATCTATCTATCTATCTATCTATCTATCGACCTATTTAATTGTCACCTCTATCCATTTATATCTCTCTGTTCCATAAATTCATGTCTATTTCACTGATATCAAATGCAACCATGTCCTCATTTGTTTGGATTCATTTTACCGTGGAGGTGACTTATTAAGTCTCCATGTAAAGCCTTCATTTATTTTGTTAATTTTACCTTAAACTTATTTTTAGAAATAATTTCTATGTAAAATAATGAATTTTCATATAAAAAAGCATCCTTAGGCTTCATCCGAGAAATAAAATGGGGAAGACTGCTTTTCACAAAAATGCAGAGTGGTAAGAAGCAAATGTTCACAAGTATTCGTAAAATTTTTTGAAGTTCCAAGCTAAGGAAAAATACCTGAGGTTACCTGAAGAAGAAGCAAACTTGGTCAAGACTGAAACAGAAAACCTGTCTGACCTTGCAGCTTGTCTGGCACAGCTGGGGAATTTAGACCCAAGACTGCAATACCAACTCTTACCTAATTCTCTGCCCTGCTTGCTTGACCTACAGATTTTTCACTTGCCAGTCCCCACAATCATGTCAGCCAATTCTTTAAAAATCTCAATTTCTCTGTCTCTCCATATGTATACATACATATATATTTGTACGTGTGTATGCATGTGCCTATTTACGTTACATTACATTATATTATGGTAGTGTCTGTTTTACTGAAGAATCCCGACTAAACACAAAGTCATTCCATAAAGATTTCTTTGATATACCTCACTGTCTCCACAGCTTTTCTAACGCCCTCTTAAGTCCTTGTTACTCATCCTTCAGAGAATTCAGTCACCCATTCTCCAGGAAATCTGCCCTGTCCTTTCCAATTCTCCATTATCTCAATTTCCTTCTAATTTCTACTAAAAAGATATGATGTTTAACAACATTCCAATAAAGCTTTAGATTATTGGAAGGAAAAATAATGGCACTGATTTTCTCCCACATAGGAGGAAGGTTGCTATCATCTGGTAGGCTGAAGAAAAGCATGTTACACTGTTAAAATAATTTACTCATTAACATTTTATCAGAAATGTACTCTAAGTTTTCGTTTAGTAAGAAATACATATAAAGTGGTTCACTTATGAAAGAGTAAGCAGGCTTCAAGTGAAGTATTCTACTCTTATGAATGTTAATAGCCATAGAAAGCTAGAAAGTAAATTATGTAAAGTTAATCCTGAACTAATACAATAAAATTCTTACAGGTATATGCAACACACATTTGGATATATATTATGAATGTGAAGGATTTATTCAATTAAAAGCGAATGATCGAAAAGTGATCATGAAACTCTACTTCATCGTAAATATACCTGGTTCTTCCTCATCATATTGGGGGGATGGTTCTGCTAACCATTTCAAAAAGGAGAGTTCTTGATTGTCATCTTGATCTGGTTCTTCCTGAGATTCATCCTCATGTCTTCTTTTAACAGAAAATGAGATTGCACCTACAACACATAAGTACAAGATGCCATATTAACTAGGGATTCATTTTCCAAACTGAAAGGTCATTTTTAGGTATTAAAGATGTTTAGTGTGAAAGTAATAAATACAAAGCCAAACACAAATTGTGGGGGTTAGTACCAGATTTAAACCTGATGGTGGTACAGAACAATTTAATGGAAAATCCATTAATATTTTAATGATAAGAGATGGTCAGTTTTTATTTACAACCAAGATTACGATACCTGGGTTCAGAATTGAGGTTCTCTATTACCAGCTTTGTCCCTCGGTTTGCCTAAATGTGAATTGGAGGTGACAATGGTGGCAGCTGGTGACACTGGATACTACAAAATGTCCTGGTATTACACTGACTCCATCTGAGGCTCTGGGAGTGCTCCGAACAGTTTACTGATTTTCTGAGTGGACAGGATTGGCCACAGACTGTGGCTGAGATGGGCTAGAGCCAGGTCACAGACTGCTTCAGAATCTGCAGTGGGCTTGAGGTTGGCAGGCCTGACCACAGAATATGTATGGGCGTGTCACCCTCTGGGTCCCTGGGCAGGCAGGACTGCTTCCAGACAGCAGCTATGAGGGGCTGAAACTGGATTATAGGGCTGCTCTCAGATGTGCAGACAGACCCTGGTCTATGAGCCTAATTCTGGGGCATGCACAAGCACATCTCCCAAGACGAGGGTTCCCGGACCATGGCTGAGAGTTACAGGGCCATTTCAAGATCTGCAGTTAGACCAAGGTTGAAGGGCCTGCCTCACTGACACAGGTGTGTCTTCTGGCAGGTCCCTAGCAGGGGCAGACATCATGGCTGAGAGGGGCTGTGAGACAGATGTGAAGTGGTATCTCCTTGTAGTTTTGGTTTGTAATTCCCTGTTGCTGAATGATGTGGAACAACTTTTCATGTGTCTGTTTGCCATCTGGATGTCTTCTTTGGAGAAATGTCTGTTCACATCTACTGCCCATTTTCAAATTGGATTAGTTTCTGGCTATTGAGTTGTAGAAGTTCTTTATATATCTTGGATACTAACCCTTTATTGGATATGTCATTATTGTTTTTGGTACCATTGTAAATAGGACTGTTTTGTTAATTTCTCTTTCTGCTGCTTCATTATTAGCATATAGGAATGCAATAGATACCATACATAGATTTGAATCCTGCAAAAATTAACATTTACAGAATTCATTCATCAGTTCTATTACTCTTTTGGTAGAGCCGCTCGTTTGGGTTTTCTACATAGAGCATCATGTCATCTGCAAATTGCGAGAGTTTTACTTCTTCTTTACCAAATTGGATGCCATTTCTTTCTTTTTTTATTTTTTGAAATTATTTATTAATGTTTATTTATTTTTGAGAGCGAGATGGAAAGAATATGAATGGAGAAGGGGTAGAGAGAAAGGGAAACACAGAATCCAAAGCAGGCTCTAGGGTCTAAGCTATCAGCACAGTGCCCGATGCAGGGCTCAAACTCACGAACTGTGAGATCGTGAGCTGAGCTGAAGTTGGACCCTAACCCAATGAGCCACCAAGGTATCCCTGGATGCCAATTATATCTTTATGTTGTCTAACTGCTGTGGCTAGGAGTCTAGTACTATGTTGAAGAAAAGTGGTGAGAGTAGATATCCCTGTCTCACTTCTGATCTTAGGGGAAAAGCTGTTTTTCACCATTGAGTATGATATATTATTTCCATTTTAGAGAAGGTAAACTGATACAAGATAGTTCAGTAGCTTCCCCAAAGTCAGTCAGCTCAGTATAATATAGGCAGAATATGTAGATGTGCATTCTGGTTCTAAGTCCATACTTTTTAAAACTCAATTAAAACATTTAATTTTTGAACACTTTTATGTTTACAGTAAAATGAGTAGAAAGTACAGAGTTCCCATATATCCCCCCTTACATTGCCTACTATAAACATCTTGAATTATTGTGATTTATTACTTAAATGTTGAGCCAGTAATGATATACTATTATTAAGTAAAGTCCATAGAGTGCATTCTGGCTAATTTTTTGTGTTATACATTCTATGGCTTTGGCAAATATGTAATTTCACGTATCTACCATTACAGTATCATGTAGAATAGTTTCACTGCCCTAAAAATCCCGTGTACAATACTCATTCATCCCTTCCACCCAACCTATAAAGAACTGTCAACCACTGATCTTTTACCTCTTCTAGAATGTCATATAGTTAGAATCATACAACATGTAGTCTTCTTAGATTTACCTCTTTTACTTAGCAATATACATTACGTTTCCTCCATATTCTTTGTGGTCTGATAGGTTACTGTTTTTATCACTGATAAATAACCCAATGTATAGATATACCACTCTTTAACCATTTATCTATTATATGACATTGTAGTTTTCCCCATAATTTGGCAACTATGAATAAAGCTGTTATTAACATTTATCAGCAGATATTTGGATGGCCATAAACTTTCAATTCATTTGGGGAAATACAAAGATGTATGATTGCTATATCATGTTATGAGTATGTTTACTTTTCTCTTTTTTTTTTTTTTTTTTTGTATTTGTGTGTTTATTGGCTCACTTATATATTTTAGGAGAGTGACAAAGAGAATACCTGAGTAGGGGAGAGGGGAAGAGGAGAGAGAGAGAGAGAAAGAATCCAAAGCAGGCTCCATACTCAGCATGGAATCTGATGTGGGGCTCCATCCCACAACCTTGGGATCACGACCTGAGCTGAAGTCAAGAGTCAGATACCAATCCAACTGAGCCACACAGGGGCCCCAATAACTCTTAATGGACAGAACAACTAGACAGAATACCAATAAAGACACATAGGATGTGACCATCACTTAGAACCACTAGAGCTAACTGGCTCATATAGAACATCCACCCATCAACAATGGAGTATCCAACTTCTTAAATCAACTTTGGACACTGTCCAGAATGGATCACATGTGAGGCCACAAGGCATATCTTAATAACTGAAAAAGATTTAAATCATAGAAAGCATGTTGCCTCATCACAATGGCATGAAATTATAGTCAGTAACATAAGGAAAAAAGGAATGTCACAAATTTGGACACTAAACAACATACTTTTAACCAATATTTCAAAAAAACTTAGAAAAAAATAGAAGTCTGAAACTATATAGATGATTGACAATGAGAACACAGCATACGAAACTGGTGTGATGCAGTGAAAGCAACACTAAGAGGGCAACTCATAGCAGCAAAAGCATATGTTAAAAAGAACAACCTAAAATCAACAACCTAACTGCACACAATACAGAACTGGAAAAAGAAAAGCAAATTCAACCCAAAACTAGCAGAAGAAAGGAAATGATAAAGATCAGAGTAGAGGTAAATAAAACAGAGAAGAGAAAAGCAAAAACCAGAAAGTTTCTCTCTTTGAAAAGGTCAACATCACTGGCAGAATTTTCAAGTGATTAAGAAAAAAGAAATGAAGACTCCAATTAATAAACTCAGGAAAAAAGTGGGGACATTACATTGTTTTCTCCAAAATAAAAAGCTTTATAAGAGACTACAATGAACCATCATATGCCCCCCAAATTGGGTAACTTAGATGAAATGGACAATATCCGAGAAACACACAATCTACTAAATATGCTCATGAATAAAAGAAAAACAGAATAGACATAAATCTAATAAGGACATTGAATTCGTAAGGAAAACTCTTCCCACAAAGACAAGTCCAGGACGAGATGGCTTCATTGTTGAATTCTACCAAATACTTAAAGAAGAATTACTATCTTCTTTTTCTCAAAAACTTAAAAATTGATAGAGGAGGGAAAACATAGCCTCATTCTAGGAGGCTAGCACTGTCCTGATACAAAAGCAGATAAAGATAGGGCAAGAAAAGAAAATTAAAATCCAATATCCCTGATGAACACTGATACAAAACTTTTCAACTAAATACTAGCAAATCGAATTCAGCAGCATACCAAAAAGATTCTATACCATAGTTAAATGGTTTTTATTTCAACAAAGAATGAAGGAATGAATGAATGGTGGTTCAACATACAAAAATCAGTGAGTGTACTGTAGCACATTGACAGAATGAAAAAAAAAAAAAACACATGATAATCTTGATTGATGGATAAAAGTGACAAAATTCCACATCAAAACGTTCATGGCAAAAATAAATTAGGAATAGAACTTTCTCAAAATGATAATAGCCATATGTGAAAACAAACAGCTAATATTATACTCCCAGTGGTAAAAGACTGAAATTTTTTCCTTTAAGATTAGAAACAAGATAAGGATGTCTCTGGTTTAGGCTTCTACTCAACATAATACTGGAATTTCTAGTCAGAGCAAGTGTGCAAGGAAACGTAGCAAAGGTATCCATATTGGAAAGGAAGAAGTAAAATTATCTGTTTGCAGATGACACAATCTCATATGGAGAAAACCTTAATGATCATGGACACAAAAAGGATAGACCTAATAATAAATGCGTTCACAAAATATGCAGGATACAAAGTCAACAAACAAAAGCAGTTAAATTTCTATACACTTGTATTGAAAAATTTTAAATGGACCTAAGTAAAACAATTCAGTCAGATAAAACCATGATTTGGATAAACTTACATAATGCTAAACAACGTGCGCAAGGAATAATAAGGAAACCTAATCAATATTTCAAGTACGATGAACTAGTCTCAAGATTTAAAAGCACACATTCTCCTTCTTTCTCATTTCAGCCTACTTGTATACTCAGCACATTTCTTCTTTCTCCAATACACCCATCCAAACGTTATTACACTTTTATTGTCCCTTAACAAAGAGAAATGGAACAATCATTTGTAAAACAATTCAAAAGCCCTACAGGAGTGTAACAAGACCATATGTTAGATACCAACAAGAGAAATTAAGTATTTATCTTAAAACTTAGAAGTAAGTGAAGAGAACTATGGAATTATAGGTCTATTTAGTAGCTTATCTCTTAATTGAAAGAACACTTTGAAACAATGTTTCTTAGAATTATGCCACTAATTTATGCACAGTTATTTTCCCAATAAAAAATCTTTGTTCTTGGGAATTTAATTTTAATTTTTTTCCTAAACAGTTACATTTTTAAATTGCATTTTTACTTTTGGTTATGAATTAGCTAAGGTAGAAGAGACAAGCAGTCAAATTCTTATAAACTTATTACAAAGAGTAACATTAGACTCAGTAAGTATCAGCAATGAACCTTCAAACCAAATGCCATCAATAATGATTATGAAAATATGTGTTTCAAAAGGTGATAATATTTTTCCACACTAGGCACGTGTGATTACTTTGCTCCCTATATTCCCCCGTTTGGGCCAAGGCCAACCAACCCAAAGGGAAGAAAGGTAAATAAAAGGTTGATTGTTGGTGGTTCAGTTTAAAAGCATGACAGGAAAACTAAAGGACTGCTTTGGAAAAACTATAGGTATACAGGACATAATAGTGTACAAAGCAACTCTCTAAGATACAGCATTATTGACTTAATGGAGGTTTTCAGTTTATCTGAAATGAGTGTTACCAAAAAAAATCTAATAGGGATCATAATTATAGCTATTATATTTTCAATAGATCAAGCTTTTATTCTGACAAATGGATTTTTTTCCCCTCTGCTAAACACTCTACGGGTTTGATTTTTTCAAAATGTATTTTAAACAGTCAAACCAACATTTCCTAGTGTATAGTTTGGTTTTCATTAGGAATTGTTTTTCCCTAATTTCATACTATCTTGTAAAACGTCAATATCAGACTCAAGTTTAAAGCCTGAGCAATGCAATTTAGTACCAGTGGTTAGCCTTTTGAAAACAATGTGAAATCATTTATTGAACGCTTACTCTGTGTTAGGTATATGCTAAATGCCTCCCATTCATTACCTATTGAACTCCTTTAATAAACGTATAAATTAATTCCTCACTGGACTCATTTTCAAGTTCAGCAAGCTGGGCTGTAGAGAAGGTTGGGTAACTCACTCCAGGTCACATAGTAAGTGACAAAGGCATAAATAATACATAAATGTATTTACCAAACGTAGAATACGGAAAATGGCATATTAAGTCATGCCTAAATATCACCAAATACACCACAGAATAAGTGGGCTTTTGCGTGGAAAAATAGCAAAGTAACTCACATACTTACAAAACATTTATTTTTGGCCTAGAGTAATAGGTTTCAGATACTGCCCACTGATTATCTAAACTATTTCACCCCTTAGAAAACTTCCAAAAACAAGTTTCCATGACAACAGTTAAACCTGGCAAGGTCTTTGGCCTCTTTGCACTTGGTCTCCCTACACCCACCCTCTTCCTTCCATTGGCTTCATGCTTCACCACTCCCTATTGCTAATGAGGAATACTGTGTTTAAGGAAATTTTCTGTATGGCTGGGCTTTTATCAACTTGTGAATTTCTTGGAGGGACATGAATTCTGTCAAGAAGTGTTTTCATACATATCTGCTCTACGCACATTATACCACACACGATTGAATGAATTTTCATTGTTTTGTTTCTCTACTATACTATCCTACGAAATCTGAGTAGCAAGACTAAAGATGAAAGCCTGAGGAAATCTCTGCTAATCCTTCCTTCTTCTATCTTTTTCTTACTTCATTTTAACCACCTTCCTAACTCATTTTCTTTTGTTGTATTTTCTCTCTGGGGGACCAAAAGGCAAGGTGGAAAAACAAAATTTGGTGGCTAATGAAGAACAGAGATAAAGAGACCAGTGTTGTGGCCATATCTGCTTTTATTCTATGTACAATACAGCTCTTGTTTTCTACTCCATTTAAGCGCCTTATTTTTATGATAAAATGCATAGTAGTCTAGTGCCCAACTGTAGCCCTCTAGGCTCCATTTTCTTTTTCTGTGGTTTTATGCTGTTTGCTGTTTAAAAAACAAATTTTTGAAATGTGTAACATATACGACAAAAAGGATTAATAAAATCTACAGGATTCAGATTTCTGTTGTAAAGGATGGCTGATTACTTTTTTGCTTAGGAAGAACCTATGCTTTCATTACTGGGGCAAAACTTTAAAGCAGCAACAATCCAGACTGCCATTAAGGACACATGTTTCTTCCTGATTCATGCAAGAAAAAGATGATAAATTTCATTTCATTATAAGTGAAAACTTCTGTTACCAGTTCAGGATGTATACATATATCATATCGTCACAGTGAACATCTTAAATGTATACAATTTTTATTTTCAATTATCCGTCAATATAGGTAGGAAAAAAACTTCTGTAATTCGATAGACACCATTAAGAAAATTAAAACAAAATCACAAATTGGAAGAAAAAATTTTAAACCACATATCTGAAAAAAAAAAAACCCATGCATCCAGAATAAATTTGAAAAAGCCTAAAAATTGAGCAATAAGAAAAGAAACCACCCAACATACAGGAAATGATGGGCAAAAGATTTGAAAAAGCATATCGTTAGAAGACCTATAGATGACAAAGAAGCACAAGAAAACATGCTCAACATTATTATTCATTACAGAAATGTAGAGTAAATCCACACTGCAACTGAACTACACACAGATGAAAATCGATCAAATTGCAATGGCCAGTCCTACAAACTATGGTCAAGGGTATAGAGAAACTGGAACTTTTATGCAGTGCAAGTGAGAATGGAAAGAGAGACAATCTCATTGAAATATTGTTGGCAGTTACTTCCTTAAACATTGTAAATTCAACTACCATATTATCCAGGCATTCCACATATAAGTGATTTACTCAAGATGAATGAAAGTATATGCCCACACACAGATTTATGTATAAATGTTCATATCAGCTTTACTGATAACTACCAAAAAAAGTGGAAAAACCCAAATGTCCGTCAAAGGTAAGTACAGCAGCATATTGTGGCTTATCCATTCCATGGACTACTACTTAGTAATAAAAGGAATAAAGTATTGATACATGCACTCTGTGGATGGATCTTAAAATAGTTATGTTGCATAAAAGAAAACAATCCCTTAAAAAGGTTAAACTGTGTGATGTAGTTTATATACAACGCTGTGAAATGCATATATAGTGACAGAAAACAGAGAAATGATTGCCTAGGGCAAGGGTAGCTTGTGGTGTGAGGGGTGAGGAGGGTAAAAGCATTAAAAAGAGACACAAAGAAACTTTGTGGGGTGACCTATATTCATTATCTGATTTGTAACAATGGTATCATGGCTATATGCATGTGTTAAAACTCAAAATATATACTTTAAATATGCATAGCTTATTGTATATCAATTAAACCACAATAAAACTGTTTAAAAAGCACGCTTTGGGGGTGCCTGGGTAGGTCAGTTGGTTGAGTGTCCAAGTCTTTATTCCGCTCAGGTCATGACCCCAGATTGTGGGATTGAGTCCTGCATCGGGCTCTGTGCTGAGCATGGAGTCTGCTTAAGATTCTGTCTCTCTGCCTCTCTCACCTGCTCATGCTCTCTCTCTCTCGCTCTCTCTCTCTCTCTAAGTAAATAAATAGCACACTTTGTATTTCAGATATTATACTTAACACTGCTCAGCAAGATGACAATAGGATTTGAGAAGTGTCACCCCTAACTGAATGTACTGTGTAAGTGGGATGTGTAAAGGAAGTTCACAGCCAACTATGGGTATCTTTTCGCAGTAGGCAATATCATGAGTGACATAAATAATGCAGGAAAATTAATGAAGCCATCATATTCAGGTATCCAGAACACTTGAATCAATCTATCTATCTATCTATCTATCTATCTTGTCACCTCTATCCATCTACATCTCTCTGTTCCATATATTCATGTCTATTTCACTGATATCAAATGCAACTATTTCCTCATTTGTTCGAATTCACTGCTTCGTGGGGGTGGCTTCTTAAACTTCCATGTAAAGCCTTTATTTATTTTGTTAATTTTACTTTAAATTTATTTCTAGAAGTTATTTCTATATAAAATAATGAATTTTCATATTAAAAAGCATCCTTAGGCCTCATCCGAGCAATAAAATGGGGGAGATTGCTTTTCACAAAAATGCAGAGGGTAAAAGGCAAATGTTCACAAGTATTTTTAAAATTTTTTGATGCTCCAAGTTAAGAAAAAAAGAATGAAATGCCCCCCCCCAAAAAAAGAGTTTTAGTTTCAGAATTTCTGAATGATCTTCAAACCCTACTAACCTCCACTGGTTTTCCTTGATTCCTCACATATTAGAAAAGCATCTTTGAAGGGTGATTAGAATTTAAAAATTTTCATGAAAATGTATGAATAAATTATTTATATAATGCCCTATAACTGAGATTCTTTTTTTCTAGTATTTAAAATGTTTTATAATTTATTTTTATTTTTTTATGTTTATTTTTGAGAGAGAGAGAGAGAGAGAATACAAGTGGGGGAGGGGCAGAGAGACGGAGACAAAGAATCCGAAACAGGCTCTAGGCCCTGAGCTGTCAGCACAGAGCCTGACGTGGGGCTCGAACTCACAAACTCTGAGATCATGACCTGTGCCGCTGTCAGACGCTCAACTGGCTGAGCCACCCAGATGCCCCTATTATTTATTTTTGAGAGAGAGAGAGAGAGACAGAGTATGAGTAGGGAAGGGGCAGAAAGAGGGGGAGACTCAGAATCTGAAGCATGTTCCAGGCTCTGAGCTGTCACCACAGAGCCTGTCGCGGGGTTTGAACTCACAAGCTGTGAGATTATGACCTGAGCCGAAGTCGGAGGCTTAACCAACTGAGCCACCCAGGCACCCCATATAACTGAGATTCTCATGCAAAAATCTTACATGAGAAACACCAATGACTTAGGAAATCATATTTTCCTTCTATTGTAAACAAGTCCTCATAAAATACACAAATTCTTTTGACTGGTAAAGTAGGACACAGACACACACAGACACCCAGACACACACACATACTCACACATAGAATAAGAGAAAGATTTCTTTTTGGTAACAATGCTACATATATCTTAGCAGTTCAAAATTCAAATATAAAGAACAACCTGAATTTATATGCAATAGAGCATCGACAGCCTACTTTGAACTCCCAGGAAAAACTATTTCTAATAAATAATCAAGAATTACAAGTGAGTGTTGGGCCAAATAAATGGAGGCCTCGTGACAAACACTGGAGATGCAAGAGTGTCTTCCTTTTGCTTAATAGAGTAGATGCAGTTATCGAATTTAGGTTTTTCTCCAAGTTTATAAATTTTTGTTCTCATATTTTAACTGCACTTCTGTTGCACTACCAAGTAATTTCTAAAGTATATTAGAAACAATTTTATGTTTGAAATGTATTGCTTCTTACATTCAATAGTGACCAGATACCTGGTACTGGATGCCAGATGTTGGTCTAGAGGTCAAAGGACAAATTATCTAGCATAAAGACAGAAAACAGAGCATACATCACTCACTGATCTAGCACTATGAATGAATTTATCTGTAACCAATAACCCGAGTGGGGCTTGAGACTAGAATTTGATCTGGGGGACGGGAGCAGGAAGACACAGTTGAGGGCTCCCAAGCCCTGAAGGGTAATACCACACAGATGGCTAAAGCTGTCATGAAACATCAGACCACAGGCTGCATGGGGAAGTGGAGATGGTCAAAGCAAAGAGGAGAGCCCAAGAGAGCAGGAGAGGATCCAGGCAAACCCAACTCATTCTCTCCACAAAGCCTCAAGGATCTGCTTTTGCAAAACATTTCCTTCACCTGAGAAAGCAAGAAAATGCTTCATACAACCGACATTTGTTTTGAAGACCAGTGGAATTTAATTGTTCTTCAAGCCTATACGACTATGTGGCAGGCCGTATTGCTGATGGCAACAAGCCAGTAAAATCCAAATTCAGTTTCAGTCAAGTTTCTGTCATTTTCATTGAGACAGACTAAGAAGACTGGGGATAATAGGAGCTATAAATCCTCCTGTAAATCCCTATCATATTAGGAAATTTTAAAAATGGGAGTTAGTATATTAAATAAGTGTGCTAAACATTAACTGAGCACCTACTCAATGAGCACTTTTCATATATTCTCACTTAATGCCCATAACCACCCTGAAAGATTAAACACTGTCAATATTTTACATGTATGAGAAGTGACATTCAGTGAGGTCAAGGTCACACAACCAGAGAATGATATAATCGGAGGCTGAAGTCATGTTTGACTTCTGAATGTATTCCTTTGCAACACAGTAAAATAAGAAATAGAAAAATAGGAATACAGTAGTAAGTAGGAACAAAATAGGAAACAGTAAAATAGCAAAAGATATGCAATTTTGCCACCGCAATGTGGTGGTTAGCATGAATATACTGCCTAAGCTTTAAATGAAAAATGACAATTTAAGTAACACTACTTTTGCTCAGCATCACACTCTGAAGACACATGTGACAAGCAGTGCTTCTTATCACATACAGTATTAGAAATCAGATTTTGAACTTAATTTGTATGTTAAAGATGGTAACTGGTAATATACATCTTTCTGGACAGAGTATAATTTCAGAGAGTAGCAGAATGCTAAATATAAAGATGACTTCTATCTTGTTCAAACATAGGTCTAACATAGGAACTTTATTGTGCACACATTAAACGTTTTGTTTTGACACTAAACAGAAGTTTATGGCAAAAATTTTGTAAAGTCTTTAGCAAAGCTGACTAAAAGCTTGTTTCCAATTGTTTGGACGAGGCTTTCTTGTGCCAATGTCATAACAGATTTCATTCTAGTGTAAGAAATTCCGAACTGCAAATTTGCAGAAATGAATCTTAGCTGTAATTTGCAATTGTGTTGAACTGAATGAATACAATCACTTTTCAGCAAGTAAAAGAGCACTTGAAGCTCCTATTGAAAAAATACACGGGAATTGTCCGCTACATCAAAATGGATCATTGCTACCTTCTTTCTGGAGCTACCATATTATCAAGGGTCATGGATAATAAAAAAGAATTTCAGACTATACTATCATGCATGTTCAGGGTAGAGACTAAATTTACTAATATGACTGGAAACCACTTTAAATGTGGATTCTCAATATTTAGTTTTGTAATGTGGAATAAACAACACACCTTGGTGAGTGCACTGAAATGTGCTCATAGAGTGTTCTATACCATCTAAACATTTGGTAGTGTGAGTAAATGCTATATGAAAATATTCTTTAATCTTTAAAATGTTTTTACTGAAGATATAATAGATATATAACATTGCATTAGCTTTAGGTATAAAAATATTCTTGTTGGGGCACCTGGGTGGCTCGCTTGGTTAAGCATCTGACTTCAGCTCAGGCCATGATCTCACGGTTCATGGTTTCAAGCCTCGCATCAGGCTCTGCACTGACAGGGTGGAGCCTACTTGGGACTCTCTCTCTCTCCCTCTCTCTGTGCTCCTCCCCCACTTGTGCTTTCTCTCTCTCTCTCAAAATAAATAAACTTTCAAAAATATTCTTGCTATTTAGAGATTATTTTAGGCCAACATGCCATGATTAATACATTAAATTATTTCAGCTTAATTTTTGCTTATACAATTAAATGACTTATAATTCATTAAGTGATCCTTGTTATTGCCTTTCTCTTTTGTAGGTCTGTCAATTCTGTGGACAAAGGTAAGATACTCAACTACTCAAGTTTATCCCACCCCTTCTTTTAGTCACAAGTAAATGTCATTAATGATTGTTAAGAATTTATAAAGACTTTTTCCTTGGAGATGAAAAAGTAAGAGTTCATAAGGGTTAATTATCAAGTCTTAGACCCAGATTAATAAAATAATTATACTAATTAACAATTAGATAAAAGTTGTTTTAAAAAATTTAGAGATTGTCTTTTCTACACTACATTGGAAGAGATGTTCAGAGAATCCTCTCTCAACTGAAAATTTTAAGTTAAATGCACACACAAGCTAGGAACAGGGATCCCCTGTTTTGGGTCATCACTGGAAATGACATTTGTTGTGGAATATGGGCTAGTCTGTGGTAGCCTGGAGTCTTGGATCTTGGGGTCATAATTGAGAATCAGGGAACAAAACCCTGAGCTAAAAAGGCCACATTTACATGGCTGGGATCCAGATTTCACATTATATTTGTGGATTTCCAGGCCCCAAATTCATTATTTAGCTTCTTAGCCCTTCATCTCTCATCAGAGAAAGGGAATCAAGAGGTATCCCTACAAGTTGAAAACGTCTCTTGCTTGTCATTAAAATTTGCTTTTTAAAGTTATATTATAATGCTGATATTCACAAGCTGGAGGGCAGTGAGCTGATCCATGTGGCAGCCTCATAAGAACCTAAGAACAGTTATTCCAGAGACACATGTGCTCTATGTAGATTATTAAAGAACTGGAGAAAATTATTAGAAAAAGTGATATGTAGGTTATATAAACTTATACAAACTTAATTTTTACACGTTCAAGTTCATTTTCTTAGTGCAATGTTAGGACTTGCTCTATATTGCCAACATGTATGATTATAGCTATCTCTAAATCATATTCATGAAACACATTGTTATTGCAATCAAAATAAATTTAAGGATTATTCTTACTAAAGTATATGCTAACCACTAAAGCCCAGTCATTTGTTTTTAAGCTTAATCATTTTCACCTAAACATTAGTCTTGTATAAAAGATCAAACTTCTATCTGAGACAAATGGAAATTTAGTTGTGTATTTCCATACTATGAACATGCAACAGGTTATTACTACATCTCTATATTTTGTTACATACTAATCCTGTAATAATGGACAGTAATATATGCTTTTTGCATTCTAGGTCACTATCTAGTTATGAAGAAGAGAATTAAGCCATCATGTTTTAATGCATTCAGTCATTAACACAGGATTTCTACCATGCCTTCATACACAGTATTTTTTGTTTGCTTAGTTTTGTCTGTCTCTATTTTCCTTTAAGATCACGTGTTTTCTTTTTTTTTCCTTTTTAAGTTTATTTCTTTATTTTGAGACAGAGAAAGAGAGTGCAAGAGAAGGAAAGGGGCAGACAGAGGGAGAGAGAGAGAATCCCAAGCAGGCTCCATCCTGTGAGTTCGGAGCCCAACATGGGGCTCAAACCCATAAATTGTGAGATCATGACCTGAGCCAAAATCAAGAGTCAGACATTTAACTGACTGAGCCACCCAGGTGCTCCTAAGGTCATGTGTTTTCATATCTAGGTTGACTGACTGAATATTTTTCCATTTTACTGAAATTTGTTGACATAAAAAGATAATTTTCAAATAAACAAAACTGGGGTTTCCTTCTCTAATAAATCAATCCTACTGATCACTGCTTTTTAATTTTTAAATTTAATTTTTAATGATTTTTTTAAATTTTTTGTCAGTTTTTCATATTAAGTTTTAATTTTAATTCCAGTACAGTTAACATACACTGTTATATTAGTTTCAGGTGTACAATATAGTGATTCAACAATTCTATAGATTACTCAGTGCTCATCAAGATAAATGTACTCTTAATTCCCTTCACCTATTTCACCTATTTCCCCACCCACCTCCTTTCTGATAACTATCGGTTTATTCTCTGTAGTTAAGAGTCTGTTTCTTGGGGCACCCAGGTAGCTCAGTCAGTTAGGCATCTGACTTTGGCTTAGGTCATGATCTTGTGGTTTGTGAGTTTGAGCCCTGCTGACAGCACAGAGCCTGATTTGAATTCTCTGTACCCCTCTCTCTCTGTCCCTCCCCTGCTCATGCTCTCTCTCTCTCTCTGAAAAATAAATAAAAAAATTTTTAAAAAGAAACCATTTCTCGGTTTGCTTTCTTTCCCCCTTTGCGTGGTTCCTTTTTTAAAGTTTATTTATTTATTTTTGAGAGAGAGAGAGAGAAAGAGAGAGAGAGAGAATGAACAGGGAAGAGGCAGAGAAGAGGGAAAGAGAGAGAATCTCCAGCAGGCTCTGCACTGTCAGCTTGGAGTTTGATGCAGGGCTCCAACTCATGAACCATGAGATCATGACGTGAGCTGAATCCAAGGTTCAGACACTCAACCGACTGAGCCACCCAGGTACCCTTCATTTGTTTTGTTTCTTAAATTCCACATACTTAAATCATATGGTATCTTTCTCTGACCTATTTCACTTAGCATTATACTCTCTACCTCCATCCATATCATTGTAAATAGTTAGATTTCATTCTTTCTTTATACCACTTCTTTATCCATTCATCTATTGATGGACACTTAAGCTGCTTTCCATAATTGCCTATTGTCAACAATGCTGCTATAAACATAAGAGCGCATGTGTCCCTTTGAATTAATGTTTTTCTATTTTGTGGGTAAAAACCCAGTAGTGCCAGTACTGGATCATAGGGTAGATCTATTTTTAACTTTTTGAGGAACCTCCTTTCTGTTTTCCACAGTGGCTGCACCAGTTTGCATTCCCACCGACAGCACACAAGTATTCCTTTTCTCCACATCCTCTCCAAACTTGTTGTTCCTTGTGTTTTTGATTTTAGCCATTCTGACAGGTGTGAGGTGATATCTCACTGTAGTTTTGCTTTGCATTTCCCTGATAATGAATGAGGGTGAACATCTTTTCATGTGTCTGTTGGCCATCTGGGTGTCTTCTTTGGAGAAATGGCTGTTCATGTCTTCTGCCTAGTTTTAATCGGATTATTTACTTTTTGGGTGTTGGCTATTATAAGTTCTTTATATATTTTGGATATTCATCCTTTTTAAAAATATTTTTAATGTAGATTTATTTTTGAGAGAGAGAGTATGCGCACGAGTGAGGGAAGGGCAGAGACAGAGTGAGAGAGAGACAGTGACAGAGACAGAGAATCCCAAACTGGCTCCACAATGTTAGCACAGAGCCCAATGCAGTGCTGGATGCAGGGAAAACCAGTTTTCCCCCCAAATTTACCAGAAGATTTCATTAGTTTTAATTATACTTCTGAATAGTAAGAATCAATGTTCTTAGTGACCTGTTAAATTGTGGTTCTATATTCATAACTTCCAAAAAATAAAATCTTATAATTGAAAATAACTGAGATTTTATCAAATTAATTTAATATCTCAGTAATAACAATAAACATTCTATAACATTTCTGTTTTTTTTCTCTTAAGTTTATTCATTTATTTTGAGAGAGAGAGAGAGAGAGCGAGAGGGCCAGGGAGAGAGAGAGAATCCCAAGCAGGCTCTGCACTGTTAGCTCTCAGCCCAGTGCAGGGCTCGAACTCATGAAACCATGAGATCATGACCTGAGCTGAAACCAAGGGCCAGACGCTTAACTGACTGAGCCACCCAGGTGCCCCTAAGAAAACTATTTTTAAAAGGAAGTATAGTTGACATATCTCACAGTTAATTATATCACCTTCCTTAGTGTTGCTTACTCTCAGAAGCACATTCGACTCTACTTTCTCCCTCATTTCTCCATATCCAATGTTCATCACATGCAGCTGTGGTGGACACTGTATTGCATCAACCACATTCCTTGACAGGAATGAAGGACGAACTTCTGTAGCTACAGTGAATGAAACTGGAGTATGAAAATCAGGCCAGTCCTCTTTGGGCATTGCCTTGACTTGAAAAAAAAAATGCCTCATCCAAGGTCAAATCTCCTTCCACATGTAGTCTACTTTTAATGACCAATCAACACAGCAGCATAAAGGCCCAGTCTCCTTCCCCTAACTTGGGACGACTCCAAAGGGCCATCCTAGCTTAAAAGGCCCCAAGTGAGTTGACTAAAAGCCTTCACTGGGCCTGTCAAGAAGCCCAACCTCTTTCTCCCCCTGGTCAATATGCCTTCTTACCTTTCCTTTCCCAAGGGTTGATCATAATATATACCCTAAGAAATGTCCTGCCAATCTCTCATCTCAGAGTTTGAATCTCTGGAAGCCAAAGATGTTATAGCATCATTTCCCATTTTTATTTCTCTGAAAAGTGCCCCTCTGTTTTTTAATCCACTATCATTGGTTTAGTCAGTCAGCCCTTAACTTTCACTTAAAATGATAAATCTGCACTTTTTGTTCCATTGCCAGAGAGGCATTCAAGTTCAATTCTCCACATCACACACTTGAAAACATGACTGTAGCTCACTGTAGGCTACTGTGAAAATTCCAAATCCATCCATTTTTCAAAATTTCTACCTACCAATCAATAAGACATGATCCCCACTTTAGTGGTATACTCTCAGTGCCCAACAAAAATCTCCTCTGCAGACAGTTCTCATATACAGCACTGGTTTCCTATGACTTTTCCAGTGGGGATTGAGTCACTGCCATGGGAATTTGCCCTAAGAGCAAACTTTAGCCAATGATGGATTAGAGTAAAGGGATGATTACCACAATTTGCTTGCCCTTTGGTGTGACAATTCTCTCCCAAGGTTCCCAGGGAGCTTCCCCAGGTCTCAGCAGTAGTCTCTTATCTAGCTTACTTTTTATTGACTTTGTCCCTTCAGCATCTTACCTTTCCATTCTTTCAGAGTGCTTCCTGTAATCAACTCTCATCTAAACTACTTGCCATTAAACTCTTTTCTCAAGAAGCACAAATACTGAGAACTAATCAACTAGAATATCACTAAAGGCTCCTAAAGGATCTCTCAGACCTAACTGCCCTCTCTTGTCCCTCCCATCTGTTTTATATTTTACCTCTAGATTTTTCTTTTTAACACTCTGTTGACTCATGCCCTTCAGAAATCCTCAACGGCTCCCACTGCAATAAGAAATAAAACAAAACTCTGCCCATCAAAGTCTGCCTGTATTTCTAACTGTAGTCAGCCTGCATTTCTTACCATAAGCACACACTGCAGACACACCCTTCTACTCATTATTGACATGAAGTACCTTCTCTATGTTTTCAATAAGGTTGTTTCCTCTGCTGTAATGCCCTACCCACCATATTGGCTAATAAGTCCCAGCTTATCCTTTGAGATCCAAATCAAACCCATTATCCCCTAAAAAGATCTCTCACATCCCCACTGTTAGGGTTGATATTTCCTGCTACCATGCTCCCCAATGCCATGTTTAAACTTTTGGTATATGAGAGTGTACCTTGTACTGAGATGATTTACAGATACATATTTCCACCACCAGATACGAATTCCTAGGAGGCAGGAGCCACGATACTAATCTATGTATCCATGTCTAATACTAAAAATAATTAACAAACCTATATTCTAATCTGACCAATCAGAAAGGACATGGGATCAAAGTCCTGGGGCACCCTGATGAGTCATGTGTTAACCCTTTAATTGCCATTGGCTTGTTGGGAATTCCTGGGGAGCCTGAGGGAGTTCTGGCAGCTCTAGTGGCAAGGGTTTTACTACAGTGGAGCTCAAACAATTGAGTATTTGTCAACATATGAGGAAAAGCATCTGTTATAATATTTTAACAAACAGTGCATAATTGGTTGAATGTCCGCTTTGTTCACAACTACTAGAGTTATCAAGGCTTCCCAAATTATAGGCCTTTTGTAAATAATTGTTATATAATTAAGACCAGAACTGAAAATGAGCACAGGGTTTGTTTGTTTTTTAAATTTTTTTTAAATTTTTTTTTAACGTTTATTTATTTTTGAGACAGAGAGAGACAGAGCATGAACGGGGGAGGGTCAGAGAGAGAGGGAGACACAGAATCTGAAACAGGCTCCAGGTTCTGAGCTGTCAGCACAGAGCCCGACACGGGGCTTGAACTCACGAACCGTGAGATCATGACCTGAGCCGAAGTCGGACGCCTAACCGATTGAGCCACCCAGGAGCCCCTGTTTTTTTTTTTTTTTTAAAGACCACTGATACATACATGCACATGGATACATTTCTTTAATCAGCACAAATAGGAATATTTTCTTATATGTATGAAAATTTTATAGTCTAGTTTTTTTTTTTTTTTAATATTGCATCAGATTAACAGTTGTTCAGAAGCAATTTCCACTGTTTCAAATGCCGGAGAACTTTTCTAACAATAATATCAACAAAAATGCGCTAGCCCTTCTTTACAGGCTTTGCTTCTTCCAATCATAATGTCAACATTGATTCAACCCTAAGGGACCGCCCTGCAAAGAGCAATCATGATAGTGTCTTCCAAATATTTTTCAAAATTATGAAGCTGGCAAAATATCTTGTGTAGGCAGCAACATTTACTAATTCATCCTCACTGAACGATGTACCCTGAGTTGCCTTTAAGTTCCCCAAATTCCTTCAAACCAGCATGTTAAATGAGTCCTGATCTGTTCAGTTAAAATATGTATGGAAATTTTATGGTCTCAGAAAGGCTGCCAAGATGAACAAAAAATGACTATCCAAAGGAAAGACATATTAAATATGATTACTTAGTGATTTGGAGCTCCATTTCCATAACTTTAAGAGTCTGATTCATAGAAGAGGGGCTTTGTTCTGTTTAAGGGAGTGATAAACATTTCTAATACAACAATGCTGAGTGTGAGGTTCCTCATATGTACTTTCTCATACACTGCAGAACTCTCTGCCTTTTGTAGAACAGGAAATGAGATTTAATATGTTTATCAAAACTAATAATGGCAAATCTGAATGATTCGTTGCCCTTTACAAAGACTAGTTAACTTTCTAAAACTAAGTGAAATCCACCAGTAAGAGAGCCGTCATTTGATGATCAAAATAAGAATGGAAATTTAGATTTCTTAAAATCGATTCAAATCTTGTGAATTACATAAAAAAATGACAAAATATGATACTTTATTGTAAATTTAGGAAGAGATTCACAATAGCCTAAAAGCTATCATACAGAGAATTATTAATTGGCTTTGTAAAGCCAAACGTGTGAAAAGTGATGGGAAGATTTCAGAAGATGATAATAACTATGACTGTGGTGACATGGGAAGTGAAGGCAACTAGAAGCAGACAGGGGGTGGGGGGGCAGGTGTGTGCATGCTGACTCTTGCTTTACAGCACATCCTATGACAGTGGTATTGACTGGATCAGTATGTTTGCCATTCTGAAGTTTCCCTTCTCCTTATTAATAGCATCAGCATACTAGGTGTAGACTCTTTCCTAAAACAGTCTTTGCTGAGGGGAGCAGGGATGAGACACTAGTTCTTCCAAGGAGCACAGGTTTGCTACCAGGTATATACTTACTATACTTCTAAAGTATATCCATTTACCTATGCTATAATGATTTCCTTGGCAGGATCCAACAGCTGTGGGACATTTAAATCCCTCCCAAATAGAACAACTTATTCCCTTAATGAATTACAGTCCTGGGGCACCTAGGTGGCTCAGTCAGTTAAGCATGTGACTTTGGCTGAGATCATGATTTTGCGGTTCATGAGTCTGAACCCTGCATCAGGACTCTGTGCTGACAGCGTGGAGCCTGGAGCCTGCTTCATATTCTGTGTTTCCCTCTTTCTCTCAGCCCCTTCCCTTCCCTCTCTTTCTCTCTCTCTCTCAAAAATAAATAAACATTAAAAAAATGAATTACAGTCTTTCAGGTCTTCCCTATTACTCTTCTACCCTTCTTTTTTTTTTTTTTATTCTATGCTTCTCACGCACCCTCCCTTCCAAAGCTTATAGGAATACCCTTCACCAACATTCCCATGCAACCAATTCTGTTCAGGGATCATTGGGATAATTTGCATAAATGAATGCTTTATTAGAGACAAAGGGAGAAAACTTCACACACCAAAGACTTTAACCTATTTTTTCATACATCAATTAAGTGCCTATGCTTGTTTTTATAAGACCTATTCCTATAAACAGACATTCTCGTAAGATGTTGACTGGTTCATAAAGTAGTAGACATATTTAAAAGTATTTATCACATTTTAATTAATTAATTAATTAATTAATTTTTAATGTTTATTTCTTTTTGACAGAGAGAGATACAGCATGAGCGGGGGAGGGGCAGAGAGAGAGGGAGACACAGAATCCAAAGCAGGCTCCAGGCTCTGAGCTGTCAGCATAGAGCCGGATGTGGGGCTTGAACTCACAGACTGGGACATTGAGACCTGAACCGAAGTCCGACGCTCAACCGACTGAACCACCCAGGCGTCCCATATTTATTTATTTATTTATTTATTTTTAAATGTTTATTTATTTATTTTGAGGGAGACAGGGCGAGAGTACATGTGAGTGGGGAAGGGGAAGAGAGAGGGAGGGAGGGAGAGAATCCCAAGCATGCTCCATGCTCAGCATGGAGTTGGATGTGGGGCTGGATCTCATGACTGTGAGATCATGACCTGAGCTGAAATCAAGAGTTGGATGCTCAACCGACTAAGCCACCCAGGTGCCCTTTATCACAATTTTAAAATTAAATACCCTTAACTAAATATATCTACTTCTAGAAATTTGCCCAATAAATAAATTCAAATAAATGGCCAAGAGAGTATAGCACTAGATGTAAAATGCATGTCCCAAAGCTCTGATTATTCAGAAAGCTAATGACTGAAATGGAAAACTAAACTTCCATCTGGGTCACTTATTAGAAACGGGAAATGTAATGTATATTTTTTCATTGTTCTCATCATATATCTGTCCTAATCTAGTGGTTAATAATGTTTTACTAATGGTTTTGTTACCTTTGAATATACCACGTTTCCAAGGCAAAACGTGTAGAATATATGGAATTGTGCTATCAGGGTCTATGGTGATGACTGGATTTCCCCACACCATTGGAAGATCTGAAGATACCTAGAAAAGAGAGCTCAAAGAATTACATAAAGTCAATATTTACATGAAATTCATATAACTAAAGCATAGAAAAAACTGAAAATGTAAATACTTCCATTAAAACTGTTCACCTTTATTAAGTATTTTATTTTTAAGTTTATTTATTTATTTTGAGAGAGAGAGAGAGAGAGAAGGAGTGAGCTAGGGCAGAGAGAGAGGGAGGCAGAGAATCTGAAGCAGGCTCCACACTGTTAGTGGGGAGCCCAATGAGGAGCTCTGAGCCAAAATCAAGAGTCAGACACTTAATCGACTGAGACAGCCAGGTGCTCCAAAACTGTTCACCTTTAAATAAAAAGCAAACCAGAAAAATACTACATAAAGTAAAAGAAAAAATCTAAGGAGAGGCCTATGAAAAAGGAGAACAAAGAAAATGATTCTTAGAAAAAAAAAAGACAATGCTTATTTTCTGTTGCTACTGATGTTACCACTGATGTTTAGACAACCTGAATATCTTTTATAGGCCATGCATAATTTTCTTATGCATTTTGATGGACAAAAGATGAACCATTTCAATGAATTTTACATCAATATTAATACAGCAAAGACTAAACAGCATTCTGACCATAACTCTGTTTAATCCAACTTTCAGATCACTGAGTGGTACATCTCACTACCCCCCATTTCCTAGGCAAACACTAATCTACTTTGTGTCTATAGATTTTCCTGTTCTGAACAATTCATAGCAAGGAAATAATATGTGGTCTTTTGTGATAAGCTTTTTTCACTTAGCATGTTTTCAAGGTTCATCTATACTGTGGTAGGTATCAGTATATCATTTCCTTTCACTGACAAATGATACTAAATTGTGTGATATGCCACATTTTGTGTACCCATGCATAAGTTGATGGAAATTAAGGCTGCCTCCACTTTTGTCTATTATGAACAATGCTGTGATGAAAACATGTACAAGCTGTTAAGTGGACGCAGATGTTTTCATTTGTAATGGACATACATCTGACTAGGAGTGGAACTGCTGGAGCGTATGGTAACTCAGTGTTTAATCTTTGGAATTATGGCTTTCCAAAACTTTTCTTTTTTTTCATTTATTTATTTATTTATTTATTTATTTATTATTTATTTATTTTTTTAATTTTTTAATTTTTTTTCAATATATGAAATTTATTGTCAAATTGGTTTCCATACAACACCCAGTGCTCATCCCAAAAGGTGCCCTCCTCAATACCCATCACCCACCCTCCTCTCCCTCCTACCCTCCATCAACCCTCAGTTTGTTCTCAGTTTTAGAGTCTCTTATGCTTTGGCTCTCTCCCACTCTAACCTCTTTTTTTTCTTTTTCTTCCCCTCCCCCATGGGTTTCTGTTAAGTTTCTCAGGATCCACATAAGAGTGAAACCATATGGTATCTGTCTTTCTCTGTATGGCTTATTTCACTTAGCATCACACTCTCCAGTTCCATCCATGTTGCTACAAAAGGCCATATTTCATTTTTTCTCATTGCCACGTAGTATTCCATTGTGTATATAAACTACAATTTCTTGATCCATTCATCAGTTGACGGACATTTAGGCTCTTTCCATAATTTGGCTATTGTTGAGAGTGCTGCTGTAAACATTGGGGTACAAGTGCCCCTATACATCAACACTCCTATATCCCTTGGGTAAATTCCTAGCAGCACTATTGCTGGGTCATAGGGTAGGTCTATTTTTAATTTTCTGAGGAACCTCCACACTGTTTTCCAGAGTGGCTGCACCAGTTTGCATTCCCACAAACAGTGCAAGAGGGTTCCCGTTTCTCCACATCCTCTCCAGCATCTATAGTCTCCTGATTTGTTCATTTTTTCCAAAACTTTTCTAAAATGACTGCACCCTTTTCTTTTTCACCAACAAGGCATCATGGCTCCTACTGTTCTACATCTCGCAAAGTTTTTACTATCTGCCCTCCTGATTATAGCCGTCCTCATAAGTGTGAAGTGGTACCTGATTGTGATTTTGATTTGCATGTCTCTAATGGCTACTATACTGAGCATCTTTTCACGTGCTTCATTGCTCACTGGGAACTCTCTATTTAAACTCCTGGCACATTTTAAAAGAAATGTTACTTCTCATTTTGTTGTAGAGTCCAATATATGGCATATGGACATTTTCTCTCATTCTGTGGGTTGTTTTTTCACTTCTTTCAAGGTATCCTTTGACGCACATTTTAACTTGGAAGTTCAATTTGTTTATTTATATTTATTGCTTTGTCACATCTGCTTTTAGTGTCATATCTAAAAAATAATTGCCTAACCCAAATTCCTGATGACTTACTCTTATGTTTTATTCTGTTTTTATAGTTTTAGTTATTAAATTTGGGTCTACAATCCATTTGGAGTTTACTTCTGCATATGATATGAGTTAGGGGTCCAAGTTCATCCTTTTGTGTTTGACAAGATAGTTGTCTCAGTACCATTTTTTAAAAAAGGCTATTCTGTCTCAATGATTCTCTTGGCATCCTTGTTAAAGACTGATTGACCATTGTTATAAGGGTTTATTTCTAGACCTTCTATTGTATTCCATTCATCTATATGTCTACCTTATGCCAGTACCAAATTTTCTTTAATATCATAGTTTTGTAGTTAGGAGTTTGCATTAAGTTTTAAAATCAGGAGGTATGAATTGTCCACTTTTCTTTTTATTTCACAAGATTGCTTTGGCTGTTCTGTGTCCCTTGCATTTCTATATAAGCTTTACGATTACCTTGTCAAATTCTGCAAAAAAAAAAGTCAGTTGCGATTCTGATAGATATTGTGTTGAATCTATGTATCAATTTGGATATCAAAGCCATCATAACAATATTAAGCCTTCTGATCCATGAGCATGGAATGTCTTTCTATGTCTTTGGAATTTAATTTCCTTCAATGATATTTTGCAGTTTTCAATGGACAAGTCTTACTCTTCTTTTGTTAAACTTGTTCCTAAGCATTTTATTTATTTTTTTTGATGCAAATAATCATTTGCAATTGCATCAAAAAAAATAAAATGCTTAGGAACAAGTTTGACAAAAATCAATCATTTGATTATTAATTTCATTTTGAATTGTTCATTGCTACAAATGATTGATTTTTGTATATTGACCTTGTATCCTACAAATATTCTGAATTCATTTATTAGGTTTGATAATATATTTCATGGATTCCTTAGAATTTTCTATTTATAAGATCATGAAATCTATAGAGATTCTCTGATTTCTTCCTTTACAATGTAAATGCCTTTTGTCTCTTGTTCTTAAACTAACTACATTGGCTAATATCTTCAGTATAATGTTAAACAGAAATGGCAAGAGTAGAAATCCTTGACTTGTTCTTGACCACAGGGGAAAATCATTCATTGTTTTACTATTAAGTATGATGCTAGTTGTGGGATTTTCATGGATGCCCTTTAGTATGTCTCAAGTACCCACGGAATATTCTCCAGGATGGAGCATGCCTTGGGATATAAAAGGAGCCTCAATAAATTTAAAAGGGCTGGAATTATATCTAGTACGTTTTCTTTTGAGAACAATTGAATTAAATTTGAAATAAAAAATGGAAAGAAATTTGGGAAACCCTTAAATAGGGGTGCTTGGGTGGCTCAGTTGGGTGAGCAGCTGACTCTTGACTCATGACCATCCTGGTCATGATCCCAGGATCGTGGGGTCGAGCCCCTGTCAGGCTCTGTGCTGAGTGTGGAGCCTGCTTAGGATTCTCTCTCTCTCCCTCTGCTCATGCTCTCTTCTTCTCTCAAAAATAATAATAATAAAATAAAATAAAATAAAAATAATTTTTAAAAAAGAGTCCTAAATAATCAATGTGCCAAAAAAGAAATCCCAATGAAATTAGAAAATATGCTGAGTCCCTAGAGTGAATGATTCCTCTTTTCTATTGTACTTTCAAGTCCAGAGTTTTAAAATAATCTCTATATTATTGCTATTATCTGTTTTTTGGAACTTTTCATTAACTCCTCAGAAAATATTTCTTTTAGCTCATTGAACATATTTACAAAGGCTTGTTTAAAGTCTTTGTCTAGTAGTCCTACATGTGGGCCCGTACTGAGACAGCTTTTAGTGACTGCTTATTTTCCCGTGTAGGGGCCATACTTTCCTGTTTCTTTGTCTCATAATTTTTGCTGTGGAAAAATGTGCCTTTTAGATAAGCCAATAGAGCCAGTTTTGGAATCAGATCATTAACTCCCAATGGTTTGTTTTTGTTGCTGTTTTTTCTTGTTTGTTCTTTGCTGGTTTAGTGACTTTTCTGGACCAATCCTGTATATTCTGCATTCACTAGAGCGTGTGTTCACTTAAGTCCCGCTGAGTTAGCTTAGTGGCCAGCAATAGTTTGTCCCAGGTTTCCTTACACGCCTGCGAATGGTAAATTGTCTACCCTTTGTTGAGGAGCGTTGCATATGTATTATGGCACATTTTCAGCACTCAGGGATCTGACAACTCTGCCTCAGCCTTCACTTCCAGCTCCCATAGTGCCTCTATGTCTGTGGAGACAAAAGACCTGGCACCCTCTCAGGACTTCTCTGGTCAACTGCACAATGCTACCCATGCATGTGGCCTGCTTGTTCCCCAGCGATACTTCAGAGCTTTTAAAATCCCCTAAGGACCTCTCACTCTTCAGATCTTCCTTTCAAGTTTTTGGCCAAACTCTTGCTGGGCACAGCTGTTTTTGCAGCCTCAGGCAACTATAGTGTCCCATAATAACTGCTGACTATTTTTTTGGCAAATATCCTGAAGATAGGGCTTTTCCAACAGAGCAAGATTTGAGACAAGTCAGGTAATGGCAACACTCCGCTAGTGGGGAATTGCTAAAGAGGGAGCTGCAAGGAATGGCAAATTGTGACAATGTCCTGAGGATGGGAATTATAAGGAGATCCATACTCTGTCTGCCTCTTCCTTTGTTTGCAAGGCTGCAAGTTTTCATAGCTACTATGGTTGCAAGATTGAGGAGCTGAGGAGAGGGGGATAGAAAGAGGCCAAATAAAAATACCACAAATCACTCTGCTCTTACCAAGATTACAAGTTTTTCTTGAGCAAATATTCCTCAGATTATTTTAAGTTTTTGTTCAATTTCAAGGCCTGAAAATTTTCATTCTGACAACTTGTGCCAGTGTTTTATTGTTTTTAAGGAGAAACTGATTTATGAAACTCCTTGCTCTACCATTCTGGAAGTCCCACACCTGTTGTTTTCCTTACTGTAGAACTATTTTCCACAGCATTGTACCTGTATCTCAATTATGTTCTCTGATTTTTAATTTTCTCTTTCATATTAAGGAAGTCACAACCTCCTACTGAAAACTACTCTTAGGGCAGTAAGATGAAATATAAGTTAAAAGGATTTTTTAAAAAGGCATAAAAGTGACTACTAGCAGTAATGAAAAACAGAACAAAGAAAATATATGAAAAGAATATATTGAGCTTGAGTTGTTAGCAGATTGTCAAAGTGCAGGTGTATAGCAGTTGAGAATGAGGGGCTGAGACAACACACGTCTTGAGGAAAAGTGTGAAGCTGGCATTTGTACCTAGGTGGCAGTTTGAAGCCAAGAAACTGCCAAGTGAGATGTCGTAAAGACATAAGGATACTTTGGAAGATGTAAACCTGAAGAGACATCAGAAGGTTAGAGGAATAAAAGAACCAGATAAGTAATAATCAAAATCAAGAAATGGCAGGGAAATGAGGAATACAGAATGGTATAAAATAAACAGTGAAGAGTGTTAAGAAGACAGACTGACATTGCAAAACACTACAGGAAATGTGAGGCAGATACCTCAGTAAAATAACTGATTTTCCTTGACCAGAAGTCAAGTGTGATCTCTGTGGCAGAGGTTTTAGCCCAAAAGAAGAGCTATAAATGGATTGCCATAAATTAAGAAGTTTAGCAATCATGGACAATAAAGGTGATAATAGTTGATACATAGAACACACTGAGGGTTGCTGGAGGGGAGGTGAGCAGGGGGATGGGCTGGATGGGTGATGGGCATTAAGGAGGGCAACTGTTGGGATGAGCACTGGGTGTTGCATGTAAGTGATGAATCACTGAATTCTACTCCTGAAACCAACATTACACTATATGTTAACTAACAAGAATTTAAGAGAAACTAAAAACTAAAAAAAAAAACCTAAAAAACTAAAACTAAAACTAAAAAAAACTAAAAACTAAAAAAAGCCCTAAAAACTAAAACTAAAACTAAAAACTAAAAAAAAAAACCAAATTAATTTAAAAAAGGTGATAATAATTAAAGAAGAAATAGTGTAGAGACAAGTTTTCTTTTATTTTTTAAAAAAATGTAATGTTTATTATGTATTTTTGAGAGAGAGAGAGAGAGAGAGAACAGGGGAGGGACAGAAAGAGAAGAAGACACAGAATCCGAAGCAGGCTCCAGACTCTGAGCTGTCAGCACAGAGCCCGATGCGGGGCTTGAACTCACAAACCACGAGATCATGATCTGAGCTGAAGTCAGATGCTTAACCAACTGAGCCACCCAGGCGCCCCTAGTTTTCTTTTATAATGGAAAAATATGAGACTATTTATAGATTAAAGAAAATAATCACACAATGAGAAAGATATTGAAAGAGAGAAAGAGCAGGGGAAAGGAATGTGAATCAATCTTGAGTGCATAGAGGTCAAATTCATTTCATAGATGAAGGAATGAAGATGGAGAATCAGAAGCATTTCAGTGGTCCTAAAGCAAGTGTATGATTAAAGCTCAAAGTATAAAGCAAAGCTTCTCTCCCCAGCCTTTCTCCTTAGTACTACCTCAGTTGTTCCCCAACAGAATTTCTATTGAAAGGCAAGCAATAAACCAAATATTATGAATGAAATGAAAGGGCAAATTCATAGTGCTCATTATCCTGTGTTGATTAAAGACAATGGTAAATTTCAAATAAAGAAAGGTGATATTGTATCTATTGATAATATCTCTAGGAACAAATCTTTCTTAAATCTTAAATACATTTCTGTTCTTTTATAATTTTTGGAGCTTTTTAATTATAAAAATACGGGGGGAGCCTGAGTGGCTCAGTCAGTTAAGCATCCAACTCTGGATTTTGGCTCAGGTCATGATTCCACAGTTCGTGAGTTTGAGCCTTGCATCGGGTTCTGCACTGACAGTGCAGAGCCTGTTTGGGATTCTCTCTCTCCCTCTCTCTCTGCCCCTCCCCCACTTGTGTTCTCTCACTCTCTCTCTCTCTCTCTCAAAATAAATAAATAAATAAAAACTTAAAAAAGACTTTAAATATAAAAATATGGAAAATCTTCCTTGAAAAGCTATTAGGTGCTCGATAGTATAATTTATGAAAGGTATAAATATGTAGATAAGAGAGACATGCCCCTTTTCTCAGTTTATAATCTGGTGGAAAATAATGAAAAGGTAATAGCAATATTATATAGTATGTATGATGGTGGAACAGGTAAAAAAATGTTGTCAAAGCACATGAAAGGCATCTATTCCCCAGTTTTATAATCCATAAAATTTAAAAGCTGTTCAAAAAAACTTTATTTTTATTTTATTTTTATTAAAAATTTTTTATGTTTAGGGGCGCCTGGGTGGCGCAGTCGGTTAAGCGTCCAACTTCAGCCAGGTCACGATCTCACGGTCCGTGAGTTCGAGCCCCGCGTCAGGCTCTGGGCTGATGGCTCAGAGCCTGGAGCCTGTTTCAGATTCTGTGTGTCCCTCTCTCTCTGTCCCTCCCCCGTTCATGCTCTGTCTCTCTCTGTCCCAAAAAATAAAATAAACGTTGAAAAAAAATTTTTTTATGTTTATTTATTGATTTTGAGAGAGAGAGAGGGAGGGAGGGAGGACAAATGGGGGATGGGTAGAGAGAAGGAGAGGCAGAATCCCAAGCAGGCTCTGCACCCTCAGCACAGAGGCTGATGCGGGGCTTGAACTCACAAACCGCGAAATCATGACCTGAGCCGAGACCAAGAGTCAGACGCTTAACCAACTAAGCTACCTAGGCACTCCCCAATTTTTTTTGAAAATGCCTTTTATTATCATTCTTGGAAAAGTGGCATTTAAGACTTGCCCTAAAGAATTAAGAGGAGAAAGAGAAATGGAAGATAGGGAGTTGTATAGAGAGCTCCAGACAGGAGCAAAAGGAAATTCTATTTACAAAGAGCTGAGTGCTTCTGGGGCCAAGAGTGGCAGGAGATGAAAATGAGCAGATGAGCTTTTAAAGGACAGCAAAAGCCACTTCAGGGAGTATGGATTCTATCCTGAAGGTAAGAGATGACAGGACAAGTCTCAGCAGGGGAGTGTCAAGATGACATTTTCGTTCTTAATATTCACTCCATTTGCCATCGAGTAAGGAAAGAAGAAAATCAAAGCACATATTATTTTCAGGATTACAAAAAAAATCAGGAGGCAAACCCAGAGAATTTCCAGACTTCTCTAATACCCTCTGAAACTCAGGCACTCATGATGGATAGATATGTGAATCTTCTTTCAAAGATTCTCTTGGGCACACAATAATTTGTAGATAAATGTGGGAGCGGGGGGTGAAAAAATTTATTTTAGGATTGACTTAAATCAAGTGAGGACAGCCAGGTGAAAGGCTTCATATAAAATAATGTAAACAATTATGCATTTCTTCACATTCCCAATATTATTTACGCTGATAAATGATAGGATACACTTTTGAAAATTTGTGTTTACAGATTTCACATTAAAATGGGATGAGCTATCCAAAATATTTTGAAAATGCCTTTTGTTATCATATACAATTTCTTCAGATCAAAGTACATGATTCAAATAGGTAGATTTTAATATGCTTTATGATTATATACTAATACCTAAATATAAAACTTGTTTGATGTTATTTCAACTTTACAATTGAAAAGAAATTTAATAGTTGTTGGCCTAACGAGAAGTAGAATTCTAAGCATGTTCTTATGTGACACTGCTTCACCTAGTTAAGTAAAATTAAGTGGTTTTAAAATTTCATATAATTCAATATAGTCCTTTTGAAAACACTTTCAGACTTAAAGAAAAAAATCTTACCTTAAATGTTTGGATGGTCTTTGTATGATTGGGCACCATTATGGGTTTATTTGTCATTTCTCCTACTTGACAGTTTATAATGATGTGTTCCAAGGCCAGGGGTCTTTTTCCAATCCCTTTTATGTCAAAGACATACTCCATACCATCTGCTTCATTTTGCACAATAAGTCTGCCCTGTGACAAATCAGCCAAATTTCAGCACTATAGAAGTCACAGTCGGATGCCCAACAATCTCTGCTATCTGATTAACTTTGAATCTGATTAATGAAATGAGCTGTCAAGGATGTGTCAGTCATTGACTTTTCCGGTTTATGTCTAAATACTTCTACTGAATGAATAAAGATGAATTTCCTGTGAAAGCTCTGTATTTCTCTGGACTTTCTCTAAATGACAGAGTTTATATAGGCCTTCTTGTACATAGCAATTCCATACGTTTTTATGTCCTTGTCAAAGGAATATGTCTTAAGAAAGTATTCTCTGAAGTACCACCTACATCAATGAATAAAAACAAAGGAACAATGATTTTACTTTGTTAAACATTTTGTGTAAAAATAATCTAGACATTAAGTATTGGCAGCCAGGGGCGTTGTGAATTTCAGAAATTTTATCCCTCAAGTTAAAACATTTATTAAGGTTTCAAGCAGAGTGAATACTGATGATCAAAATCATAGAAGATACAACTTTTCTGCAAGAAGATTTATCATAAATTAGACATGTTAATATCATACATCAATTTATAGACATTATTAATACTAGGGAAAAAAAATCAGTGAGTTCATACCATAATCTCACATTCCAAAATAGGTCTGAATGTGAGAGGATACTGCACAGTTTCACCTGCTCCAACATATAAAACAGAAGGTCCATAAAACCATTCTCCTTCTATAGTAACTTGACATTTCCATTCATTCTTTGTTTTGTTATTCTAAAGCGTGAAAAAAAAAAGTAGAAAAATGTCAGAGGGATGATGATGATGAAGTTGAGTTACATATTAGTTCTTGGTATTTTTAATAAAATTATATATTATATTTTAAATTACATTTCAGAAAAATTACCACTTGAAAGTCATAGTTGTTATGAACAACTATCAACAATGTGAACATAAGGCATGAGCATGACTATGCTTTCAATGTCAAATAGGCTGATCCATGGGTTATTTAATATTTAAGGAAATATTTGTTTAACTTACTAATTATTGTTAAAATTATAAAATGGTCTTAGAATCACACATTCTTCTCCTAATTATGGGCAATCTCTCTGGCAGACTGCTCAGATCACCAAGCTTATATATCCCATCAGAACAAATTTCTGTGCTTTGAGTAGACTTTTGTTATATCTTTAATAATTAAACAAACAAAAACCAATTTCTAGTCTAGAAAATTCAACATTCCTTACAAATATATAACCTTCTTCTATGCTGTAGTATCACTTTGATAGCCAAGCTACAGTCATTGTTCTTAGTGCCCATGAACCCATCTCAATTGTGAAGATCACAACGAAATTTGAAGTAGAGAGATTGGAGGCAGATCATTACTCTGCCTGGTGGAACCAGGAATTCCTTTTGAGTAGGAATGTGATGATAAGTTAAGGAAGTTAGAGTTAATTTTTTAAGGAATGAGATCCAATGGAAGTGATTAGTGAGGGAAGTAACATGGTAACATTTATATTCAGGAATATAAATTCCTGTCATCAACGTGGAAAAACAAATGGCAGCAGATAATGCAATTAGAAATTCTACTAGTTCAAGATGAAGGTTTGGAGGACTTTAATTGAGACAGTAGCAGTGGGGATGAAAAAAAGTACAAAAAATGTTTGCACTTACCACTGGAATATTCTGGGTAAGGGCTTCAAATGCTGGTGTTTCAAATTCAAACCTGGCCTCTGGTTCTTCTGCATTTACTATACCTTCAATGCAATAGACACGCACATCATACCGTGATGTCAACAAAATTTTACAAGGGTAGCGTCCAGCACTGAGAGGAACAAATCGTAAAGGAACTAGAACGGATCCACCTGCAACTATCAAAAACATTTAAAAAATAGCTTAATCATCTTTAATCACATAAATCCCAAAATTCATTTTGGGGTAAAGCAATATGTAATACTATTGTATTTAATGATATTGTATCATCTAGAAGAAACTAGCTTATCCTGAAGTAACACTCTACTCCTAAATCTCAAGGGCATAATAAGCAAGTTTATTTATCAGTGACAGAATATATCTTACATAGGTCACAGGAAGATCTACTCAGAGACCCATTCTGTGAAAGATTCCATGAGCTTGCAACTGTACTTGCAAGTACAGGTCAGGGGAAGAAAAGTGGCTGGATGTTTGTTCACGAGCTTTTCAGTGCTCAACTCAAAAGTAATACACATAACATTGGGGTGCCTGGGTAGCTCAGTTAAGCACCCAACCCTTGATTTCGGCTCAGATCATGATCTCACAGTTTGTGGGTTTAAGCCCTGTGTCGGGCTGTGGACTGACAATGTGAAGCCTGCTTGGGATTCTCTCTGTCTCTCTCTTTTTCTCTCTCTCATAATAAACAAACCAACAAACAAACAAACATACATTAAAAAAATAATACACATTACAGATGACCCTTGAATAATACAGGCTTGAACTGTGCAGGTCCACTTACACACAGAATTTTTTCAATAAATACAAGAAAGTACTGTAAATGTATTTTCTCTTCCTTAGGATTTTCTTTCATCTAGCTTACTTTATTGCAAGAATACAGTATACAATACATATAACATGCAAGATGTGTGTTAATCAACTGTTATGCTATTGGTAAGGCTTCTGGCCAACAAAGGGGCCCAAGGGGGCTATTAGTAGTGAAGTTTTGGGGGACTCAAAAGTAGGGATTTTCGACTGTGCAAGGGGGAGTTGTTCCTAGCACCTGTATTGTTCCAAGGGCCAATTAATTGGTCAGAATCAAACCCATGGCTCTATCTAACTGAATGGAGACTGAGAAATAAGACAGATATGTGGAATATTTGGTGAGCATTATTGTCTGCCACATTTCTTATTTATTTATTTATTTATTTATTCATTTATTTATTATTTTAAGTTTATTTTGAGAGAGAGTGTGTGCAAGCAGGAGAGAGGGGGAGAGGGAGGGGGAGAGGGAGGGGGAGAGGGAGAGGGAGAGGGAGAGGGAGAGGGAGAGGGAGAGGGAGAGGGAAAGGGAGAGGGAGAGAGAGAGAGAGAAGGAGGGAGGGAGAGAGAAAGAACCCTAAGCAGGATCCATGCTCAGCATGGAGCCCAATGCGGCGCTTGATCCCAGGACCCTGGGATGATGACCTGAGCTGAAATAAAGAGTTGGATGCCCAACCAAGTGAGCCTCCCAGGTGTCCCTGTCTGCCACATTTCTATGACTTAGGCATACTCTGTTCCATACTAATCAAAATAATTTGTAGCTTGACCAGCAGGTTGAGATAATTTTTCCATAGTTAAAAAAACAAGGGAAGCAGAAGGAGGCATGCCCAAATAATACTTCTCACATCACCTTGTTATACCATTAACCTTAAGTCAACAGTTAACAGCAGTTTAATGGTGGGTAGGCTTCTATGCTTGTCTTTTCCTTCTAATCAACACTAGTTTTTTTCTCTGCAGCTCACCATCCTCCATGAAATGAAGATGAATAAATAAAATATACAAAAATTTATTTATAAAATAAATAGAAATCTCATGACACTAAAATAGGATGTAGTATAAGAATATAACATAAATTTCCCCACTAATGGCAAAGTATTTAAGTAATAGATAAAAAAGAAATGATAAAAAAATGATTAAAGCCTAGTTCTGTATTAGAAAGTTTTCTGAAACCAAGAAAACAAATCAAGCTTATCAACCGATGACCAGATAAGTATTATGACATCAATTAGCTATAATTTTAATTCATTCACGTTTAGCACCTCAAATGTTAAAAATGGCAAACCTGTTTTCAAATACACTGAAATTTATGCAAAGAAAATCAGTCACTCCTGTAAGAACATTAATTGCTTTAAATCATTTTAAAATCGAATTGGGGATTTGTATATGTGTGGTATACATTAGGTGTTATATACTATAAAAACATATTAATTACATGCACTGTAGCATGCTGCATGCTGTATGTTTCTATGTGTCATACATAATACATATAATGTTAGTGTTATACATTGTATACTAAAATACACTGACGATGGATCACATTTGAAATCTATATTACATCTAAGCAAAGTTCAAGATTATCAGCTGGTCTAAAGAGAAAACAAAGGCTGTCAGAATGTTGTTATTTTTATTCTATCAAATTTAATTTTAGAATAAAAATTTTCTTCTCAAAAAGGACTCCAGTCACATTTTATCATCAGTGATTCATGGACTGTTTTCATTCTGAGAGAATTATTTGAGTTGTGACAACATCATTAGAACAAACCAGGTGAGATAATCATGTGATCAAAATATGTGCTTTATTAACAGAAATAAAGAAACCTCATCATTCTCTTTCACGAACAGACTGAAAGGAAAATATTTAGATTAGGTAATTTAAATAAAATTATACTGCTTAGAATAGGAAATTTAAGCAACTCAAGAGTAATTATTATTCTCATTGAAGACAGAGAATAACTGGCTATTTAATAGTAAACATGATTCAATGCACAAGTCCCAGTGTAAAGCTCCTACCAAAAGCTTTATGTTATATGCTACTCCCTTTTCCCTAAAAATATCGACTTTTTTTTTTTTTTTTTTTTCAACGTTTTTTATTTATTTTTGGGACAGAGAGAGACAGAGCATGAACAGGGGAGGGGCAGAGAGAGAGGGAGACACAGAATCGGAAACAGGCTCCAGGCTCCGAGCCATCAGCCCAGAGCCTGACGCGGGGCTCGAACTCACAGACCGCGAGATCGTGACCTGGCTGAAGTCGGACGCTTAACCGACTGCGCCACCCAGGCGCCCCAAAAATATCGACTTCTTAATGATATTGAGTGTGAAAGTGAAAGCCAAGGACGTTCTTAAGTGAGCATTTTCCAACTCATGAAATGTTCATGAGTAAAGACCTTAAGGAATGCACAGTGCCAGCCTCTCTCCTTTACCAGTTGGAAAAGGAATCCATCCTAACAGTGGAATTCATGGAAATGATCACTTTTTTTAAATGTTTATTTATTTTGGGGGGGAGGGGTAGAGAGGTGGGGATGGAGGATCCTAAGCGGGCTCTGTGGTGACAGCAGCAAGTGCAATGTGGGGCTCAAATTCACGAACCCCAAGATCATGACCTGAGCCGAAGTCAGATGCTTAACTGACTGAGCCACCCAGGCACCCATGATCACTTTATTTCTGAAGGTACAGTGATAAAACAATTGTAATTTAATTGATTCATGCCACAAACGTAAGTAGAAATATCATAAACTATCAACAGGAAGTCACTTCTGAATTAAGCCAGTATCCACATTCCCTTAAGATGTAAAATAGCAGAGGTGGAGAGGATTTGGATTTTTAAAAATTTGGAAATTTTATGGCTACATTATATCATCAAACTATCATTCTCTTTTTGGGATATGTTTTCTCAAAGTGTTTTCCAGTTCTGCACTGCAGCAGATACTGTCTATGCCCTGCCAGGTCCCCTGGGCATTTAAATCCTCCCTGTACGCAAATGGCTTTATGGAAAACTGTGACATTCTCTCCGAGGGCTTTCTCTGAACATATGAGGGTACTCAGCCTTCACATGGATCAGACCACAAATGTGTTTGTAGTCCTCAACAAATATGTAACAAATCGGTGGAAAAATAACCCAGCGTCTTTGACTTTTGGTAGGAATAACTCTAAAGTGAATTCTACACGAACTCCTAGAGATCCCCAGGGCAACTGAGCCCAAAATGTTAATAGTGGTGACTATTCATTAACAGTCCCTGAATTGGCTTCTCCTTGATGTCTCTCACTCTCTCATACTCTTACCTATGGTTTCTGAGATCACCTCTCAAACTACTTGCTCTCAAGACCTTGTTTCAGGGTCTGATGCTGGGGATCCCCAACGAAACTCACACCCTTAGACCCAGGAAAGAGAGCTTCCCATCCAGGGCCTCATGCTTTCTAGGGCCTCTGAGTCTCCTCTGGCACCATCTCTTTGGACATGCAAGGAATACGTGGGCCCAATGGTACAGGCCTACATGTAACCCAGCCCCATCCGTGTTCCTAGTTCATGGGATGCCATAATTCACAATCCAGAGTGTTTGGATCCTATTTCCAGGACCTTCACAGGACTCTTTTCTTTGACAGTTTTCTCAGTGGAACACTGCTAGAATTGAAACCTAATGTGTGGCTATCGAAGGGAGGATAGAGACCAAGATTAATTATGTGGGCTGATGCATCCACAAATTTGTACATGAGACCTCTTAAGGTACATGCTGTCGAAGTTGAAGGAAGGAAGAGAACAGAGTGAGCACCTGGCCAGGGCCCAGCTATTCTGTGCTATCATATTCTAGGGCAAAACTCTGAGGTGGCCAAGAATTCTAAATTCAAACTTGGTCTTACAGGTTGGTGTAAAGTTATATTTGCCAGGGTGGAATAATAGAATATAATCTATTTAAAAATTTGTTAGTTTGACATACCACTTAAAAACTTTAGACATATGGTACATGGGCTTCTACCTGTACTTTTGAACTGGCATCACATATGTTAGGGACAATCTGGACCTGTCCTTTCCATCCCTACTCTACTCAGATGTAGCTCACCTGGGGCCTTTCCTACACATATGATCCTAGTAACTGTGGCAGTTCCCAAGGTTCTGTAATTAAAGATAACAAAATATATCTAAATTTAACAGACTGCAGTTACTGAAGGAAATGAAGGAAATAAAGACAGAATCTCTCCAATGAAAGAATACATAATTTTATATAACATTAGCTACTAGAAGAAGTCAGTGTGATGCACAGTTTTTTAAATAATCCATAAAAATATGCTACGCTTGGATCCTAGGAAAGGTCATGGTTGGGACAATAAGTCAATACTGTTCTTTTCGTTAACTATCAGTGCAAAAACAAACTACCTTAAAACTTAGTGGTTTAAGGACACAACCATCTATTTGCTCATGCTTTAGTGGTCTGACCTCATTTGGGAAAGCTCATGTATTTTATGTGGTATTAGCTGGGCTCACTCATAATTTGGGACCTCAACTGGGAATTCTATCCATGAGCTCTCTAACCCATGAGATGAGCCCAATGTTTCAAATAGTACATGAAAATTACTAACAGCAAAAGAGAGCCCTCATGTATGAATGGTCATCGTACATCAGTTTCTTTCACATTCCTTAACAATCCATTGGCCAAAGCAAGTCACATGGCCAAGACCAGGGTCAACAAGAGAGGAGACTACACAAAACATATGTACAGCCAGATGTGATCCACATGAGCTTTACTGAAACAATCTACCACGTCTTAACTGCAAAGGAAGATACATGTATAAAACTGGTAAGGCGAGAGTTAAAAATCCTGTTTTCTAGTTTTAGCTCCTTTCCTATATTGTGTGACCTTAGGTAAACAATTTAAAGAGGTGTTTTTTTTTAGAATTTAAGTTCTTCATCTGTTTAAATTAAGGAGTAAGATTTGATGAGTGGCTTTTAAATGTCTTATTTTTTGGCTTGGGGGCACTGTGTCTGAAAAATACCAAAGACAGAATTTCAATACATAAATATAAAGCAAAGTAAGCTAGAGTTGATCTAGTTGAAGTAGAATGAGCAGCTAGAAGCTTCCATTCTTTTGCACAGCTCCCCTATAGACAGACAAAAGCATTTTAAAAGAACGCTAGGGCTCTATGGAATCTAATTTGATTAACTGACTTCTATTAGGTTTCTTTCTGCCTTAATGTTTCATGATTAGATGAAAGCACATCAGAAATATGGAAGAGACTAAGTGATATAGCCAAATCGTCATTATCTTCCACAGTTAATTATTTAGTATAATATTAGCAAGCATATCTTAATTCAGAAAATGAGATATCAAGAGAGTTACTATATTTATGATGTGAATTCATTTATATAAATTAATTTATAATAAATACTTATTTGTTGTGAATGAATGCACGAGTAATTATATTTTCAGAGAATTTTGTGGCCCATTTGCTAATCTCACTTCCATCTACTACTAGAAAGTTTCAGTGCAGATTCTTTTTTCTATTCTACAAACAAAAAGACCAAATCACACACTATTGGGGATTTTACCCATTTTAGTTACTTTATCATGTTCTTATTGGTGCCCGAGCATGGACCTCACAAATACTCCGGTAAATGACAGATTCATTGTATGCTAATGACTGCTCATTATTATTATTATTAATACCAGAAACATGAAGTATGCCATAGACTTCATATAAAAAAAAAGAAAAGGATTCAGCAATTACATATTTTAGAGTGTGCTTCATTTATTTTGTAAACTGTTTTCTTCAGTAGTAGTTTAGTATCATCCATTCAGGAAAAACTGTTTTCTGAAATGGCTTGCTGCTTAGATTGTCAAAGTTATTATACTATTCCATAAAGCAAAAGCAATTTTTAAAATGATAAAGACCCACACTATTTATGGACAAATTCAATTTTTGAAATACTGGTTAAAATGGATTTTGTCACTTCAAAAAAGGTTCAACCACTTTTGCTTTGCTATTACACACAAGATCTAAAATCATATAATGTTTAAGGGTGAAAAGAAAGAGAGGTATCAAAAAAGATAGAAAAAAGAAAAAAGGAAGAAAGGAAGAAGGAAGGAGGATTAAAAAAAAAAGGAGAGATGGAAGTAGGAATCAAGGAAGGAAAAAGGTTTTCAGGGATGCTAAGAGAATGAACGGCATGTGGCCTTTTTCTCCTAACCAATTCTAAATGGCTGAGAGCACTGGACTTTTCTCCCCATGAAGTTTGTAAGTATCTGTGACCAAGAAAGACCGGTATGCAGTTCCCTCTCAGATTTCGCTGAAAGCCAATACCTGTACATGCTCACAGATGCCCTAAAGCATAGAAAGAAGCCCAGAGAGAGATCAAAGTGGTGTAATAGGTAAATGGCAAAATTTGACAATTATTTCCAGCAGAGCCACGGTAGGCTTATCAGGTAAAGGAAAACCTAATCTCATTAATTGTGTTGGTCAAGTCTAGTAGAGCTTTACTAATGTCCTGTCAGCTTGATCTTTCACTTATTCAAAGAAGTATAATAAATTCTCCTACTCTGTGGATTTGTTCATTTCTCCTTCCATATTTGTCAAATTTTGCTTCACATAGTTTGAGATTATGTGGTTAGGTGGAAATAAGTTTGGAGATTTTCTGCACATTGCAGGATTCTTTCTAAAATTAATATATTCATTAGCCTTAAAGTCTATTTATCCTAATATATTTAAGCCAGCTAATTTTTGATTGGTATATACCTAGTATATATACCTAGATATCTTACCAGGTAATTTTGTCAACAGCATACAGCTCCATTTCACTTTCTATGCTGAAAATATCACCTTTCACCATTTGGTCTGTTTATATTTACCATGATTAATGACCTATTTGTGTTGAACATCTCATATGCTGCTTCTCTGTACTACATCCTTCTTTCAATTCTTCTCTGTTATTGTATTCTATTGGACTCATCAACGTTTTATTTCCTTTTATGCCTCTATTGGTTCAGAAATTATATATTCTATCTTTATATTTTCTTGGTTGTCCCAAGTTTTCAATATTTACACTTTATTAAAAACATCTGAAAATAATTCAAACCTCTTCCCCTCAAATACAAGAACCTTACACATCTAATGGCAATACCCATCCCCCTGGTAAAGTTATTTCCTAGTAATTGAGTTCACTTTGCTTTTAAAACACCTGAATTATTCATTAATGTTTCCATAGCCAACACTCATTGAGATTTACACACATTTATTGATGATTTTAATAACCATTCTTACTGGGTCCTAATTCTTTTTTCTGAATTCAATTTCCTTCATTGCTAAATAGGTCCTCCATTTGTTCTTTTAGCAAATATCTGTGAGTTTTAAATTGTCTCCGTCTCATTGTGGGATTGAAAATATTTGTATTTCATCCTTACTCTTGAGTGATAGTTTACTGGGATTTAAAATTCTAGGCTGACAGTTAATTTGCTTCAGCACTGTAATTCCATTGTCTTCTGGCTTCTCTTGACACTGTTGGGAATTGCGCCTTCAGTATAATTTTTGTTCCCTTGAAAATAATGTGTCTTTTTCTCTCCTTGCTTTTCAGAATTTACCCTTCTATTGTTTCACTATAACCGGATTAAGTGAATTTAGGTGTCACTCTTTTATCTTCTACAATCAAAAAAAAACCATTTCTGCCTTTTCTTTTCTCGCTTGCTCCTACAATAAGACAGGCATCTTTCCCAGGTGGCCACTTGTACAGGGTCTCATTCTCCTTTCACTTTGCAGGGACTTCTTAGATCTAAACATGGAGGTAGCTCAACACATCCCCATGGGTCAATTTCCTGTATCCAACAAGCATCCGTCTATGAGCTGTAGGGAGGATATTTTCTTACATCCCTTGTCAGTTTTCAAATAATCTAGGGAAAAGCTGACATTTTAGAAAATGGCGTTATCTTCCTACTGATGGATAAACTCTCATGTCACCAGTAACATGCACCACAAATCACTTGGCTTCTTATCACCTCTGCCACCACCACATCTACCTTCTCCATTCTATAAATCCTTGATAGAATGATGTTCCTCCACATTTTCCCCTAAGGCTCCAGTTATTTTAAGTCCAGAGGGTTTGGATTGTCAAGAGGGATGCAGAGAAAGAAATGTTAATAGAGGACCACTTTAGAAAGTACTTCACACAGATTCATTCATTAGAAAAAAAGTTTTATAACACCTACTATGTGCCAGGAGGGATGCAATGAAGAGGCAGCTTCCTAGTTTTCTGGGACGTGCAGATAATACATTTCTGAGGAAAAGGCACATCATGGGACTAGACTGTTTGCTCTGTATACTTAAATTTTCTTTTAATTAGGTATGAGCTGTGGAGGCTATTAAATGTGTTTTTCAATCAGGCCACATCAGCTCAGTAATTACTGGGAATTCCTCATAGGATTTATGTAAATGGGTGGCTGTTATCTTTCCTTTCCATTGCTACTGAATTTTTGAATTTCCATATGTATTCATGGATCATTTAATGGAAAATTAGAAGAGAGCTTATTATGGAGTAGCAGCTTGCCAATATTTTAACTAGGAAGTTGTCTTTTCTATATAATTTTTTAAGAAGACAAAATTTCCAAGAGAACTGAAACAAAATTTCTAATTAACCCCTCCATGGGGAAGGAAGCAAGGGATTACTGACGACAAATTAACTGTTTTGCATTTCCAATTCTGAATACCATAAACTTTGTCTAATTGTTATGTGTTAAAAATAAAATCTGTTTTAAACAGAGTTGATTTTCAAGTTCTCTAGATTGATATACTAAGAGTGCAAATTAAGCTGTTAGCAAGCCAATAAACAACACGTTCTCTAGGACTTAAACTAGGGGGAGAGGCTTATGCAATTTTTGATTAAATGTCATCCTAAATGTATTATTGCATAACATATGTTCACTATTGAAGATCTAATAGAAAGATTAAGACGCTGTTTGAAGTTCACATTTGTTTTTGCTTGCAGGCTCTACGTCCATAGATATAAAACAATAAAAGGCAAAGTGAGACATTGATAGAACCAAAAGTATCTTACAATAGAACTATAAGGAGAAGTAATATATACACAGTCTTGGATATTACAATTATGTTGACTTGGATATGGCAAATTATTTGACTCAAAATGTACTTTTTTTGATAATATAAGACACAATCTTGTTTCGTTATTGTATGGTGCAAAGCAGAAAGAAAGAACCTGGGGCTGACAGAACCCCCAAATGTTATGACAAGACACAGATTAACAAATGAACAAGCTGGAAACTCTGGCTCTGGGAGGACACGTATGGGAGGGCAGCCAGAGGAGAAAGGTGAATTAGTCAAACATTTGTGCCTGGGATTTTCAAAAACAGAAGCAAAATTATAATCAAGTATGTAGACCAGACATAAGAAAAACTAGGTCAGGCTGACATCAGTGACCAGTTCTACAAGTCAAGAAAGACCTAGGATCCCAAGTTCAGAGGCAAGGTTCTTGTTTGAGGGAGCTTGGGCTGTCCAGAACAAGGGTGGATGGTAGGAAGAGTTTACCGGTACCTAGGGAGGAGTCTGAAAACAACTCACTAGTATTGTAAGAAATAAAGTTGAAGTCTATAGCTGAGTACTAGAACACGAGGGATAGAGGAAGATGCAATCACAAGGATGGGATCATACAAAGAAGGGGCCCAGGCTGCCAGATTAATATTACTGTACTACTCATGAGACTGCAGGCATGACAGGGGAGCCTGGGGGACAGCACCAATGGGTGCTTACATCCCAGGTCTCAGAAGAGAATTGGCTCAGGACCTGGGATGAAGTATTTGAGCAGAGACAGTAGGGAAAAGGGAAAGAAATTGGATATTGTCTATGGAAGCTGCTGACGGTGTAACGAGAAGAATTCTTTAAAATATTAACAGTTGATAAATAAACATTTAACAAAATTTTAAAAAGGGGCGCCTGGGTGGCTCAGTCAGTTGAGTGTCAGACTTCAGCACAGGTCATGATCTCGTGGTCTGTGAGTTCGAGCCTCGCGTCGGGATCTGTGCTGACAGCTCAGAGCCTGGAGCCTGCTTCCAATTCTGTGTCCCTCTCTCACTCTGCCCTTCCCTCGCTCATGCTCTGTCTCTCTCTCTGTCAAAAATAAACATTAAAAAAAATTTTTTTAAATATTAACAGTTGGGGTTGCCTGCGTGGCTCAGTAGGTTAAGCACCCGACTCTTGACTTTGGCTCAGGTCACAATCTCAAGGTTCATGAGATTGAGCCCCTCATCAGATTTGCTCTCTCCCCCTCTCTCTGCTCCTCCCCTGCGCACACACACACATTCTCTGTCTCTCTCTCTCTCTCTCAAAATAAATAAATAGGCTTAAAAAGACTAAAATATGAACAGTAAGACACCATTGCTGTGTGGGATACATTTCATGTGCTTCCTGAGATTCCCTTGGTTCCTCCACCTGCAACTTCCTCCAGAACTAATGGAGCCAACCCCTCAGCTTCTGTGTCATGGACAGGTAGATCAGTCCCATGCTCAGAATTTCTGGCTCCTCTTGCCATGGTAGCACATGGAACCTGGCATTCTGTGGGGCCAGGGAAGGCCATCTCAAAGCCTAGCCCCATTAACTCCCATGGAGTAAAATCTGGCCAATAGGTACAGGAGACAGGAGGTTAACATATACACAGAATTCCTTTCCTCCCTCTCCCACGAGGATGGCTCAGAGGCACTTTTCACACTGTTTTGCAAAAGTGACACTTGCTGAGCGACCTGTTGCATCTATTCATGGAGATAGCTAGCAGACACTGAGATAGCAGCTCAAGCGTCATTCACTGTTTCACTTTCCATCCTTCCCTTTCTTGTTTCTCTTTTTTCTCACTCTCATTGCCCTGAGTTTGCAACTCCCAAGTAAAGCATCAGTATATGATTCTTGCTTTGGGCTTCGTTTTCTAGGGGACTCAAACTAAGACAATCACCAACCTAAGAATAAAGAGCAGTGTGACTTTTTAATGCAGCATTGCAAAAAGGAAAAATCAACAAAGACTTTAGATTTGAGTGCTTACTCAAAAGACTTGATGTGACCTCTTACATGGCCTCTGAAAGGGATTTTAATTTTCTGGGATTGACTTTCTCCATTTGCAAAATGGAGACGTAAAGTGGTGGCATTATTCTGTACAGCAATGGTTCCCCAACTCTAATATGTGGATTAACTATGATGGTGATCCAGAAGGAGGCTTTTATTTTATTTTTAAACATTTATTTATTATGAGAGAGAGCAAGAGCACAGAGGATGGGCAGAGAGACAGGGAGACAGAGAATCCCAAGCAGGTTTTGCATTGTCAGCGCAGAACCCAATGCGGGGCTCGACCTCACAAATCGTGAGATCATGACCTGAGCAGGGTCAAGAATCAGATGAGTCAGATGCTTAACCGACTCAGCCACACAGGCGCCCCTTGAAAGAGACTTTTAAAATACAGGTTCCTAGACCTCTTCCGACCTGGGAGTGATTCAGTAGGTCTAGAGTTGGCCCTTGAAGGTGTATTTTGTAAAAGGTCCCCAGGTGCCACTGTACAGCCAGAGTTGGCAACTATCAGCAACATGGAAAGAACGCAGGCTTTGGACACTGCACCTCTCAAATCACTTTCATTTGTCAGAAGCTCAGCTAAAACTAGCAGGAACCACAGAGGTAATGTGTTGACCCAGTAAGTGGCATGCCCAAAGGGAATGACCACCTTTACAGTGACAGCATCCAGAGATGCACCTGAAATCATAAGATGTCATCCATCTTTCTCTACGTGGACCTCATTCTTGGAGACTCTACCCACTTACACCAGACTTCTATCCTCCCAGCTTGGCAGACCTGGGGAAAAATATCCCTTTTCCAGGGCACCTGGGTGGCTCAGTCATTTGAATGTCCAACTTTGGCTCCAGTCATCATCTTGCATTCGTGGGTTCGAGCCCCATATCGGGCTCTGTGCTGACACCTCAGAGCCTAGAGCCTGCTTTGGATTCTGTATCTCCCTTTCTCTCTGCCCCTCCCCTACTTGTGCTTTGTCTCTCTCTCTCAATCTCTCCCTCTCAAAAAAAAAAAAAAAAAAGTTAAAGAAAATTTAAAAAATATATATTCCTTTTCCAAAATTCCAGCAAAGATCCCAAGTCTCTCTAAACCAACTCAAATCCTGAAATAATTTCTGTAGCCAGGTGAATAAACACTCCAATGACTAGCAAGCTAAGTAGACAAGCAGTGACCAGCTTGAACTGTGTATCAGGGTTATCATGTGCCCAATTACTGTCATTTCCACTAGTTTATAAGCTTCCTGAGGACAAGAATTTAGTATGATTTCTTCATCATTTGAACCCCTTTAAAACAAATCCAGATGAATGAATGAAAGTCTCCTAAATTTTTGATAAAATATAATGAAGTTTCTCACAAAAATAGATTTTAAAAAGTAACAAAACAAATGAAGAATGGAAGAGGCATAGTTTACAGTTAAACTATACATTTTTAGGACAAATAATTAAATGAAATGCAGCATAGTTTATATATGGATATGCATATATAATTAAATCATTTTTATTTATTTTCTTAAATCATTTTTATATGTGAGAAAACATGCACTATGCCCAGAAAAAAAAAAATCCAAGCTATCAATCCTCCACAGAAATTCTTTTTTTTTCCTCCACAGAAATTCTTTCCTAACATTTCCAGTAAGCATTTCTAGTTTTTTCTCTTCTTATTATCTTAAGACTTATTGGAATCACACAATTAGAGCTCAAATATTCTGATAAAGATTTACATATTACTACATAATTTCCATCTCAAAAATCACAATGTTAACTGCAAGTCTAAAATCTCTCTTTCTTGGGGCACCTGGGTGGCTCAAGTTGGTTAAGCATTCGACTCTTGATTTTGGCTCAGGTCACAATCTCATGGGTTTGTGGTATTGAGCCCCGTGATGGGCTCTGCGCTGACAGTGTGGAACCTGCTTGGCATTCTCTTTCTTCCTCTCTCCCACTCGCTTGCTCTCTCTCTCAAAATAAATAAATACAACTTTAAGAAATAAATAAATAAAATCTCTCTTTCTTCAGAGAAAGATAAATATGAGATGATCTCACTTATATGTGGAATATAAAAAACAAAACAAGTAATCGAACAAACAAAAAAACCAGAAAGAGACCCACAAATACCCAGAACCAACTGATGGTTGCCTGAGGGAAGAGAGTGGGGGGATGGGCAAAATGGGTGGAGAGGAGTGGGAAGATCTAGGCTTCCAGTCGCGGAATGAATAAGTCATGGGTATGGAAGGTACAGCGCAGGGAACCATTAATGATATTGTAATTGTGTTGTATGGTGGCGGAAGCTCCACTTGTGGTAAGCACAGACCTATAGCATAACACAGAGACTTGTCCAATCACTGTTATACACCTAAAAATAATGTTAACATCGTGCATCAGGTGTACTTCAATCAATCAGTGTAAAATCTCTTTTTCTGACAAAAACCAAGGTTGTTGGCTAGAAATAAAATTTTAAAAAATGACATTTCTAAAGGGGAGTTTATACAAAAGGGAGACACTCAATGTTCTAATCAGGTTATAACCACCCACAAGTGGGACAAAGAAAATAAATGAAAACATACCCTGAAATGGAAAGAGATAGGAGTGAACAGTCTCAGCAGCTCGGTCATTTGTCCATTCCAGAGGCAGCTTGGGCCAAGGCCAGATTATAAGAGCACATGACCCAGTTTTCTGACTCAGCCAAGGAATCTGTGAGCAGGGTTATGAACTGAGGACAATACTTTGATCAACAGGACTGATCCCTGCACCCACTAGTGTGATTAGGGAAGAGGAGCAAAAGGTTCAGTTACTGTTCATGAACACATTCTCCAAAGGTGATGCCTTTCAATGACTCAGATTATGATAAAACATATTACAGAAAGCAGGATAATCAATAAAATATAAATATCAATGGTTAGACCTTGAAATGTGTACATAGGGTTATTAATAGGTTTACCTTTTAAGTACCCGGTCACCTGCTGACCACTAAAACTTCCATCATTTCTTCTCTCACTCCATCATCGGATTCCCCCCCCCCCCCCGCCTTTTCCTAATGTTAGATCCCAGCTATGTTTCTATAGGAAGTCAGACAGTTAGGTGCAACTGGGCAGTCCTCCACATCCCAGAGTTGGTGAGGAGGCACCTCTCGGAGAAAAGACAAGATGATTATTTCCCTCCACAAGAAGGTGATCACACCATAATACTTATTAAAACACCAAAGAGAAAGATCAAAATGTTTTAAGTATAAAGGACAAAATGAAAATTCTCTCAGATTCTATGCTTAAAGGTAAAATAAAGAAACTTAGTAAATGTAGGAATGGTAAATAATCATAGACGTAATGCCAAAAAGAGACTGACTTCAAATACCTTCATTATGTTTTATTACATATATGTGTGATATTACAATGGAATGTGCCACTAGTTAGCATTTGTTGCGTTCAAATGAGTACTACAGTTGCCCACAAACTTAAGAACAAAATTCTATTTCAGACACTATTTTTCCACTGACTTTTATTTTTAAAAAATGAAGTTTTATACTCTATTCACACACACACAAACACACACACAGATATAGCAGCGACAAGCAAACACATAAGATTTTCTAAATTATGTACATACACTTAACTAACTACTTTCACGATTTCTGAATTTCACTATTCTAAAGTTCGATGTATTAAATTTAATACACCTTCATTAAAATCCCTTCTGGACCCCCATGCATGAAAATAGAAAATAAATTCATAAAACAAAGCTGCACCTTCATTTTGTTTTTCTGAAAAATAAGAAAAAGTGGCTATTATACCAGAACCTTCAAATATTAGAATAAAAATTGATCAACCAAGGAGATAAGGCCATGTAATTATTTTCAATCAGATAACATGTGTATAGAAACAACTGATTTAAAATAGAAATGGCTGAAAGTTATAAGCAGACAATTATAGCAGTTATAGAGCAGACAATAATACACATTTAACATGTCAATCTAGTCACTAACAATTTGTATATCATTTGAAACTGAAAACCAGAGGTGGGGCCTTTTTTATTCAAACAATAAAAGTCAAAGGTTGGGTTAAGTTCTCATACGGCTAGTCATATTTCTTGATGCCACGACCAGTGTCAGTACATCTAACTAGTTAGTTATCCAAAGAAGTAATACCCTGAGTCACAAGATAGACTGAAAGAATGAGCCATAGAAGAGTGACAACCTATAATGAAAATGTCACTCAAAGCATACCCCAATGATGGCAAACACTAGGGACGATTATCTACATCAAATTTCTAAAAGACTAGGATCTTTTCTATTGTGTTCACTGCTATATCTTGGGTACCTTAACACTGCTTATACACAGTAGGTTCTCAATAATAAGTATTTGTTGGCTAAAGTATCCCATAATCTAGCTTCTTTGTTCAAAGAGTGAATTATGCCACTATCGACTTGATTCTAGCTGAAGTGCTTACCCTCTGTGTGTTTCAATTTTCTCACCTATAAAATGTGGAAGTTGGGCTAAATCAGGAGCTTTCAAATTGTATTCATCAGAACCCCAGCCTTCTGAGAATGTGCTTCATGAACCACTGCTGGGGATACAATAATAGGTGGGAAGAGGGCAAACAGACTTAGTTCTGAAGCATCTTCTCTGATTTTGAACAGAGAAGCTTTCCATTTACCTAATTTATATATTGGGTGTTTCAGAGCCCAGAGTGCTGACCATTACACCATGGGACCTATATTGGGTGTTTTATAATATTTCAACCTCCCTCCCAAAACAACTATTGTTACTGTGAATATACTCTTAAACAATCAGTGCATCAAGAAAAACATGTGGGGAAATTAGGAAATACTTTCAGATTAATGAAAATGAAGATAAAAACACAAAAACTTATAGGATTCAACTAACCTAGTAATTTATAGCTGTAAATCCCTATAAGGAATTTTAAACTATAAATGCCTATAATAAAGAAGAAGAGAGATCTGAAATCAAAAACCTAAACTTTCACTTTAAGACAGAGAAAAAAGAAGAGGTACCTAAACTGAAAGTAGAATGAAAAAAATAAAGATTGAAAGAGAAATTAATGAAATAGAGAAAACAACAGAAAGAAATCTCGGAAACCAAAAGCTAGTTCTTTGAAAAGATCCACAAAATTGACAAACATTTAGCTCAATGGACCAAGAGAAACAGAAAATATTCAAATTACTGGAATAAACTAGGAGCATTACTTCTGCCTTATAGAAACAAAATGGAATGTAAGAGAATGGTATAAACAATTGTATGGCAAAATTTACATAATTTAAATGACACAAACCATGGAAACTGATTGAAAAAAGAAAGAGACATTCTAAATAGATCTATATAAGGCACCTGGGTGGCTCAGTTGGCTAAGTGGTTAAGCGTCTGACTTCAGCTCAGATCATGATCTCCTGGTTTGTGAGTTCCAGCCCTGTATCAGGCTCTATGCTGACAGCTCAGGGCCTGGAGCCTGCTTCAGACTCTGTGTCTCCCTTCTCTCTCTGCCCCTGCTCACACACTCTATCTCTCTCTTTCTCTCTCTCTCTCTCTCTCTCAAAAAATAAACATTAAATTTTTTTTTTAAAAAATACATCTATATAACAAGTAAACATATTGAATCAGTAACTAAAAATCCCCCAACAAAGAAAAGCCCATGACCAGATGACTTTACTGGAGAAATATACCAAACACTTAAAGAATCAACACCAATCCCTCTGAAATGCTTCCAAAAGAAATAAGAGGAAGGAACACTTCCTAACTCTTTCCATAAGGCCAGTATTATTGCACAGACATTATAATAAAAACTGTAGACCAAAATTTCTTATGAATATAAAAACAAAATTAAATAGAATTCAGCAACATATAGAAGAATTATCAGCATTACTGTCTTAATGTGTTTGGGATGGTATAACAAAATAGCATAGACTACGTGGCTCATAAACAACACATTTATCACAATTCTGCAGACTCAAAGTCCAAGAATGAGGTATCAGCAGTCGGGTGAGGATGTTCTTCTGGGTTTCAGATTTCTCTCTGTATCCTCCCATAAGAGATAGGGTGAACTAGCACCCTGGGGCATCTTTTATGAGGATATTAATCCCATTTATGAGGGCTGTGTCCTCATGACCTAATCACCTTCTAAAGGCCATACTTCCTAATAGTATCACCTTGGCCATTAGGTTTTCAACATATGAATTCTGAAGGACCAAAAACATTCAGATCATGGCAATTACCAAATGGGATTTATCACAGGGATGCAAGATTTGTTTAACATCCAAAAATCAATGATATGCTTTATCAATAGAACAAAAGAATATAAAAAAATAAAAAAAAAACTACATGCTCATCTCAATTATGCAAAAAGTAATTTAGAAAAATACAATACACTTCCCTGAGAAAAACACTCAACAAACTAGGAAGAGATGGGTGGTTCCTCAACCTCATAGAGGGTATCTATGAGCTACCTACAACTATCATGATACTTAATGATTAAACACTGGATTCTTTGTCCATAAATTCAGGAAGAAGACAAGAATGTGCCCTCTTATCACTTCTATTTAACATTGTAGTTGAAGTATTGACTAGATAAATTAGGTAAGAAAAAGAGATAAAAACAATCCATTTCAGAAGGGAAGATATAAGATGATCTCTATATGCATATAACATGATACTGTAGACAGAAAATCCTAAGGAAACCAGTAAAACATATTAGAATTAAAAAATCAATTCATCAAGGTCACATGATATAATTTTAATATACAACATCAATTATATTTCTATACATTTGCAATGAATAATCTAAAAATGAAATTAAGAAAACAATTCCATTTGTAATATCATGAAAAAGGATAAAATACTTAGGAATATACTTAACAAAAAAGTACAAAACTTATACTCTTAAAACTACAAAACACTGTTGTTGAAAGATATTAAGGGATATCTAAAGAAATGGAAAAATACTGCATGGTCATGAATCACAAGACTTAATATTGTTAAAATGACAATCTTCTCCAAATTGATTTATATATTCAATGCAATACCTATCAGGTGGCCAGTTGGCTTGCTTGCAGAAACTGACAAACTGATTCTAAAATCCATATGAAATTGTGAGAATACCAGAACAGCCAAACAATTTGGCTAAAAAAGGACAATGTAGTAGGACACACACTTTCTGATTTCAAAACTTACTACAAAGCAAAAGTAATCAGAAAAGTGTGGTACTGGCATAAGGAAAGGCATATAGATCTATGGATATAATAGAGAATCCAGAAATAAACCATGTATTTATGGTCAACTGGTTTTCAACAAGGGTATCAAGATAATTCAATGCAGAAAGAATGGTTGTTTCAACAAATGGTTCCAAGACCACTGGGACAGCCACATTCAAAAGAATGAAGTTAGACCCTTACCTCAAACAATATACAAATATTAACCCAAAATGGATGAAAGACCTAAATGTAAGGACTAAAGCTGTAAGATTCTTAGAAGAAAATAGAGCTAAATCTTCATGACTTCAAATTTGGCAATGGATTCTGAAATATGACATCAAAAACAAGAGCAACAAGATCAACAACAAAAATAAATTACACTCCATTACAATTAACAACTATGCTTCAGAGAATATTATCAAGAGTGGAAAGACAACCCACAGAATGGAAGAAACTATTTGCAAAACCTATATCTGATAAAGTATTGTATCTAGAATATAGATGGAACACTTGCAAATCAATAAGAAAAAGACAGCTTAAAAATGGGTAAAAGTTCTGAATAGACATTTATGCAAATGATATGTAAGTAGCCAATAAGGACATGGAAAGAAACTCAACATCCTGAGGCACCTGATTTGCAGGGAAATGCAAATCAAAACCACAATAGACACCATTTCTACCCACTAGGATCACTGAAATTAAAAAGTCAGATAACAAGTGTTGTTGATAATGTGGAGACAATGGAAACCTCACACACTGCTAGGGAAATATAAAATGGTATGGCCACTTTGGAAAACAGTCTGGCAGTTCCTCAAATGTTTAAACATGGTTACCATGTGACCCAACAGTTCCACTTACAGATATATATATAAACACACCCAGGAAAAACAGAAACATATGTTCAGCCCAAAAAATGTTTATAGCAGCATTATTCATACTAGGCAAAAGGTAGAAGCAACCCGAACATTCATCAACTGATGAATGGATAACCCAAATGTGTTATAGTCATACAATGGAGTATTATTTGGCCAATGAAAGGCCAATGAAATTAAGAAAACAATTCCATTTGTAGTATCATGAAAAAGGATAAAATACTTAGGAATATATTTAACAAAAAAGTACAAAACTTATACTCTTAAAACTACAAAACACTGTTGTTGAAAGATATTAAGGGATATCTAAAGAAATGGAAAAATACTGCATGGTCATGAACGTGGGTGAACTAGGAAAACATTATGCTAGGTAGAAGAAGGTAATCATAAAATGCCATATATTACATGATGTCCTTTATATGAAATCTCCAAGAAGAGGCAAATCCATGTAGAGACAAAGATTAATGATTAATTAGGACTGAGGGGTAGGGTGGATGATAAAGAGTTGATAGCTAAAGGGCAATGAGTTTCTTTTTGAGGTGATATAAATGTTTTAAAATTGACTGGGGTAATGGTTACATGTATTTAGGCATATATTGGAAACCACTGATTTATACACTTCAAATTGGTGAACTGCATGATATATGAATATCTCAATAAAGTTATTACAAATGAAATACATTAATAGAAGAATAAAATTTAAGATGAGTATAGGTAAATATCCTTTTATTTTTCACTTGATGTAAATTCAAATGTATATAAAGTATTCACATAACAGGTATTGCCTTTTATGATTATGATTACAAGTCTTCTCAGAAGGTAGGCTATAGCGTAAACTATTACATTTATAATTTTTTAAATGTTTATTTATTTTTATTTTATATTTTATTATTTATTTATTTATCTTATTATTTATTTATTTATATTTTATTTTTTTATTTATATTTTATATATTTATTTTATATTTTATTTTTATTTATTTTTATTTTAATGTTTATTATTTTTGAGACAATGCGAGAGACAGAGTACAAGCAGCAGAGGGGCAGACAGAGGGAGACACAGAATCCGAAGCAGGCTCTAGGCTCTGAGCTGTCAGCCCTGAGCCCGACGTGGGGCTCGAACTCACAAACCGCGAGATCATGACCTGAGCCGAACGCCCAACCGACTGAGCCACTCAGGCGCCCCTACATTTGTAATTAGATATTAAACCTAAAGATTGTACATAGAATATATGGTTTTTGTTCTTAGGAGATTTTGATCTTAGGAGATTTAAATGTAGTATGTGGATCACTGATTGCCTTTTGGAATTTAATAACATTCTTTTATAGACTGTAATTGGACTTGATGGCTTACAAATGTGGCAATCCTATATGAAATATGCATTTGAATTATATTTCTAAGTGAATTAAAGACATTCTATTTCAAAAGTCCTGTGCAAATTTAAAAAGTTTTTTACCAAAAACAATGTAATAAATATATCACCACAAATTTAACTATAGCTATTTTGAGAAAAATGAACTAAAGTACACTTTTAAGATTGGGTGATTTAGTGATGTGAATAGTAAAGTATAGTCAATTGCTTCAGTTTAACTCAGCTTAAGCATTAAAACTAACATTTTAACTGGTACTCTGTTAAATGAAATTTACTTTTATTCTATTTGAAATGCATGTGTGGTTATTTGATATAACCCAGAGATATTAGGTTTATTTGTCCAAGAACATTTAATAAATTTTAAGCAGGAATTTGTGTTCATTTTTAGTGCAACAATTTTTCAGTCTTATTTTCATACTGAAGGATAATTTGGCTATTACAATAATGTATTTAATCCTTATAAAATGGATAGAACTACATATAATGTAAGTTATTAATAATAAATTTCTAGTACAGTTTATAATCACATTACATATTAAATAGCTGTCACGGAAGGATTTAGTGAGTACCTGTCACCTATTAGATCACTAGTTATTAGTAAGTATTAAAGAATTAAGAAAATTGGAATCAAATGGGAGAAGGTATAGACAGAGAACAGTGTTCCTAAAATATGCACTAATATGCCTGCCATATATCCCTTGAGAGACAACAAGAAATTGAGTCAAAATAAAATACTAGAAGCTGAAGAGGTAACCGTGGAAATGAGAGTTTTGAGCTCTGTGTAAGTGATCAGCAAAACCAGCCTAGAGCCTATTTTTCATGGGTGGCACAATACACATAGGACCCTCTATACTGGGGAGGTAAGTGCTCCTGGATCCACTGGAGATTTCCTGTTTACCTCTACCCATTTAGGGTCCTCCCGCCCATATATTTCAATATACCCAAAATCACAGGTAGATGAGATTTTAAATCAAGATCTACAACCAGGCAAAAGTCTAGGCTTTATGAGGCCTGAGGCTTTGAAAATTTAGGGACCTTCTTGAAGAGAAAGAATGCAAAATTGCGAATATAAAACTAGGTACAGAGACTAACAAGTGGGGTCAAAAAAGGAAGAGTAGTAAAATTTATGTGTCTTTGGAATCATAGTAAATCTGCCTCTGAAATCACTAAATGTTTCAGTAATATCTTGTGGTCAGATTTAATAGTTCTGGTGCCTAGAGGTGAAGTACTTTAAGGGTGACAAGACTAGAATATAATGAATGGCCGCATTTATTAGGTATATCATATAGCACTTGAATTCTTCACATATGTCATCTCATTAAATCTGCATCTCATCGAGAAGAGATAGATGTGATTACTTTTTCCATTTGTGAAGTACTGATGAATACCTGAGTCATGAACAGTGGGAGTAAAGAAGGAAAGAAGAGAAGGAAATAAATTGCAAAAACTGAGAACTAAAAGATAAATTGCAGTATGACCTCAAAAAAGAGAAGCGTCAAGCAGATAGCCAGATTTCTAATATAAAACACAGGGTGGATATATGTCCCATCATATGAAAAGATGAAGATTATATGATAAGGAACAAACTCAATGGAGAATAATAATACATTCATTTTGAATCTGAGGGACAAATCTCTCTATTTGTATATATATTTGCATACATATATCTAGGTAGGCATGTCATATGCTTCTGAATATCTGAGTTGAAAACAGAAGGAAAAGGATAGGAATAGAGATAAATTTTAGTGATGTTAATGGTAGTTTTAACTATGGGAGTGTACCAAATCCCTTACAGGATACATTAAAAGTAATAATAGCCCCAATAGAACAAGTAGGACCTTGAAGACTCCCATATTGATGGAGTAAACAGAAGAACACACAAAAAGACTAAGCAGAAATCTTGTCAAGGGGATGGAGAAGAAATGCTGGGAACAAGGTTAAAGACTTATGTCAAATGTCTAGACTTCTGAGTACATGCCTAATCATCCAGGTTAAATGTAATAGAGATACAGTAAAATGTAGACTGAGAATGGTCCATTGGCTTTGGTAATTAGAAAGCAACTGCCCATTTTACTACAGTGGTAGAGCAAAAGCCAGATTTGAGAGGTTGAGAACTACTCATGCAAGAATACAAACTGCATGTATGGATAAAGGACCTGAATGTGAGACAGGAAACCATCAAAACCTTAGAGGAGAAAGCAGGAAAAGACCTCTCTGACCTCAGCCGTAGCAATCTCTTACTCGACACATCCCCAAAGGCAAGGGAATTAAAAGCAAAAGTGAATTACTGGGACCTTATGAAGATAAAAAGCTTCTGCACAGCAAAGGAAACAACCAACAAAACTAAAAGGCAACCAACGGAATGGGAAAAGATATTTGCAAATGACATATCGGACAAAGGGCTAGTCTCCAAAATCTATAAAGAGCTCACCAAACTCCACACCCGAAAAACAAATAACCCAGTGAAGAAATGGGCAGAAAACATGAATAGACACTTCTCTAAAGAAGACATCCGGATGGCCCACAGGCACATGAAAAGATGTTCAACGTCACTCCTCATCAGGGAAATACAAATCAAAACCACACTCAGATATCACCTCACACCAGTCAGAGTGGCCAAAATGAACAAATCAGGAGACTATAGATGCTGGAGAGGATGTGGAGAAACGGGAACCCTCTTGCACTGTTGGTGGGAATGCAAATTGGTGCAGCTGCTCTGGAAAGCAGTGTGGAGGTTCCTCAGAAAATTAAAAATAGACCTACCCTATGACCCAGCAATAGCACTGCTAGGAATTTACCCAAGGGATACAGGAGTACTGATGCATAGGGGCACTTGTACCCCAATGTTTATAGCAGCACTCTCAACAATAGCCAAATTATGGAAAGAGCCTAAATGTCCATCAACAGATGAATGGATAAAGAAATTGTGGTTTATATACACAATGGAGTACTACGTGGCAATGAGAAAGAATGAAATATGGCCCTTTGTAGCCACGTGGATGGAACTGGAGAGTGTGATGCTAAGTGAAATAAGCCATACAGAGAAAGACAGATACCATATGGTTTCACTCTTATGTGGATCCTGAGAAACTTAACAGAAACCCATGGGGGAGGGGAAGGAAAAAAAAAAAAAAGAGGTTAGAGTGGGAGAGAGCCGAAGCATAAGAGACTCTTAAAAACTGAGAACAAACTGAGGGTTGATGGGGGGTGGGAGGGAGGGGAGGGTGGGGGATGGGTATTGAGGAGAGTACCTTTTGGGATGAGCACTGGGTGTTGTATGGAAACCAATTTGACAATAAATTTCATATATTGGAAAAAAAAATAAACGCAGGATAGCTTTACTACTCAATCATTTTCTTTAAAAAAAAAAAAAGAATACAAACTGCAAATACAGATCACTCTACTGAAAAGTATGTTTGTCATGGGAAAAGTATGAATTTCTTTAGTTTCTGAAGCCTGAGAAGGTTTGAGGGTCAAAAGTGAAGGAACTGCTCTCAAAGAAGGAGGAGCTGTGATAAAGGATGGAGAAGAGCCCAAGAGCAGGTTATCTGGGATAAGACAAAGGTCTTGCTACACACAGCAAGGTTGATAGAGTAGAATCCTACTATTTAGAGACTGAGGGGGATGGGCTAAGGGGGTTAAGGAAGAGTATGTGGTCATGTAGCCCTTTCTGCTCTAAGACAGAGGTGACAAAGTCATTTGCCCAGTGAAGGTTGGAGATGGATAAGGACTGGAGAAAAGAGGATGTTTGAGAAGACTAAAAACTGTGTGGAGAGACTGTTGTGAGCCATGCTAGAGTCCTTGGGTATGCAAGTAGAAGGATCAATGCCTAGACAGAAATATCTACTGGGAGGATTAAATGAGAAAAACTATGAAACGAACTGTCACAGTGCTTTGCATATTGTTGGTGCTCAACAAATACTAGACCTAGACCTACTCCAGTCTACCAACACAAAAGTGTCACAGGATCTCTGAGACCTATGAAGTGGGACAACACATGATGTTCCTTCCATGGGAAAATGTTGTCATATATGTACATCTGTAGAGATGGATTCACCCACTTATATGCATATGCACTCTCTCTACAGCTTTCTTTCATTCCGTTGAAAGCATTATAATGTTAAATGGTAGGATGGGAAAAATAATACCTTTCTAAATGATGGAGCTAAAATAAATATGGATTTAAGTAGATTATTTTAAATAATTTCAGTAATAGCTATTATTAATCGGAAATATGGACTTTTCGTTAGGAATTTCAAAAAGGTAAAAACTGATAGGAAACATTGATATGAATGGGTTGAAGACAGCCACTTTTAATACCTCAAAACTAGTTCCAGGGGGTGCCTGAGTGGGCTCAGTCAGTTAAGCGGCCAACTTCAGCTCATGTCGCAATCTCGCAGTTCATGAGTTCAAGCCCTGCATCAGGCTCTGTGCTGACAGCACGGAGCCTGCAGCCTGCTTTGGATTCTGTGTCTCCCTCTCTGTCTGACACTCCCCTTGCACATACTCTGTTTCTCTCTCTTTCTCAAAAAAAAACATAAAACATTAAAAAAAAAAACCTCGTTCCTTTTGATGACTTTAGAACTTTAAGAGATTATAAAAATGACCCTACTTGTACCTCTTTCCTGCAATTAGCAGGGACACTGGGCTATTGCTACTTCTCCAGATAAATGCTTGTCATTTCCTTCTTTCTCCATGCCACCCATAAAAAACAAGATTTAGGGGTGCCTGGCTGGTTCAGTCTGTAGAGCATGTGACTCTTGATCTCAGGGTTGTGAGTTCAAGCCCCATGTTGGGTGCAGAGATTACTTAAAAAAATAAAATATTTTTAAAAACAAGATTTGTTTCTATTTATTTGTTTATTTGTTTGTTTCTATTTATTCTATTTATTCTATTTATTCTATTTATTCTATTTATTCTATTCTGTATTTATTACTAGGAATTTTATGGTTTGTTTTCTTCAAAGTGGCTTATATCCCAAAGATTAGCTTTTTATATGCTTAACTCTACTATTCTTTGTCCCAAATTCTAATAGAATGTTATTTATTAAACTTAAAAAACATCTGTTTTTTCCTTCTCATTAATCAAGTCCACCGCTTAACAATAGAATGTACACTGTTCAGGCTATGTATTTTATTCAATCTGCTAGTATCCTGAGTTAGAATATTCTGTTTTTGTAAACTTAATTTATTTAAATGTATGCTGAAGGATGCTGAAACAGAAACCTGCGCTACAAGCTCTACAAAGCAAACTGCCTAGAAAATCAAGTTAGACAGGAACCACAATATGCAAATTACATTTTTAAACTTTTCTGCATGATCTTTTAAAAAATTTACAGTTCTATTTTTCTTAATTCTCACAATATCCTCTTACTCAAATACGCAGTTAACAATTATATGAGAGAAAAATATTAGCCTTTGAAAATTATCTAAGTGAAAGATTTTTAAATATAGATAACTTCATACTTATTTATAATTAAAGAGCATTTTAATATGCCAATTTTCATCATTTTTCCCAAAGGAATTGATGCTCAACAGTGTTGAGTGAATGGCTGAATAAGTGAATTGTTTGGGCTGGGAATCCTAGCTGGGCTTATAATACACAGTTTTATCCAGTTATCTCAAAGGGGTAAAAAATTATCCTAATAAATTCTCCACTTAAAAATTTAATAGCACAGGGGCACCTGGGTGGCTCATTTGGTTAAGCGTCTGATTCTTGATTTCAGTTCAGGTCATGATCTCAAGGTTAGTGAGTTCGAGATCCACATCAGGCTCTGCACTGACAACACAGAGCGTGCTTGGGATTCTCGCTCTCTACCTCTCTCTCTCTCTCTCTCTAAAAATAAATGAGCACTTAAAAATATTTAATAGTACATTGAAAAGATTAAAAAGACAAAAATTTCACTTAAGAGCTGTCACCAGCTTGACAGCTAATAAGTCAAACATGCCCTCACAGTTATTGCATAAACTCAAGCTTTTCGGTTTATTTTTTATTATTTTGAATGTTTAGACAGGGCACATACTCTCCAGTCTATGGTAGGCTCCATCATCCCTCTTGTCTGAGACAAGACCTAATTAATAAATCCTTGTTATCTGCTTGGCCACTTAGCATTTGAATCTGAGATCTTAGATCTCCTAGGAAGGCAAAATGAACAGATGATCTTGTGACGTTATGATGTGTAACCACCTTTTGGATTTAGAAACATTTTATAGTTAACACAAAGCCACAGGAGGGGTGCCTGGGTGGCTCAGTTGTTTAAGTGTCTGACTTTGGCTCAGGTCATGATCTCATGGTTCGTGGGTTCGAGCCCCGCATTGGGCTCTGCACTGACAGTGAGGAGCCTACTTGGGATTCTCTCTCTCTCTCTCTCTCTCTCTCTCTCTCTGCCCCTGCCCCATCTGCGTGCACTCTCTCTCTCTAAATAAATAAATAAACTTTAAAAAAAAGCCACAGGAGGGGCGCCTGGGTGGCTCGGTTGGTTAAGCGTCCGACTTCGGCTCAGGTCATGATCTCACGGTCCGTGGGTTCGAGCCCCGCGTCAGGCTCTGTGCTGACAGCTCAGAGCCTGGAGCCTGTTTCAGATTCTGTGTCTCCCTCTCTCTCTGCCCCTCCCCTGTTCATGCTTTGTCTCTCTCTGTCTCAAAAATAAATAAACGTTAAAAAAGTAAAAAAAAAAAAAAAAAAAGCCACAGGAAAAGAAACAAGGAAAATTTAACAAAACCTAAGTTAGCAACAATATAAAGTAGAATCCATGACACTGGAGTTATGATACATTGTAGGAATAGCCCTAGTAAAGAAATTATAATCCTATTATTATCTACCAGCTTGGAAAGAAGTGAAAAGAAACCTAATTTTGGATAGTTTAAGTTGCTTAGTCACACTGTTTACATCTTATTGCTTGTATTTAATAATGTAAATTTATTAATAGTCTATTAAATCTGGGTTGGTCCTTCATAATTAGAATAACAGAATAAAAGGGGATCAGGAGACCAAGAGTAAGTATTCAACTACTAAAGGTCCTAGTCCAGATCAAAGATAAATTACTCATAAATAACACCTGTTCTCCTCTGATATGCCTTTGCCACCAATATCTCTCCTATTCTTAAAAGCTAACCTGAGCCTTGACTCCAGCACAACTGCTACAACCTAGTACACTGTCAAAGCAAGAGCTCACCTTTCTCAAAGTGTACTTACTATCTGTATCGGACAACCACTCCTTAACAAAGAGTAACAACAGGTCTACAAATTTCAGTATCAGCAATTTAGCACTTAAATTCAGTACATAACTTAGATTACTGTATTAGAGTATGTTGGTTATAATGCAAAATATTTAATAACATATATATACAATGAACCATCTCTTCAATTATATTATGAACATCCTATTAGTAGAGATAATCTCTAAATTTTAGTCTTTCACAGCTCCTGGGACAGAACAAAATATTGCAGTCCCCATGGTACTGATTACCTGTTTTATTTGCAGGTTGAATTCCTTGAGGCTGAGTCAATTTAGTTTGAGTTTCCGGAATCTGAGGAATGTAGATTTTCTTGGGGATATCAAAATATTCTGGAAGGCTCAGTTCTGCCGTGTATGAAATGGACTTAGGCTTCTTCAACTTTGAGGTAGTAAAGAGAGCACAAGTCTGCAAATAAACAATCACTGGAATGTAATTCTCTTAGCCTTTACCTCCAAAACACACACAAAAAAGCATTTTATACTTAGACCCCTTATTTGTGAAAAAAATCCACCAACGGATTAATTAGTTCATTTAGTTCATTTCTTTAGACACAGTATTATTTAAATGGTGGAAGAGAACACTAACATGTTTTATACAATCAATGGAATCATCCTTTATTAAGACATGCTCAATGCCCCTTGCTGTAATCCTTTCCGTATTGAATTCGTTGCTACAGGGAAAAACCAATTCCACTGGTGAATGGCATTGAAAAAGTACTTTCTTCCTTGAGTTGATCCCTGTGCTGCTTAAAATCTAACCCATCAGTTCTAGTTCTTATGAGAACTACAGTTAGGGGTGCCTGGGTGACTCAGTTGGTTGAGGGTCTGACTCTTGATTCTGGCTCATGGTTGTGAGATCCTGACCCCTGTTGGGCTCCCTGGGTGTGGGGCCTGCTTGGGGTTCTCCCTCTCCCATTCCTTCTGCCCCTCCCCTGCTCATTCTCTCTCTCTCTCTCTCTCTCTCTCAAGAAAAAAAAAAGAAAGAAAAAAAAACATGATCCCCTCTCTTTTGCTAATGACAATTTTGTAAGTATATGTGCATGTACATATACATATATGTATATTAGGTCCTGCCCCTCCATAGACACCCAAACCTACCTTTTTTTCTTTCTCCCTCTCCCATTCCAAACATACATTTTACACAGGTTTGATATTTTTAGTCCCTTCAGCCACTACTTATATAATGGGGGTGACAACAACTCACCATCATGCATATGATCCTCAAAACACAATCTAGTTCAATACTGTCCTTCCTAAAATGGAACACTGAAGAGAAAGCTGGCTCTCTAGGTGTGAACCAAGCAATGCAAAGCACAGAGGTAGGTGATCATTTATTTTTATTTGGATGCTCTACTGCTAACATAGCACAACCCAATGGTTAGACCAAGCACACTTAAAGGCAGAGTAACCTGCATTTATAACCCAACTCTAAATAAGTTTGGTCAGGCTATAACCAAAGCCACAAAGCCTTCATTTGTAAAATATGGGCAATAAAAGTACACACTGCCTATCCCTGGTGTGAATATTTAAAATGAAAACAAAATCCAGGTCCTTGGAACATATTTTGAGTACTTAGTAAATGTTCGCTATTAGTAGCATCACTGTCATCATCATTATCATGATCCTGGTCAGAGTATCATTACTCAACAAAAATAAATGTTAGTGCCATCAGCAATCTTCTTCATTCACCGGGTTTGTTATCTATAAACTCCACAGGAATTTTTTTTTTCTACAAAGTAACATTTTTCAACTACTTTATTTTGGAAACTAAAATCACGTCAATTAAAAAACAAATTAATTCATTTACATTTATCATTGTTGGTGTTTGGTTCATTTTTCGAGTCACTGTGAACAAATTATCTATTCACATCAGCAATTAGCTCTTTAATCTAAATGTATATCATCTGCCTTCTATATCTTTAAGTCATTGAGTCATGGTATATTAACATAGACTCTCTTCTTGGCCAAACTCTAGTCAGAGTCCTCCAAGCCCTTTACTCAGTAGGCCTCAACCTTGGCCTACAATAACTGCAGATTTTCAGTACAAATGATTTTTTTCTGCCTATCCCCTTCCCTCCCACATGTGCGTGCACACACACACACACGTAGACTTGAACAAGCACTGACATAGTTTCTAACAATTCAAGGCCATACATAACCCTTGGATGATCCCACTTCCCCTTAAACTGCCTACCTCGGGCACCTGGGTGGCTCAGTTGGTTAAGCGTCCGACTTCGGCTCAGGTCATGATCTCACGGTCCGTGAGTTCGAGCCCCGCATTGGGCTCTGTGCTGACAGCTCAGAGCCTGGAGCCCGCTTCAGATTCTGTGTCTCCCTCTCTCTCTGACCCTCCCCTGTTCATGCTCTGTCTCTCTCTGTCTCAAAAATAAATAAACATTAAAAAAATAAAATTAAAAAAAAAAACACTGCCTACCTGAAGGAGCTCAATGCTGCCACCAGAATATACTGTTTGTTCCAGTCAAAACCTGGTGATAGGTAGATACACCCCGAACCTCCTCTTAGAACAGTTACTTTAAAAAGCTTGCTATTATAAATCCTTTATTCCTCCTCCACCCATTGCACTGTCTCCATTTTTCTCTCTCCTTTTTGAGATAAGTTTTCCACCACCTAGAACTGTCTTTTCAAGGTCCTCAGAATCAAGGAAACAGTAATCACAGCCAGGTAGGTACCTCATTCTAATTTGTACCACTGTCTCCAGTTATAAAGATCCTAGAAGTTCATTTCTCCTGCAGATAAGCATCAATGAACAAATCCAGATCACAGTGACCAACCCCCTCCCACTTATAAATGTCCACTTCCCTGACTCTGCTCATTATTATTAAGTTCCCAGCTTCCTTCGTTAGTTTCTCACCCTCCCTTTAAAACTCTCAGTTTCTTCTGTGCAAATTTAAGTTCAGTTCATGCTGGATCCTTCTCCCTGTTTCAACAGTTAAAGAATAAAGTCTCTCCTTACTGCTGTAACTAGTATCTAGCTTTGTTTATCTTTGACAGTATCAATAGGATTACTTCATGATTATAGTGCACTTAAATTATACAAATACAAAAACCATTGCCTTTACCTTTCTGAATTCTCACCAAGCAGATCTTTTAGATTTCCTTTTTTTTTTAAATGCTTATTTATTTTGAGACAGAGGGAGAGAAACAGAAAGAGAGAGAGAGCACACAAGCGGGGAAGGGGCAGAGAGAGAGAGAGAGAGAGAGAGAGAGAGAGAGAAAGAGAGAGAGAGAGAGAGAAAGAATTCCAAGCAGGCTCCACAGAGCCTGACATGGGGCTCAATCCCATGAAGCATGAGATCATGACCTGAACTGAAATCAAGAGTCAGACACTCAACTGACTGAGCCACCTAGGCACCCAGATTTCCTTTTTTAAACATATTATTAAATTCTAAATTTCAATGATTTTTTCTACCATTTATCCCAGGGTATATGGCATGGCTTTTAAAACATGAACTTGAGAAAATACAAGGAAACTACCCTGTAAGTTTTCTTTCCAGTGTCTCTGAATATATCATTAGAGTTGATTTAGTAATGACCAATAGAATATGAATTCAATAAACGAATGCTAAGTGGTGAAGTGGCAGAAATTCATGGTCCTGACAAAAGATCCTGTCTCTCACAGTATATAAAGTAGATATATCAATTTGCTATTACTCTATAAATATTTCAAAAATTCAAATTCCACATGGTTCTATACAAAAAAAAAATTAGATATGCCACTTTTCTTTGGTAGAAAAGGAATTACATTTATTCAATTAGATTTAGTTCTAAACAGATTTATACCAAGATTGATTTTAGATTTTGTTATGCGGTTATTTTATGCTATAACAGCGCATTCTAGACTTTTATTTCATTAGCCAATTTCATTGACTAATGAAGTGAATATATCATTTGGACACTATACAGGGGAAGGAAAAGAGTAATGGACTGGGGGTAAAAACATGGGTTCATTTCTATTCCGTCACAAATCAGTGGTGTGACCTTAGGTTACCATCTTACTACTTCAGATGCTTGGTTTGCAGGTCTGTAAGAGGTTGGACTATGTGTCTCTGAGTGTCTTGATTCCTTTTCTCAGCTTTAAAATACAACGTCTCTACCATGATCTGGGCTGTAATTGCCATCCTGTCGGTGAGGGCAACATAAGTCTTTTTTTGTTTTGTTTTTTGTTTATGCCTCAGTCATTTCTTTTTTTGTATTACAAGAGGAACTCTACCTCCTTTATGTTTCTCCATGGGGTCACTGAAATAATTTGCAAAGTGCACATAAAAGCATGTTGGAAAAAAGGTGTGAAACACTATATAAGGAGAGAGTCTTTTTAAAATTAATCTTGTTTACTGTTCCGCTGTAAAAATTATTAGCATTATTATGGTTCAAGAGTGCACTGATAATTGCACTTGAAAAGAACCCTTTATGATTAGATGTGGATGAACAGAATAAGATGCATCTGTGAGTTCCGATTTGCTGCAGCTGGTTTTCTTAAACTGGCACATTCAACCCTTCTCTACTTATTTTGTGCATCTGGTAAGTTTTGGCTGAAATCAAAGATGTGTGATATTCACAGAATTCAAAGAAAATAGTAATCTTCAGGTAAAAAAAAAAAACTTTTAATTTTTAAATTTAGAGGCTATTTAAAACATTTCAATTTTAATTTTAAAAAAGGCAAGGGTTTTTCATAAATTATCATTATGTTGTTGTTATTTCCAGCAACCAATTGGGAGACGTACACACACACAGATGCCTATCCTGCAAATGTGGTAAGTAGACAAGGGTAAGTACACAAGATGGCTCGGACTGTGAAAAATCAGTCTATGAGGCAACCTGGATAGATATGAAAACCTCAGGTTTAAAACGTTATTTGTTTGTTCAAGCACATATTCAATTCAATTCAACAATGGCAGAGCACGTCTCATGCACACGACAATTAGGGGTAAATAAAAACACATCATAACGATTTTTAGATTTCTAGGACTCCACAATCCTAGAGAAACAGGTAAATATAAAAATATATACTATACAAAACATAATTTGATAAATACAATAATAAACACAAAACGTCTGGATTACAGAGATGACTAAAAGAAGAGGGAGAAAAATAGAAACTATATACATGCATAAATAATAGAAAGGGGATCCACCGACAAAATCCATCTCCCTCCAGCATTTCTCATTTAAATAAAATGTTTTGTTAAGAGGTAAGAATGCTGAAAATAAATTTAAAAGGAAAGAGAGAGTGAGAGAACACACTGTGATAGGGTTAAAATTTGAAATGGCCACATATCAAGCATTTCTGTTGTAATACTGTACTGCAAGTTGAACAAAACCTTCCCAAATTCACTGCTCTTTCACAGAAGTAAGCATGTTGGTATGAGCTAAATAGAGCCAACAGCTTCGTGAATGGAGTCCGTAAATGGGTCAGTCCAGAGGGTGTGAGAACCTCAGGCCTTGATATTTTTGAGCTAATCAGAACTTAAAAGTTCAGGTCAACCCTAAAATACCATCAGTAAATGTTGGAGATCTGTGCTTATGCCGTACTGATTCTAGCATTCTGACAAATAAAAAAAGAAATCCTACAACGCCAAGTATTTTGTTGTAATATATGCAAATGAAGGTAATTCTCAAGCAAGGATGAAAACATTTACCATTTATTCCTTCACTGATGGAAGATTTAGTGACTACCTTTGGCACAGCACACTTTTTGAGGCACTGATGATATGAGAGTTAACTAAACAAATGTCTTTGCACAAATTCCCTTGCTGGAGATAGACAATGAGTAAACAAATAAATATATTACTGTCAGGTGATAAATGCTATCTATAGAGAAAACTGAAGGAAGTGTGGTATTTGGAAAGTGCCTGGTCGATGTAAGCAATACTTTTTAAAAAATACAAAATAATTTTTTAAAAAATACAAGCATAATCTCATAATACAAGCATAATTCTAGCAGGCCTGAAGTAATTGAGGGAAGTAGCCTGTAATGTCTAGGGAAAATAAACCTCAGAAGTGCAGGGGGCATGGGGAGCATGCCTTGGACATTTGAACATCAGCAAGGAGGCCTATGCTGAGGGAGTGACATGAATGAATGGGCTCCAGTAGAGGTGAGATCAGGGAAGAGGCGGGACTGTCCGGGAGGGTCTTGAGGACCATGCTAAGGATGTTGGGTATTATTCTGAATGAGTTGGAGAGCCAACAGAGGAATGGGTGCAGCAGAACAATGTGACCGGGTTTACATTTTAAAGAATCGCTTTGTTGCCTCTGTGGAGGTTCGACTGTACCGAACTCCATTTATAAATAGAGTTCAAGATATAATAACAGATTCCACAGTAACAGTAATAATAACAAGAACAACAATGCCATACATAGAGCACTTTATATAATAGGTAATGTGGTAAGCATTTTACGTGATTATCTCACTTAGCTTCTGTCA